>NC_090928.1:606007909-607207909 GCF_040938575.1 Ambystoma mexicanum
GGCCATGAGCGGGGGGGTGGGCAAGACACACGGGGCATGAGCGGGGGGTGGGCGAGACACACGGGGCATGAGCGGGGGGTGGGAGAGACACACAGGGCATGAGCGGGGGTGGGTGGGTGTTAGAGACACACACACACGGGCCATGAGTGGTGGGTGGGTGGGAGAGACACACACACGGGGCATGAGCGGTGGGTGGGTGGGAGAGACACACACACGGGGCATGAGCAGGGGGTGGGCAGGTGGGAGAGACACACGGGGCATGAGCGGGGGTGGGAGAGAACACGGGGCATGAGCGGGGGGTGGGTGGGAGAGACACATACACGGGGCATGAGCGGTGGGTGGGTGGGAGAGACACACACACGGGGCATGAGCGGGGTGTGGGCGGCGGGTGGGGAGAGACCACATGGGGCATGAGCGGGAGGTGGGCGAGACACACGTGACATGAGCGGGGGTGGGCGGCGGATGGGGAGAGACACACGGGACGTGAGCGGGGGGTGGGCGGCAGGAGGGAGAGACACGGGGCATGAGCGGGGGGTGGACGGCGCTCGGGAGAGACAGTTGGGGCATGAGCGGGGGGTGGGCGGCGGGAGGGAGAGACACACGGGGCATGAGCGGGGGGTGGGCGGCGGGAGGGAGAGACACACAGGGCATGAGCGGGGGGTGGGCGGTGGGAGAGAGAGGACACACGGGGCATGAGCGGGGGGTGGGCGGCGTTACGGGAGAGACACACGGGGCATGAGCGGGGGGTGGGCAGCGGGAGGGGTAGACACACGGGGCATGAACGGGGGGTGGGCGGTCAGAGGGGTACACACACTGGGCATGAGCGGGGGGTGGGCGGTGGGAGGGGTAGACACACGGGGCATGAGCGGGGGGTGGGCGGCGGGAGGGAGAGACACACGGGGCATGAGCGGGGGGGTGGGCGGTAGGAGGGAGAGACACACGGGGCATGAGCGGGGGGTGGGCGGCGGGAGGGAGAGACACACCGGGCATGAGAAGGGGGTGGGCGGCGGGCGGGAGGGGTAGACACACGGGGCATGAGCGGGTGGTGGGCAGCGGGAGGGAGAGACACACGGGGCATGAGCGGGGGGTGGGCAGGAGGGGGAGAGACACACGGGGCATGAGCGGGTGGTGGGCGGCGGGAGGGAGAGACACACGGGGCATGAGCGGGGGGTGGGCGGCAGGAGGGGTAGACACACGGGGCATGAGCGGGGGGTGGGCGGCAGGAGAGGAGAGACACACGGGGCATGAGCAGGGGGGAGGGGAGAGACACACGGGGCATGAGCGGGGGGTGGGTGGGAGTTGAGAGACACACGTGGCATGAGCGGGGGGTGGGCGGGTTGGAGAGACACACGGGGCATGAGCGGGAGGTGGGCGGGTTGTAGAGACACACGGGGCATGAGCTGGGGGGCGGGTGGGTGGGAGAAACACACGGGGCATGAGCAGGGGGTGGGCAAGACACACGGGGCATGAGCGGGGGGTGGGCGAGACACACGGGGCATGAGCGGGGGGGTGGGAGAGACACACAGGGCATGAGCGGTGGGTGGGAGGGAGAGACACACACATGGGGCATGAGCGGGGGGTGGGTGGGAGAGACACACACACAGGGCATGAGCGGGTGGTGGGCTCGTGGGAGAGACACACACGCATGGGCATGAGCGGTGGGTGGGTGGGAGAGACACACACACGGGGCATGAGCGGGGGGTGGACGGGTGGTCGAGACACATGGGGCATGAGCGGGGGGTGGGCTGGTGGGAGAGACACACGGGGCATGAGCGGGGGGTGGGCGAGACACACGGGGCATGAGCGGGGGGTGGGAGAGACACACGGAGCATGAGTGGGGGGTGGGTGGGAGAGACACACACACGGGGCATGAGCGGTGGGTGGGTGGGAGAGACACACACACGGGGCATGAGCGGGGTGTGGGCGGCGGGTGGGGAGAGACACACGGGGCATGAGCGGGGGGTGGGCGAGACACACGGGACATGAGCGGGGGGTGGGCGGCGGGTGGGGAGAGACACACGGGACATGAGCGGGGGGTGGGTGGCGGGTGGGGAGAGACACACGGGACATGAGCGGGGGGTGGGCGGCGGGAGGGAGAGACACACGGGGCATGAGTGGGGGGTGGGAGGCGGGAGGGAGAGACACACGGGGCATGAGCGGGGGTGGGCGGCAGGAGGGAGAGACACACAGGGCATGAGCGGGGGGTGGGCGGCGGGAGGGAGAGACACACGGGGCGTGAGCGGGGGGTGGGCGGCAGGAGGGAGAGTCACACGGGGCATGAGCGGGGGGTGGGCGGCGGGAGGGGTAGACACACGGGGCATGAGCGGGGGGTGGGCGGTCGGAGGGGTTCACACACTGGGTATGAGCGGGGGGTGGGCAGTGGGAGGGGTAGACACACGGGGCATGAGCGGGGGGTGGGCGCGGCGGGAGGGAGAGACACACAGGGCAAGAGCAGGGGGGTGGGCGGTGGGTAGGAGTGACGCCCGGGGCATGAGCGGGGGGTGAGCGGCAGGAGGGAGAGACACACGGGGCATGAGCGGATGAGCGGGGGGTGGGCGGTGGGAGGGAGAGACACACGGGGCTTGAGCGGGGGGTGGGCGGCGGGAGGGAGAGACACACGGGGCATGAGCGGGGGGTGGGCGGCGGGAGGGAGAGACACACAGGGCATGAGCGGGGGTGTGCGGCGGGAGGGGTAGACACACGGGCATGTGCGGGGGGTGGGCGGCGGGAGGGGTAGACACACGGGGCATGAGCGGGGGTGGGTGGCGGGAGGGAGAGACACACTGGGCATGAGCAGGGGGTGGGCGGTGGGCGGGAGGGGTAGACACACGGGGCATGAGCGGGGGGAGGGCAGCGGGGAGGGAGAGACACAAGGGGCATGAGCGGGGGGTGGGCAGGAGGGGGAGAGACACACGGGGCGTGAGCGGGGGGTGGGCGGTGGGAGGGAGAGACACACGGGGCATGAGCGGGGGTGGGCGGCGGGAGGGGTAGACACATGGGGCATGAGCGGGGGGTGGGCAGCGGGAGAGGAGAGACACACGGGGCATGAGCGGGGGGTGGGGGGAGGGGAGAGACACACGGGGCATGAGCGGGGGGCGGGTGGGAGTTGAGAGACACACGGGGCATGAGCGGGGGTGGGTGGGTGGGAGAGACACACGGGGCATGAGCGGGGGGTGGGCGGTTGGTAGAGACACACACGGGGCATGAGCGGGAGGTGGGTGGGTGGGAGAGACACACAGGGCATGAGCGGGGGGTGGGCAAGACACACGGGGCATGAGCGGGGGGTGGGCGAGACACACAGGGCATGAGCGGGCGGTGGGAGAGACACACGGGGCATGAGCGGGGGGTGGGTGGGTGTTAGAGACACACACACACGGGGAATGAGCGGTGGGTGGGTGTTAGAGACACACACATGGGGCATGAGCGGGGGCTGGGTGGGAAAGACACACACACAGGGCATGAGCGGGGGGTGGGCTCGTGGGAGAGACACACACACACGGGGCATGAGCGGTGGGTGGGAGAGACACACACACGGGGCATGAGCGGGGGGTGGGTGGCTGGTAGAGACACACGGGGCATGAGCGGGGGTGGGCGGGTGGGAGAGACACTTTGGCATGAGCGGGGGGTGGGCGGGTGGGAGAGACACACGGGGCATGAGCGGGGGGTGGGTGAGACACAAGGGGCATGAGCGGGGGTGGGAGAGACACACGTGGCATGAGCGGGGGGTGGGTTGGAGAGACACACACACAGGGCATGAGCGGTGGGTGGGTGGGAGAGACACACACACGGGGCATGAGCGGGGTGTGGGCGGCGGTTGGGGAGAGACACACGGGGCATGAGCGGGGGGTGGGCGAGACACACGGGACATGAGCGGGGGGTGGGCGGCGGGTGGGGAGAGACACACGGGACATGAGCGGGGGGTGGGCGGCAGGAGGGAGAGACACATGGGGCATGAGCGGGGGGAGGGCGGCGGGAGGGAGAGACACATGGGGCATGAGCGGGGGGTGGGCGGCGGGAGGGAGAGACACACGGGGCATGAGCGGGGGGTGGGCGGCAGGAGGGAGAGACACACGGGGCATGAGCGGGGGGTGGGCGGCAGGAGGGAGAGACATATGGGGCATGAGCGGGGGTTTTAGACACACGGGGCATGAGCGGGGGGTGGGCGGCCGGAGGGGTAGACACGCGGGGCATGAGCGGGGGTTGGGTGGCGCTAGGGGTAGACACACAGTGCATGAGTGGGTGGTGGGCGGCGGGAGGGAGAGACACACGGGGCATGAGCGGGGGTGGGCGGCAGGAGGTGTAGACACAAGGGGCATGAGCGGGTGGGTGGGCGGCGGGAGGGAGAGACACACGGGGCATGAGCGGGGGTGGGTGGGAGGGGTAGAGACACATGGGGCATGAGCGGGGGGTGGGCGGTGGGAGGGGTAGACACACGGGGCATGAGCGGCGGGTGGGCGGCGGGAGGGAGAGAAACACGGGGCATGAGCGGGGGGATGGGCGGTGGGAGGGAGAGACACACGGGGCATGAGCGGGGGGTGGGCGGCAGGAGGGAGAGACACACGGGGCATGAGTGGGGGGTGGGCGGCGGGAGGGAGAGACACACGGGGCATGAGCGGGGGGTGGGCGGCGGGAGGGAGAGACACACGGGGCATGAGCGGGGGTGGGCGGCGGGAGGGGTAGACACACGGGGCATGAGAGGGTGGAAGGCCGGAGGGGTAGACACACGGGCATGAGCGGGGGGTGGGCGGCGGGAGGGGTAGACACACGGGGCATGAGCGGGGGTGGGTGGCGGGAGGGAGAGACACACAGGGCATGAGCATGGTGTGGGCGGCGGGCGGGAGGGGTAGACACACGGGGCATGAGCGGGGGGTGGGCGGCGGGAGGGAGAGACACACGGAGCATGAGCGGTGGTGGGCGGCGGCAGGGGTAGACATGGGGCATGAGCGGGGGGTGGGTGGCGGGAGAGGAGAGACACACGGGGCATGAGCGGGGGGTGAGGGGAGGGGAGAGACACATGGGGCATGAGCGGGGGGAGGGGAGGGACACACGGGGCATGAGCGCGGGTGGGTGGGAGTTGAGAGACACACGGGGCATGAGCGGGGGTTGGGCGGGTGGGAGAGACACACGGGGCGTGAGCGGGGGGTGGGCGGGTGGTAGAGACACACAGGGCATGAGCGGGCGGTGGGTGGGTGGGAGAGACACACGGGCCATGAGCGGGGGGTGGGCAAGACACACGGGGCATGAGCGGGGGGTGGGCGAGACACACGGGGCATGAGTGGGGGTGGGAGAGACACACAGGGCATGAGCGGGGGTGGGTGGGTGTTAGAGACACACACACACGGGCCATGAGTGGTGGGTGGGTGGGAGAGACACACACACGGGGCATGAGCGGTGGGTGGGTGGGAGAGACACACACACGGGGCATGAGCGGGGGGTGGGCAGGTGGGAGAGACACACGGGGCATGAGCGGGGGGTGGGCGGGTGGGAGAGACACACGGGGCATGAGCAGGGGGTGGGCGAGACACACGGGGCATGAGCGGGGGTGGGAGAGAACACGGGGCATGAGCGGGGGGTGGGTGGGAGAGACACATACACGGGGCATGAGCGGTGGGTGGGTGGGAGAGACACACACACGGGGCATGAGCGGGGTGTGGGTGGCGGGTGGGGAGAGACACACGGGGCATGAGCGGGGGGTGGGCGAGACACACGTGACATGAGCGGCGGTGGGCGGCAGGAGGGAGAGACACACGGGGCATGAGCGGGGGGTGGACGGCGCTCGGGAGAGACAGTTGGGGCATGAGCGGGGGGTGGGCGGCGGGAGGGAGAGACACACGGGGCATGAGCGGGGGGTGGGCGACGGGAGGGAGAGACACACAGGGCATGAGCGGGGGGTGGGCGGTGGGAGAGAGAGACACACGGGGCATGAGCGGGGGGTGGGCGGCGGGAGGGAGAGACACACGGGGCATGAGCGGGGGGTGGGCGGCGGGAGGGAGAGACACACGGGGCATGAGCGTGGGGTGGAAGGCCGGAGGGTAGATACACGGGGCATGAGCGGGGGTGGGTGGCGGGAGGGAGAGACACACCGGGCATGAGAAGGGGGTGGGCGGCGGGCGGGAGGGGTAGACACACGGGGCATGAGTGGGGGGTGGGCAGCGGGAGGGAGAGACACACGGGGCATGAGCGGGGGGTGGGCAGGAGGGGGAGAGACACACGGGGCATGAGCGGGTGGTGGGCGGCGGGAGGGAGAGACACACGGGGCATGAGCGGGGGGTGGGCGGCAGGAGGGGTAGACACACGGGGCATGAGCGGGGGGTGGGCGGCGGGAGAGGAGAGACACACGGGGCATGAGCAGGGGGGAGGGGAGAGACACACGGGGCATGAGCGGGGGGTGGGTGGGAGTTGAGAGACACACGTGGCATGAGCGGGGGGTGGGCGGGTTGGAGAGACACACGGGGCATGAGCGGGAGGTGGGCGGGTTGTAGAGACACACGGGGCATGAGCTGGGGGGCGGGTAGGTAGGAGAAACACACGAGGCATGAGCAGGGGGTGGGCAAGACACACGGGGCATGAGCGGGGGGTGGGCGAGACACACGGGGCATGAGCGGGGGGGTGGGAGAGACACACGGGGCATGAGCGGTGGGTGGGAGGGAGAGACACACACATGGGGCATGAGCGGGGGGTGGGTGGGAGAGACACACACACAGGGCATGAGCGGGTGGTGGGCTCGTGGGAGAGACACACACGCATGGGGCATGAGCGGTGGGTGGGTGGGAGAGACACACACACGGGGCATGAGCGGGGGGTGGGCGGGTGGTCGAGACACATGGGGCATGAGCGGGGGGTGGGCTGGTGGGAGAGACACACGGGGCATGAGCGGGGGGTGGGCGAGACACACGGGGCATGAGCGGGGGGTGGGAGAGACACACGAGGCATGAGCGGGGGGTGGGTGGGAGAGACACACACACGGGGCATGAGCGGTGGGTGGGTGGGAGAGACACACACACGGGGCATGAGCGGGGTGTGGGCGGCGGGTGGGGAGAGACACACGGGGCATGAGCGGGGGGTGGGCGAGACACACGGGACATGAGCGGGGGGTGGGCAGCGGGTGGGGAGAGACACACGGGACATGAGCGGGGGGTGGGTGGCGGGTGGGGAGAGACACACGGGGCAGAAGGTGGGCGGCGGGTGGGGAGAGACACACAGGACATGAGCGGGGGATGGGCGGCGGGTGGGGAGAGACACACGGGACATGAGCGGGGGTGGGCGGCGGGTGGGGAGAGACACAGGGGACATGAGCGGGGGGTGGGCGGCGGGTGGGGAGAGACACACAGGACATTAGCGGGGGTGGGCGGCGGGTGGGGAGAGACACACGGACATGAGCGGGGGGTGGGCGGCGGGTGGGGAGAGACACACGGGACATGAGCGGGGGGTGGTGGTGGGTGGGGAGAGACACACGGACATGAGCGGGGGTGGGCGGCGGGTGGGGAGAGACACACGGACACGAGCGGAGGGTGGGCGGCGGGTGGGGAGAGACACACGGACATGAGCAGGGGGTGGGCGGCGGGTGGGGAGAGACACACGGACATGAGCGGGGGGTGGGCAGCGGGTGGGGAGAGACACACGGACATGACCGGGGGGTGGGCGGCGGGTGGGGAGAGACACACAGACATGAGCGGGGGTGGGCGGGTGGGGAGAGACACACGGACATGAGCGGGGGTGGGCGGGTGGGGAGAGACACATGGACATGAGCGGGGGGTGGGAGAGACACACGGGGGGTGGGAGAGACACACGGACATGAGCGGGGGGTGGGCGGCTTTTGGGGAGAGACACACGGACATGAGCGGGGGGTGGGCGCATGGGGAGAGACACACGGACATGAGGGGGGCTGGGCGGGTGGGGAGAGATACACGGACATGAGCGGGGGGTGGGCGGATGGGGAGAGACACACGGACATGAGTGGGGGGTGGGCGGGAGGGGATTGAGACACACGGACATGAGCGGGGGTGGGAGAGACACACGGGGGGTGGGAGAGACACATGGGGCATGAGCGGGGGTGGGCGGGTGTTAGAGACGAGCGGGGCACGAGCGGGGGGTGGGCGGCAGGGAGAAAGACACATGGACATGAGCGGGAGGGAGAAAGCCACAAGGACATGAGCGGGGTTGGGCGGGAGGCAGAAAGACACACGGACATGAGCGGGGGGAGGGCGGGTGGGAGAAAGACACACGGACATGAGCGGGGGGTGGGCGGGAGGGAGAAAGACATGCAGCGTTTGTGTGCAGGCAGCAGATCCCGCTCCTCGGCCCTCTGCTGGCCACTGTGTGCGATGGCGTGAGTGGGGGGCTGGAGGAAAAGGGAAGACACGGAGCATGAGTGGGGGTGACAAGAAGGACACACGGGGCATGAGCGGGGGGGTGGGAGGAACAGGAGACAGACACGGCATGAGCGGGGGTGGGGGACTTACTGTGCAGGCGGGATACAAAGCCTCTCATGCGAGGAACAAAGATGGCGGGCGTCTCTGAAGCCAGAGGCACTGCACGCTTTCACTGCATCCAATGAGAGAGCATGTCAGATGTCCGCGGACATCACGCAAGCTGCTTGCCCAATCACCGTCCTGTCCGCGGAGCGAACAGGGAAGTGTGTCCGCGAAGCGAACACAGATATCACTAATTTTTTTCACTTACATTTTTGTCATTTTTTTAAAAACTACTGGACGGATTTACACCAAATAAAGCAATGCAGGCTTTTGGGACCAAGCCGCAAATTTGGTGTAAATCCGTCCAGCGGTTTGGGCTGTAGGCGTGAGCAAAGTTTTTTCCCATTATGTCTATGGGAAAAAAAAAAGTTTTGGGACCCCCCTATGACTTTGCCCCCCCTGGACGAAAAAATTCAGAGTGACCCAAATACTTTTTTTGCAAAGTTTGGTGAGGATTCGTCCAGGGAGAGCGAAGTTATAAGCCGCCCAAAAAGTGCTCTTCCTATGGAAACAGCAACTTAACCACAACTACATGGCCACTAGCGTGGCCATGTAATATATATATATATATATTATATATATATTACATGGACGTGGTAGTCTGAATTTTTTTGCAAAGTTTGGAGAGGTTTGGTCCAGGGGGGGCAAAGTTATAGGGGGGGTCCCAAAACTTTTGTTTTTTCCTATAGACATAATGGGTAAAAACTTTGCGCACGGCTACAGCCCGAACTGCTGGACGGATTTACACCAAATTTGCGGCAGGAGTGGGAGTGGCGGCTTGGTCCCGAAAGCGTGCTTTTGCAAATTTGGTGTAAATCTGTCCAGTGGTTTTTAAAAAAATGTAAGGCAAAAAAATGTGTGATATCTGTGTTCGCTTCGCGGACGGACTTCCCTGTTCGCTACGCGGACAGCACCCAATTGGCCCATGGGCTTGCGTCATGTCCGCGGACATGCGACGTGTTCGCTGATTGGACGGCGAGGGGCGTGGAGCGCGTCAGATTTTCTGTGGCACCCGCCATCTTGTATTCGCCGTCGACCACGTACAGCACGGTGAAACTTGGATTAAAAATTGTATTTAGTGGAGTGTGTTGGTGTGTAAGAGTGTTTGGGGAGGGTGGGGGAGTATGAGATAGGTTCAATGTTTTTTTTTTTAATGTGCTATACACTTTTGTTGTGTTCGATTTGTCCGCGGAGAACACGGCTGTTCTGACATTTTGTAAATAAACTAAATGGTGGGGTGTTCAGAGGACGGAGTATGTGTCCTTTTTGTTTGCAAGGAAGGTAAAATTGAGCTAAAAACACTCGCGGTGTATTTAAATGTTCGTAAATACACAAACTGGGGGTGTCCTGAGGATGCTGTCCGTATTGTAATCTGTGAAGTTGAATGTATTCTAAGAACACTCGCGGTGTCCCGAAATGGTTGCAATTACACAAAATTGGGGTGTTCTGAGAACGTTGTTTGTATTGTTCGTTGTCAGGTTGAAAGTGTTCTACGAACCCTCCTTTTGTCCGCTGATAGTACAATTTCCTATGGACCTCACCCGACTTTTTGTCCACTAAAGAAACGATAAATCAGGCTGGTGTGCGCCGACATTATGTGATAATCCTATGACTGGTGCTATTGACCTGGCTGACTTGCTTTTGCGACACTAAATCATATCTCCCGCCCCTAAGCCTGACATTATGAAAGCATTCATATTCCCCGCCTCTCTCCGTGACGTTACAGGGTGCATCATCAAACGCACCCAGTCGTCTCCAGTCATACGTGACTTTACACAGAACCCGGAAGACAACACACATTATGTCACAACACAGCGCGCCACAATTCAGAATATGAAACTGTGATTTAAAAGCAAACAGCAAGATTGTAAATTTTGTAAAGTACATTTATTTCACATTAAATGTTTAGTGAATATTCAGCGATTTGCAATTGTCTCTGCTGTCGATCAGCAAAAGTTTATTTTGAGCCACGCGCTGTTCCTTGCAGTAGATAGGCTGTTGGTTTATGATAAAAGCAGTAAATGGTTGCACTGATAATCAGAAGGTTGCTCCAACAACGAGGCATTAGACCGCCATAATGGTTGGTATGTTGCTTCTAGCCGCTAGTACTGCGTAAGGGCATATTGGTCCTTGGCGATTGTCCCATAAAATGGTGAGGGTCATGAAGTTGCTTACATGGAGCTGCACCTGGCAGTTGAAAAATCCATCTGCTGGAGTCTGAAAATCGTGACATTGGCAAAATGGGGAAACATACCTGTTTTAAAAAACATAAATTAGTCTCAACAGCCGATCTTTATTAAAGATATTCATTTTATTTATTAGGGCGTGAAACTATTTGCTAGCAAAGATAGTGCAACAGAGTATGTTAATAATAAAATAATAATATTTTCGCATTTATATAGCGCTAGGAACCGTCAGGTATCTCAGCTCTGCTTATTATTACCCACGGTGTGTGGTGCTCATTTATCGACCACGGAAGGATGAAAGGCTGAGTTTGGCCGTGCCGGGATTTGAACCTGCGTTAGCAAGCTGTGCACACATGTCAAAGCGAGCGCTCTACTCGCTGTGCCACTTGACCAGCTACAGTGAAGTGGCACAGGGAGTAGAGCGCTTGACCGGCTACAGACCGGTTAAATTATTTCTATTAACCCACCATGTGCCGTCTGCCTTTTTCAGAGCCCTCTAAATGACAGGGGATCAATTAGGCAGTGATAGTGCGCGGTAGAAAACAATATGCCACACTGAATGAACAAGTACAACTTTACCGGGCTTTAATGCCACACTATTGTTATTATATTCCGGTATAAAATGATCTAAAGGGTTACTTACATTATAATTGCATTTTCCATTGCCCGAGTGTAGTGCAGTCCCAAAATACGACTCCGCGTGTGCCAACGATCTTTCTGAAAGTGATATAATATACAAAAGTGGTTTTGTTTCAGAAATTTCATCTTTATCGTGTCTTACGTTTTTGCTACACTTCTTCAAAAGAAGTCTTTCAGCACAATCTCTGTCTGTCAAGGTAAAAAAAAATAGAACCTTATACTGGGAGTCGTGGGCCTCTCCGGGCCGCGAGAATAAAATGGAAGCAGCTGACCTTCACTGTGAACGAACATAAATGCTTACTTTGCAACATTCTCTGTAAAGCCATCTGTGAGAACTTGCTGTTTACACTACATCTTTGTATATTGTTTGCGTGGTAATAAAAAAAGTTTGTTTAAGGGACGTTATGGTTCCAAGTAAAGCCGAAAACCCCCTGAAATTCGCCAGTTATGGTAAGCTAAGCAACCATAACTCACACCACCACAGTGCACTGCTAAGACTAACACCCAGGACATCAAAGATGACATCGCAAATGTCATTGATGACATCACTGATGACATCACATGTGCATTTACTTTTCATGAAATTTGTGCACTAGGGATTTTTATTATAACGTTGCTAAAAAAGTGTCAAGGATCATTGCAATAAATATCATACCGTAATTAGTGCTTTGAACAATGCATTGATATAAATAGAATTGTATTATAGGGTTATATCTAGTATACTGAGCTACTAATGGAGAAACATAGCATTGTGTGCAGCGTACAAGATGAAAGTATAATATTTGTAATGTTAATATGTTGAATAATGAAATGATAATTGTCCTGAAATGTTCGAAAATAAACAAAATGGGGGTGTTCTGAGGACGTTCTTCGTATTGTGTGACTGCTTAGCTGTATGCAATGAGGGAATGGCACAGAGAGTAAAGTGGAAATGGTAGAAGGGGTGTCGAAGAGTTATGCGGTCTGCGGACATCGCGGCTGTCCATGGACAGGGCGTGCTACATCCAGGGTTTTCCAGCAAATCCAACATGGAAAGAAGACTGTACGGATTAGCCAATCAGATGTCGAGGTTGTGGATTTGTGTTGAAAGAGACTGTCTGTGGTGAAGATGGCAGAAGTAGAGAAAGTCAGGGTGTTGGTGCTTGGAGATATGTTTGTGCATGGTTTACAACAGTACGCTCGATGCAGGCATGTTGAAAAGAACTTTGATGTGAAAGGAGCGGAGATGGTGTGGAGCACTGTGCCTGATTGCAATGTACAGGGAATTGCACATGTTTGTGAGGATATGACCATGATGAACAGTCTGCATGTGGTAGTTTTGCACTATGGTGCTTTCCATTTGGGCAACATCAGTGCCCCTACTTTGTTGGCTGATTTGCAACGCTTTGTTCAAGCCGTAATGAAGATCCTTCCAAATGTAAAAGTAATTTTTTCTGGATTACTACTTAGGGCAATATGGGACAATAGTTCAGTTTTTTGTCCTCAGCAAAACATTGCTAGGTGTGTCATCAACGGAGGCATGTGTGCGCTCATGCTTAGAGCTGGTATGTTCTTCTGTAATAATGAGAATATTGATGCCAGTAATACTGTTAATTTTAAAGAAGATGGCATCTCTTTATCTTTTACGGGAAATGCCTTTCTATTTTGGAATGTAAGGGTTGCTTTGGAGAAGATTATGTGAAGATTTTAGGAGTAAAGTAAGAAAAAAAAACAAAAAAAAAATACAAAATAACAGGTGTCTGTCAAGCATCTTTAAAAAAAACAAAAAAAGGCTCTTTTCAGAGCCAACTTCAAAGGGGAAATGGGGCACACTATTTAAATTTACATTCACCATGCTTAGATTCTCGATATGTCCGCGGACATGGCGGTAGTCCGCGGATGTCATGATGCCTGCCCCCGGAAGACCAGATCAGGCCCAGCAGCCCCGCAAGCAGGCCTCATGCCACTTGGAGCATGCCCAAAAGCCCCAGTTAGGGGCTGTTTGGGTGCAGTCCTGGCGCCTACGGCGCCAGGTTCATAAAGATAAAGTCAGTCCTGGCGCCATGGGTGCCAGGCTCATTATTGATAACTTACCTGAAGCAGACCATGCTGCATACTCACCTGAGGCAGACCATGCTGCATGAAGACTCAAGCCAAATGAGGCTTAGGAGGGACTATTTTACTGAAGGGACTATTTTGTTACTTGGAAGGGGCTGTGGAAGAATACTTACCTGGATCTTCTTCCAAGGCTATTTAAACCATGCCCGGACAACCACACGTGCTTCGCGTTATTCTGCTTGCTGCAGCGTAACGCTCACCGTGTTTTCAGCAGCTCCAGTCTTCAGCCACACCCGCTTCAGTCCTGGGACTCCTGAAACAAGGAGAAAGGAAGGATAAAGGTTAGAACAGGAGATTTAACTTTAATCCTTACCTGAATCCTGATCCATTTCGCCACAGAGCTGAAAGACAGAAGTCTTTGAAGCATCGCTTCGCATTCCTACGGCGCCGCACTGAACTCACCTGCTTGGTGGTACTTCAGCATTCCATCACGCTCCCTCCATCTCGCGGCCGCCCTCCGACACCTAAGGAGACAAAGACAGCAAGGTGAGCAAGGGGACTCTCTAAGGCTATACAAGCTACCCCCAAGGACTTACCTGATTTACCACGGGAGGTACTCACCTCATCTCGGGTCGGTGCAGTCAACTCTGCTTCATCGCCGTACCCCGGCCCCTAAGGGGAGAAAGCAAAGACAATACCAGTTACCCCCCACAAAACTTACCTGATTTACCATGGGGGTCTCACCTCATCTCGGGTCGGCACAGTCAACTCTGCTTCATCGCCGTACCCCGGCCCCTAAGGGGAAAACCACAATAGACTTACCTGAATCTTACCAATTGCCATTTGGAAATCTTCGAGTGGATTAATCGGCAACCTGCAAAGAATCGGACAGAGTGAAGATCAGACATTTGAACTCTTATGAGCAATTGGACTTTAGATTCAATACTGGAACTCACCAATTCCTCTACGCCAGTGAAGTAACTGGTCATCAACGCGCCCCTGCGGTCGACGCAGGATGGAGAGCTCATCCTTCCAACCCATCAGGTGAGACTAATGAGGGGACATCAAGAGTGATCTGTGGGAAGACAACGGGAGTGGGGAAGGTGGGTTGACACTCAATTCCACGGGTGGTTAATTCCTCTTCTCCTTTGCAGAAGAATATTCTTGCGAGCCAGACAAACTAGGCTGAGCGGGCCAGTCCAGTCAGTCATCTCGGCGCTACACGTCACGCTGGTGGAAACAACAGCGGCCCAGTTCCGGTCGACGCCCCCGTGGGAACCAGGTGAGCGTAACAGCGAACATCAAAATAACTACGTGGGGGTTCAGTATGTTCTATGTTACATGTATATGAAGTCAGGGATATTATGGTTAAGTTGTGCTTCTAAAAACCTATGAAATTCAGTGAAAAAACTTTGTTAAAGGGACGTTATGGTTAAGTTGCGCTACAAAAACCTATGAAATTCAGTGAAAAAACTTTGTTAAAGGGACGTTATGGTTAAGTTGCACTACGCAAAACCTATGAAATTCAGTAAAAAAATGTTGTTAAAGGGACGTTATGGTTCAAAGTCAAACCGAAAAACCCCTGAAATTCGGCAGTTATGGTAAAATAAGCAACCATAACTCGCGCCACCGTGCACTGCTAACACTAACACCCAGGACATCAAAGATGACATCACAAATCACATCACATCTCCTTAAAGGCGAATGCGGGTGAGTCACATGAGATGTAATGTAACTCTGGTTGTTTGCTATTTGGTGGTTGAAGGACTGTTGATGGGTGAGGATTTTACTTTGAAGGGTGTTAAATTTGTCTAGCATTGTGGACTGTATGCTGTTGCACCAGTCTTGATCCTTGATGAGATTGGGCAGGGGGGGAGTGGGTAATTCAAGCTCCCTGGAAATGGCGAAGATCTCCTTAGTGTCAGATTTAGCATTGCCTATCCTATGGTTGAATGAGGCCTTTTAGCTTTGATTATGGCAGATTTGTACTGTCTTGAGATACTTTGGAAGGCAAGTTGATGGCAGCCGTGATGAATTCCCAGATCTGCTGACGTGCGTCATGACCCTGCTGTGTTGCTGGGTTGTAGAGGGCATCAAAGGCACCCAGAACCCAATCCACCAGGATGCCAAATTCGGTGGTGATGAAATTGGCAGCCCTCTGCCTCGCTGATGTGGCGGTACCACTCTTTACCTAAGAGATTGATGGGCCTGACATGGCACCCACTACCCTTCCCCTCCCTGAGGTAGGTATGGCTTTGCTGGGCGCTGGATAGGTGCTGTGGTGGTGTTGGCAATGAGAGGTGGAAGTCCCAAATCACAGAGGAGGTGGTCAGAAGCCCAACACAAGAATATATGCAATTGCAGGACAGCTGGCACTGTGGCACAGTGATGGAAGCAAGCAGGCACTCATACTCAATCAGGCAGTAGCAGATACGGAGTGTTTGAGGCATTGCAGGGCTGGATGTGGCAAAAACAATGGCTGGCAGGCAGGAGGAACTCTGATGCGTGTCTCTGACTCGAGGCAGCCGAAAACAGAGTAAAGGTCCTTGCCGTGTAAATTAAGTGGCACATGCTGGACAAAGGATACCTACATGGCTGACAGCAATGACAGTGATATTTAAGGGGCACGACGTGCATCACTGGCTGTGCGCGCAAAGGTACAAAGATGGACGAGTTTTGCATAGACATGTTTGGGGGTGCTATGCATGCCTTTTCCTTCAGCTAATGTGTACAGCAGTTTCCTTTTTGGGGGTTGCCTCTGCGCATATGTGCATGTATTTGTGTACATTTTGAGCATACGGAGTGTTGCATAAGCAATTTTTGTTTTAGGGGTTTCTCTGGGTATCACATACAGACTTTTTTCACCTTTCAGAAGCTTTCCCAGTATCGTGTTTGCAATTTTTGTTTTTGGGGTGCCTCTGCGAATTGTGTACTGCCTTTTTCAGCTTTTGGGAGCTTTCCTAGTATCACATATTCAATTTTTGTTTTTGGGGTGACTCTGTATATTACGTACTGCCTTTTTCACCTTTTGGAAGCCTTCCGGGTATCGTGTACACAGTTTTTTGTTTCTGGGGTGCCTCAGCATATCGTGTACCACCTTTTTCACCTTTCAAAAGCTTTCTGGGTATCGGGAAAGCACTATTCGGTTTTTCCGTGCCTCTGCATACAGCGTATCACATATTTCTGCTTTTGGGGTACATCGGAGCCTTGCTGGACCACGCATCTATGCCGGACATCACGTATACTGTTCCCTTCCTCATATTGCCCAGAAAAATATATTGGTGTGAATTCCATTGATCCATTACATTAGCCCCATGAGTGGAAAGGCCCCAATGGGGAAAGGGAGTAGATGGTGACGCGGAAGAGGTGAGGACACATCTGTCCCAGCCCCAGGAGGACGTGGTGGGCCTCACCCCATAGGTGACCCGGCACCTGGACGTCAACGTGGTCCCAGCAAGACAGGAGAAGCAGCACCACCTAGGGCCACTAGGGCCAAGAAGGGACCCCCGCAGCCCCGTTTCTTTTTTTTTTACAATGCTACCACCAAAGGATCAAACTTTTGGTGTTCGAACCTTTGTTGGTAGCATTTTTAGAACTTTTGGTTCATGTGAACCATTATATTCGGTAAAAAGGTACAAACCCGAACAGTCTACATGTGTGAAGTGACCGGACATTGTTATCATGTACAAATTGGGAATTATGTATTGTCCGCCATATGTCGATCTTGGTAGTATCTGTGAATTTGGCCAGCTAACTGCTGGCATGTACTGGCATTCAGCATTACAATGGCCCATGTGCAGTTCTTGTTGTGTAATGTGAAGCTTATTGAATGGGTATGGCTACAAGCCTGCCCTCGCATGAGTTGATGTCTGGTACTTGGGCTGAGGTCCAATGGATTGTTGCAGACCTGCAGCCAACAATAGGGGGCCCACAGCAAAGGGCTGGGTTCCTTGCATCACACCGCCATGGACTCCGCACACATTGTGGATGTGTGTATGCAGGAGAGACAACGTGAGAGCAGTAAATGGTGCATGCTGTTGAGTCGTGTTGCAGAGGGTATGGATTGCCTGGATGCCTGGATGAGAATATGTCCACACCAGCGGCCCGGGATATGCAACAGCTGCAAAGAATGCAGTCCTCAATCTGCTCCTACAGACTGGGTGTGGAGGCCAACATCAAGGGCTGAGGGGCTGATCTGAAGTGTCTACAGGAGTCTACAGGAGTCCCTGCATGCAGCTTCTAGGGCACATCGAGAGGTCCTGAAGTGTGAGATGCTAACATGTCATAGATTAATTTGCCATGAAATGGAGACCTTGAGGGATTCACTGCATGATGAACTCGAGAGGTCCTGAGGTGTGAGATGCTAACATGTCATAGATTAATTTGCCATGAGATGGAGACCTTGAGGGATTCACTGCAGCCACAAAGACACAGCTCCATGAGGAGATGGATGCCTTGAGGCAGACACTGTCCCAGCAACGTGATACGTCATGAGAGAGCACAAATATACTCTGTGGCCATTGGGGATGAGGTGCATCGTAACCTCATCACCTTTGGGGAGCTGATGCATGCATCCATATCACAGCTGGCCCTGTCCAATGAAGATCAGGCCTTGGACTGCATGGACTGGATCCACCCCCACCACCACAACCATCTGCATATCCACCGCAGGATGGCAGGCCCAGCAAACCCACACCTCCTCAACCACCGAGGACGTGATGTCCATGAGCCCATGGATGGAATTTGTATGTTTTTATTTTTAATTTTCTACATTTTTGTGGTCCAGTCATGTGGATGTGGACACGCACCTTCCCCCTACCACTCCAGGGTGAACATTCTTTTACCCCTTGTCCTGTTAGGGCTTTTTTTTTTACCTGACTGGTGGGGTCTGTTTTTTGTTTTTCTGCCCCCTTGATCGGTATGGGCACATATTTCATATTTCTTCATTCCCCTGTCCAGGATGGAGGCATATGTTATTTATACCTCTGTCCAAGATGGACTGTTTTAATTTTTGATTTGAGACCTTGAGACCTTGAGAGATGTCAGTCAGTCAGTAATATGTTTATTCAGATACAAAATCCATCAAACACATATAAAATACATGACACAAACTCACTCAAGATCAATAAAATCCTGTCTCTTAAAATTCCAGATAGATTCAATCACAACACATTACAGCAAATGACAATACATAAGTCATTCTTATCAATACAAAAGGTCCAATGCTAAAAACATAAAAACAGAGTAAAAAATAACATTCACAGCAGTAACCATACAGAAGACAAAGATTTCAGTAATAATCAAATCCCCAATTCTTCTCGGAGAAAACTAAAGTCAAGCAAGTAAAACATAGTGGCCAAAAAGTTTCATTAGCATAGCATCCCCTTCCTGTGGTGCATGGCTCTTTTTAAAAAAGATCATAATGACCACGCTATTAAAACAGAATCATTACTCAAAAGAAACAGAATAGCAGGCCTATAGGAGCAGACGTTAGCTTCCCTTAGGATGGGCCATAGAGTTGACCATCTAATCCGGCTATATCCAGGGCAAAACAATAACAGATGTGCCAAGTCCTCCTTTATGTGTCCACACACCGGGCACCCCACCAAATCTGGATAGCATCTCCATTTGGCTCTGGTTCACCTCAGGAGAAGGCAATCAAATCTTGCACGTGTGATTAGCCAGCGATCTTTCCTAGTAGTGCCCCAGATTAAGTAGAGCTGTATCTCCTTTTCCCGGCTAATCACTGCATGCTCTTTGTCTGAATTAGCCACATGCTCCATGAACATCCTTTTTGTTGCAAACATTTCCCCCAAAATGCATTTATAACTCCTTATCTGAGCTTTAATCAGAAGCGCATCCGGGGGAAAAGGGACCCTTATATTGCCTTCAGACAAATCTTTGTCGATAAAGTCGAGCCACAGGATTCTTCTCCAACCATCCCTAGACATTAGAGACCTGATTGTCAGAGGGAAGCACGTTCAATTGCCCAGATTCTGATCCAAAGAATTATTGGGGCCAGCGCCCACTGGTCCTCCCAAAATTCCATACCCAGTTCTATATGGAGGGAGATACAGGGGGAGTAACCTGGGAGTCCGAGTAACCTGCTAAAAAACACATTCTCCTTCACTTGTACCTCTTGGACTTTTTGAAAACCCCATAGTGGAGCGCCATGCAGGGTGACAGCTTTCATCATCTAACGGTTGGCCCTCACATTGAGACAGAAAGCGTGATATTTCCCCTACTTGTTGGGTTAATTTAGCTGACTGTTTTTTTCAGATGCTCCATCCCCATAAGGGATTCTGAGAATTTGATCCCAAGGTAATCAAACTCCTTCCCCCTTGGGATGGTTTCCCCATTACACAGCATGGGATGCATTTTCGCTGTCTGCTTTCTGCCCACACAGTCCCTTAGAGCCAATTTCTTGGTGTTAATCTTGAGCTCCAAGTTTCCCATAAAGGTCGAATATGCATTAATGAGGATCTGTAGTGCTGTAGGAGTCCTGGCTAGTAACACGGTATCATCCGAGTATGCCAACACAGGAAAGGGTCTTCCACCCAGAACCAAGTAATGAGCCTTTGTATCAACCAAATCCTTTAGGATCCCATTGATATGCATGCAGAAGCAGATGGGTGCCAAAACACATCCCTGTCGGACACCACACCCAACCATAAAACAACCTGTGCAGTGTCCCCAGGGCCACTACGCACACAGACCTCATTTTCTCTGTGTATTTCCTCCAAGAACTTCAGGATATCCCCTGGGCATCCCATGAACCAGAGCACGGCACACAACTTTGACCTATCTACTTTATCAAAGGTTATGCTCAGGTCCATGAACGCAAGATACACCCCCTAACCCCTACAAAAAACTGAATTGGACACCAATAGGTACAGGTTGAAGCTCTGCTGCATAGTACCCACTCTGGGGCGAAACCCAAACTTGACATCAGTAAGGACTGACTCCTCAGAACATCAGGCCTCTATTAACCCCAGAAAATTCCTACCGAACATTTTGAAAGACATATCTAAGAGCAAAATTGTTCTATATGATATCGGGCTCGCTGGATCCCCCTTTTTAAAGATGGGGAAAATAATGGCCTTTTTCCATGAAGATGGATAACAGCCCGCCTCCACACAGGCATTAAACACTACTCTCAGCAGCGGGCCCACAGATCCAAGGGATCTTGAAATAAGTCTGAAGGAATCCCATCAGGCCCAGAGCATGATTGAGGGCTTGCTGGCTAATCGCCCGGCACACATCCTCCAATTTAAACTTCAAACAGGAGTTACTCTGCCCAGATCTCTCAGCTTGAGTCCCTTCCCTAAACTAATTCCCAAAGTATTCCAACCATGCTGCCTCCTCCACGTGGGTTCCACTTGACCTTTCCAATATGGACCGGGATGCACCCCCATGACAAATTCCCAAAAGGCCTTGTGGCTGCTACATTTTGAAGCATCCAGAAAGCCCTACCATGCTTCCCCTTCAATTTCCATTTTCCTTCTCTTTAGTTCCCCCCCGGTAGTTAGGCAGGAGCAATCTCACTCTTAGTACAGACTGGAGCCTTTAAAGCCCTCGGCAGTGCTTTCTTTGCACCTTTGCAGGCCTCATCAAACTCCCCCTTTATTTGGATCCTTCCCATTCCTATCCACTAATGCTCTCAAACCAACATGCACAGTTATGTTTGCACTGTAACCAAAGCAAAGCACAACCTGTCTGACCCTTGTCTTGTCTCCCACACCTGTCAAAGTATGACTGCAGAATGTTACATTCTACCTATGTTTACGTTTAAGCCTTCTGTAACAGTGCCACGATGCCTCAGGGCAGCTCTGTGTGCTTTATAAATGCAAATAAATTTTAAAAAAAGAAAATTCCTCTTGCAGGGTACCCTAAAGCTTATGGTGAAGGCCCTCAGTAGCTCAACAAAGTGTTCCACAACCAACCCTGGGGTAGAGGGGTTATACAAAATACAAGAAATTTGAGATAGATTCTCAGCTAAAGTGGATATGTGCATATTTGCATCTCACATTTTATCCCATTTGATTTGCCGTGTACAAGGAGCTATCCCATTTGCCAGACACACCATAATATCTTGTGGGCCAACCTCCCCCAGGACCCCCTTCATTGTCAATCAAATCAGTAATAATCACTATTAATGTCCGGCAGTACCTCGAAACCCAGGGCCCTATCCCAGAGATCCAATGAAATGCAAAAGTAATCGATTGTAGATGAACATCGTTGGTTATTAAAGGTCAAAAGGCCTGGGGTGTCAGGAGCTAAACGACCATTGACAGTACAAACCCCCCATTCTGTAAGCCATACACACATTTGAAGGCCCTTGGCACAGACCCTTTTGTCCTTCATCTGAGGCTTTGGGATACTTAACAGCTGATCCTCTAGCAGATCTAATAAATCCTTGGGCAAACCAACACCCTTTTTGAGGTTGAAATCACCTCCCCATATACAGTGCTCATTCCAATTCTTCCTGTTTGCTAATAGGTCGTCTATGAACATCTTCACCCTTGATAGCCTGGCCGCGTCTGCTTTATGGGGACTATTATACAGATTTATAATTAGAAGTGGGTCACCCTTTACAGGGGAAATACCGATCACCTGTAAAAAGTCCATATTCCTTTCCAATACCCTGACCCTGCAATCAAGAGAAATCTTGATTAGAGTTTCCAGGCCCCCATAACATCTTCCTCTTACATTTTTCTTTGCAGGAATCCCAAATGATAAAAATCCATCAATCCATCCAACAACAGGGTCTCCATTGCCCATGTTTCCTGCAAAAGAATGACTTTGTGGGCTTTTAAGAGCTCAACGATGTCTGCTCTTTCAAACTTCCCCCGTGACCCGGCTATGTTCTATGATAACAAGTGGGACTCCAGGGATGCCATGTTAAGTACACTTCCTAACACACAGATTTCTATACCCCGCTACCCCACCCATTCCTCTTGATCCTCTTGGATGCCTGTGTGTCAGTCCAGATCTTCACAAGAGGTTAATACCTCCGGTTAGTTAACTCTGGCACAGTATTAGGGTCCCCTCCCCTCATAGGATTCAAACCTTCATGGTGAGGTAAAGTCCTCCCACCCCCAAGCACGACTGTGGCCAAAAACTGGATGCCAGGGACCCTGTCCCCTAACTACACTCAACGCTCCCCCCTCAGGTTTCCAAGCTGGCCCTTCCCCTGGTCGTCCTGTTTCTCTATACCTGCATATAAATAATCCAGAGGAACTAGGCTACTATAGAGTCTGCAGCAATTAGGTTTAAGACCTCTTGAATGATTGGAGCTAGTCAGATAACTAACCACCGTTGGGTATGAAAATGACACCACTACACAGTCCCACTCCATTCGTTTAGGCATTGGGCTGACCCAACCTACCCTTCTTGCCATGAGAATTATGCATGGGTCAAGGTTCAGTGCAATCTGATTGGTATTTATCCAATGTGTTGCTTTATTCATTAGGGTGATGGTTGACTCAAAAACACCTTGCTCAAGCCCTGGTAAACCCATCATTATTCCCACAAATTGGGCTCCTCCTGGTGGTAGATTAAAAATGGTTTTGTCCGACACCCCTAGAGACAGTGTAGCCCCGAAAACTCCCTCCTGACTCCTAGTACTTAGCTCATTCCAACTGCCCCTCTGCATATTGCAATTTGAGATTGCCCTATTGAGCTTAGGATTAGTCTCTTTCGCATGGGCAGCAGGCTCTACCTGCCCAACCACTTCCCTATCCTCACTGCTGCTCGCTTTAAGTGCATCCCTCACCAGATCAGCCTTCCCACTAATCTCAATCCCACCTGCGCTCCTACCCCTGACAAGCCCCAATCCGACACTTTTTTGGTTAATGCTCTAATAGAGTCATCCATAATGGCCAATGTACTCATAACCCCCGCCTAAATGCCTGTAGTGAGTCAAGAACCATCTGAAGTAGCGTAAGCTTTGCATCCAAGGGGGATTCTAACCAAAGTTTATCATCCTCCTCAGCAGATGAGGAATCAAAATCATGGCTTGGTTCACTTACTAAACACCCATCCATGGGGCTACTCACCAGGGGCCTACTAGTCACCCTCTCTCCCATCCCAAAGGCTAACTCCTCTCTTACCAATGCGCCCTCCTAAACACAACCATCATGACCATCAATTTCAACTGTACCCAAACTTTCATGCTGGGCGCCCAGTACTTGGCAGGACCTGCCCCGCCGTTCCTGAGGCATTGCAGCGTTTAACGTCCCATCTTCTGAGCCCCCTTCTCCCACCAAACTGCCATCTGACCACTAGTGGCCGAGGTGGGTCTCCCTCCTATAGAAGGGGCACCCTCACTAGTAACTTTTTCTGCCGCGTTGATGCAACTCAATATTCAGGTAGGAGTCCAGTGACTGTTGAAAAATGTTGGACTTAAATTTAGTGGGTTCTCTGACCAATTTTACATGTTCTTCTTTTTGCACCTTTTCCTAATGCTCCCAATCTCCCCTCATCCCCTGCTTTCTTTTTCCCCATTCTGAGGAATAAATAAGATAATATACAAAAATTTGAGATAAAAGGAGAATAAAACCAGGTTAAACCAACTACACACAATACAAGTCAATAAAAATATTAAAACGTAGTATTCCGCTATATTAAAATCCTAAAAGGACACATAATATAAAACAAAATATTGATTCCTTTTAACAGATATTATAACAGATATTATAAGGGACGGGAAGAAAGGAAATAAAATTGATTCAAATGTTATATACAAATGGGCATGTCCAAATGTCTAAATGTCCAAACTTCCCCCACACAGAGAAGCCAAAGTTAACAAACTGCTGCCACTTTATCGATCCTTTCAAACCTCAGGGAGGACAGGGAACCCCCGACGGCTTAGGGAGCAGCCCGAGTCTGTCTCCCCCCACCCCCGCTCCTCCTCTTTTCCAGTGTGTGAGAACAAACGTTTTCAAAGGCAGAAACCAGCAGTAGGTGGAAAGGCTGGAATCTTCACAATCCGTCTAAAGTGGATAAATAGTACAGTTAAGGGTTAACCATTTCCCGAGAAAGAAAAACAAAGTGAAAATGCAGAGTCAAAGACCAATCAGACAGTCAGGTGATCACAATTCCCGTTGGCTGCAACCCCCGTTTGCTTGATGTTGTTTGTTTTCCTCTAGGCACGATACAATTAAAATTGGCCCGCACCAATGATGGTAGCCACTAGCCATCAATGCAGACTAGTACCGTCTATGGCGACCAAAAGTAAGAGAGAGAAACAAAAATTACAGAGGTGAACGCTGACAAGCTGACAAATAACTGGGAATTAATTGCAGTGATTAGTTACTCTGGTTACACAATTGGGCCTCATACGTGTTTGCCGGTCTGGTAACCACAGTACCGGTATGCTTGCCGGTACCATTGTTACCGGACCAGCAAACTCCAAGTTGTGCCGCGGGTGCCTTTCATTTCGCCACGTCTGCCCTGGCCGAATGAAAGGCACCCGCAAGCACAGCATGCCGGTGCTACAGGCATCCCCATTCCCATTGAGCCCTATGGGGCTGAAATGGGAATGGGGATCTACTGGCACCTGCGAAAGGGCAATTATAGGGTCCGGCGGGGTCGAAATACCCCAGTAATTGCCCATTCGCAGGGTGCCAGACTTTCATGCCGGTATGGAGGTAGCCTTGCCGCTCTTACCGGCAAGGCTACCTCCAACCTCGTAATGAGGCCCAATGTGATGATGTTGATCTTCCAGGTCAATGGAATACATAGTCACAAACCTTGAAAGCCGCTTATGAAAATGCCTGCAATAGTTATCAGTGGCAATGCCATGCAGATTTTAATGAGGAAACGCAGAGTTCTAGATGCTCTCTGCACGCCTTTGATGGTCGTAGATGGCAGAATAGAATTAACGTGGATCAGCTAACGCCCCATACGCCCCACCACGAACCACCATAAACCAAATCACCACCACTTCTTGCTCCACACCACGCTGCAAACTAATGAGCAGCTTTAGTAGCAGATCCAGGGAGTGCAGGCAGGGGCTCCTCCTCTTCAAATGGAGATGGAAAAAATACTTGAGAGTCAACCATTATAAACCACTTCACCACCACTGTTGTGCTGTTGACCTCTGAAGGGAGCAATGAGTGCAGTACTGGGGTTGCAGCCATGCAGAGTGGTGTGAACTGCCATAGTTCACTGGAGAACAACAGGATAACATGTGCAGGTGACAATGGGTGTATGGTATATTTGAACATATGTGCAGTATGCATGATTTGCTACTATGGCTGGTGACATACAGTGTCCCATGTTATTGCATTGATCCTTATTCATCCAGTGACTGCACTACATTGGGGGGTCCACCCTGCACCCTTTCACCTCCCTAGTCCCTTTGTCCTCTGAAACGCACTGGCCCTCCATTCCAAATTGTGGAGGTACAGTTTCCGGTGGAGGTTGAAGAGGAGCAGATGGATGCATTTTCTCTTATTCACCGCTGTCATCTTGGACCATCAGGAAAAAGGCCCTTTGTGAGACTCCAGGTGTTATGCCTATACCACATTGAGTGTATGAGAGATTATATGTACTCAGACAACTGTATCAAATGTAAGCTCGCACTGAAAGTGTGGAAGGGTGCCGCATGGAAGGATGTCAACACGCACCATTGGACATCATGGAGCGCTGAGTGAAATCTGACGAGGGCAGAGTGATGTCATAACAAAGATATACAAAACCATGCTGAAACAATATGGAAATACTTAAGATTGACAATGTAACTGAAGCAACAAGAGAAACATGTATGAAATGATAAAGTAATCATGAATACAAAACAAGAAAAAGTAACTTGCTGACAAATAAGTGTAAATACGCAATAACACAAGGTAAAAAGATACATAGAAGCTTGTTATAGAGGAACATATAACGTGGCAAGGACAGCCATAGTTGGAAAATAGACGCAGGATTGTGTAAATATTCAATTCAACTACCTCAGAGGCTGATCAGGGTTGCAAAGTCAGGAGACACTGGAAGAACAGCTTTGTGTGCAAAGCAAACAGGAGTCAATGTTGGCTTGGGATCAAGGATGCTATTTTTAAGGAATAACTGCAGAGTATGAAGGGAGGAAGACAGATAAGCTATGGATGAGACACATGTCTCTTAGATTAAAAAAGAAAAACACATCTGCAAGAGCCAACTATTGGACAATTAAAAGTGTATAACGTCTATACAAGGTAGAGTGAGCAAGTCTCTAGAGGTTAAGAGGAGCGATGGAACCCTGTATAATTAAATCAAATAGCAGTAAATATGAGGCTGAAATTGACAAATGTGTGGTCTCTTCACATGTGACTCAGAGGTTGAAAACAAGGGCTATTCTTAAGCCTCGGGTGAAGATAGTGATGTGCTTTCACTTCCTTGAATGTCCTAGAACAGAGAACAGGCTACAAGGTCAACTATAGATGGGAAGCTTTGGCTCATGGCCGGACTGATGAGAGATGATGGACTAATTGGGAAATTAGGGATTAATCTGACCTAATCCAAGCACCTGTGTTTTGCTTTCCTTATGTGCTGCTAGCTGACCCAATAGATCAAGGTTGGGTGAGAATGCCAATCAATCAGTGGGTCTATGGGGCAACCTGCTATACAATGTTGCATAGACCAATCTGCTGCCATTTTTTTGTTATAATCAGTATTATACAGATTTAGAGGTAGCAGGAGGGTTTTCTTACAGATAAGAGATAGCCAATGAAGTACTAACCCATATATTTTCTATAAGTAGATATGTTCCCCTAATCAATCCCTCCCACTAATATGTTGTATGGTTTGCCACCTAGGATGATGTCATAGATGACTCATGTGGGGGTATAAGACCCATGTGTAATCAAGTTTGTGTGTGAGTGTGCAATCTGAGAAACCAAAGGGTGTCTCACCTACTTGTCCCCGGCGATCTCTCTCTCGGGTGGCCAGGGCACAGCCTTTGTCTTTGGTTCCAGACCCTGGGAGTGGACCAGTGAGGGAGGATCAACTGGGTGAGGGGTCTTCGGGGAGTGGGGGTGAGGCAACCAATGGTGAGACATGGTATTCCTCCCTTACCTGTACCCATGATCCCTCCTATTTCACAGAATTCTCCGATGTCGCTACTCCCTCTGTTTTCTACACAAACACTGGGCCGAGAAAGAGGGCGACTGGGGCTAACACTTACACATCTTATTGGACGTGTCCCTCTAATTGGGTCAGGCAATGTCAGGCACTTGATTTTAAGTACATACATCTGATACCAATTAACTCTCCTCACAGGGTTAAAAGGTGGAACATAGAGACACACTCTGAGCAATGGGCAACACGAGTAAGAGCAGAACTTCCAGGGCAAAGGCAAAACTACTGGAGTAGAGCAACGGATCAAGGGATGAGAGGAAAGGGTGGAGAACCCCATGAATTCCCTGCAGGAGGTTGTTGCCTCCAAAAGGCTGTGAAAGACATGTGGAGAAGGCCAAATCCCAGACAAGAAGGCTGCTTTGTGTTTATAGGACACCGGCGACACTCCTGGGTGAGCAGCAGAGTTGGGGAGGTGAGGCAAAGCCTGTGGTACTAACCTTGCCTCGTGAATTGAAAAACTATAAAGAAAAGAAAGAAACACAAACAGTCAGTGAGTTGGCAAGCGACATGCAAGGCCGGTGTGTGTTAGGAAAAGATTGAAGTTGCAACATTGTATTGCACAATTGAAGGCTGCATGCGTGTGGATTTGTGGATGGGACGCAAAGAAAGGCAAACCTGCAAACCTGCAAATGAACTTTGAATTATTGATAGCTGTAAAACCAGCGATACTGAGTAACGGAGTGGTCCGGTGAAAAGCAGTAGCCCACTCGAAAGTCTCTGTGAAAGGTGAAATGTTTGTAGTGATAAAGTGAATGAACTGAAAAAGCGAAGTGATCAAAATTAACCCTGTGAAAAAGGGGAGAGTACAAAGGACAACGTTGAACTTTAGTGCTTATGACTGCTCCCAGTCAAGGCCTTGCCTCTGGTAACAAAGATCTAGCCATTTGTCTCCACTGACTTGACAGGACAGGTTTGTACAATTGGGGCATCTAGGGTTGTATAGCTTTGTGTATGTATACCCCTGACAGACTGTACCTGTGTTCACCAATCAAGTCACTTGTTGTTCATTTTTGTTTTCACCATGTTCTCTTCACCTGGATTTATTATATGATTTTTATTTTTATTACTTGTTGTTCGAATCCAGCACTGTGGGCCTCATTACACGGACGGCGGTGGACCAAGGTGCTATTAGCACCTTGGTCCATGCCGGTAAAATACCGGCACCGCCTTGGAGGAGAGGGGAATTACCGCCCTATTCCAAGGTTGGTGGGGCGGTAATTCCCCCTTCCCCCATTGCCCTTCCCCATTCCCATTTTTGCCCCATAGGGCATAATGGGAATGGGGAAGGTGCTAATTATGGCACCGCAAATTGCGGTACCATAATTAGCTCCCTGGTCCCTTTGCGGGTTGCTTTTTAACGCCTGCAAAAAGCACCTCATAGTAAGGCGGTAAGGATTAACGGTCACCGGTACCATTAACGGTGACCATTAACCCTTACCGCTGTCCGTGTAATGAGGCCCTGTGTCACGGTTTCTTACACGGCACACGCCAGCCAGGGAACTGCTTCCCCTACAATGAATGTGGCGCACAATAAAACATGTTTTATTTTTAATATAATACGGCTTCTTCTGAGTAGGCCTCCAACCCGTTTCGCATCCAACCTCCACAAACACCCCGGGTCACAATGGACTAGGAACCAGGCCGGTTTGTATCAATAAGATATTTATTCATTTATTAGTTTATGAAAAAGGAAAATCAACCAGTTGCACAGCCACCATTACAGTTAATTCTGTTTTTTATGGCAGAACAGAAAAAGAACAATTTACCACAAAGTGATAGCACCAACAGTTAAGCACTCCCCCCTGGAACAATGGAAACATTGATTTTCAATGATTCAATACTACTGCTATGGGACAGCACACTTTGGGCTGCTTACACTAGAGGACAAATCAGGCTTCAAAACAGACTAGCTAGCACACTTAGGAAATTCGATTTTTAACACAGAAAACACATGAGAAAGGAAATTAAAAAAAATAAAAGGAATACAATTCAAAATCAGTGATCAGGGTACGGTAGGGGAAGAGGTATAAACTAGGATAAACCAGTTTTCAAAGGTTAAAAGAAATTTTTTGAAAAATGAAAAGACAAATCACGCTAATTTTTTTGGGCAGTGAAGTGACAGGCAAGCTCTGAGCAATGAAAAATGAAGGAAATGCAATTCAAAATCTGCGCTCAGAAAATACTCTAGGAAAAACGTTTTTTAAAGGATGAAAAGACATTTTTAGAAAGACGAAATTGAAATCACATTAACTTAGTTGGGTCTGAAAATGACACATGCTTTCAAGAATGAGAAAGGCACATAGAAAAATAGTTTTTTAGTTAAAATGAAGAGCAGCTAACAGGTAGGCTTTGGGCAAAGGGATTACTCACAATGGGAAAAATGGTTTGAGTTTAATAGGACAGATACAAATAGGAATGACACTGGCAAATTATAATTCGCTTAGCGGGGCATAATTTAGACACAGGGACAAATTTGGTTTTCAGTTCACAATGGGATTCATTCTTTTGAGGCAACACTGTATTGACTACAACAATTAAATAAAAGCAATAGACAAGGATGGGTGGTTTCGAATTTCAACTATACCGATCCATGCAATTAAATGGGGGAATTAATTGATTTACTTACAAACATACTAAGGATTTACACAGTCAACTGAGGGGTTTTTCAAATGAGATATGCTAACATACACAGGCAAACAAGAGATTATTTTATGGGGAGATGGCTGGACTACACTGGCAATTGGTGTTTTCAATGGGGAATATTGGATGCACTATTACAAAAATGAAGGGCTTATGCCATTTAGGGCAGGGTTTTTGCTACTTACATAGCAAGCTCTTGTTTAAGATTCAGGAAAGCCAGCTGCATCTCAGGACACTCTGGAAAGAAAGGGCAAGGGTCTGGTCACTGCACTCTTAAAGATGGCAAGTTTCAGCAGCCTTCTCTCCATCCTCCATTTTCTGTCTTCCCCAGTTTTTGTGTGTCTGTCTGAGTCCTAGTATAGTCCCCCTTATATAGCAAACATGAGATCACTAATTATACAATCTAGGGAAAGTACCCTTCAATGATCCCTGCAACCAGGATTGGACAGTTTCTCTCTTTCTCTATGCCCCCAGTTAGGATTCGTTTAGGGATTTTGGAGTACCATCTGTCTTTTCCCCTTTATTACCATCCTTTGTTCTAATTTCAACTGTTTTCCAAAAACGAGTTATGTATCATAACTTCAGAATTGTACTAGCCACTACCATATAAAACATAAATTCTGTTTGAGATGACCATGCGGAATTAGATAACCTGATGGCCAAATCCGTACGATGTAGCATGGCCATGTATCACATTTTTGTCATTTTCATAAATTGTACAACTGTTATGAATATGTTAGTCATCAAGCAAATTCCCAATTTCACTTTCCATCTTGTCAGCCACTTTTACATTTGTCACATTGTTAGATCAGCCAGAAACCTAGTCTAACTGGCCATTACATTTCCCAGAGTCCCAGGTAAATGCAATTTATATCCCTAAAACCGCCTGGAAATTACATGAACAATGGCATAAAATTGAGATCAATCCTCAGTCTGATGGCTGCACAAAATTCCTAATCAAAAGCATTATTTTAATATCAATTGGGAGTGTCTGTTCAACATGTGGGAGGGCTGCTTCATCCCTCACAGCTAAATGTCTTCCTCGGCTCGGCTGTGACAGAGTTTTTTTTATAAGTCTCTTTGAAGTGGTGTGGGCTCTTTTGAAGTCCCTTGCTTTAACTGCCTTCAGTGCCAGCCAGTATGGGGCACAGTGGACTTTCACCACCTGCAGCAGCAGATTCTATTGCGGGGCGTCATAAAATGGGAGGTGCGACATCCAGCTGGAAGTGGGGCATTTCATTGTGAAGTTTAGAACTCAGCCAGAGCAGGTTTTTTCCTGAAGTAAGTGTCTCTTGACATGTTTACAGGAGTTTTGTGGGTGAAACATACTATACATTGACTTTGGTCATCCCCCCACCCCACATCAGGTTTTGCTTTCCTGACATTTTCCTGTGAGCAGTGATATCTTTTCCATTGTGGCTTTTTAAGCCGTTTTTATTTGCAAACACCTGTGCAGGCCGTTTTTGCTTTTGTGGGCACATGCATCTGGTACATCATCCACTCCCACCAGCTTCTGCTCATCTGTTGTCCCTGTAGGTGTTGCCAGTGAAACCTATGTTCCCACACCCACTAACCGGGACTGTCTCGTCCTGGGTGTGTGGTCTTTTGGTGGGTGGGTCAACAGCTGTTGTATTGTCATGTCCATTTACAGTGGTGTACAACAGGAGTAATTGGTGGTTGTTGCCGGGTCTGGAGGTGTGGTTGTATGGATTTATTAGATTGGATGTTGCAGGCATGGATCTCTTTCTGGTTTACATGTCATGGTGGGTTGAGCAGGTTGTTTTTGTGATATGAAGCTGCGCACTGACCTCTCACAGGTGGGCTTTGTTTCCCAGTCTGGCCTTCCCCCTCACCCACTTTTATCCTGCCGCACCCCCAACAGTTGCTACTTTTCCATCTACATGTCTTCCAGGCTCTTAGACCATGCTGCTTTTATTCCAAGTCTTTCCGTCTCTGTATTCCTTTCTTGCCCACCTTCTCTCTGCCCTCGACCACTGTAACGGCCACCATCTCTCTCATTATCTCCCCACCAGACAGTCTCCTCCTTGCACTACGATTTTCCTATCCCTCTATCTCTCCACTCCTCAGCTACACATTCATCACTCTGTGTCTTGCCTCCCCCTTGCCCTCTATCATCCTTCACATTAGCTGGCACGCTTGTACTTTCACTACCCAGACCTTCACCTCCTCACTTGGTGTCCTTTTCCTCCCCTGCATCCATGGGTGACCCAAAGGCACACGTGACACCTGACATTGGGTGTGCAGGGCTTGTATACCTGGAATCAATGGCTCCACTTGTGCCCGCATTACGTGGCTGACTGACATCTGTTTCCAGAGTGGATGTTATGCTGTCCTTGACATCTGTTTGCTTCACTGACAGTGTTTCTCTTTTGGCAAGCATTGCTGTTGCTAGGAGGATAGTTTCTCATGCTCTGTTATTTGTACTTCCAGACAGTGACATGGGTGGTCCATGGCAGTTAAATAGTTCCATACAGGTGTTGTCATGGCTGCTGCCCAGTTTCTTTACTTTCATGCAATGCATGTCTTTGCAAGCATAGAATGTTGTTTCAGGTGGAATGCTGCGGATGCAAGACAGGTGGGTACCGTATGCAGGTACGTTCAAGCCAATCAGGGGCACACATGTTGCGTTGTGGTTGGTGGCAGGGAGTGTGGCACTGTGTGGGTTGATTGTTTATTGCCTTCAACTGAGGTGAACATGTCCAGCTTCATGGGTGTGTGGACACATGGGGATGGTAGGGTGGCCAGTATATGCTTGCTGGTTTTGCATGGCAATCAGGGAGGCAGTGGCTGCATGGTGACTGTTGTGATGGGGCTGTCACTGAGTTATCCTGATGTGAGCAGGGCCAGCTGCATGGGTGCAAGTACACATGGTGATGGGAGTTTGGGGGTTATTGCTTGCAGTGTTTCCTTGTGTTTTGCCTGTCACGTGGTATCCGGTTCACTCAGCTTTTCATAGCATATCTGCCCACACTGGCAGTCCACTGCTGGCAGTTCAGCCCCTTCAACTCCACACACAACACAGCATTGCAGGCCATTTGGATAATGCTGATGCTGTGTTCACCCAAGACACCAGTCACAAGCCATTGGCCTGGTGTTATTTGTCATGGGGACATGTGCCAGTCACAGCAAACCAGCAAATATGTGTCTCCCTGTTAACAGCTGCTCAGAGCATGTCAACTATCCTTTCAGTTCCCAGCTCATTGGTCCCTGAAACCTCTGCCTTCCCTTCTGCTTCCCTGTTCCCTTCTACCTTTTGTGTGCCAGTGCCCTTGACCTCAGTTTCTCAATCATGTCTCTTGTTTGATTGTCTCTTTTATGCCAGTTGCCATTGTGCCCTGACTTCCTTTATGACTGCTGACTCTTTGCCCAGCTACCCTCTGATGTATCCCGTCTTCATTGCAATTGGTGTGATGTTTGCATTCCGTCGTCTTGGATATTCCATCATCAGCTCCCCTGTCAGTGTTTACTGTACTGTCCTAATGCCACGTTAATCAAGGGATGCCATATCATGGCATTGGGAATGCTTCCAAGGGGATCCTGGGTGTGCAACCTCTCAGTGATCTCTTTTTGGGTGCACTCTCAGTTTCATTCTGACTCTGGACTGATTACAGTGCTCACAATGACCCCTCACCAGAACAAGGGTCCTTCCCTGCATGGCACTCAGGTGGAGGGCATTGTGGGTGTTGTGGGTGGGGAATATGTCACTGTGTGGGATGTTTTAATTGCACTGGCCTGCAGTAGGTGGGTCTGGTTGCATGGGTGCAGGGACACATGGTGATTGGTGGCTGGAGAGTTCTTGGTTGCATTTCTTGCATGACACTCAGGGGGGATCATGTTGCAGTGTGATTGTGTGCATGGATGTGTTACCTGATCTGACCCTGTGTTGTTTTTGTATACTGAGGCCCTCTGTGAGGGAAGACGTTTGCTGTTATTGTGGATTACAGTGCTGTCGGATCCTTGCTCACAACACGTCCGCAGAGTAGGCTGGTTTGTGAGCCTACAGAGGGGACGATGGATCCATTCCAATGTGAAGCTGCAGCAGGCTCACAAGGGGAATGGTGTAAGGTGAGATGTGCATCTTTCTTGTATTGAACCTGTAATTTTCTCTTTCTGTACATGTATTTTTAAGCAGAGGTGTAGTGTGGCCATATATAAGTTTTAAGGGAATGGGGTGGACACTCACACTGTGTATTGCAGTGAGTCACACATAGGGTGCCCAAGGCAATCGACTCAAGTGTTAGATGCGGTTTTCAGTTTCTGCTGTGCCTTCCCACTTGTGTTCTCCTGTGTGTTGTTGTGGGTCTGCGTGCACTATTGTTGTTGGTGGCTATATGACAGTGGTTGGGGATTTTGTAGCTTGTTTTATGTGATTTGGTGTGTGCTAATTGGACACTGTTGTATAGAGTTGCTATGACTGTGTCTGTTTTTGCAGTTAATATTATGCCCACACACAGTTTGCCTCTCACAGACACACATTCTCAGGGTGTTGTTATGGGCACGTAGGAATGCCGCAAGTCATCATTGCATGTCACCAGGGTTGTGGCTTCACTGTGTGTGCTCCACAGGGGCATATTTTCATACAAAGTATGTCTGCCCAAGCGGATTGTGTGCAGCCTCTCCCTGTGTCCTTCGGTCAACCAAGGGCAATGGTGGTGCACGCTGCTGAGGGTGAAGTTCCTCCTGTATATCAACTGGTAGGCCATGCCGTGTGGCCACATTGTGGCGGACACATGCTGCCACAATGATTTCACATACTACTGGTGGGGCATATAGCAATACCCCACCTGAGTGGTCAAGGGAACGGAAACGTGACTTAAGCACCCTGTATGTGTGCTCCACTATGCCCCTAGTGGATATATGTGCTACATTATATCTTTTGTCAGCTGGTGTGGCAGGACTCCTGAATGGGATTAGCATAAATCTGGATAGCGGGTAGGCACTGTCCCCTGCAAATGTGTCAATGATTGCTATTGGTACTTATTGTCATGGTCTGTTGTGCAGTGTGTCATGTGAATGGATGCATGTGGGCGACAGTTCATATTCACCTATGAGCCAGGTGTTTCCATATTTTCCCAATGCCATGGCCTAGCAGAGTGGTGACTGGCGATACATGTAGCTGTCATGTATGCTGCCAGGAAAATTGGCATTGACTTGCATGATGACTCCATTAACATCACAGATGACCTGCACATTGATGGAATGCCAGTGCTTCCAGTTGTGGTATATGTGCTCCATCAATCGGGGGAGGAGGTGTAGCGCAACATGGGTACAATCTATTGCTCCGAGTATAGATGGGAAGTGTGTAACTGCAGAGAACTCCTGGCACACTCTCTGCCTTTCCTGCAGTGTGCATGGCATATGTATGTGCCTATGCATGCACACACAGTGTTATGCAGGCCAACACCTGATGGAGACAGTGGGATTGTGGGTCCTGGGACATGCCACAACTATGTCAGTGGTGCACTGAAAGGAACTTGTGGTTATGAAATTGAGTGCTGTCAGTTACCTTTTCAGGGGGTGAGTGCATAGGAGAAGATGATGGGGGTGTAAGGTCTTCCTCCCACTCCGTGACCAAGTCTAGTATGATATGGGACGGGTGCCGTTACCTTTTATATACTTTTTTGTCTGGCATCTCAAAGAGCGTGGTGAGTGGAGTGAAAATCCAGGCTCTGCGCATACTCCTCCTCCTTCTGTGTCCATGTACAATGGCTCCCAGTATTCCAGCATTCATCGTTTCTGACCGACGTAGGAATGATGTACATTGTGTGCTGTATATGCATTGTTTCATTTGCACGTTGTACGTGCGTTGTACTTTGCATGAAGTATCAGATGGTGGTGAGATCAAGTACTTTACATGTGACCTTTCCTGATGTGACGTTGCGCGGTGAAATCCACGAATGTGGTTATGTTTGCACGTGAATGGCCATGCGATTACACTGCGTGGCCTGTCTCTCAAGACACCCGTGTTCTTCCTCATTTTGCCAGGTAAATGGGAAATATGCATGTCCCGCCCGTATTTATTTCTCTGCTTAGGCCCGTCCCACACTTTGCGTGGAGTCTCACGCAAAGCGCTCGACTGCATGCAAAGCTGTGACGGACCAGCGCAGAGTCCTTGCAAGGTCCCGAAAAGGCCTGCAAAGTCGATTGCACGAAGGGGGTTTTGCATCCTAAATGGCGCGCAAAGTCGCTATTCATCGTTCATAATAATGAGTCAGGCCCTAAGTAATTATATCAAAGAACTTCTAGCATAATTCATTATTGCAGGGTGCTCCTGGTGTCATGCGTGGCCTCTCAAAAGAACATATTCTACATGGATTCCATAATGATACCTTCTGCTATATGCATACAGCGATCATCGCTGTTTTGAAATCCAAGTAAAATATTTTCATTCCAAATGGTTTTCTCCCTTCTCTACCTGAATTGAGAGGACTGAAAATGCAATTTTCTATTTGATCAGCTTTGGCTGGAATTATGATCCCACACCTGCAGCTGCAGGTGTGTCCTGATTCTCTCATCACTTTATGTTGATGATGATGATGCTGCGGACATTCCATTCTATTCACTGAAAAAAAATCGGACATTTTATACTTCTGGATATAAGGGGTCTCTTCTAGATATAAAAATGATATCTTACTACCACACAATATAAAGGAATTGGCAAGGAAGTGACACACCTGCAACAACCAGTGTTCACATTGACATATTTGAGCACAATCTACTAAAAATAGTAAAACCCTCTGCCCTGAAGTTCATTGGGTGTGTCCACATTTTCTAAAGACTTGATCCACCCTGTAGCAGTTTTCACAGGACGATGTAATTGGACTGAGTAACCTAATCGCAGCACTGCGCTTTATCTGGATCTACTGAGTATGGTAGACGCCTTGTCTACGGCCATTTAAGTGCTCCTTGGGCAATTATGGGCTGCAGAGCCACATCACACGGGCTCTATGACTTATAGAGCGAGAGAGCAACTCGTGACATGGTTATATGTTTAGCTCTATCAAAACATTATACTTGATAGATTGTTTCCGAAGTGTTTGTATTACAGTTAGGGAGCTGCACCAAGCGTTGCTGGCGTTTGCGCGTTGTCTCTAATTTCAGCAAACTTTTCTCTGTAGCGGCACTTAGCTCCTTGCGCACTGACCCGGGACGAGACCTCCCTGTCACCCACGACCCCAGTCTTCCAGCCCCCGTGTTCACAGATGACTCCAGGCAGAACGGACAAACGTTAGGGACACCGCTGCCATAATTACTACCTGATCCGATTTCCGTCATTTGATCTTTTAACAACTGGGGATAGGCTACTCTGAGCGAAAAACTGCATTCCTTTTGACCTCGCCCTTAGAGGAAGAATCTGCCATTGCTGTGAAAACATAGTGGCGCTAACAATCGTGGTGCGATAGTTTCGTTTTAGTGTTTAACCTGTTTAGTCAACTTAGAAATTGCTGTAGCCTACATTGTGAGCTCGACGTGATGTTGGCTTTACCTTAAATTGTGGGTTTGTTTATTTTACCTCATCCAAAAGAATTCGTTTTGAGATGTTAACGTGACAAAGCGTATTCTCTGGTGTTCCATTCTTCAAACAGCAAGTGGTGTGTTTTCTTGCCATCCCAAATTCAACTTCTCAAAACTCCAGAGACGAGGGGAAGCAGTCAAGTTCTCAACACTCCAGGGACAGTCAAGTTCTCAACACTCCAGGGACGAGGTGAAGCAGTCAACTTCTCAACACTCAAGGGACGAGGCAAAGTGACACACTCCCATGCATGTACTGTAGATGCGTAATTTGCATATGATGAACACTTTCACTGCCCTTAGGGTGTACCCTCCCGCATCAGGAGTTGGAAAAATGTTGCAGTAACGCTATTACTGCCACATTACCATTCTGCCCAATCCTGAGTTGGGGCAAACTAGGAGCAGGAAGTGAATGCGCCCAGGGGTGCCGAGTACGCGGGTGCTGTGGGGCTTGGGCACCCTCTGGGAAAGGTAATCTGCGTAAAAGTCCCTATACTTTAAATGGGACTTTTTTCAGGTGCAGGCACCCCCCCGGGACAACGTGCGCCAACGTTCTGCCCATTTTTGGCACACTTAGCGCTGCGGTAATTGCACTGAAAATGTCCCATTGAGTCACATGGACTCAAAAAATGGAAATGGGGAGTTACCGAAGTTCTGCAACTTGTGATCTGGCACTAATAGCGCCGAACCAAGATGCAATAACGCTAATTACGTTGGGTGGTATCCCAGCGGATTTACCACTGGGATACTGCCTACTCGTGATGAGGCCCTTAACTCCCATTTCTCGTGGAACATCACTGAATAACTGTCATGGCCACCAGTGTTTACAAAAGGAAATAAATGTGCACATTCCCCTGAAGCTTGATGAATCTGCCCAGTGGGTCTGCTTAGGGCTTATTCACAATTGCTGCAGGAAGAAAGGGCAACTTTTCAGTTAAGTTTCCTTTTACGAATTTTGAGAATTGTACTCATGTGCAAAATGCCCATCTAACTTAAGTGGGCATGCTTTTCGGGAGTACAAATTCCTTTTGTGAGTCAACCCCTCTCAGTTCAACATTTGCAGAAAATGGCAGTGACTGATATGAGTTAGTTTGGGGGTCTTTGGGAGTTTGAAATGTCTCTCGTTTAGTAAAACCGCATTTGTTAATAATGATACTGTCTTTCTAGGGTACATGATCCATTGAGGCTTTAAAAAGTCTATGGAGGGGGAAACACCCCACCTCGGCAGACAGCATTTTTGTACACAAGTGGTATGACACCATATGTTGTGTTTTTCTTTACCCAATATCTGTGTGCTCTAAAATTAGAAAAATGAATTTCCATCCCAGATAAATGGATGAAAGTGCAGGTAAGCCGGCAGCAATTAACACTGTTGCGGTCCTGTGGAGAAACAATGTGCAGCAAAGCAAATAACACGCTTCTGTGCATTGTGCCTTCTCTTATACCTGCTGTACAACAGTGCCAAGAACTTCTTCCAGCCACATTAATGTGCACCCTGTTTGTGACTAGATGAGCATATTATAATGGGCCTCATTACACGGTAGGTGGTAACCATGGCGCTGGTAGCGCCATGGTTGCCATCAGTATTTTACCGTGTCCGCCTTGGTGGATGGTGGAATTACCGCCCTACTCCAAGGTGAGCGGTGGCGCTAATTCCCCATTCACCAAGGCACTTCCCCATTCCCATTTTTGCCCCCAAAGGGCATAATGGGAATGGGGAAGGCGCTAATTACGGTACCACAAATTGCGGTACCGTAATTAGCTCCACGGTTCCTTTGCGGCACCCTACTTTAACGGCTGGTAAAACCAGCCGCTAAGGTCGGGTCCCGCAAAGGGAACTCGTAGTAAGGCGGTAAGGGTTTATCAGTACCGGTGCCCTTACCGGTACCGGTAAACCCTTACCGCCTAACGTGTAATGAGGCCCAATGACTTTAAACACACCTACCTCCTCTGTATTTGCACAATTGCACACTGAGGTACCAGAATGTGTACATCCATGATGTGCAACTTCTGATACACATAGGGAGTAAAATATATTCACAAAAGTGTATGGGTGTGTATAAAGCTTAACATATAGCCTTACAGACAGAGGGAGGGGTCATTATCAATAGATAATGACCCACCCTTTGCTAGTGCCATACGTTTGGGGAGGGTCATTATCCGAAGCGATAATGACCATTCCTGAGGCTATAATGCAAGCTTCCCCTAAACCACCTTGACTCTTTAGGTGTGAGTGACTTGCTGAAAGAAATCCTGCTTGGAAATGTCATTGTTGTTTCTTGAATGCAGAGATTTTTTTCAGTTTTTTCCCTAGCTACTTCTGAAGTTAGAATATCTGCAACACAGTCAATAATGGAAGTTATGGACTGTGTTCAGGATATTCCGATTGGCTGAGAGGAGGTCAATAGTTACTCCCATGTGCTAATTGATGGTTGTAGGGGATTGTGCTTATGTTTATATTATTGAATCGTTAATATGTGTAGGATATTATATGTATTATAAGGGTTAAATAATTATAATGTCTATGTTTTAATTAATTTGATTTACTTGATGATTTTATTGATTAATGTAATTCATTTTGATAAATTATGTTGATTGTAATGTAATATTTTAGTGTGTTTGTGTATAAGGTTTTTCGTTTAACCAATGCACAATAAAAAATAATTAAGATATTAATAATAATATGGGATAATAGCTTTTATTTTCAGGTTGCATCCAAATGCCAAAGCATGCAGTATTCACGTTATGCAGTATTATAAAAAATACTGCATGTGGTAAAGAATCCAAAACTCATTATAAGGGTGGATAGTAAAATAAGGCATTGGGCCTCATTGTAAGCATGGCGGTCCGGGAACTACGATACCGGTAAGCATGCCGGTACCGTAGTTCCCGACCGCCATACTGCGAGCTGTGCTCGCAAGCACCTGTCAGCCCGCCATGTCTGGCCTGGTGGGCAGAGCGGCTCCCGTGAGTGCAGCATGTCGGATGCACCGGCACCGTCGTTGCAGGAGTTACCGGGTCCGGCAATGTCAGAATTACCTGGTAATTCCTCATTGACGGGTGCCGTAAAAAATGCAACTCCGGCACCATGGCTACTGTTAGGGTTATAATGAGGCCCATTAGGTGCAATGCTTCCTGTGTTTTCCAAAATGAATGATGAGCCAACAAGTAGCACAGAAATCAATATAGTTGGAGCAAAACTGCATCGTGACTTTTAAATATGATTTTTCATTTTGTTCAAATGTCGGCAAAATGCGCGTCCCTCTGACCACGTTAAAAGTTAGAAATTCTCTGGACAGAGCCACTGGAAACCCGGCCTTGAAGCTGCACTTGATTCCTCTGCCCTGTCTGATTCCGCCGAGGGGATGGCAGCGCCCTCACATTGAGGGAACAGCATAGACTAAAGGCATGCGTGGCTGTTGGATTTGATGACACTCCTTTTGCTTGAATTTTGATGAAGCACAAGTATTACCCCCCGCCCCTTTCAGACAGTGACCCTACCAGGAAAGCAGGTTTTAAAATTCTTTCCTGGAATCCGACTTCAAACTAAGTGCCATGGCTCATGATGTAACTCCTCCTCTATAATTTATTGCTCCATTTATTGTGTATACATCTGCCGGATGCATGAAAATGACATAATCAGACGGTTCCAGGTATCCGCAGCTCTGGGAATCACATCTCGACTGCCTAAAATCTAACATTCACTTCGGGTGAGTGCTACCGACATAGACCTGTGTGGCTCTAAGAAGCGAACCCGTTTCCCGATTTTACGAGGATAGTCCGGCATCGGCTATATGTCTGCATTCCTAGGATCTTATGTGTATTTTTCTGATAATGACTCTGCAATGTTGAATTTAACCCCATCTAGCGAAATGCTTTATTGCATCAAACCTCCTTTAAATGGCGCTGTCTGCGTCAGAACGTGTGCAAACCCGCCCATCTCATAAGCTTCTAGATTTTAACCTACTGATAATTAGTGCTGATAGATTCTCACATTTCATCCGAATTTTGATCCCATGGTAATGCAAAGCTGGGCATTGTTGGGGGCGGGTCGGAGCCCCCACGCGATGCCGCAAGCCCCCGACACCTGAAGGAGTCAACAGACACCAGTCCTTCGTGTTCGGGCTTCCCGGTCGCTCTGATGCGGCCGGGAACGCCCCCTTTATTTATACTTAGCGCGGCGGCGTGACAGCGCCACACTCCTCCTTTTCCGGGAGGAACACGAACATAGATTAACAGTAACTTTATTAACCAGGAAAACCACACATCTAACATAAACACTACTGCACACCCAAAACAAAAACCCCTTTAATGTCATCCACCCAGATCTTATCACCCCAGTTCACTACTCAAACGTCCCACAACATATTCGTTGAGGTAGGCAGGTTTCCCTCGCCCAGCCCTCTGGGGGTACCTCCGGCCTACCTCCGGCACGTGACGTCCTTCCGCCGCGTCTCCCCGGACTGGGAATTCGGGTCCTTCGCCCCAGAGGCCTCCGTCAGCAGGCATGTCTGGTGGATCAGGTTCGGGTGGAGTCTCAGTTCGTGAATCACCCAGTTTCTTGAAGAAACTCACGTTTCGGGTGACAGCCGACCGTCCATCCGAGGCCGTCACCATGGATCCTTTCACTGCCACTACATCCAAAGGCTCCGGTTCATAGGGGAGCGATAGCTTCCCGTGAGGGTGTCGATTACGGATAAGGACCTCATCTCCCGGTTCAAGTCTTTGAGGTCGGAGACCCCTGCGCAGGTTCTCCTGTTCCGTTCGGACTCGTCTTTCAGCCTCCACCCGCGGACTATCGATGACCCCTGGTTCTCTCTCCCCCACTTCCGGCAGCAGTCCCCTGGGGCACCTCTTGAATAACGCCTCGGCGGGTGCCACTCCCGTGGCGGCATGTGGGGTGGTGCGGTATACCCGCAGAAACTGATAGAGGGCGCGTTGTAAGGATTGCCCCTGCCACTGAGCAATTTGGAATGTTTTATTCAGGGTCCTCATCAGTCTCTCGGCGTCCCCGTTTGCACGGGGCCACAGGGGGGAGATCTTCCTGTGTTGTATTCCGCAGCTCTCCATCAACTCGGAGAACCGCTCATTTTGGAAGGGCGATCCGTTATCAGAGCATAGAGTGTGGGGGAAACCATGGGCCGCAAATATCTTCTCCATGGCCACCACCACATGCTCAAAAGCCACCGATTCGACGAACTCAACCTCCGGGTATCTCGAGTGTTCATCGACTATCACCAGGAAGTGAGTGCCCACTGATGTTGAGCCAAAGTCAGCGTGGACGATCTCCCAGGGCCTCGTGCCACGGGGCATTGCCTCAATTGCAGGTTCTCGTTGTAGAGGAGAGGCCGCCTGACACCATACACAGGCCGCCACAAAGTCGTCCACCCTTTTCTCCAACTCCGGAAACCAGACTTTCGAGCGGAGCCGCGCCTTGGTCTTAGCGGCGCCCTGATGTCCATGATGGACGAGACTGATCACGTCGCTCACCTTTGACCGTGGAATGACGATCCGGTCACCCTGGAGTAACAGCCCTGAGTCGGAGAACGACAACTCCTCCTTCACCTTCCACAACTGCTACAGCGCTGCTTTGGTTTCCTGGGTGCGCCCGGACACGGCACCGAGGACGGACTTCCAGGACCCGTTGTGCATTGTGTCCTTCAAGATTCGAAAACACTTGTCCTCAGCCGCAGCAGCCTCCAACTCCTCTAAGGACATCGCATTTGGCGTTGCTGCCTCCACCACCATTCGTACATAACTGACCGCCTCTTCTCCGCAGGTGTCATGTCCATTTCCCCCACCTACTCCCGGATGACGAGACAGGTAGTCCGCGGCATTGTTGGACCCCGGCCTATATACCAGGGTGACTGAATACTCGAGGAGGGCGAGCATCCACCTCTCAATTCTAGCTGGTGGCTTTGACGATGAGCCCACTAGAATCGGATGCAGCGGTTTGTGATCAGTTACCACCGTCACTGGACGTCCCAGGACATAGAGCCGGAAATGCTTGCAGCCCCACAGCACTGCCAGGGCCTCCCGCTCGATCTGGGAGTACCTCTGTTCCGTTTCGGTGAGCGCTTTGCTTGCATATGCCACAGGTCGAATAGTCCCGCTGTGGTCCACTTGAGTCAGCACTGCCCCCAGCCCGAAAGGACTCGCATCCACCACAATCTCCGATTCCAAGGCGGGGTCGAAAAATGCCATAGTATCTCCCGTTGTGAGGGCACCCTTAATGTCCTCAAAGGCGGCCTGTTCGAGAGGGCCCCAATGCCATGGTGACTCCTTCTTGGTCAGCGCCCGGAGTGGTTCGGATCTTGAGGCTAAGTTCGGGATGAACCGCCCGCAATACGTTACCATCCCCAGAAAGCTCCTCATGTCCGTCACAGACTCGGGGGCCTTCGCCGCTTTGATGTCCTGCACCTTCTTCGGGTCTGGCGACACCCCCCCCTCCTTGAATATGAAGCCAAAGAATTCAATAGAGGGGCGCATGAATTCACACTTCTCCCTGTGCAGGGTGAGGCCCAACGATTGAAGTCGTTTCAGAGTGTCCTCGAGCCTCTTCATGTGATCCACTTCGGTTTTGGCAAACACCAGAATATCATCGCTGATGTTGAGGACGCCCTCTAGATCTGCTAGGGCGCCCCTGATGATGTTTTGGAACACTTCAGCGGCAGACGATACTCCAAAACTCAACCGCTTGTATCGATATAGTCCCCAGTGGGTGGTAAACGTTGTTATGTACCGGGACTCTGGATGAAGGACGACCTGGTGATATCCGGCTCGGAGGTCCAGCTTCGAGAACACTCGAGCCCCTTGAACATCAGCAATGATATCATCGATCGTTGGAGTAAGTTGGCGTTCCCTTTTGATCGCCTTGTTGGGGAGCCTCATGTCCACGCAAATGCGTACCGAGTCAGGTTGCTTGGGCTTTCTGGCCACCACGATCGGGGACACCCAAGGGGTTGGGCCCTCAACCTTTTCGATGATATCCAGGCTCACCAGATTGTCCAGCTCCTTATCGACCTGCTCCCTTAAATGAAAAGGTACTCGTCGGTGTTTCAATGCGATGGGCTGTACTGACTCATCGATGTGTAATCGAACTGGCTCCCCAATCATCTTTCCGATCCCACTGAAGAGTGCAGCATATTTGTCGAGGAGATCATTAATGTCCTCCAGGTGGACGGAGTATGCAAAGCTGACGATACCTAAGGCCTCCGCAGCTGCGCAACTGAGCAGGGTATTGCTGCTCACCGGGGTCACATAAAATCGGGCCTTGATTTGTGAGCCATCATGTTCCACGTCTGCCACGAAGGCACCGTCGAGCGGTAGCGGTTCCTGACCCCCAAACGCAAATATGCGGGCCTTCGGTGCGACCAGACCTGGAAGGGGCTTGAGGGAGTCATAATGCCCTCTGGCCATCACATTGACAGAGGCGCTGGTGTCAACGAGCACTGGGACTGGGGAGTGATAGATCTCGACCATACACCTCGGCTGTCTCCGGCTTCTTCCTTTGAGTACTCCCACACTTGAGACGAAAAAGATGTTCTCCTTGTCTTCCTCCTCGGCTCCTTCCGGATGGGACTCAACTTCCCCTTGTTCTACCTGGGCAATACTGGGCTGTTGGCTCTGGCGCGGCGCCCATGTCCGTGCCTGACCTCTCGGCACCATCACCGGCATGGCTGCCCGACACACTCTCGAGAAATGATCGGCCAGTCCACACCTCCCACAGGTTTTTCCAGCCGCCGGGCATTCTGCCATGTGAGGGAGGTCATACCCACACTTCTGGCACGACTCCCCGGCTCTTCCAGCCCTGTCAGGGGTCCTCCACCCGGGCGTCTCACTCCTCGGCCACCCCGCCACACGACACACACCTCCTCCGACCTCACCGACCGAGACCCAGCTTCCATCTTGTTGGCTCGTGCCTCTGCTACCTCGTGGCACCTGCCCAGCTCCAAAATGCGGGGCAGCGTGAGGCCCGGTTCTCTCAGGACTTGCCTCCTGAGCTTGCCGGAGGAGCATGCCTGGATTAGCATGGTGCATATCATGTCGTCTGCATCCCCCCATGCACAACCGAGGGAGAGGCGACGTAAGCGACCATAAAAAGTGTCCAGCGTCTCCTCCTCCTTCTGTTTCGCCGAGAGCATGACGAACCTCTCATAGTCCACGTTTGCAAGGGGAAGGAAGTGTGCGAGGAGGGCCGCCTTGGCCGCATCATAAGAGTTGTTGATAGGAGCAAGCGATTCAAATATCTCCTGGACTGTCGGCCCTGCCGAATACAGCATGGTGGCAATTCTGCTGTCATCATCCGTCACCTGAGCAGCCCTGAAATACATGTCGAGGCGACTCACCCATCTTCTCCATCGGGGCCCCATGCTCGAGGGTGGGCCTGACGCATCGAATTCCGGAATCGGCTGCAAGGTGGCATGGGCCGCGGGTGCTCTTGCTTGAGCCATAATGGGAAAACCCGCTTGTCCAGGTGGCGGTCCTGCAAGGACTTGAATCACCGGAGGTAGGGCGGCCTGTTGTTGAGCCACTGCCTGGCCACGATCGCGGGGGAGGGACGCTGCTGCACCACCACTGTCCGAATCCTCAGAGTCGCCCATGGGCTTGAGCGCACAGGCACCCCCACCTACTGTCCTGAGGGCCGCAACTCAGACACCCACCAACACAGTGCGACTCACCCCTCCTTCCCAGGTACACAACAGTTCCAACACGGGGAGATATCCGGATGAGGCACCAGTGGATGTCCAAAAAAACACAATTATCCAGAGCAGCCAGGCTTGATGATGAAGAGGACAAAGAAGAAAAACCCACGGCACTCTGATGATGAAGGGGACAAAGAACACTGTGGATCCACGTTGCCGCTATCCAAATGGACTTAGAAGTTCCAAAATTTGAGCCAAAAGTAGTGGATTGGCCCTGTTATATTAGTCCTCTCCTGGCTTTCACACGACGTAAAAGACCCAAAATCAGGTTAAAATCCACAAATCAGACATGGGCGTGCAGGGTAGCCCTCCTGCTACTAATGTGTCCAAAAATTAGGCCCGTCGTAACTCCACGCTCCAAACCGGAGCCTCGTGAAGTTTCACGGCCTCTGAACAAAATGGCCACCGGCCGCATGTGCGTCCCGCGAACCGGCATGAGACGAAACGAAAGTCCGTTCCGCTTCGTTTTGAAAAATTAATGTTCCACAGATTTCACCACCGGGCCCGGGTCTCCCTCACCGCTTCGTCACCACTGTTGGGGGCGGGTCGGAGCACCCACGCGATGCCGCAAGCCCCCGACACCTGAAGGAGTCAACAGACACCAGTCCTTCGTGTTCCGGCTTCCCGGTCGCTCTGATGCGGCCGGGAACGCCCCCTTTATTTATACTTAGCGCGGCGGCGTGAAACGTCACGCCGCCGCGTAGGCCCGTCATCGGGCAGCGCCACAGGCATGTAATCCACCCTTTTGATGTGATTTCGAGCGGCACAGTCCCTAAACCGCACGTGGTGAGTTCACCTCCTACAAACTCTTTATAAACACATTTCTAAGCAACAGGGCCGCTCTACAGGTTCACCAGAATTGCTTTGGAATAGGGAGGGATGTAGAGAAATTGCTCACCAGCCCCTTAATAATAATTTGATTAACATATAATGTGCACGAGCCAAAAAGACACATATGTGTTGTGATTATTGATTACGTGGTTCACATGCATGCAAAATAATCTTAGTGAGGTGTAATTCGTTTCTACAGTGTTCAGCAATGGCTCTGCCTGCTGCCAATGCCCACACTCACACATGTCTCTGATGACAAAGATAGAAACCCGGTGACCTCTCATGTGATTTCTTAGCAGGGAGCAATTGTTCAAGTATATACAAACTCCTAACATACATTGACCTTGAACGCAATGTACTAGTTTAGGTAATGACTAGCAGACTCACCTTGAGAATGTGGAAACACCCGCGAGAAAGTGTGGGCACAAAGTCACCTATGGCCCATGCTCCTTGCAAGGGATGTGGTCATTCACCACATGCTACATTGTAAGGCACAGAAAACCAGGCATTTCCCTGGCATGCTTAACTTATGCCACATCATGCAGTTAATGCACCGGTGTGCATGCCATGCAATGCCTCTCCACTGTCTTCAAAATGTGATGTGGGTGGAGATGCGTTCATATTTCCTGCACAAAGCAGGAAATAGCACGGACTGGATTTCCAACTGCATGTCTTTTTTCATCCAGTTAGTGATATATAAAATGGCATGGATAGGGGAAAGCACACAGACAGCTCGTGTCTGCTAATTTTCACTTATTTCTGACATTTTGCAAGCTATTCAAAATGATACTGTGGATGTGGGATAACCACTTAAATCTGAACAATTTTGCACATAATTAAATGGAAGAGGAAGGAATGGCCCAAAGAAAGTGGAGCCAAACTTATGGCGCTTCCTCAATGTCATGTGACTAGTGGCCAGTTGGGGGAACCTCCTTTTGGCCAGTGGCTGTACGGTTTGTGAGAAAGGATATTTAAGGCCTCATCAAGGGTTGGGCGGAGAGGAAAATGCGGCGGTAACACTGCATTCATTGCTCCGCCCAATCTCGTGTTGGGCGGTAAGTGGGAGTTTTACCTCCAGCTTTCAGCTGGAGGTAACAATCTCCCCTTTATGCCCACTTTCTGTGCTATTAGTGAAGCGTCAATTGCGCCAGTGCTAATAGCCCCAAGATTTACCTCCCCACCGCAACTCGGGATCCCACGCAAATTGTGCCAGGCCGAGTTGCAGTAACGCTAATAGTGTTGGGCAGTATCCAGGTGCAATTAGAGCTGTGATACCGCCCAACCCCTGATGAGGCCCTTAGACTTGTGAGAGGCGGGGTAGACCAGAGATTCTTGCCCCTGATCTTATAGCCTGACAAACTCCTGAAAAACGCTGTTCACTGCCACACCTGGCAATAATCACAGCCAGCTACTGGGCACAGTATCTGAGAATTAGGTTTCAAACACATAGCCTCCTGAGCAACATGGTGTCCTCATGTGTCTAAAATCCTTTTTCAGAATCAAAGGTGCTGACCTCCCACACCCCAAGTACATAGCTTCTGGTAATGGAGTGGAATCTCCAGACTGCCCCTTTTCCCATTTGCCTTTTCCCATACCCTTATTTCAACAAGATGAGTCCCTTTCTCATGCTCCCAAACACAGGGGAGGCTGGCACACAACCGTAGGGGTCTTTAAACATGGCAAGTTCCTGGATACTGCTGTGGCTGACAGAGAGGCGGTCTTGCTCCAACAACGGGTCACTTTTTAGGTTGCTGTGAGTTCCACTTCATGGACTCACAAACAAGATGGGTCCTTGTTCTCGGGTTCCCAAACATGGGGGGGCTGGCAAACAAATGCAAGGGTCCCCCAACACAGTGAGTTCCTGGGTACTACTGTGGCTGGCAGAGAGGCAGGTCCTGTTCCAGCAGCAGATCACGCCCTGGGTGTTGCTAGGGGACAGACTTCTCCTCTGCCTTGGAACACCTGCCTTCAACTCACAACTGGAGGACTCTGGAACGGTCTGTTCTCCCATCAGGGTCCAGCAAAATCTTCTCAAGTGAAGATCCAATGATGCTTCAAGATGATTCCAAAGTAGTGGCGTCGGACCTCTTTTTTAAAGGCAAAAGCCCACAGGTGATTAGACTAAAGCTTTACCGCTTTTGGGTTCCAATCCCTGATCTTGAAATGAGTGTACTTTGCCCTTCTGACATTACACCCAAAGTGATTTCTGCTACAGGAAGTGGAGTGGACAGGAAAGAGAGAGGCAAAGTCTCCTTCCCTTGAACAAAGTTCTTCTGCCTACTCTACCTCTGCCACTTCCCCTCTCTCTAAAAACAAAGGCCTTTAGAAATGTAGCCCACCAGTGCGAGGCCTGGCTCTATGTGAATAGGTGTGCCCTTTAACTCCTGTTCCCAGGCCAGCATCTTGTGAAATGGTCGCCCCTGGGAGAAGGACATTAATTGCCCTTTCAAAGGAACAAAGAGAGGAAATTCCACCAGGCTACATTTCTGTCAGAAGGGCAGGGTATAGCCTGTCTGGGGGAATACACATAACCCTTCCACAGCTCAACAGGGCACACAAGGCTGACAAATCTGCAATATCAATTTAATTTGGTGGCAATGATCATAAAGTAGGGCCATGCACCATGCCTTAACCAAGGCATAGCTTTAGTCATACAGTTTATTCTTCCACCATCATGGCTACTTATAGTCATAATAGTTTTGGTACAAAGGCACATATCTTAAATGTAGCGCCTGCACTGCAGAGAGTTGGTTGTCCCTGCAGCTATCAAATGGGAAATGGACCCAATGGGAATGGGGACTTAACACCCCCTGCAACTCGGGATCCGGTGAAAATTGCGGCAGACTGAGTTGCAGTAACGCTAATTGCATTAGGCAGTAACCCGGTGCAATTGTTGGCACCGGGATACCGCCCAACTCATGATAGAGCCCATTGTGAGCTATCTGTTCTGCAACTGTACAAGAACAGTGTGTGGCTGACTATTCCCCCCCCACCCCACCCCCAAAGGGACAGCCACATCTGTTTAGTGCAGTGCTTAATGATTTAACTTTGTGGTGGAACCCCATCCCCCAGGACAATGCATTTACAATACAACCCTGTAAATGGAGAGGTTTGATTGTACTGCATCACATGCTCAGTGGCCGGGGCCCTGAGTATCTACACTCCCATTAGCATTGTGACTCGTTGGGAAAGGACACCCACAATAGAGGAGAGCAGCAGAACATGCTTGGTGGTGGCTATATACACCAAGTTATACTCAACTCATAAGGTCCATGGCCCACCATGGGCCCCAGCTAAGCTTACCCATGTGGCTCATGTCGTGTGTGGTTGGTGAGAGCCAAAGATGTGCCTCGGATTGTGGCATCCCGTCTTGTCACAGCATTCAATGTGTGCCTGCCTGTGTCTGTCCCCCAGACGGATCCTCCAGGGATGTCTTAGTGAAAGATGCATTTGTGCCCTACAAGGGATTCGTCTGTGGCATGCATGATGGCCAGATATGTGCTCTGATCATGGTGCTACAGGCAAATCACTGAAGCTGTGTGTGCAGGACCTGCAGTAAGGTATATGGATGTGTCTTTTGGCATAGTTAAGTTTTTTTTGTTACTGACAATTGTGAATGATCTGTATAGATCGTGCCAAGTGCTTATTGCTTGCAGTACAGGGAAAGTAGTTATCAAGGATCGAATTTACACCTGGCAAGTAGCTATGTGCAAGTTTGAAATCTTATTTTGCCACTGGCAATTATATTTGACTGGCATTGATCAATGTGTGCCCGGGGTTTTGGATGTAATGGTAAAGCCACATTTCTCTCATACAGCCTGGGGCTTGGATTCACCCTGCATCTACATAACGTGGCATTTGAATGTGTTTGTAGCCACACTTCAGCCGCAGGTTTGTGATAGCAAGATTTGTAAAATGTTAAAATGTTAACATTTTAATTGTTAATTTTGCACATATAACGACTGCACGTTGCTTGTTTAGCTTTGGAATATATAACTGAAAGACTGCTAAACCCCTGGTCTGTAGGGAAATATACCCACGCTTTCCTGATTTTCGTTTGCTAAAGTATGGGGAACTATTTCACGATTATGTATTTTTTATTTGGGACATTTGGCTAGGAAAGTACCAGACTTGGTATAATGCCAGCCACATTGTTTTCACATTGCTAATACTGATCACCACATAAACACATCACACAATAATAAATCACACACAGTTTCTACAGTTCTGCCTGAGGCACTTTATGATTTTTCTGCAGACTGGAGCACAAACACGCAGAGAGAAACATCACAATGCACGTTCATTGAATACATGTAAACTAGAGCTTCCATCATCTGTGAATTTATATTTGCAGATGTTGGCATCAGCCAGTTTGGCACTCCTACCTGACAACGATTTTCCCTTTTGCCTCCAGTGAAATTAACTACTCCCTAGAGAACTTTGCAGAATATATGCATAACCTTGGAAATGTGAATTTTAAACTTTAGCAGTGCTGCAAAAGATTCCTGCAGACCACCCCTCCTTCCCAATAAATTTCTCTTTTCACACGGGTGGAGGCAGCTTCCTAAGAGCAGATGTGTTTGTCTTCTTTTTGTTCATCTTGATTTGGCACTCCTCGAATGAGGCTATGAGGTGCCATATTTAATTAATTATTTTCTTTTTAATCTCTTATACACACCAATTTCAGCCTGCCTATTTTGTCTGCAAGGCTGGATGTCCTTTGTCGCACTGGCACTCACTTCTCCTCTTCCTATCGCTCTCAGCTCTGGCACTACAGCCTAGTCGCATCCAGCCCACATCTAGCTCCCTGCATGACTGCTGTCTCACCACACAGCTCAGTCAGCACTCCTCCAATTTCTTTTCTTTTCCATGTTTTCTCTCTCCCCTTCTTCGCTCCTTCTATGGACAGCCCCTTTATTTCCTCTTAGTTTAGGTTCTAAGCTCTCTTTGCTTCCTCCCCTCTGTATGTATTTTCATAAAGATCCATATTGTTTCACCGCCCATTTTCATCCATTCTGTGGTGAGGTAATCAGTCTAACATCACCTCCCCTTTTAGCCAACACCCAGGAACTTTTCAATTCTTGTGATTCTCCTTCTTCAATGACTCTTGTACGGCACTTTCTCCAGCCCTGATGCAATGTGCTACATGACATCCTGACATCCTCTCTAACTTTTCTGTTTAAACAAATGAGCTGTTCTTGCAAAGCCCATTCTGTTGTCTCATTGTGCTCTGAACCTTATGTCCACAAAGCACACTGCAGTTCTGATTTCAATTCTCTAATTTATTTTCTAGGCTGGCACTGTGGTGTGTCTTCATGCCCCTCCATCCTGCAGCAGATCTATGGCCTAAGCAAACCCACTCTCATCTGAATAATTACTAATATTAGTCTTGTTAAGACTAGTCATTAGTTGTATTGTTATGCTAAATCCCAGATCACCCCCTCTTTAGTTTGCCCTTAATTCCTCACATCACTAATAAGTCACACACCTAACACATGTGGCGACATTAGCATCATTTCTAAAGTGGTACACACAACCTCCTACAGAAGTCAGTGGTGCCACTAAAATTAGAGCATGGTTGAAATTCGTGTACTAATTATCCCTACCGGCTAAATCTAAAAAGGCAGCAAACTGTGCTGCAAGATACCTCAAGGAAGTAATTGCCTTGACAAAGCCTTATCTGTTTTTACACAGGAATTTTCAAGAGGGTGACACTGCCAGTACTACTAAGGGATACCGTTCGATTTACAATTCCTACCAGGAACTTCATGTAGTCAAAGAAGCTCATTTTTAGGTCTAATTAGAGAGAGTTTGCTTTCTAATACACACCACTATCACATGGTCTCTGCTGACAATCATCAGACAAAAAAGCATAAAGTATTTCTGATTGTACCCTAAAATCTGTGTTGTTCCCTTATTCGAGTAAGGATGATAAAGTGTGCATCCTGAAGTGCGTGCAAAAAGTGCCCCAGTTTAGAGAGACCAAGGGCAGCAGGATGAATGTACATACACAGGTCTACTTTCTGTCCCTGGATAGAGTACAGGGGATCCCGGGAGTGAGGTGGCCCAGCAAACAGTGTAGATAAGGTGGTACTGATGGAGGTGGTAGGGACTGGGCCACAGTAGACGAGGTTAGCAGAAGAGGGGGCTCTATAGGTAACTCTGAGCCAGATCTCCACCCACTTTTCTCCAGCAGGCTACAGAGACTGACAGGAGCCCTCTTCATGGGGCGAGACAGACAAACGGTATAAGACCACATGCAACTCCAAGGTTTTGAATTTGTTTGGTCGCATCGAGGTGCAGCTCGTTCCGTGAGCGCAGTCATCAAGGGGCCCATGCCTGGGCAGACTCTTACTGAAATGCACTGGCATTGCCTGGTCTGAAACCTTTCCTAGGGTTGCTTGTGTTTCATGCAGAGGGGATGTGCCATGCAGTTTTGGCTGGTGTACTCCCAGAATGGGAGTCCCATTGTGGACATGGGTAAGAAGAATATGCATGTAGCTGGGCCCCTGTGGTAAGGGCACAATCAGAAAAAAATCTGTGGGTTGCAAAGTTTTCCGGAATTCCCAGGGTATGCGATTCATTCAAAGCTTCCCATCGAGGTGAAGTCAAAAAGACAGCAGCAGACACCCTACACAGACAACAACAACTTACTTTCTCAGTAGCTGACTCCAGTCTGACTGACCGAGGCCTCCGGATCCTGAATTACCATTGCTGGGGCAGGGGCAGCAGCAGGGCAGCTGCAGCTCAGCGGGGCAGGCACGCAGCACGACCTGAGTCATGACGCCACGCTCCGGCAGGGCGGCAGGCCAGCAGCACCAGGCAGTAGTCCGTCAGTGGCACTACAACCAATGCACACGGCCAGGCAGGCTTAGGGCTGGCAAAGTGAAATGAGTGCGTACGTGCAGGTAGGTCGGGACGTGTGGACTGGTCCAAATTCCAAACGCACTTGTTTCTGGCTGGGCAGGTGGGTTTACTACATTTATAGAAAATGTGCCCTGGCTGCTTCGGTCCCGGGCTCCAGATGGTCTGGCCTTGGTTGGGCCGGCCGGGGGACGGCGAAAGCTGCTCAGTGGCAGTGTGTCATTATCGCAGCATAGTGCGATTTTCATTCATTGAATGAACATCAGCCTGGCTGCATGTAATGCTTCTGCACCTCACCCCTCCCCGGCCGGTGCAGATGGGCCAACACCCTAACATCAAACTCTCTGCCTACCCTGCATGATAATACCGTCCATCCATTTTGCCAAACGGACGGATCATTGTCATCCCATGCTGGCTGGCCTGGTAGGCCGCCCTCAATAAATAAATAATAAAAAAGGATGGTATCTGCTGAATACCGAAGCATGTCTGTGGGAGGATGAAGCCACTAGGGTGCAATCCCAGATGCCAATCCACCCCAAAAACATGCCATCATAGTGCTTTACAAAACAGAGGTATGCAACAAACTACTGACCTTTGTTTAACAGAGATCTGCTTCATAGCCGTGGACTGTTTCAAAAACACTGTAACAACTGACTGAGCTCTCCAAAGCAGATCTGTGCATCAGATCACATGCATTCTATGCACACACAAAAGAATGGACTGTGTGCGGGGGGGGGGGGGGAGGCCAATCCCTCCAGTAATTATTCAGGAGTGGCCTGTTCACATACTTTGCAATGATGATGGTTTAATGTTCCTATTCGGGCCTCATGATTTCTAATTCTTCTAAATCAAATACAAATGCTGGGCATGTTCCTCTTTTGCATTTTGCCCCTGGACACGTTCCATTCCGCACGTTTGGCTAAGCAGTCAGAAATGTGCACTGTCGTAAGCATGTTTAACTTCCCTTTTACACTTTCACAATGATTTGCATCTCGTCTTATTTCTAATTGAAATATTCTACAGAAGGCATGGATTAAAGCCACACGAGTTTTTCACCCCTGTAATTTCAGAGAGATGGAGGGTACATGATACGTACCCACATTCATCACATGTAGAGTCCCTTCTATAATGTTAGTTTGTTTCATTTTTCCCCATAAAGCGTTCATATCGGATATGTAGATCTCGCCGCGCGTGAGTACTGTAATGGCTCGGCTGGCCGGCGTGGCCGCAGCAGTACCCGACAGCAGACATGACAGTGTGCCGTGCGTGCGAGTCCGTGCTCGGCTGTGCGGGCATCCGCATTGAAATGTATGGCGTGACTGAGCCCAGCAGCAGCCATGGGGGGCGCACCGGGCACCAGGGTGGAGCCGGGGGAGGGTGGAGCGTCCCCCCACCACCCGCTGGCTACGCCAGAGCTTTCTTTGTTTTTACCCTCGCATCGAAGGAGGGTGGGAGTAGGATCATTTACATGATAGGGTTAACAGGTCTGACATTCCAGTTAATTAATTCTGTTTTACAGAGTGCCTGATTAACAAAACGTTTTTCAGTGGGATTGCACCATTGTAAAACGATTTTGTAAATCAGGCCCAGAGAGTTTAGTCAAAATCAAAAGCCATCAGGCTTTGCTGTCCGGTGTCTGTTTCACTGAAGGTCTAAATCAAAGCCTATCATGCTTGGCTGTCAGGGTGTCTGTTTCAAGTTGACGTTCTCAGATCGTGCAACATTTTACTCTTAACGAAAAACAATTCAGTCACCTTTAGTGTTCCAAGATACCACTATTGGCCCAATTCACAGAGCATTTTCCAAAGGGATTGTGCCATTATAAAACACTTATGTGAGTAAGGGCCAACGTGTCTGTTCAAGAGCTTTGATATCTGAATTCCAGGGCACATCATTCAGAGGGCACGTCACAGAACTATAGCTGCGATTTTTTTTAATTATAGCTGATATAAATGTTTTGATACATTTTTAAAATATATGCATTTTTTTATTAAATGGCATATATGCAAGCATGTGTTGTAGCAAAATCGCTTCCAACAGAGGCACGTGGGTAATCCATTGCATATTAGTGTAAGACTTTTAGCTCTCCACTCCGTTTTTCTCTGCTTCCCTCTGTGTTCTTCCCCCTCTGATTGTAAAGCGCTCCTTGCTTCCTGAAGCTGGGTCCGCGCTTAATAAATACCCCAATACACTATTATTAGTAATAATAATAATATAGTGCCAATGTGATTGCATTGTATTTAATGTGCGTCTATAATGCTTTACGCCAAAGCGCTTCCCAAAAGCGATGCACAAAATGTAATGAATCGACACACAGTGATATGATATGATGATATGACAAAAAAAAATACATGACCACAAGAGACCAGAGGAGAGAAGAAACGGTGAACAAACAGCATCGAAGAGCAAGAGCGAGACAATTATCTGATGGACTATAATTTATAAACCAATTAAGAATGAAGGCCAAGCAATGATATAGACATTCCCAGACAAAATCTAAACATCCCACCCCTTAGACTTAAATGACCAAAATGTGGGCGGGGGGCCGAACCTAAAACCATGAAAGATTATAAATACAGCACAGGCCGAAGGGTGGAAACGTGTATTCAGCGTGCGTGACACACTAATGTGGGCCATTTTTGAATCCTGCCTTCTCATGACTGAAGGGACTGCCAGTGTTTCCCACTCCACCTCTAGGGAAACGTGTGCTGAATCATCGTGGTTGACCACACGCTTCCCTGCAGTGGAGTGGGAAACACTGGTTCACCACACGCTTCCCTGCAGTGGAATGGGAAACACTGGTTCACCACAAGCTTCCCTGCAGTGGAGTGGGAAACACTCGTTCACCACACGCTTCCCTGCAGTGGAATGGGAAACACTGGTTCACCACACGTTTCCCTGTAGTGGAATGGGAAACATTGGTTCACCACACGTTTCCCTGTAGTGGAGTGAGAAACACTGGTTCACCACAAGCTTCCCTGCAGTGGAGTGGGAAACACTGGTTCACCACACGCTTCCCTGCAGTGGAATGGGAAACACTCGTTCACCACACGCTTCCCTGCAGTGGAGTGGTAAACACTGGTTCACCACACGTTTCCCTGCAGTGGAGTGGGAAACACTGGTTCACCACACGCTTCCCTGCAGTGGAATGGGAAACACTCGTTCACCACACGCTTCCCTGCAGTGGAGTGGTAAACACTGGTTCACCACACGCTTCCCTGCAGTGGAATGGGAAACACTGGTTCACGGCACGTTTCCCTGTAGTGGAATGGGAAACACTGGTTCACGGCACGTTTCCCTGTAGTGGAGTGAGAAACACTGGTTCACCACACGCTTCCCTGCAGTGGAATGGGAAACACTGGTTCACCACACGTTTCCCTGCAGTGGAATGGGAAACACTGGTTCACGGCACGTTTCCCTGTAGTGGAGTGAGAAACACTGGTTCACCACACGCTACCCTGCAGTGGAATGGGAAACACTGGTTCAGCACTCGCTTCCCTGCAGTGGAATGGGAAACACTGGTTCACCACAAGCTTCCCTGCAGTGGAATGGGAAACACTGGTTCACCACACGTTTCCCTTCAGTGGAGTGGGAAACACTGGTTCACCACACGTTTCCCTGCAGTGGAATGGGAAACACTCGTTCACCACACGTTTTGTTCACCACACGCTTCCCTGCAGTGGAATGGGAAACACTCGTTCACCACACGCTTCCCTGCAGTGGAATGGGAAACACTCGTTCACCACACGCTTCCCTGCAGTGGAGTGGTAAACACTGGTTCACCACACGTTTCCCTGCAGTGGAATGGGAAACACTGGTTCACCACACGTTTCCCTGTAGTGGAGTGGGAAACACTGGTTCACCACAAGCTTCCCTGCAGTGGAATGGGAAACACTGGTTCACCACACTGGTTCACCACACGTTTCCCTGCAGTGGAATGGGAAACACTGGTTCACCACACGTTTCCCTGCAGTGGAATGGGAAACACTGGTTCACCACACGTTTCCCTGCCGTGGAGTGGGAAACACTGGTTCAACACTCGCTTCCCTGCAGTGGAATGGGAAACACTGGTTCACCACAAGCTTCCCTGCAGTGGAGTGGAAAACACTGGTTCACCACATGTTTCCCTGCAGTGGAGTGGGAAACACTGGTTCACCACACGTTTCCCTGCAGTGGAGTGGGAAACACTCGTTCACCACACGCTTTCCTGCAGTGGAGTGGTACACACTGGTTCACCACACGTTTCCCTGCAGTGGAATGGGAAACACTGGTTCACCACACCTTTCCCTGCAGTGGAGTGGGAAACACTGGTTCACCACACGGTCTACCTATAAATAATAGGTGGAATGAGTAACACTGGCAATCCGTTCAGTCACGAGGACGCAGGATTCGAAAATGGCCCGCATTAGTTCATCTGTGGCCCACATTAGTTCAACCGTGTACCCAGTAATTATATCAGAAAATGAGTTCTGGGCTTTTTGGGCTGCGACAGCGCTGGCAACACTTCCCCGGCAGCTCCCTGCGAAACCAGGCCTCTCGAAAGTGAGAAACCTTTCATTCAGTTTCAAGCCTAACGCCTGTAACGAATCTCAAGGTAAACTTCACACCCCAGGATCATTTAGGAAATGTGTGATCATGATTTGTCACAGATGAGGTCTCCTGCTGGGTTTCGCGTCTACCAAGACCCGTGACCTCGCAGGCCAGCAGGGGGTAGCCAAGGACTTCCATTTTCTTTCCTTCAGCTCGGAAGCCGCATTGTTTTGTTTCCTGCTACCGCGTAAAAGAAAGAGTTGTATACCTTAATGCTCTCCCTTAGGTATTTGAAAATCATTACACGAGCCACCGTGTTGGATGGGCAAACCGATTGCACACAACTGTAGTGTGCAATGCACTGCGACAACTGAGTCTGCAGAATTAAAGGGGTCACGAAAAGCACCAGCAACTGTGAGGAATGCAATCGTACAGTACCGTTGGCACTGAACATATGTACTAAATGAATGCCACTGGAATGGCAATAGAAGCAGCTTGCGCTAGCTTCGAAGCACTTGGCGGACCGACGCATCCCATACGCTGCAAGAGTGTGCTCTCGCGCTCGAAGCCTTCACTACAGCAAGTGCTGGCCCGCATCGAGGCACACGATGAGTCATTCACAGGGGGGCGCCCGTGGCAGTCTTTTCACAGTGCCGCTTTTCACCCCCAGAAATGTGCGCAGCTACAGATTGCGTTAGGAAATGGATTCCTTTTATCACTTGCAACTAGGACTCTATGAGAATTGCGGGGCCTGCACAAGATATGCACATAACAGCTAATGCCATGGGGTCATTTCCCAAAGCAGTGACTTGCAGTTTTGTTTGGATCAAAGCGTTTAGATTTGAGACGGAATGGAATGTGGATATCTTTTATTCTTGAGTGGAATCTCGTTGCACATTTGTTGCACATTTATCGCACCGTTTGAAAGGTGGGTTAGTTCAATTCAATTGGTCCGGGTTCAAATTGTCTTTCTATTTTTGTGTGCCAACTGGATAAACAAGCAGTAAACATGTAAGCATTTTGCATGAGGGCCACTCAGAAAACTGCACAGGCAAAACCTTTGCGCATCCGCTTTGGCCCTCGTGTAGAATCTGCGGGTTGTCAACATGCTGTGGTGTAAAAAGTGCATAGTACAGTGGATCTATTATCCAGGAAGCACTTTGGAATGTGCTACACCTGGGGCACCTGCCCACTTACCAGGTCTGCCTGGGTCTGAACCGTATGCAAAGGACTAGGCCTGGGTATATGGGAACGCACAACACCCTCCTCCTTTCTGAAGAATCTGTTTCCTGGCACTCTGCTCTACTCCATCAACCTGCTTCCCTCTCTCCATGCCCCCATGGACAACCCTGCAGCACTCTTACGTCAGCCCTCTTTCCTTCATTCAGCACGTTCTCCACCGTCCCATTGCTATGTCATTCTGTCCTGTCCTCATCCCTGGTATTTGTATCCACCTTCCCATGCAACATCTGGTCTTTAAGTCACATTCTTTCATCCCGTTGTCAAGGACCCATAATCTCCACTCTGTTATCAATGATACATTTGTAACCGTTGTTGTGCAAGAAATGCATTGCTTTTCTGTGATTCTATTAATAAACATATGAATGAGATAGAGGTTATTTAGACTGCCTTGCAGTCCCCAGTATTGGCACTGTCATGCACTACAGGACCCTGTTTGCAATCATTATTATGTTTTCTTCAGCTCCAAATCTGGAACATGTGTACAGTATAAAAACTGCTTTGAAGGTGATGGGCCTCAGCAATGCTTAAACTGCATCCGCATGATTTGGGTGATCCAACACAGGTCTAGGTGTTAAGCTTGCACTTGTCACTAATTAGTGCAAGACGTCATGGTGTGAGACACACGTACTTGCAACCCAGCCATCTTCCTGCAGTGGTGCTCTCAAAGGTGGCGCCTTCAGGAATTATATGTTTGAGGGGCACACGTGGCCCCAAAGGCAAAAGTTGGTGGCCACCATTAATTGATGATAACACAATCCTAATACTTAATGGAACATACAGCTGTGTGCTTGTGGATTGGTAACATCCTGATTTGTCATCCCAGCAAGATGTGTGAAAGCACTAATATCTCGCTGTCCATCCAGTCGTGACTATGGTTCAGCTTCAGACACGCCAGTGTAAACATGAGAGTTGTGCATATCTCAAGTAAGTAGGCAAACACTTGGATGTGATTTGTATATGGACTTGTTTGAGCTGGAATAAGAACCACGTTACGCAGCACTTTTGCTTGGACTTTTTAATGGTAACGTTTATGCACTTATAACAATGTTTTTCTTATATAACGCTTTACATATTATGGACCTTGCAACGACTCCAACTTTCAATCTGCATTTCACACAAAGATCCCAGGAACAAGGACTCAAGCTACTGAGCTATCTTGCCAACAGCTATTGCTAAAACCTTAATGATGGTGGTTACACGTCTTATTTTACAGTGGCAGGTAGTTCGCTTTGTAGAGATCACCAATTGACATCGTTTGACTCCCAAGCATTAAATGCTGACAGGGACCTTCCATGAAAGCGAAGGTCATAATTTTGTTTAAATTAATCCCAAACCCGGACAATGCACATACTCAGTTATTGCCAATACCAGAGCGGGAACTAACGTTTCTGGATGTGTTACAAATATGCTAAAATATCATCTGCAAAAAGGGCGAGTTTGTATTCTCGTCCTAATTTTTGCAAGCTCTGTATGTCTTTGTTTCCCCAATTGGCTCGAGCTGAAGGCTCCAAGCTCAAGGCAAAGAGCAGCAACGAAAGTGGGCAGACCTGCCGGGTCCCACGACTTAAGGTGAATTCTGAAGATGCCACCCCATTGACCACACCTCTTGCCTGTATATTTCTATGAAGTGATTGGGCACCTGCAATTCATTTTGGACACAGGCCTGCTTTTTGCATAACCATACACATAAAAGCCCATTCAACCCAATCAAATGCTTTCTCTGCATCGATCGAAATCATGGTGGGTCAAAATCAGTGCCTTAACGTGTAACGAATTCAGTCCCTTAACGTTCAACGAGCCAAAACTAATTGTTGCATCTACCATGTAAAAGACTAGGCAAGGATAAGCTGTGTCCTCTTGCGCTGGGGACAGCTGTGAGGAGTATATTTCTTGTTCTCATTTAGTCACTGTTATAGGTACTTGAGAAATTTACCAGATCGATAGTAGGGGTATTGTATACCCATTGGACGTGCATCATCATTGGGGACATCTGTTGGTGTTGTGCTGTGAGGAGTGCGCTATGCCACAATACTCTATGGGGTTCCTGCTGGAAATGCTGCATATCCATGGCGGTTCTATGTTGGAACCAAAGCACTCCATTATTCAAATATTTATCTTGGGCCACCTCAATATATGGTGCAAAGTACCAGATAACTTGGAATTTATTCAGCTAAAGGACGTTATGTACTCCCACAATCTCGTGCTACTGACGGAAATGGCATCTCATGTAGGTGGACATTGTCTGGACATAGTAATGTTCAGAGGGAAAACAGTGTGCCATCGGAACAATTTACCAGACACGTGGTCAGATCATCATGTGGTTAAGTTTACTATCCCGTTGGGACAGATGCTAGAAGGAAAAAGTCCTGTCGCTGATGTTCAACTGGCACGTAGTAAAAAGAAAATGGACACTATTACAGGCATACAACTCCTGAATGGACTATCTGCGGCTCTGGGCTAACGTAAAATGTCTGGAGTTATTTCACAATCTTATGTTCTGTCTTCAGAAAAATGGTGACACTTTGCCACTATAAGAAGTACAAATAAAACTAGAAGTAGGAATAACCATTGGTACAATGAATCTCTGGGAATCATGAAAAAAGTGTACCATCAGAAAGAAAAGGTATGATTAAGGACTAGGTCACCTGCACACCATCTGGAGGGAAAAACAGCATTAAAAGCCTACCAGAAGTCTATTGTTTTAGCTAAAGCACAGTGTTTCCAAAAACAGATTGACCTGGCACATAATAGGCCAAAAGCATTATTGACAACCATAAAACACTTTGCATCTCCATCTTTTACAATTCCACATCTTCCTCCATCTTTGTCCCTGGCAAACAAATTCAATATTTTCTTCACTGACAAAATCAATTAAATTAGGAATGAAATTGACCTTCAATCCGTAACCCAGCAAATGACCATGTAAAATGAAAAAGTGACGAACATTAATGATCAGATAGGCTCTAGATTGACTCTTAGCCCTGTGGACTGGGAAACAATCTCTAATCTTATCGCTAAATTAAAGCCTACCAATCACAATTATGACCCCATCCCCATATATCTGGCTAGGAGGCATGTGGCAGCCCTCAGTCGGCCACTCTTACCTGTTCTAAATGTCTTATTTACTCAGGGGATTTTTCCAAAGGAGCTAAAGAAATCATATTTTACATCACTTCTGTAAAAAAATACTCTCGATTATAAAGTATTTTCTTATTATTGACCCATTGCAGACCTACCTCGGCAAACCAAGATCTTGGAAAAATAGTCATGGTGCAATTGCAAGATTTTTTGGAGGGTAATTTGGGGTAAAAAGACAGCCCCTGAGTGACGGAGATGGAGAGGCCATGCTACGCCCCATTGTGAAAGTGAAGCTGGCAGAGTGGAGTTCCATTGAAATATAAAAGCCAGTACAAAACAGTGATTTCAACATGAGGCCTAGTGAATGAGCGAGAATAGGCATCCCTCCGGTTTGTTGCAATGTACAGGCACTCAGCGGAAGAAAGTGCAACTTAGAACTGGAATATTGTTAACTGCATCAAATGGGTTCCAAGAGACATGGGGCACTTCAGACGCTGACTTTGTGTAAATGCTCACTTTGACAGATTCAAAACTGTAACAGTGCACATAGAAAGAATAAATACATTTGAAATACTGTGCATCTGGAAGCTAAAAAGGAGGAATGATGCCTTACATTGGGAAAGTAAAGTCAAATGTCAGACTGCGTTTTCAGGAATAAAGAGACTCAATTTCAGCACACAAAGACGACAAAATGTATGAGGAAAGGCCTATTTTGTATTTGCCCAAATGAACCCTGGTTTCTTATGTGACTGTGGAATATTTTGTGAAGAATACCAAGAGTGAACTTATTTCTTTTTATACAGTATGTAAAGACAGATTATATTGAGAACAATAGGCCCTGGTGCAGTATTGAAAGTTACATGTACACGGTGGGTAGATGCACTATGCTAGCCTTTCAGAATTGTGAACTGCAACTTGTTTTTCTCTCTGAGCTGAAACTTTGACCCCAAGACCTTTGGAGCTGGGCCCACCAAGGACACAGGCCTGGTTGTCAATTTAAATGCTATAATATACAAATACATTGATTGAAATTATGGGATTTACAGATAACAGAAATGACCTTTAAGGTCAGGTTTCACATAAAATGTGCATTCGCTCTGAACAAAGACCCTTTGAAGCTCAGATGAGGGTTGGATAATCATTGGCTCGAGCAGGTGGCTGGTCACCTGCTTAAGAAGAAATGGAAACTTGGAGGAGAAATAAAACTGCTTCTCATAGTATGCTGTGCCATTGATTAAACATTGAACACATTTTCCTAAATAAAAAGAGACTTGTGCATCCTATCGATCCCACCTTGGTTTATTTTCAAAGGTGATACAAAGCCAGTCGGGTCCATGTAAAAATGAAATTATTGTGATGTATATAACATAAGCTATGATCAAAAGTATGATTCTGGCATTTTCATAAATCTGAGGAATTGGAAATGTTGATAGATTAATAGACAAAGAAATTAATGTTGGAAGTATGTAGTGTAGAGTTGTAACTATTTCGGCACAGCAGAAAACCGCAAAAAGTAGTAACTCTGCCCAGAAAGGGTGTGTCGAAATAAAATGTGTATTTTCCAACTCGCCAGAAAATATAGAACTCAAAAATATATACATATTCATGTGGTTATCTGAAAGATTAAGGTAGTTCCCACATTGTGAGATTTTTCAGAATACAAAATGTAAAACCCACATGTCACTTTGGGATGATGAATCTTTCTCATCCCTCAGCCTACATCATACATATCTCCCAATTTCTGGTTCTATCAGCAGCCAGTGGGTGTCTTGGTGGGAGGTGAAGGGCGAGTGCTAGCCAATCTTTTCTGTGGGAATTATGACAATGCTGGAGTGTCATCAGCCCTATAAGAGGGCATGTTTGCATCAGAACAGGGCTTTTTCACTTTATTCCAGGAGATAGCCTGCTAACGGATTCTTACGAAGAACAACTAGCAGAGAGGCCGCAATCCGTGCATTGGAGACAGTAACAGGGAAATCTGGAAGCTAGCTGGGATCCCATCAGAGGAATAGGAGTCTGGGTGTAGTAGATAATCTTTGACTAAAAGCCCTTGAACAGATCAGCGCTGTCCTCAGAGGAGCCCTGCTGTTTTCCTCTGACCAAAGCCTCCCATGTAAGTAGACTAATCCAAAAGTCATCAAGTGTGTGGGGAGATGCCTGACTTATTGCTCTCCATTAATAGGTAGGTGAAACTGGGTAGGCCCTTGGCACATTGTAATAAAACCTTACCTTTAATTCCATCATAGAAAATAACCCTATCAATTTAAATTGCATTGTGTTGGGAACAGCCCACCTTAATCCTTTCCATTAAATTGTGGGGAGGGGTGAAGCTGTATAGATTCTTGGCACATTGAATTGAAGTTAAATCAATTAATTCCTATATAGAAAATCACGGGATGAGTGTGGTTAGAATTCAAAACTAACAAAGTTCATGCCCAGTGTGTTAGAGCCGCTATAGACCATAAAGACTTGGGTGACTGTCCTTCTGAGACCCCTGACTCCTGTCCCGAAGGGGGGTGTCTATAATCCCAAAATAAGTAATCCTAAACACTACCTTTCAAGTGAATGTAGAGGGTACAAAACAAAACATCAAGTGGTTCCGAAGTCAGAATTAGGAAGCCTTACGTCTCATTTGTACGTGTGCTGCAAAACGAAATTTCCCATGTATTTCCATGTATCGCAAACCAGAATTACCAAGCATTGTTTCTCATTTGAATGTCTGTTGAAAAATGATTTTCCTTTGAATTCCTTTTCGCAGTCTTGGCTTTGAAATAAGAGTTTTCCCAACTGTGCCTTTCTAATGAGAGCCTGAAAAACAAAATTTCCCATTGATTCCATTGCCTCCCAAACCAGAATCCCAAAGAACTCCCTGTCTTTTGAATGTGTGTTACAAAACAATTTTTCCATTGTATTGTAAATGTTTTCTATTGGCTACATTGACATTTAATCTGTTGTAAGTTGGGACTGCATATTTCAAAATTGTACCTGTATTGTTTTAATAACAGCAAGTAATCTGGAGTTGTAATATTGGGTGTTGCCACAGCATTGGTGGCTGATATTGGCTGCTAGTCATCTTTGTCAAACCGTAAATAAATTAATATATATATATATATATTCTTACTATACACACACCTGGTTCCTAGTCCATTGGTGAAACAGGGTATTTGTTGGAGTTGGTGCGAAATGGGTTGGAAGCCTCACCAAAGAGAATCTAAAATATCGCCTTGGGTGCTTGCCACCTTACTTTGGGGGAAATGAACTCCCTGAGTTGAGTGCGACTGCCTAATAAACTGCGACAAAGCTTGGGGCTTGTGGCCGGGTTTTGTTTGAGAGTCTTCACTCGTGACAGTGCAGTAGCAGCAGACTATTCATTTCGGTGTAATTGCATTGCAGTGGATGGAAAGTTGTGTTGCATGGTGAAGGTGCAATTCGGTACCCTGGGTTCCAGGGCGGTGTGTAGATAAAACAGTGTTGATTATGAGTTGTCATTGTGAATGGAAACCAAGAAGGAAAAGGTTGAGATTTTTGCCCTTGCATATAGAGTACAACAGGTGCAGAACACATTTCAGAATGAGCACAGTAGAAATGAATATAACTAGGAAGCATCTTTATCCAAATTGTTTATTAAAGGTGAATGGGTAGAATAAGACAGTGAAAAATGGCAAGATAGTATGATGCCTTACCTCTGCAAATGTTGATATGTGGCAGGATAACGGGCTGCTACATCAGGACCTGACCAACATTTACATGAAAGAGAGCAGCAAAGATGAGCAAATTAAAATTGATCAGCTCACAGCATATATGTACTTCCATATGATGGTCATGGAAGAAAGATACCAGGATAGTGTAGCCTCTGTGTAAAACCAGTTTGAGCTTTTGAATCAAGCACAGGTATAATGGAAACAAATAGAAGAAAAAGCACAACAGAGCAAACATTCCGAGTCCAAATTAGAAAATAGTATTCAACAGCTAAAAGATGAGGTTAAAACACAGCATTAAAGAAAATGGAGAGCGAGAAACTCAATTTTCTGCACTGTAAGTGGAGTATAAAGAATGTGTTGAAAATCTGAGCACAAGTCAACACAAATTAAATGAGCAGGTTGTTCATAATAGAGCCTGATTAGAGGACATTTTCATATTTCCATCACAGGTAAAACAACTGAAAGCTTGAAAACAGACAGTTAATTATTAAGGGGGTTGATTCTCAGGGTAAGTTCGATCAGATGCACCAAGTTCTGAACACCTTGAAACAGCAAAGGGAGCAGTTGAAGGATGAAAACAACAAATTAAGTCAAGAGAATAGTGCTGTGTTTCAGGAAGTGCGCCAGTTAAGGATGGACATGGAGAAAAGTGAGTCATGTTCTCAGGAACTGACAGTAGGTTAAAAAATGCACAATTAACGGAACATGTGAGGCAAGCAGCGATTGACCTAGAGCAGGCAACATAGGCCAACATTGCGCAAGCAGAGGAGATTAGTCACTTGAAAAAGAAACACTCTGAATATGCACAGATGATGCAAGTCTCGCAGAAGGAAAATTAGTCACATTGTGAATAGAACAAGGGACTAACCGACCGATTAAATGCACACCATAAAATGCTAGAAGTTATTCAAGCAATGGTGTCAAAATTGAAAACTCAGGCCTCTGCATATCACCAAGAGATAGGGACTGAGAAAAACAAATGTGAGAGACTGGAAAGTGAAATAGCCAAATACAAGCAGGCTTTGAGGTACCTCGACCAGTCAGGGTATGGAAAAGCGCACTCTGATTACGGAGTGATGACCTCTCTAGCAGGGACCTCAAGCCAACTCACCACCTCAAATGTACAGAGTGCAGCTGACTTCGTGCCTACCAACTTTCAAGAAAAGGGAAACATGTGGCAGCTGACCTCAACCAGGCCTAGTCTAACTGATCTAGAAGGCCAGTCCCTATCCGACATTAATGAGGGTTCAGAGTTACCAAGTAGAAGGGAAGGTGGCGGACCAGTTGTCTCTGGGAATTTAAAAATACCCTATCATGTACTTTTGATGAGGAGGGCTCCTATGATGAAAATATCAGGTAGTTGAACTGACAGAAAATGAAGTTACAAAGGGACCAACTGGTCCACTTTGCAGAAAGAGAAGAATCAGAGTTTAGGCTTCAAAAGAGCATCTTACAAACCTCCACATATTCACGGAGATGGTGGGAATTCCCCACCATACCTGGAAGGATGGGTGAGGAGAATGAGTACTCTCCAGTGCGAAATGGGGAGTGTAAGTGAAATGACCCTGAGAGTCCACAGCACCACACCCACCCATAATTCCGGTCTCATAGAGGTAGGGAGCGCATAGAGGACAGGGAATGGACCAGCAACAGTAGCAGCTCTGAGTCAGAGAATGAGCGGACTCAGGTGCAGCGAAAAAGGAAGGCTGCCCAAACGGAAGTCTGATCAAAGACCCAATTCTGCAGATAAAGGTCATAAAAAGCTTCATGTACCATACAAATTCATAATACTCTGTATAGGAGTATCTAGAGCTTTATGACCGAATGATGACATAATTTGGTATCAGAAATAATGGGAATGATATGGAATTTGCTAAGTGGACCTTCTCTCCTAAATACTCCAGCTTCTTTGCAGGGCTGGAGGACCAAGATCACCAATAATTGTCAACCTATTAGGAGGCCATTCTGAAGCACTTCTCAATCCATAGGAACCCGCAGGAGGTCTGCAAGGCAGTATATACACTGGCAGTGTGGGGAAGACCAAGCGCCTAGAGAGTTTGTGCAGGAGATTAAACCAGCATTTGCACAGACTTATACGCGGGTGAACACCAACAGCCGGGGTTTCATCAACACCTATTTTGTTGTGCTCCAAAAATACATAATGCCTCAATTAGTAAGGGATTTCCATGACTGTAGGACACTGGATTGGGTGAAAGAAGAAGCCACCGGGATCTATGAGGTCTGAAAGCTCTTTTTCCGCACCCTCTAGGGAAGTCATGATGGACTTCTGGTTGCCTCCCACCTCATTATCATCTCTCCCCTCATAACTACCTTGTACGCTTCCCAAGCTGTGCCTATATGTTCTACGCTGTCTATGTTGTTTCACCAGTATTCTTCAATACTGTCCCTAATAAGTTCGCAGAATCCTGCGTCAAGCAGGGCCTCAGCCCAAAGTCTCCACGTGGGTACTGGGGGTCTGGGCGGGTACACCTCCCAGGTGGCCAACATGGGGGAGTGGTCTGACAGCACCTGAGGCAAAAAGTGTGCATCTCTAAACATAGCTTGCTGCCCCTGACTAACCAAGATGTAGTCCAACCTAGTGTGGATGTTGTGTGGCGGGGAGAAGAAGGAGTATTCGTGTTGATCAGGGTTCTGTTCCCTCCAGAGGTCGCAGAGTGACAGCTGACATACTAATTTAGACAATATTTTGGCGGGGGGGATGGGCGGGAATGCTTGGTGTCAGACCTGTCTTTGAGGGGCTCTAGGGTGCAATTGTGGTCTCCCCCCCAAATCATAATGCAGTTTACATGAGGGCTGATTGGAGAATATAGGGAGTGGAAGAAAGCCGTGGTGTCATGATTAGGTGCATAGGTGCTAATCATACATAGCTCCCTGCCTTCAATAGTACCATGCACAAGTGCCATCCTGCCCTCGTCATCTGTCTTGGTGCCCACTACCTTGAAGGGGATGGTCGGGTCGATCCAAATCAGGACCCGTCTAGCGTAGGAGGAGTAGGAAGATCCAATCAGGGTCCCTCACCATGACTTGGCCAGCGCCTCTAGTTCTTTTGATGTTATGTGTGTCTCCTGGAGCATAGCAATTCCAGCCTTACATCTTCGCAGGTATGCATGTATCTGGCGTTGTTTAACAAAGCTATTCATGCCCCTGATGTTCCACGTCATTACTTTCATTCTGTCAGCCATAGGTGTCGTGGCGTCCGTTGCTCATTCCGGTCCTCGTTTCGAGGTCCCGTTGGTGATTTGCCCGTCGTGGAGTTTTCCTGTGGGCTCGGTGTTTTTTGATCAAAATTCCCAACATTGGTGCTAACTCCCTGTTTCCCTCCCCCCTTTAACTTCAAACTTCCCAAACATAGAACTGGTCCAGCGAGGTGACCTTCGTTATGACTGTCCCATTTCCGCACCATTGGACCAAACATGGTCTTCAGGTGCCCTACGGGTGGGTAAATGTACCCTTAAAGGAAGCTCCTAGGGGTGGAGAGAGCTCTGGCTCCGGCGTTCCGCTACGTTATGTATTACCTTTTACCGTGAGGGGTACAGAAGCATGTATCGCAGTCCTGCCGCTTTCAATCTGGCTTTAGAATGTATGTACTGTGCTCTGTTCATTTAAACCTGAAAGGTATAATCAGGATAAATTGCAATCTTATGCAGAGTTCCTCTGGATCTGGCCACCTGATCGTGAGTAAGCTAAAATGACCTCTCGGTCCCTGTAGTCCAATACTTTTGCTATCATAGGCCTGGGTGGGCCGCCTGGTGGTGGTTTCTTAGCAAGTGACCTATGGGCCCTCTCAATGGAGAAACCTTGCGTCAGTTTTTCTGCACCGATTTCCTGCAGCAGGAGGCTCTCTACATAGTTGGTGGGATCTGGGCCCTCGATGCCCTCCGGCAAGCCAAGGAGAGGGATATTGTTCCGGTGAGCCCTCCCTTCTGCCTCCTCTGCTCTGTCCTCCAAGTTCTTGACTCTCTGCTGGAGATCATCCATGTCGTGAAGGAGCTGGGTTTTTGCTTCTGTATTTTCGCGTACCTGGGTCTCCAGCGCTTCGGTTATACCAGTAATGGAGCGGACGTCCTGGCATAGGAGGCCCAAATCCGTGGCCACGGCATAGATTTTGTTTACCATTGTTGCGTGGAACAACTTGATGGCCTCAAGGAGCTTGGTGTTGCTGGGTTCGGTCGCTGCTACAGCGGGATCAGATACCGACTCTGCAGTTGCCATGTCTTGGCCCTCAGGGTGGGGTCGCCCATTGGCCATGAAAGCGTCTATGGTGGTCTGGTACTGCTTGGATCTAGTGCCCTTCCATATCGACCGTCTGGAGGAGACATCCCCTCGGCTCCGGCGGCACGGTCAGTAGGCTTCAGGCGCAAGGGGCAGATTCAATGGTGCGTGCCCTCCGTTGTGGTCCTGGTTGTGGTTTGCTGCGTCAGGATGTGAAGGCTTTAGTGTTGGAAGCGCAGGGAACCCTGGCACACTCTGATCAGTTGTCTACTCTGGCCTCAGGCCACCGGACGGGGCGGTGTGTGGTGATGCGTTGAGGAGGCGCTATCTCGGGGCTCCGAGGGGCGTATTTAGTCAGCCTCCTGATCCACATGCAGGTCGTGCGAGGTAAGGTTCAGTGAATATGCAGTTTAGTTCAGCATTTCCCTACGTATGGTAAGGCACCTTATCTCAAATCCTGTGCCGATTGTGTCACTTAGGGGGGGGGTCGTGCAGGCCGGGATGCAATTCTTGTATTGTCTGCCAACGGCATCCGCAGTTCTGAAGTCTTCCAGTGCAGCGGGGACTAGAGTGCAAGGCCGTGCTCGATTTCCATTGTGAGGCGTGATGGGCGACTCATAGAGAGGGCCATTAGCCAGTGCCAATCAGTGCTCCGTATCCAGGTTGGTGGGGCCTCCACCTCTGCCGCCAACTGCCCCTATCCCTCGGAGTGGTCTGTCGCTTCTCCCTGGGCCTCTGGCAGGAGGGGGAGCCAGGGACCCTCCCCAAGGGGCGACCCGCTTCCCAGCCAGGGGCCCGTTCACGTCTTTATTGTTTGTATCTTAGGTCTCAGCTCAGCTCCCATGCGCCCCCTTCCACCTCCAGGGCTGCCAGGTTATTGGAGGCGCGCAGGAGGCACTTGCGATATGGCCCCAGCTGGGTGGTTTGTGTCCTCCGCCCACCGGCAGGACGTGGTGCAGAGCGGGGTGAAGCAGCGGGTCGTCTGCGCTTGGTTCGGTGTGCCGACCCCTAATCAAGTCCCCCTGCTCCCCTCTCACCTCGTCTGGCGGGTCTGCTCTGGTCTCAGCTTGGCACAACTCCCCACAGCAGGGTGGGTGGGCGCCTCCTACTGCCACCGGGTGCTTGTGTGTCTCGGTGGCCCGCGCAACACCGCTGATGCTCCCTCCGGCAGCTGCGCACCAGGCTTGGCAGGACCCTGTCCGGACGGGACCTTAAATCGCACTTCTTCCGCTCTCATCCAAGGCAGTCCTGCCCGATCTCATGAGCGAGTATGCAGGTTCGTTGTTTGGTGGTCTGTTAACAGGTGCTGGGCTCCAGGGGATCAGTGCGCGGAAGGCGCCATCTTGGCATTCGTTCGAGCAATTTTCCGCGGGCAGCTATACAAGTCTTTCGGGCTTTCCCCGACGTGTGTGAAGAGTCATGCAGCTTCTGTGTTGGCATCCGCAGCAGGCGTGTTAGTTTGCAGGGTCTGGCGATACCTCAGAGCCTTAAAATACAGCTTATGAATGGCACATCGAGCGGAGTACACCAAAGTCACGTCCTCTCTACATGGTGGTAAGCACGCCCCTCCTCCACCTCCCAACTTAAGCTTATTTCCCAGATACCCTTCAAACCCTAATTTTAAGAATAATCCTCCTCTCTCTCCCCGTTTTCAGGACAATAGATAGCCGAATCTGGGAGAAGGGAGACCAAGGATCGAGCGTTATCACAGAAACTCCCAATACCCGAGCTACTCTCGGGAAGGGACAGCTACCCTTTCCGGGAGCAGCAAAGGTATGAATCCAGACCTCCATACCAACCAGAAAAAATGTCACAACTGGAGCGACAAGTCCAACAATTGACCCATGACCTGGTTCGCATCTTGAGGGCTCAGCAGAACCCTCAATTGGAAACTGCGGCCCTGAATATCTCAACACCTGGGCTTGGTGCCCTGGGGGGGCAATGACGGGAAGGTACCTCTGACAATCAACAGGTTCCGTAGGAGGGGACCATGGTAGAAGGGAGTTGTAAAGCCCTAGTGGAAGCTTCCTTTCCCACCAGAACAAAACCCCTGGAAACCTACGAGCCTGAACATGAATCTTCTAGCCCCGAAAACCTGGAGCCTAAAGAACAGAGGGTAAATAGGAGAAATTGAAAGCCAAAGACAACCCACTTTGTGGAGGAAGTCTGCATCATCCCTTTCAAAGGAGAAGAATCCCTGGAGGATTCAGGTTCGAAAATCTTCTCTTTCAGAGATAAAGGGATCCCTCCCAAGGAAAAATGGGTCCCAAGAGACCCTGATTTTGACGGGGCAAGTATGGAAACTTTCCCAGAGCGAGACCTTCTTCAACCCAAACAATATCACCCAGAGGACCCAGAAATCACAGAGGGATCCTACCTCCAAACAGGTTTGGATAACGTTCTCTAGGAAAAGGGGGACAGTAAAGAATCAGGGGAAACAGGGGATTTCCCAATCCCACCTGTTTATGGGAGCAAAATATTTTTTTACAGATTCCCGGACCCCGAAACAGAAAACAGTCCAAGATCCCACAGTGTCGGAGTTCAATATAAAAGTTAACCGCCAAGCTGGCAAAACATTCACATTTTCTTTGCCCCCTTGAGGAGGGAGAAGGAAGATTTCATGATCCTGTACAGGTATAGGGTCAGTGTACATTATCAGCACTGGTGGATACTGGATCCCAAGCCACCCTCCTGTCCAAAAAGGCCTTCAACCAACTAAATTCAGGAATGGGGGAGAGTAACCAAATTCCCCTCAAAGCTCTTCCCGGACAACTCCAAAACTTCAACGAGAATTATATTTCTGTGGAAGGGACTGCGGATCTGGAGATAAAAAATGGGCCACATAGGGTGAAACACCCGGTGATAGTCATGACTCCAGAAGGCACACCCTGTCTATTGGGGAAAGACCTCCTTCAGAGGTTGTCATCCCTGATTGATTGCATGAACAAGGTTTTCTGGACTCAGACTAACCAGCCAATTAAATTAAAACAGAGAACAAATTAAGTGAGTTTGAAGGGCTCGTGCCACATGATTGAACATTAGTCAGACGAAATAGAATTCTATTTTAGGAACAATAAAGTCCCAGACATCACTGTCATCTCTGCAGGAGAATAAACTAGTGATGGGAAACCTTCTCCATTCTTGAAAATTAACCTTCCTCACAGTTTTAAGTGACATTCCACACTCGAGGGTAACACTTTTTAACAATCCACAATCAAAGGAAAACCCAAATCCCATGGAAAAAGATTTGACTGACATCCAGATAAAGGGTGAACAGCTGTTTTTCCCCATTCAGATAAATGAGGGGGAGGAGACTGTTCTCACCAGAGTATGCCTCAATACTAGAAGAAGCTTCATCAATGAAGCATTATTCAGGAAACTCCCAAAAGATCAGACCATTCCCACATTTAAATTGATTGATAAATGGGAAATGGGCCTGGAAACTCCAAATTCCAAACATCTCCTGCTTACCAGGTCTATGCTAAAAATGTCCATTGGCGACAAAAGGATAGAACATGATTGTTGGGATATGAGGGATGTCCCCCTCCATCTTTTAGCAGTGACATTCTCAATCTATTTACAATTAATTTGGACCTAATTAATAACAAAGCCTGCTCCGGACTGGGGGGTAAGCCCATGGGCTTTGACAACACTGAGAAAGCATTCCGGTCAGCCCAATTGCTGCTATATGTGGTCGAAGTTTAAGTGAGAGAAGAGGTTACGATCACAGGACAGGTGCAACAATTTACAATTCCCCTTAAAATTAAGCGAGGACAGAACCTCAAAAACAAGGATGCCTATATAAATTTGAATTATCATCTCCAACTGAAAGGTGTGTATTTAAATCCAACACCCATAATTGACCTAGAACATGACACCATTCAAATATTGGTGGATAACAGCAACTATCGAAGTATCACTTACAGCTCAGACACCTTTATTGGAATGGTGGTTGATGCCCATCATTATTCTATTGATTTAGTTAATGAGATCATTGGACCAATTCCAAATGACTGCTTCCATATAGACAACGGTATCACTCCGGAAAAGATATTCACCAGGCAAGGGGGTAATTTCTTGGTGTACACTTCCTGTCCTTCTGGTGTGGGAGAGGTGACCTGTGACATCAGGAGGGATCAGGTGATATTCCGAGTCAACAGTGAATACCTCCCATCCTTGGAATCTCCAGTCCAGACCAACACTATCACAAGAGATTTCTCCACCCAAATGGACGACACCGCCGAAATTGCCAAGCCTGAGGTCTTTCCAGGTTTTAAGCAGATGGTTGAAGAACAAATCAATCTCGCTGATGCGCGTGAGACCGAGGAGAAAAAACAGGAACTAAAACGGGTGTTTCTAGATTTTCATGATATCTTTGCAGTGGATTCATATGAATGTGAACACACAGAAATACATCCAACCACCATACCCACGGACGCCGAGATGGCTCCAGTATTTGTGAAGCAATACCGGTTACCTCTCAAGTCCATGGAGTCGCTCTCAGGTATTATTAAAAATGTAGCATCCCGTGAGATAATTAATTCATAGAATTTAGCGCACAAGTGGCGCACGCGGCTGGCGCACAGTGTGCGCGTGCGATTGTCTGCGCCAGCCGCGTGCGCTAAAATCCATTTCCGCGCACAGCGTATTCATGGATTTTAGCTACCAAAACCAGCCGTGGCGCACAGTGGCGCAGCGACCCTGCAGCAGCGCCAGTTACTACCCCCAAGAACGCCCCTAGCGCAGGGAAAAGCCATCAAAATCCCCAATCCAGCGCAAAGGGCTCTGCTAACCCTGTACCAGTATACATGGCCGCCACACAGCACACGGCAAGCGGGGAACGCGTATTACTGGGGTGCGCAGGAAGGTTCACAGGCGATTGACCATGTGCAGTGGGGTATGTGTATTACTGGGGTTCGCGGGAAGTTTCATACGCAATTGGCCCTGTGCGAGTGGGGTACGTGTATTACTGGGATGTGCGGGAAGTTTCACACGCGATTGGCCCTGTGCGAGTGGGGTATGTGTGTTACTGGGGTGCGCAGGAAGTTTCACATGCCATTGGCCCAGTGCGAGTGGGGTACGTGTATTACTGGGGTTCGTGGGAAGTTTTACACGCGAAGGGCCCTGTGCGAGTGGGGTACGTGTATTACTGGGGTTCACGGGAAGTTCCACACGCGAAGGGCCCTGTGCGAGTGGGGTACATGTATTACTGGGGTTCGCGTGAAGTTTCACACGCGAAAGGCCCTGTGCGAGTGGGGCTACGTGTATTACTGGGGTTCGCGGGAAGTTTCACACGCGAAGGGCCCTGTGCGAGTGGGGTACGTGTATTACTGGGGTTTGCAGGAGGTTTCACATGCGATTGGCCCTGTGCGAGTGGGGTACGTGTATTACTGGGGTGCACAGGAAGTTTCACATGCGAAGGGCCCTGTGCGAGTGGGGTATGTGTATTACTGGGGTTCGAGGGAAGTTTCACACGCAAAGGGCCCTGTGCGAGTAGGGTTCGTGTATTACTGGGGTTTGCGGGAAGTTTCACACACGAAGGGCCCTGTGCGAGTGGGGTACATGTATTACTGGGGTTTGCGGGAAGTTTTACACGCGATTCCGCTGTCATAGCGGGTACGTGTATCTAGTGGGGTGCACAGGGAGTCCCACACGTGAATTGGCAGTGTGGGTCCTCCCAGGTGTGCCCTCCACCCCATCCACGGCCCCTATAGGCAACCCACAACACAGGGGCCTACCCTGCACCCTTGGCCATGCCCCCAGCCAGCACATATGTCACCTTCCACTAGTGATCACCAACTCATGTCCCCCTGTACCCCCACCCCCCATCAGTCAGGGGCACCTGCCAGCAGGCCCCCACTCATGTCCCACACATGTCCCCCAGCACCCCCACCCCCCAGCAGTGAGGGGCACCTGCCAGCAGGCCCCCACTCATGTACCTCAGCACCCCCACCCCCGAGCAGTGAGGGGCACATGCCAGCAGGCCCCCACTCATGTCCTACTCATGTCCCCCAGCATCCCCACCCCCCAGCAGAGAAAGGCACCTACCAGCAGGCCCCCACTCAAGTCCCCCAGCACCCCCACCCCTCCAGCAGTGAGGGGCACCTGCCAGAAGGCCCCCACACATGTCCCACACATGTCCCCCAGCACCCCCACCCCCCAGCAGTGAGGGGAACCTGCCAGAAGGCCCCCACTCATGTCCCACACATGTCCCCCAGCACCCCCATCCCCCAGCAGTGAGGGGCACCTGCCAGCAAGCCCCCATTCATGTCCCACTCATGTCTCCCCACCCACTCACCCACCCAGCAGTGACATGCCCATCTCATGACACAAACCAAAAGTCAACTATGTACATCAACACATGTCTGTCACACACACACGCACACACACACACATACACACACAGGTTGTCATTGATTGAGTAAACCCACATGTCAACATGCATGAACCCAATGAGTGAATCCCACACATTGAAGTAAAAGATCAAGATGTATTAACATGAAAACCAATTGAAAGTACTTAAATCATAAAATAATGACAAACATGAAATGAAATGCATGTCCAAATAAAAATAAAAAATCCTCAAAAAAATCCAAGTCCAAAAGAAAAATGGCCAAACCTCTCTGTCCACAAAACCAAATCCAAATGAAACGCAAAAAGGTAAATCCATTGATCCATGTTGAAATGAAATTAAAATGTCCAAATAAATCCAACGTCCAACTATGTACAATACAATTTTCAAGGGTCCATGAGCCCAACGAAAAAAATGAAACCTATCTAATAACCTACCAACAAAAAAACTATTTACAAAAGTGTGGGACATAGTCCAAAAGCCCCAAAAAAAATAATAAAAGGAAACCTAACACTATAAACTATTTACAATGGCGACGGGCAAGTCCTGCGGCTCACTCATTGATGATTTCGGCCAGGGCATCATCGAAATCCATGTCTATTTGCTGGAGGAGGGCCTCTGTCCTGGCCCCGAGGTCTCGCAGGGAGGCACTCATGGCCTGTTCCAACTCCCTGCGAGTCGCCTCGAGGCACTCTGCCCGCCTCAACGCCCAACGCATGGAGAACTCCGCCCTGACCATGGTGAGCTGCGCCTCTTCCACCCACCGCCGCTCCGCACCTATACGCTGGCCCAACCGCAGCCACACGGAAGACACATCCATTCAAGGGTCCTCCTGCCCTCTGGCCGATGCCTGCCCCCCTGATGTCGATGGCCCCGAGCCATCATTGCTCCCACCTAGAGCCTGCTCCTGCTGCTGCTGCTGCTGTCCATGTGTCCTGTCCGATGATGCCTGCACATCCTCCATCAGCTGGTCTCCAGTTGTGGTGTCCACCCCTACTGGACCGCCGACTCCCGACTGTGGCAGGGATGGGATCTCCACCAAGCTGGCTGTGTTGGTCAGGCCAGGTCCACAGGGGGCCCTGGTGGAATCTGGCCAGAAGACGGCAGGGAGAACGACTGGTGCATAGTCTCCACAGAGGAGGAGAGGTCCGCCGGAGTGCGCGTCACATGTAGGAACCCAACAACCAGGGCCCCTCCCAAAAATGCCACGTCGCGACGCTGCTCTTCGTGATGGCGTGCGTTCTCTGCCCAGGAAGAATGCACGTCATCACGAATGTCATGCATGCTTGTTTGTTTGTTTGTTTATTTATTTGGTAATGCGCTCCAAGCCAGTGGGCAGCTGGGAGCAACAGTACAAGTAGACTCGAGACTTAGTTACAAAGCCTGACACAGGCTATTACAAAATAGTGGTAACTTTCAACAAATGATACAGGTGAAACAGTACATATAGGATCAAGATGGGTAAGCGCAGGACGGAGCCCATACGTTCATGGGACCCCTCGTCCGCAGGTAGTGGAGAGGCAGATGACATGGCACTCTTCCCTGCCTGCAGACGGGCCTGGGACGGGGCCTCCCTGCTGGTGCATGGTGGTGCAGACACAGGGTCAAGGACAGGGACATGCACAGCCCCCTCCGCGGTGACCTGTGCTGCCTCCTGACCCTGGCCCTGGACTGCACCACTTGCACCAGTGATACTACCCCCACCAGGCCCCATGTGCGGGTCAGTAGCGGGCTCCTCCTCCTCTGTGGAGACCACCAACCTGGATGTCTCCGTACCGTCTTCCGCCATTGCAAGCCCCTGTGGGGGCTCACCCGGCCCTTCCGCCACAGCCGTAGTGGCAGACGCGGCACCAGCCCCCTCGCCCCCGGATGATGGCAAGTCCTGGGAGGGTGGCTGGGCCTTGCGTCACCGCCCAGTGGAGGCATCCTCGCCGCTTGGCTCCACAGCGCAGTCTCCGCCCTCTTCTTCACTTGACACTGTGTAGATGGAGACATAGAACACAAGCATCAGGATACAGTAGAATATTCCCCTAGACAGGAAGCAATAACACATGAGTGGCAGTGCCTAACGTCACTTCCATCCTGTCCCTCCACAACACATGGTTAAATGCACGCAACACACATGCATAAACAGGCATGGCGCCTGCAATCAATATCAGCATCCATGTACAAGGGCCTCTAGTAATCAAAATGTTGCCTTCAAACTCAAATGCATCCTTGCTCACACTGGTCCCATGCACACACATCTCCGGAGGGTCATGCATCATGCCTTGTACACCACAGACACAGTGGATAGACACAGTGCATACAACGGTGACCGCACTGCATGAGTGAATCTACACATCATCACGGACATGTGTCATGAATCCATGGCGTATAGAAGTTACAGACACACTTCTCAGACACACACACATGTGCACCATACATGTACATGACAGCAGCACCCATCCCTCACACTCCCACCATGTGCAAGAACAGACACTGGCATGCTTTCATGTGTGCATTTGCCATACAGCTCCCCATGTAGCATTGGAACTCATGCACCAACATGTGGTTCGCACATTACTGGTCTCACATGCATGACCATGATGTCCCTGCACACACACATCCATACATGGCCCTTATCACACATACAGGCAAGTATCAGACTACCAGCACACTGCAACATGCCCTGTCTCGCACACCAATGCTTGGCCACTTACCACTCAACTCCAGACGGGTCTTCCTCTGAAGGATCTGGGCGTGGAGCGCTGGGCATACATGTTGCAGGACCCTCATCTGGATGTCACTCATGCTCACGCGGCCCCCCTCTGTGAGGTGCCGGGCCTTGTGAAGGGTCCTGGACCTGAAGTCCTCCCAGCGCTTCTTGACGTGCTTGATGTCGCAGGTTGCCACCCCCTCTGCGTTTATGGCAACCACTACGTTGTCCCAGATCCTCTCCTGTCCTTCCTTGTTGGTGCGTGATGTTCCGAAGAGGGCATCATAATGCCCCAGGACATGCTCCACCAGGACACCAACTTCCTTCACACTGAAGCTGGTAGCCCTCTGCCTCTCTGGCTGGGGGTCGCCAGTGGTCTCAGATGGTGTTTGCCCCGACATGGCAACCCCCAAGGCAGGCGTGGGTGGGCAATTGGATGCTGGGGCTGGGCTGTGGAGCGATGTTATCCCAGTCGGGAGTCTTCTGTTCCAGCAGGGGTGGACACAGCAACTGGAAACCTGGCTGACGTGCAGGCACCAAATAGCAGGGCACGTGGGCAGCAGGCAGTCAGGCAGTAGCATATTGCAGGTGGGAGCGTGCTCAGGGCTCTGGGGGGCAGTAATTCGGCCTTCTGGGCAGGAGTGTGGTCTTCCGTGTGTTTTCGCGAGGCCAGCTTGATACGGAGTGATTTTGCACGTGAAAAAATTGCACGACAGCGTGCAATTGGAGGAAAGGCCCTTAGCGCGTAAGCGCGTCAGCACATGTACGTGTTTTCATTGGACCAAAGGCCCTTAGTGCGTAAGCGCTTCTCTTATGTTACGCACATGGGCGTTTCCCTCGTGACGTGGGCATAGTGGTTCAGTGCGCGTGAAAAACTGCACATCCGCGTTTGAATGCGTGGAATCTGAGGAAAGGGCCTATGCGTAAGTGATGTGACGCGCGCAGGCGTTTCCCTCAGCACAGGTTAAAGGTGAGCGGGGCCAGCAGTTCGGTGTACGTGCCTTTCGTGGAGACCGATGTGTGTAGCTGCTTCTGTTGTTTCGCGCGCCATCACATCTTCACAGTGATCGAGGACGCATCTCTTCTTTTGGCGAGGGTATTGGCTATGCATGTTTTTCATTATCACGCTAGTCAGATGGAGAGTCGCGCACGCTATTTTTCCCCCTGCGAGTGCCCCTGTGTATCGCACCCGTTTTCGAGGTCATAGTAGCCTGCGTGTCCCACACGTACGTGTTTTTTGTGTTACTGGGTGCCACCGCGTACTGCGGGAGGTTGATTCCACGCACGTAAGCTGCAGGGTTGCGTGCCCGGTTTTACTGCAGTTTTGGGGTGCCGTCACTACATCACTGGGGTCACATACAGCCTTGCAGGTGCAGGGGGACTGTTAACATCTTGCATCCCACCCCCTCACCCCAATTGCCGAGGTCAATTGTGGTGTACACCTCCCATTGGCACTACTCCATCTGTGCCAGCACTGCTCCATCTGTGCCATGGTTGGGAGGACATCAAAGGTGAGGGGCGCCACAGGTGGGCGTACTCCTCGTGGTGGGCGTGGTCAGGGACGTGGCCGGGCTGAACAGGGAGTAGGGGGACTCCAGGGTGTCCAGGGTGGCCGCAGAGGGGGAAGAGGCAGGGATATACCACTTGAGCACGATGTTGTGCCATGTGTCGGTGCAGTCATGCCACCACCCCCTGTGATTCTGGGAGATGCAGCTTCTGCATCTGGCACTGGCGCCCGTGTGACCTGTCAGTCCGTTTCATCGACTGCCACGGGCCCAAGAGTAGTGGTAGCTGCAGGTGCAGCTGTGGACACCACCACCCAGGCTCAGGGTCTGCCAGCGCAGGCTACGTTGGCAATTGAAGAGCCCTTGGAAGATTTCCAACAGGCCCGGAGGGAAACCGTAGGGGCACACAGCGCTGCCCTGACCAAGACACGTGTCCCTGGGGCAGTAATGTCATCTGCTGCCACGGACAGCCGGGTGTTGGCAAGTGCAGGGGCAGATGCAGCCAACAACACCCCGGTTGTGAGTCTGCCAACCAGGACAGTCGCGGTCAATGACCCTGCCACAGCGGATGTTGCTGCACAGGGTTCATTAGAGGGCACCCAGCTGCCACTGACACAAGTCAGCCCTTTGGTCGTCCCTCCACCTGCCACTCCCTTGGCTCAATCCACCGGTCCCACTGGCCATACTGATCAGGGCGGCATCAGCCAGCCAGGGTCAGCTCCATAATCCAAGAGGAGGAAGGTTGCACCTGCAGCACAGGCTGGGACCTCACACACAGCCACGACCTCCTGCACGTCGAGGAAGAAGCCTTTCTGCAACTAGGAACTGGACTACCTCATGGACTACGTGCGGGACCACAGCGGTGACATGCTAGTTGGTGCTAATTGTCAGACTACGGCTGCCCACCGTGATACCCACTGGAAGCAAGTTGCGGAACATGTGAGTGCATTCGGCCATGAGGTGCGCATGGCGCAAGAGTGCAAAAAGTGTTGAAATTACCTCAAATGCAGAGCTAAGGCTAAGCGTGCCTCAAATTACAACTTGACTCTGGTGACTGGCGGTGGGCCTGCACCGGAGGAGGAAGACCTCACTCCGCATGAGTCACTCGTTGCGGAGTTCATACCATCAGAATCGGTCAAAGGAGTGGGAGAGATGCTGGACTTTGATGCACAGTCCAGTGAGCGTTGATGCGTGTTTGTCGAGGACGTGTGTGTTTTACTTGTGAGATGTGCATGACTGCCACTAGATGTCACCTGTACATGGTTAAGATGTGTGAGTAATGCAATGCTTCCCTGATGCATGTCTACTCTGCTGGATGGTGGACATGTGGAGCAGACGGGGACTGTCCACATCACCACTTTTGCACCCTACTCACATGCTGGTTACCAGTATGCCCCTCCGGTCCATGTTCCAGCTCACTGGCACTTCTGCATGTAGCGTAGGGTGAGCTTACTCTCAGCCCAGGAACTATGCATAGCATGACTGACGTGCATGTGTAGTACTCTGCCTGCAAGGGGGTACCCAATGTAGGCATGCTCCCTTACCCCTCAACCCCCTGCTCTGCACCCCAATTCCACCTTAGCACTGGTCTGCTACAGTATTGCCGTTGGGTACTTCCCTGTTCATGCCTCCTGTGTACATGCTAACATCCAGTGGCCAATCTGCCAGACATATCCTTTGTGGTACATCCTTAGTACATGATGCAGGGTGTCTCACTTGGACTGTGCAGAGGTCAGATGCCCCGCAGGGACATGAGTGCCCATTCATGCTGCATGTGCATTCCACGCATGCCCATATGTGTCCATGACTGGATGATGACTGTAATACAAGTCCAGGATTACCTAAATTGCATGGCATTTCATCTGCATTCCCATGTCAACTGTGGCTCAGTACTGCGTTGCACACATGTTTAGGGTCTGACAATCTGTGAAGGTCACAGGCCTCAGCCTGTTTAATGGTCAATGACTCTGTCCAACTGGTGTAGTGTCTTCTTCACACGTGGGTGGACTCCAGAGGTTTCATCATGTGTCCTGCTTACTGTCCCAACATCATTTGCAGTGTTGTCACTTCACTCACATGAAGCTGTTGATGCTAGTCAACACTGCCTGTCAATACACAGGTCTATTCTCAGCCTTTTGATACCATGCTAGGCATCCCTGCTTTTGCACTTGGGTGGAGGGGTGCTTTGCTTGTAGATATGCTACCCATTGAATGCACATTGCACGTGATGCCTGGAGTTGACCTTGCACTGCCTTCACATTTTCTGACACACACCATGAAGTCCTTGTACATGTAGTTAGTGAGTAACATACATATTTGCTGCACTGCATAGACCCACTTCAGTGCCACCTTTCAACAGGTCTAATCACAGAAGCAATTTCAAGTTGACCCAGCATGCATGCCAGGTTCTATTTTGTGTGTCACATGTCTGCTTGATGTGTTTGTTGTCGGTGTGTGTGTGTGTGTTGTGTGCTTCTAACATGTGTAGTGACCTTTTTTCTCTCTATTTTTCAGACGATGACGCAATGGAGCAAGAGGATGGTGTTGTCATGCCAGGCACAGGGTTGTTATCACTACATCAACCCAGCACAAGTGGGGGTAGTGGGGTGGTAGGCCACGAAAACCGCCAAGTGCTACAGTCCATCTTGTCTCTGGCTGCCTATGAGTCCAGCCCTGAAGAGCACTCTGACGACCATGTCGATTTGGGTGGACATCAGGTCCATATGTCAGGGGTGAGTAATTCTGATGTGGACACTCCTCTGTCCGCGACACCTACACTGATGGGTCAGACAGTCTTGGAACATCTGCCTGTGGTGGATCGGGACACAGGGTAACCCTCCACACCAGTCACTGATGTGCCTGGGACATCACGTCGATGGGGGCATGTAGTCGTGCAGCCCCGGGCGGTGCCAACACAACAAGGACACCCGGTCCTTGGGTCCCGCAGTGGCCAAGCCCAGCAACGTGGTCGCCGCACGCAACCACAGTATACTGAGTGGGAGCAAGACATGACTGCCAATTCTGAACGGCAGGGGGCGGCAATGGAGAACATCGCTGAGAGCATGGAGCATGTGGCCCAATCTGTGCTCCCCCCTGCTAGGCAGGTGCTTCTCCAGCAGCAGGCGGCAAGGTCCACAGCCTGCTCGCTCAGGCTGGGCATGGCAGCCTCAGACAGGGCACGCCAGGCTGAAATGTCGTCACTGCGTCAAGCAATTGCTGCTCACGCAGAGGCACACATGAAGGCCCTGAGGGAGGAGCATGCTTCCCTCAGATCCACTCTGGGTGTCCTTTTGATGTCCCAGAGGGAGCGGGCAGAGTAAAGGTTTGCACACCTTGAGCATACCATCTCGGCTGAGCTACATGCTTGCCGGGAGGTGCAGCGGTTGTCAAGCCAGGCCTTGCAGGAGGAACTCCGTGTTACACGTGCTACCTTGCAAGAGGAAGCACGTGTATCACGGGAGGTTCTTCATGCAGACCTACATGTCATCACCCACAGAACCAGGCTCACCCGTCCGGCAGACCTGCTGCCAACGAGGGGCAAGCTGCGGCTAGGCTATGTCATGCTCCTGTGCCACATCCTCCTTTACAGGAAGAGCCAGACTCAGACGACAATCTATCTCTCACATAGGTCGAGCTGTGCAGGCGTTGAGCCCATGGAGGTTTTTTTTTTCCTCAGCATCATCGCATGTGGGTGTTGAGCAGCACCCTGTGCCTCCCTCCTCCTGGGTGCCTCCCCCCGGGTCGTATGTGGCCATTTTTGATTTTTCTTTTAGTTTAGATAGTTAAGTTTCTGTTTGATAGTTAGTTTAAATAGGTAAAGTAGGTTTTTCATAGTTAGTGTAATTAGTTAATATAGTTTAAAATTGCTAGTCTATTGTGCTTTCATGTGACGGTGTGGTGCTTTGTGGCTTTTGAAAGCATCCACTGTCTGTTCCAGCTGGGCCCTTCAAGCTTGCCTTGTGTATGTGTTTGCTGCTTGGGGTTCTTGACTCACATATGCCACTCCTGCTTCCCTTATCCATGGGCTCGCAAGGATGGTTCGGTGTAACAGCCTATTCTACAGGGGCAATGGACTGTCATATCTTTGGCATGTCTGCTGGTGTGGAACCTGTGTTAATACCCCTAGTGGAGATGATTGGGGTGTAATTGTCCACTGTTCTTCTTTTGCTAGATGGGGTGTTTAATGATTCATGTGTACATTCTTTGCTATGCATTGTGTAGTACGTTTCTTATCTTTAATGAATATGTGCTTGTTGCAAATCATAGATAGTGTGTTCCACACTGTTGCTGTGAAAGACGGACTGATGGTGTGATTTCTGATGTAAGTCTCTGACATGGTCCAGTCATGTAATGCCTGAAGAGACACACACAGATGAATATTAAGAATTAATCATGTGTTTCATGCACTTTCTGCAGGGGGATGAGCCTCAAGACCACCTTCGCCAGCAGACATGGGCCATTGGACGTCTGGAATCAGTGCACGTTTGGTGCTGCCGACATGCGCATGTGTGCGCAGGCAGAGGCACAGGGATTGCGATCATACATCTGAAAATCAATGACGTGTTTCAAGGGACTCCAGGCAGGGGGATCACAACACAGCAAACCTTCCACCTGGCCAGTTGAACATGCATGCTTAGTAGCAACACTGACGGTGAACTTGGACAAATATTGGTGTAGAAGCGCACACCACAGCTCAGATGTGTTAGTGGACTGATGGCTAGTTGATGTGAAAGTTGTCTGGGGCACCTGCAGGGGCAGTGGAACATACCCTTCGGTCCACCATGGTCCATTGAGGCACTTGTATTAGCCATGTAGCATTCCGAGACATGGAATGAAGCAGCTCACAGGGACAGACAGCAAGGGGCAGACTCGGGTGCAGTGCATTTCATTTCCAAGTAGAAATTGATACATGCACTGGCTACCTTATTTTGGTCATGGTGGTACAGGACTTGTTCTGAAGTCAGACCTTGCTATATGCGTCTGTCTGCTTACACAGGGAACATTGCATGTTGTGTGAATCGTGACACATTGGTGTTCCATTTGCCACGCACCCACCGGTGCCTGACTTACTGCATTGACTGTGTATGAACCATCAGAGGGGTAATGTTACATATGGGTATGGAGCATCCACACACATTTGTCTGTTTGTAGTGTATTATGTTACTTTGGGGCATATTTGGTAGTGTGTTTGTGTGTTTTGGGCACGCACAGATTATTAACTGTGGCTCTCTTTGCAGCATTGAAATGCTCCTGTTACCTGACCTGAGAGTGCACAGGCAGGAGGCCAGCACTCACCCCAGAGATAAGTTTCTCTTTGACTTACATTTGAGTAATTTGGTGCTATGTGCATGTGAACAAGTTCGATCTAATTGTGTATGTGTTAATGTGTGCACTATATTTTGGTTTATTCCCTACTTTCCCATGTCAATCCTACTCCCCTCTCCTGCCCCTCATTCCGCTTATCCAGTATGCCAATGCCTGTCGGGACTGCATGTCCCTGACCCTCCTTCCCCACCAGGGTCCCAGAGGCCTGTATGAGTTAGACCTTGCAGGCACCCAGACCACGGTGGAGGTGGTTGTTTTGTGCCACTCCTGCGCCTCTACACGGGAGCTGTGACAGTAGACATCCGTTTGTGGTGCATTCTATCTTATGTGCCACACATGGTTCAGATCCTGTTGTGACATTGTTTTACTCTGATACCTTGGTTGTTAGCATCATTGTGATAGTACTTGACCTTTGTGGCGTACTGCTACTTCAAGTCATCTATTGGAGGCTGTTCTGGTTTGTTTTACTGCCTGCAGGCTATTTGCTTGGCTTCTGTGTTGTCCTGCTTTGAGTTCTGTTGGATTTTGTGCTTTTGCAAATTGAGGTGGTCTCTGAGGGTGCTGGCAACTTTGTACACACAAGGTGGGAGATGGTGACAAAGGGGAAGGGTGATGCTGTGGCCAGGTGGAATTCAAGGATGTAGGATGAATAACCCAGATGCAGTTGTTCAGTGGGTCGTGGTGATTTGTGAGGGGGGGGTGTTTTGTTATTGATAGTTGCCTTTCCCTGCAGTGTGATGGGCACCCTGAAATTGTAATTGTGCTTTCCTATTTACATGATGTATTCTGCTGATCAATGCCTGTTCATGTGTTGTGTTTACCTTTCAGGTGTGAGGGGATAGTTGTGATTTGACATGCTGGGGTATACATATGGTGAATGTTCACATGTGATGTGTAGAGGACACTGATGGTCACTTGATTTCACATGCATTTGTTGAGTGCATGTCTCTACTGACCCACACACTCGCACTATGATCCCCTACATGTACAACCACCCTTCCATGTCCACGTGTACACTCTGTTTGCCTTCTGGTGCCCACTGTGTCCCTGCAGCACATGTTCTATGAACATTTGTGGATCCTGTAATGCCTATTTTGTTTTTTTAATGTAGTTTGTCGCTTAGATGTGATGCTCAGGGTGTGCATGACACACAATGGCTGTTAACTGTGCTGTGCGCTGAGCAGTGTGTTGCAGGAGGTGGACACGGCACAGAGTAGCTGCAGTGTTGATTTTGCAATGCACGTTGACAGGCATTCATTGTCATGTTTAAAATACAACTTTTGGGTGGGAGATTGTTGGTCAGTCATTTCATCTGATTCCATGTCAGGCATCATTGTCTGATGCCCATTTACATTTTTCACATGGCAATGTGTACCTTTTTGGTACTGTGTTGGTGTATGACTATTGCTTGCCATGTCATGTTGTGGTTTTGGAGGGTTTGAGTGACATACCAGTGATATTCATGCCCTGTTTTGCAGGTCTGTGTGATTCACACCTTGCATGTGTACCTTTTGGTCACACAGGATTGCTTGTGTTTAAGTAGCTAGGGATGCACACAATGTGGCAATTCCATGGCAACAATCTCAGGGTGGTAAGGTTGTGACAGTTGACTGTCTCTTTGTCATCATCGATTTTCACCTGGTATGTGCCAGGCCTGTGAGCACTCCGCAGGGTTGGGAGTTTAGGTGAAAAATCTGGCCACAACCTGGGTCCGGGCTTCCTCGCCACATGCCCTATCCCCTCCCATGGGCAGCGCCTGTGCCTGTGGTTAGGGATGTGGGGGCACCACCATGTCCACCGGTACGCCCTGCCGTGTTGCAACATTGTGCAGGACACATGCTGCCACAATGATCCTGCACACTACTGGGGGTGCATAGAGTAGCTGCCCGCCAGAACGGTCAAGGGAGCGGAAGCGTGACTTGAGCACTCCGAATGTGCGCTCCACTATGGCCCTGGTTGCAATGTGGGTCTCGTTGTATCTTACCTGGGGCGGTGTGGTGGGGTTCTGGATTGGCGTCATCATGTGGTTGCTCAGAGGGTAGGCACTGTCCCCTGGAGAGGTGATAATGGTTGTGATTATTGGGGTTTGTGTATTTGTGTGTGTGTGTGACATGCATGAATGTGCACGGGCATTTGTACTCACTTAGGAGCCATGTGTCGCCATGCTGCCCAGCTTCCAGGGCCCGGCTCATGGCGGACATTCTGAATATGAAACTGTCATGGGTGGAGCCAGGGTAGTTTGCATAGACAGAGGTGATGATTCCCTTTGCATCGCATACCACCTGTACATTGATGGAATGCCAGTGCTTGCGGTTTCGGTAGATGTGCTCAGTGGCCCTAGGTGGACGTAGGGCCACATGGGTGCAATCTATGGCACCGAGCACTTTGGGGAAGTGTGCCACCCTGTAAAAGTCCTGGACAACAGCCTGCCTTTCTGCGGCATGTATATGTGCCTGCAGACTGAGGGGCGCGCTGTCATGATTGCCAATACCTGGTGTAGGCAGCGTGACTGCGTGGCCTGTGAGACCCCCCCCCACTATGGCAGTAGTCCGCTGAAAAGACCCAGTGGCCAAAAAATGCAGGACATTGAGCACCTTCTCCAAGGGGCTCAATGCTTGGGAGCAAAGGGTGGGGGATGTTAGGTCATCTTCCCACTCCCTGACCAGGTCTAGGATGATATGGGGTGGAAACCTATACGTGCCATAGACCTGGTCGTCAGGCATCCCAAAAAGGCTTGTCTGTGGTGAAAAAATGCGTGCCCTGGCTATTCTCATCCTCCTGCGGCGTCCCACGATCAGTGCTGCGACAAATGGGGCATTCATCGTAGCTGTATATACGTGTTTGTTGTTTGCGCGCACTTTATGCTGTGCACGGGGACACTTCCACCTGCCTTCGTGTGTCGGACGTGTTGACGCCTGTGCGCGTTTTTTGCCGTGCGCGGGTTTCCCGTATTCAAATCCATGAATACGGGTTGTTCGCGTGCATTTGGGCGTTCCTTGTAGTTCCCTACAGTACTTCCCCAGTTACGCCTTCTTTTTTATGCGTTATTCCCCATTCCGCATTTTACGCCCACTGTTCCGCCCACTTTTGTTGTGTGCGCTGCACTATGTGCGCTTTCGCTGTGCGCTTAGCGCACGCTGTTTGGAGACATGTGCGCCAGCATGCGCCATGCACGAATTTGGCGCACAACCAGTGGGAAAGTAGCGCAGCGCCTTCCTTGAATCGCACGTGTGCACATGCGCTTGCTTTCTCCCGCTTGCGCCTGCTTGCGCTGGGATTTTCGGCACACGTTTGTTCCATGAATCAGCCCCAATATGTCCAATCCACAGTACCTTTAATAACCTGTTACTGTGGATACTCAAACCCAATGGCCAATGGAGACATTGCTCAGACCTTAGGGAGTTAAATAAAGGGGACCGTTTGTCAAGATGGCCCCTTCCTTACATCGATCAGGGGCTGGCCCAGATCTAAGGGTCAAAGGTGCATACCACCATTAACCTGACCAATGGCTACTGGACAGTACCTGTGAGTAGGGAAGACCAGTACAAGCTTTCTTTTACCTTCGGGGGCAGCAATACACTTGGTCCCGAACCCCCTTTGGATACATAAAATCTGGCAATTAATTTAATATCTTCCTACATAAGGCCATACCCAACTTGGGCGAAAGGGGAAACTTGGCCCATGTAGATGATGTCTTAATCAAGAGCTTAACTGTGGAGGAACACATAGCTGAAATACGCTATGCTCTGACCCAGTTGCAGAAAGCCAGAGCAAAACTGTCCTTTCAGAAGGCACAGTGGTGTAAGACCCACGTGAACTTCTTAGGGCAAAATATCACCCCCCAAGGGTCTCAGTCCCCAGGCAAAAAAGGTGGAAGTATTATTTAAATTAAAAGACCCTACTACTCTGTGAGAACTAAGAAGCCTTCTTGGACTCACTCATTATAGCAGAACGTTATTTGAAAAATATGCAGAGGTCACACAACCCTTGGTCCATTTATTAAAGGCTGGGGTCTATTGGGAGTGGGGTCCACAACAATCTGAGGCAGTAAAACAACTAAAGAGAAGTGTTTCCAAAGCCCCTTGTCCGGCTTAACCCATAAAGAACAGGGAGTTCTTCTTTTAGACAAGGTTCTCAGATACTTGCCTGACAGCAGTATTATATCAATAGCACAACAAAGTCAACAAAGTAATCTCGTAAGTGAGCAAGAATTTGTCCTCTGTGGAGGAGAAATTCAATGATTGCTAAAAGGCACTCCTGGCAAAGGTGTGGGTGTTGAAAAATTACTGCCCATTTATCCAGGGGAGCACCAACCCTTGCAATACTTACAAAGTCAGTGACTATGAAAAGGGAACGTAATTAAATCCAGAATTACATCCTGGATTCTGTCCACGGAAGGCTTTCCTGTGGATGTCAGATATGGCCAAAACAAGAAGAGTCCTCTAGCGCAAGGATTGGCTGACTTGCATGACTGTTCTCAAGAAAACTGTCTCGAGGATGAAAGTCTAAAGACTAATGACATTCTGGAGGCGTACCTTACTTCCCTGCCCAAAGTCTATGAGGAAGACATGTGTCAGGGGATATCCACTATGTGGATAGGTGCTCCTACCATGTTGACAATCACTGGGAAAAAAACTAGTGGCTGGCATTGAGAATGGCTGGGAGAATGATGTCCTGGAACCCTCTGGGTACAAAATAGGTCCCCTAAGTAGTCAGGTGGCAGAGGTGATGGCGTTACATCATCCCATCTTCACTGCCGTGCAACAACAACTCAAAGAACTGGTCATAGTAATTGATTCAGATTATGACCGGAATGGGTTTGTGGAACACCTGATTAATTGGAAAAATCTAGGCATGCTGTTTGCGAACAACAAACCGCTGAAGCACAGGAAATGAATCCAATCGATTGATGATCTGGTAACCTCTAATGAGATGACCATCTATTGGAAAAAGATCACAGGTCACACAAAAATAGAGGGACCAGACAAAACTGAAAATGACTTGGCTAACCAGTTGGCCAAAACCAGAGCTATTCACGGGGATCTCTTAGAAACCAAATTTCTGTTGGGGGAAATCCAGGTCGCTGCTATCACCCAGTCCCAAATCCATGACAAAAATGAACTCTCAACTGCCCAGTGGAGTAAAGAATCATCAGATTCAGAATTAATTACTGCACAAAAAAAGGACCCAATTATTGGGAAATTGTATCAAGACATTGAAGACCCTGTGAATTTTCCTCTGACAGAATCTGATTGTATCGGGAAGGAGGATCTCTGTGTGTTAATGAAGTTTTCCAAAATGTTCAGAATCCAAGACGTTTGTTGGTACGGAGATACTTATCTGGATGTGAACAGTGGGTGATACCTACCTCATTCCAAAACAGGATGTTAAGTCACACCTATGACACGGCCCCTGCCGACCATCAGGGGTTTCATATAACATGAGAAATCATGTGCAAGGTCGTTTGTTGGCCACACATGGGCCAGGACCTTGACATCTACTTAAAGGAGGGTCTAGTGTTTGCTCAGTTTCAGCTGAGTTCTCTCTCACACACACAGCCCCCTACAGAAAAGGGAATGACACTGCCTTAGTCGGATTTGCGGGTTGATTATATTGGGCCAGTGATTCACTCCTCTAGAGGAAACAAGTACATGTTGACCGTGACATGTTTGTTTACCAAGTGGGTAGAATGTCTTCTGGCCCCGAATTGTAAGGCGGAGACAGCTGCCGCACTAATGATCAATCACATCATCTCTTGTTTCTGCCTTCTCCAAAGGATTGAGTCGGACCAAGGAAGTCATTTTACCAGCGAGGTGCTGACCAAGATATGGGAGATACTAGGGGTAAAAAGAAAGCTCCAAATTGCCAACCACCTATCCTCGAGTGGGGGAATTGAGAGGTACAATAAAACTATTTTGGCCATCTTGAAGAAGTTTGTGGCAGACTCTGGACCAAGTTGGTACATCTGATTACTGCTTGTCCTAATGGCCATAGGGTCCACACCGTCTTCTGCAACCAAAATGTATCCATTTGAGCATATGACGGGATGGAAAATGGTGCCACCTCAGCATCTGCTCTACAGAACTCAAGATCAGACCCTGATCAATTCATCCACGACCCATGAGTATATTGAGCATTTACGAAAACACCTTCAGCACACTTTCACTTATGCTCATCGCAATTTAGAAATGTCGGCAGAGGTGATGAGAGCCCACTATAACTTAAAGACTACCAAGAAGGAGTAAGAAGTAGGAGACAGGGTCTACCTGTACAATTTCCAAAGGAACCAGACCAAAGAGCGGAAGTTCCTCCCCTCTTGGCATGGTGCCTTTGAAATTGTCAATTAAATCTCAACTGTCGCCTATAAGATCTGCATCCCTAAAGGAGAACAGACGGAAGAGAAATGGGTTCATATCAATCCGTTGAAGAGCTGTCACCTCAGAAACACTTTATGACTGATTGAAAAGCCCAATGAGGATAGAGCCTGGGAACCATCTGAAGAATGTAAGGAAAGGAAGGAAACCCAGATAGAGAATATCATATCTCTACAGGGAGTAAAGAAATGTATGCTCACAAAGAATGTGTAATATTAATTATAATAATAATATGTGTGGAAATGTTCATGTAAGGGAAATAAATGTAAATGTGTTATGTGATGCTGTTTTGTTTTTCAGGTTGTATGCCTATTTACTGGGAAAGAAATATTGTATACGATATACAATACTTAACCTCTCTTTTACTCTCTGCAGACGCAATACCTCCTTACCTTCATAGCCTGGTTCCAAAAAGGGAGGGGTTCCAGGACTAAACCCCAAAATCCGAAAAAAAGAGTGGAGTGTCACTCCCACAGGACAGGAAAAGAGTGGACATGCTCCAACCAGGAAATTCGTGGAATTACCCAAAACAAAAAGAAAACAAAAACCCCACTCTCCTTTGCTCTTTCCTACAGATCAGCCGAGTCAAAGACCCAGGGGGTGACTTGTGGGTTTAAAATACAGCCTCACAGTGACAGAGATGGAGAGGCCATGCTAGGCCCTGTTGTGGGAGTGAAGCTGGCTAAAATATAAATATATAAAAGCCAGTACAAAACAGTGATTTTTGACATAAGGCCTGGTGAAATGGAAAGAAATTGACCTTGCCAACTCTGATAAAATGGACAGGTGCTCAAGTGAAGGGGAATCTACCCGTTAGCTTAAAACTGATGTATATTGCCCAATGAATGTGACATAACATGTGGTGCTGCAGATGCTGACTTTGTGTAACCTGGGAAAAGGCACCTTTTGACAGATTCAAAAAGGCAGCAGTACACATGGGAAAATATACATGGAAAGGATAGGCATGTGAAAAATACCAGCACCTTACATTTAAAAAGTGGAGCCAAGTGACATATTTCAGAGAAAGACACTTACTTTAAACAAATAAATTGACATTAACATGCAAAGGCCCACTTCTTGGATGTTTCTATGTAGCTGTGACCTATGTGTGAATAATACCTAAAGTGAACCTATGTCCAAATCGCCTTTCAAGGAAGATTGTATTTTTAACAAAATGCCCAAATATAATACTAACATGTTACATGTAAGCACATCTTGTTGATTTAAAGCTGTATCCTCTGAAGTATGGATGCAGCTGGTATTTTTCCCACTGAACTGAAAGGTCTGTGCCTATGAAACTTTGACCTCAAGACCTGTGGTCTAGGCCCACAATGAAAAGCAGGCCTGGTTCAGTTATAAATATAAAGCATTAACAGGGAAAACACAGCTAGCAAAATTGACTTACAGGTCAGGCCTCCCCACGAAATGTGCATTAGTGGCCAGGAGAAATTACCTATTGCGGGCTAACTCGACTTCCAGAAATGGCTTCAGAGCCACTAATGGATGATCACACATTGTGTATTAAACAGATTGCTGATAAGCAGATGTTTGGATCAGGTGACAATGGGGAAATGGCTATGTGAAACTGAGTGGCCCATTTGATACCCTGCCATATGATTAACATTGGACCACCTTTTCTTTAATTAAAAGAGAATTGTATGTTCCAGTGAACTCATCCTGGACTCATATTGGAGGGGATAAAAAGCCTGTCGGTACCATGTAAATATGGATGCTGTGTGAGATATTCAGTTTAAGTCATGAAGAAAATCATGATTCTGGCCTTCCCATAATTCTGAGGGAATAGAATGTTGGTTTGATGATAGGTTATGGGAATAAGGTTTGAATCAGGAAGGGACAGATTTGTGACTATTTCTGCTCAGGAGTAAATCAATAAAAACAGTAGCTCCTCCCAGGAAGATTGTGCTGAGATATGATTAGTATTTTCCGATTCACCATAAAATATTTAACTCAAAAACATATATGTGCCTGCAGTTATCTGAAAAATTAGAGTAGCTGCATGTTGTTAGATTTTAAGGACACTGAAAAAGTTAATCCCACTTGTCATTTTGGGATGATGAATCTTTCTCCTCCCTCATCCTCCATCATTCACACCTTGTAACACATTGTCCTATTAGCAGGCAGTGGGCGTATAGGGGAGAGGATGTGGGAGAGAGCTGGCCAATCCGCATCGTGGAATTATGGTAATAATGGATTATCACAAGCCCTATGAGAGATCAGTTTTCAATCTGAGAGGGATCTTTCTTTGAATTTTTGTCTCTTGGGACCTTTCTTTAGACTTTTGATTTTTCCCTTGACTTTCCCACTCCATTGCTGGAGGTAGTCTACGTCTGGACTCTTGCAAGGAACAACTAGTAGAGAGACAGGGAGACAGAGAAAGATATCCTTAAACATTGCATGGGAGACGGAGACTGGGAAATCTAGAAGCTATTTGGGCCTGACATTTGAGGAGCCAGAGGAAATCTGGGTGCTGGGGACTACCCTTGACTCAAGTCTGTGACCAGATCTGTGCTGTCCTCAAACAAGCCCTGCTGTTCTCCTGGATGCCCAATAACCAAAGCCTCCCGTTTAAGTAGATTAATGAAAATGCCAGCAAAAGTGTGTGAGGGGAATTGCCGAGCCTTAATCTCCATCTCGCATAGCGGGTAGGGGGAGGAGCTGGGGAGAACCCTGGCACATCTTATTAAATCTAACTAAAGTTAATTCCAATATAGAAATTCATCCTATCCATTTAAATTGAATTGTGTTGGTTACTCCCTGCCTTAATCGTTTCTTTAAATTGTGGGGAGGGGGGAAGCTGTTTAGATCCTTAGTGCATTGAATTGAAGTTAATTCAATTAATTCCCATATAGAAAATCACGGGCTGAGTCTTGTTAGAGTTCAAAACTAACAAAGTTCATGCCCTGTGTGTTAGAGACGTTGCAAACAATAAAGTGGTTGGGTGACTCTACCTTTCTGAAACCCCTGTCTTCTGTACAGAAGGGGGTGTCATAATCCCAAAATAAGTAACCCTATGTATACATTGTTTTTCCTTTAAAACATACATTAGAACAGTAGAATCCAATGCAATTTCACAACTGTCACTATAACTAGCTACTTTTGCTTCATATTGGGCCTTTAGAGTGCCTTTGATTTTGGGCATTTTTGGTTTCGTCATCCTTTGGGTGGAAGGCTAGTGTGCTGACCTGGTGTGTTATGAAGCAGGCAAGCACGCACAACCTCACTTACACCTACTCTCACTCACATTTAGTGTTTGTACCGGGATGAGGGCAGACTTGTGGGTGTTGCCTTAATGTAGGGGGTTGACACACAGATTAGTCGAGGTGTTGGGATGTGGACTTGTAGATCTTAGGAGAGGAGTGGAAGTAACAGTGATTGCTGGTAAGTAATCCTTCATGACTTTTTTCTATGGGTCCAGCGCAAAGGTTGTTCAACTGCACTATGTTCTGTTAGCCATGGGGCGTGTTGTGGGAGTGCCTGGCGCTACTAATTTTTCTTTGCGCTACAATTTTCTGGTCACTTTTGATTCCATGAATCAGCTCCCAGCACAGTACATTTCTTCTGTGCTTTGGTCTGGCTCATGCCATCTACTTAGCGTGGTGCTTTTTGTGTAAATAAGGCCTTATGCTTGTCAAAAAGCTGAGAAGCGATCACAAGACAGTTGGCACAAATGATTGCTTTAGGCCAGAACACAGCTTATACATGCCTTGTGAGGCTCATATTTAGTTTGGTTGAACACACTCATGTAATGATCATGCCACTGGGAAGGTCTGGTGGGAGCAGCAGTGGAGGGAGCACGCAGCCATGCGCTCACCCCAGAGGTGTGGCTTGCTGGTCGGGCCCGTCTTATCTCTCTGGCTGCTGGTGTTAGTGGCCATCCTCCTCTTCCTTGGGGGTCCATCTTCTCTCCTTGATGCTTGTGCCCCTCTTGACAGGAGGCGCAGATGTCCAGGGAAGAGATCCAGAAGTGGACCACAGAGTGAAGGTACCCATATATCTAAGCAGAAGACATGTTGTACTAGCTATGCTTTATTTGTGTTAGTTGGTGTAACATCCCTGCAAGTGCAACAGTTGTGCATGATGTGTGCCTACTACCCCTCCCCTCTTTTATTTCTTTTATCTCTTTTCCATATTTGTACTTTTATTCCATCCATTGGACTGTCCTACCATTTTGCATATACGTGGACATGCACATGTCCACTATCATACTGACACTTCTTCTCTGACACTCTTTTCCCCACTACACCTTCACTCACACCTGCACTCACTCCAACACTGACACCCAAACTTACAACCACACACTTGTTTTCTTACAGTCTGAACTGGTGGTGCTGGCAGCTGAAAGACCTCTATTGAACCCTGACTTGTCGGCATCCAAAAACGTACACTGCAGTCTCCAAAACCACAACCTTTTGTCACAATCCCTCCTGAAAATACACAGCAAAACCTATGCTCCAGCTAAACACTCTGCAGGTGCCATGACTGTTAACAACAATTCTTTATTCATGTCCGGAATGTATTTTTAAAAAAGTAGGATGTGCTGTCTTTGGCACTGTCCGTGATCTCTGTGGAATCTCATATGGGCTTTCCAGGGATAATTGGGGTTGAATTGGGAGGCAGAGGGGAGGAAGAGAGAGACTATTTTCTTGGAGACCGAGTATCAAAAATGTAAAAATGATAATGATTTGTTATTTATATAGAGGTTTTGCCAAAGCACTATACATATTTTACATAAAATTATCATCCCTTCTGAAGCTGTACTCATTTGAACCTGTGCCCTACAGATCACCCGTACATCACAGCCACAAGCACTCAACCTGCTTTGCTTTCTTACCAGAAAAGAATTACTGGATATGTGACATTAGGTTTTCACACCAATTGTGTTTGCACATTTTCTAGTGAATCTTACCAGAGACATAGTAATAGCAGGAGAAAAGGGACACAAAATGCAAATGAATCTATACATTTCTTCAAAATATAAATAACATATCTGAGTGCCTCTGAGTGCTGTTTGCTGTATTTCCAGTGTTGGCGCCATCCCCGGTGTCCATGGATATCCATCTATGGATTATCTGTCACGACTGAAGAGGACAACCTAACTGGCCCCGCTCCCTCCAGCCGGAAACCAGAACAAAAGGCACAGCCAGTTGCACTCGCACTTGCGCATCCTGATGCTCTCTGAGTGCTGTTTGCTGTATTGCAGTGTTGTTGCCACCCCCGGTGTCCAGTGATGGATTATCTGCCATTACTCAAGTAATCACAACTCCTCTGCTCCCCCAGCTTGGACTTATTGGAACATTTGTTGATTTACAATAATATATTTATTCTTGTTCTTCTAGAACCTAACTGGCCCGCCCCCTCCTTCTGGAAACCAACACAAAAGGCACGGGGTGTGCGCATCCGTGCACGTGCATCCTGAGTGCCTCTGAGTGCTGTTTGCTGTTTGTGGGGGGCAGGAGCCACTTCCCGTTTGAGTGAAACTGTGGCAGAAGACCAGTCTAAACATGCCTTAGGGCAGTGTTATTCTCTCCTTCTATAGGCAAGTAGTCTTAGCGGATCTCAGCCCCTGACAAGTATCTAACCCACTCTTTTGCCTGGTAGGGTGCGATTTAAGAATATCATGGGAAATGAGGAATTCCCGAATGGGCCCAATGGGGAATGGGCAATAACCCTACTGCCAAACCCGTGATCCGGCGCTAATAGCGCCGGGGGGTTTGGCGGTAGGGCCATTAGCGCCGGCGCTAATAGCGCCAGCGTTACCGCCCAACTCGTGATGAGGCCCTTTATCGATGTCGAATCAGGTGTCAGCCACTTGCCAAAATAGTAATTTCAAGCTGCAGACACTACGCAAGGTTTTGCCTTTTATTTCTGTTAAATTTCAGGCCCCTGTAGTCTCCTCTGTGGTAATCATTGGAATTGATTATTGTAATGAGCTTTATTTTGCTGCATTGCTTCACCATCTCCAGCTGCTGCAAAACATGGCTGCTAAAACATTTCTTGGCCCCCCACATGGCGCCCATATGACTCTCATTCTTCGGTAGCTCTACTGGCTCCCAGTTGAGCAACATGTGAGGTTTAAGTCTCTGTGTTTCAAAAAAGGGGCAGAATATCTTCAGGTGAAGTTTTGCCCTTATGTTCCCCCGAGAGCACTGTGCTCCCAATCTTCTTTGACTATCTCAGTTCCTAGGTGTAGGCTCTCTCGGGTTGGAAGCTGGGCTTTCTCTGTGACACAGGGTTGGAATTATCTTCCTCTTCACCAGCATGCTATTGAGGTCTATTTTTCTATCCGGCAGGCCTTGAAAACACTTCCTTTTTAGTTTCTTGTGAGTACAGTGCGTACATCGCTTAGCGTATAGCAGCATGATGCCTTTGAGCGACCGATGCGCTTTACAAGTGTCGATAACACAACATTGTTCGTCGTTATCCCCGTCCTTGATGGGTATGCTTCACAGGTGGAGCTAGCAACTAAAGGTTTAAGGCAATATGGCAGCTTATCTGAGAAATCGAGAAGAAGAAATAAAAAAATCTCTTTACTAAGAAAGGAGATATGATACATGCTTTCTCCACTCTAAACAAATTCATGAAGTTGGAAAGATTGTCTAAAAAAGAAATAGATAAATATTGGGAAAACGTTTGGGAAAAGAATGACAAGGTTCCACGTGGCCTCAGAATCCTGATTTTCCCTAATTTTAACAGTAATAATGATAATGATTTATCGGAAGCATGGGAGGCTAACCTCAGTAATAGCTCAATGAAGATGCTGGACCTACTGATTGAACATGCCTCAAGAGAACACAAAAGATCAATTGAGGGGATAGAGGCCATCAAAAAGGAGATTGGAGAAATGAAAGCAAGTGAAAAGTCTAAAAAGAAGAATTATGACAAAATGTATGATATTCTACAAATTTATCAAGATGAAGTCAAGATTAGAAAACTAAGTAAGAGCTATGGAGATGATCGTGATTACAGAGAGGACAGAGTTTACACCTTTCAGACTAAGTACGACAACTATACTAAACCATCATCTAGAAGCTCCACACCGAACACATCATCAGCTAGCTCAGAAGTGGATTCAGAAGCAGATTCTGTGGATACAGAAGTTACTAAAGAAAAAGACAAATTGTATAAAGGTTATGTGAACCAAATAAAAAGATACAAAAAGGGAAATCGCAATTTGCCTCGGAAAGCAGTCCGTTTTCAGATACCACCAGTAGTGAACGTACCAACCCCACCGCAAGGAGGAGATGAAAGAAGGGGGGATGCGGCCAGCGGAGCACAAGACAACACATCAGAAAACAAACAGCAAACGAGGGCCAGTTCAAGGGAGTCGAGCAAAAACAAATGAACTGTGATTTGGTACTTAACCTTTCAAAAAGAAGATGAAAGAAAACTACTCAACAAGGATTATCCTTTTCACCATCTAAAGGATACAATGATATTGACATATACACAGATTTGTTCAGATTTATAAGGAAACTAAGGTTAAACATTTTTTTTGCAACTAAAGCACTAGGTGATTATCAAAGCAAAGAAGCCCCAACACTGCTCAGTGACCTGACCATACAGAACATAGAGGATACCTTTATACTAACATCTTTATTGGAAGATGAGGACTTTAAATTACACAACCTATCATTTGAATTACGGATTAAACTGGATCTTTTAACATCTAAACAACTGAAAACAAAATCTAAATTTAATCCCCAAATATCGTCAGATAACATCATTGATACGTTTTATCAGGTGGTTACCCAGGATTTCTACAACTTATCCCTTAACAGGCAATTTGACCACACAGACAATTTAACCAAAGGAGAAAGACTTGCACCCAAAACCTTATCGGAAGACACCTCCATAGTGATCAAAGAGGCTGATAAAGGGGGCAATATTGTTATAATGGACAGAGAAGATTATCTACAGATGGCACATAACCATTTACTAACACCTGGTTGCTACATAAAGCTTGCCTTGTCAGAGCGTAAATCTATTCTAAATCAGATTGAAGAATCGGTACTTAACTGGCATAGAAAGGGTATGATTACAGATGAAGAAAGAACATATTTCCTTACTAAGAACTGGACAACCCCGACTATGTATTTTCTATCTAAGATTCATAAGAAGTACCAAACCATTCCTGAAGGATGTCCAATCCTTAGTGGAATTGGTTGGGTTACCGAAAACCTCTCTGAATACCTGGACAGTATACTAAAACCACGAGCGAGTTTGGTTAAATCGTATCTACAAGACTCCTCTAGTCTGATTCGTAAATTACAAACACTTATTTGGTGAGATTCTTTTGTGCTGGCAACTTTGGATGTCAAGGCGTTATATACGTCAATTCAGCATAAATGGAAATTGGCTTTGATTGATTATACTTTTAGGAATGACTCTGTGTCCTACTACTTACAAATAGATATGTTAAAGGAAAGTTACAGATAACCCTTGATTCAGATTTGTTCACATTCAACGACTGCCTGTACCAGCAACTAAAAGGGGTTGCAATGGGGACTAAATATGCCCCTGCATTAGCGAACATCTTTATGGGGATGTTAGAAGAACATACAGTATACCAGGACCCAGCATTCAAAGAGAAAGTTACATTTTGGACCAGATATATTGATGACATTTTTGTGATCTGGGAAGGATCAGAAGCTTCTTTCTGTGAATTTACCAACAGGATTAATTTGAATCCCTTTGAAATAGAGTTTACCGGTGAACAGAATTAATCAGATCAATTTCTTGGATCTCACCATACACGTACAGAATGATCACCTAGAAACCTGGACGTTTTGCAAACCGACAGAAGTCAATTCAATACTGCATGCGCAGAGCTGTCATCAACGCTCAACAATTCACAATATTCCCCTAAGGGAATACATCCGAGCAAGGAGAAATTGTCAAGATGATGCCAAGTTTCAACACGAGTGCCAATTTTTGAGGAATAGATTTAAGAAAAGAGGTTATCCTAATAAATGTATACAGAAAGCGTTCGAAAATACAAGAAACCTCCTCAAACTGATACGCTAATTGCCAAGAATGCATCAAAGGCAAAGGAGATGAAGCTTATGTTTATTACACAGTTTAATAAAGATCACCAATTGATCAGGAAGACCTTAAAAAAACATTGGTATTTACTGCATTTAGATGAACACTTAAAGAAATTCATAGATGATAGACCAACGATCATCTTCAAGAAGGCTAATACGCTGAAAACTATCATTTGCCTGTCATTTTTACCAGATGTACACAAGGAGAAAACACTTACCTGACTTACTGGCCCTCATTACGACCCTGGCGGAGTGGGTTTACGCCAGCGTTATTCGCGGCGGACCCGTCCGCCCTACTACGAGTTCCCGTAGCGCCATGGAGCGTTTTCCACCTGGTTTTTCCGGGCGGAGAAATCCATGGCGCTACGGGACCTTGTTGTTAATTACGCCACCGTATTTAACGGTAGCGTAATTAACGCCTTCCCCACTCCCATTATACCCTATGGGGCAAAAATGGGAATGGGGAAGGGTAAAATGGGGGATGGGGATTTACCGCCCCGCCAAGGTCGGAATGGGGCGGAAAATCCACCAACCCCCATGGCGCTATCGGCAGCTTTCCGCCGTGCTCCATGGTGCATTTTGCACCGCGATTTCCGCCAGGGTCGTAATGAGGGCCACTGAGAATGTACCTTGTTTTTGCAAATGTGGTTATTGTACAATGTGTCCCTACGCAGGGGACAAGACCAAAGAACTCATGGGTCCTAATGGGAAACAGTTTAGGATCAAACAGACGTTAAATTGTAGATCTAAGTTTGTCATATATGTGATTATCTGTATCTGTAATAAGTTTTATATTGGTAGCACCAAAAGAAAACTAAGGATTAGGATCCGTGAGCATTTAAGTAAAATTGGAAGTCAGGACCCGACTTTACCTCTATCGGTGCATTGGCAGAAAAATCATCAATGTGTTGAGAAAACAGCAATTAAATTTGTAGGGCTACAACAGGTCCAAATGAGCAAAAGAGGTGGGGACAGAGTACTAGCGCTCCGCCAAGCAGAGGCGAGACTTATCTGTTTCTTCAACACAACCATGTTGGGTTTGAATTTTGACACGGAAATGGCGTCATTCCTATCAGATATTTTGAATAATTATGTGTGTTTTAATGTCCAACTTGATTAGTATTAGAGGGTAAACATTCTTGCATGTAATAATGGATCATTTCTACTTTCATGTATTAGGATCTCTAATATCAGTGAATAATATGGGACTACTCATGTGTCAATTTGACTAGTAGAAGAGATTGCAAATATTGCATGTTTAAACAGATCGTGTGCATTCTCATGTATTAAGATTTATAATCAGTAGTGGATAATATGGCAGTTAAATATGGGACATTTTTATTTTATTTTTGATTCCCATCTGTGTAGGTGGTTACCATGGTAATGACCCGAACGGGGCGGTTTCTGTTTGGTAGCGATTTATGCGTTTTTGCTTTTGCCATATATGGCTTTCACACTAAATTACTTTCTTGGTTCCCAAGCCTATAACCCATTAGTCACCACACGCAACTACATACAACCTTGATTATGCCCGTGCCTCAGTTATTCCCATAATGTAGGAACACCAGTGTTTGTTGCCTAGTAACGGAACGCAGTAGGCGGAACAATCCACGCGTCACCTTGGGAACTAGTAAACAAATAGTCCCAAGATGGCACCCGCCCGCATTACTCTTTACGGACCCAGCCAACGCGAATGACTCAGTAAGTTTGTCACGTTCGCATTATGCTTTGTTATAATGACTTTTCACTACATGGGGTCTTACTACCATGGAGCTTGTGCTGATTGATGATAATTGATCGTATGAATCTTCAAATTAAAATACACTTGTATTTTTCGGTTTTACAACATTATGCCTTGTCATGATGGCTTTACATTATATGGGGTCTAAACACTACAGAGTTTGGGTTGATTGACGATAATTGATCGTATGAATCTTTAAATCAGACACCAACGTGGGGCACTGCTAAGCCTGCTTTAGTGGGCCGCGTGCATTTGATTTTTTGTGACAAGCTAAGAATTGGAAAGTGTCTACTTTATACCTTGGAATACAACATTTGTACTAAGCATTTTAACATGACATTGACGATAGGTTTGACTAATGGTTGCCCTTTCTTAATTATTATAATAACACGTCGGAAGTCTATGGGAACAAACCCAAGAACATTTTTTGAGATGAATAGCTTAACTCCCGAAGAGGGTAAGCCTCACAGTATGTGACATGGTTTAAACAAATGGAATTGATTTGGAATTATGAATATTAATGAGATACCTTTGTCTTGTCTTGTGTTTTCGTTTGTATGTCTTCTCTCCCTTTCCCCTCTCCTTGAATCTTGGTTTGTATTGGATATTATTTACCTTTTTACTTTTATTTTTTCATTCTTGGAACTACTCTTTGGAATCATTTAACATTTTGTTCTTCACGAATCCCTTTGTATCCTTCCTATTGCCAATCCCTATTTCTCTGTCTGGTGCACAATTCAACCATGCTTTTTGACTCAAACCATGAATATGCAATAATTGCAATGATGCTTTTGACTTTTATTTTTTGTGAACTGTACTTGTGCAATGATTGGCATGATATGGGATACCTATATAATCTTAACTTTGATGGTGTAATATATATACATACATACACACATTTCATTATATTTTAATGATTTCATAAGGAATGCACTAAGCCCTGTTTTGAAAAAGGCCGTTTTAGGGCCATTTTGCTAATAAATATATTTTTTGCTCTCTATTGGGCGCTGTGTCCTGGATTTTTTCTCTTTTATTTAAAGGTTTAAGGGGTCAGTCAGCGGGTGGTATGCTTGTTTCCATTCAAAATGGATGGGGCATGGAGTAATCTATCATAGAAACGTAACCATGGGCATATTGTCAATAGCCATTGACGTAGAAGCAATGGTCCTCCTCCATTACATTTTGTTAGTCAATATTTATTGGAACCCAGGGGAGACCTTAAGTTGTACACTCAAAGACCTCAATTCCATGTTAGAAGAGTGGTTTGACACTACCCCGGGTGGCCAGGTCATTATTGCCGGGGAATTTAACGCAGAATGTAACTTTCCACCTTCCATAGGTCTGGATCATCTGCAGCTTGGCAAATTTGAGGGGTTAGTGGTCCCTAATGCAGAAGCTCTTGATCATTTTGGCAGGATCTCTGCAGCAAAAAGCAAAATGGTCCAAAGGATACCCCATCAAGTTGGGGATTGTATGTGGTGAATGACATTGTTAAGAAATTGGTCACAGAATATTATACATGGTCCTGCGGGAAACATAGTTCTACTATAGATTACGTATTTCTATCAAAGAGTCTGTTTGATCTGGTAAGGGATTTTGAGGTCGTACCTAATTATTATAGTGACCACTCGATGTTAAGTCTTTCTTTGGGCTTAGAAGAAATTGAAAGAGTAAAACAAGTACTCCCTGTTTCCATGAATGTTAAGGTCAAAGGTACTCGATTACCAGGGCATGAGGGAAATATCTTGAAACTTAATACTGTACTTTTGAGAGATTTTGTGAGATCCACCTTTGAGACCAAGCTAATCACAAATACTCATAGTTTGATTGGTCCATATTTAAAAGCTACTATCAAACATTTAGGAAAAGGACCGATTAAGAGCACCCAGAGACACCCTCATAATCACAGGTTTGATTCAGCAATACAAAATAATAAATAAATTACACGTAGATTGATTCGAGCAATTCATACGATGCCGGGTAATTCTGAGATGAGGCATAGAGCAGTTATGAAAGTAAAATAGAGGCAAAAAAACTTGAGCAAATTTCATTATGCCGTGATGTAACAAAAAGATGGGGAGGACATGATGATGGCCCTGAAAGATGGCGATTCTAGAAACTTCTGGCTGCTAATAACCATGGAGGGGATCCACTTATCCATGCAGAGCAATCCTACATCTGAAGGGGCATGGCAGGGTCATCATTTGAGTCTATATGTGCTAGAACCGAGCATATAAGGGAATTGTGGGTGTCAGGAATTTAAGGCATGGGAACTATTATTTACTATAAAAGATGTAGAGGATTTGATAACCAAAACCGGTTCCTCTAAAGCTGCAGGTCCCAAATGAATTAACGAAGATGACATTTAAAAGTAATGTGGACCTATGGTCTAATATTGTATTCATGTTGTTTAAGGACATTGTGGCAATGATATCTACGTTTTTGTCTTGGAAAACATCATATGTGGTTCCCATATACAAGATGGGTGATAGATTTTCCCCCCGAACTACCGCCATATAGCCCTGCTTGATGCCGACTCTAAAATCTTTGCCTCACTGGTGCTTAAACATCTGGAGGAATGGACCGTCAGAAATAATTTTCTTTCTGCACAACAGATAGCATTCAGAAAACATATCAGTACAGATTGTTGTGTATTTCACCTTAGCTCTTTACAACAATTAGCATGGAAGCACAACACTTTGGCAATCTACGTTGCCTCTAAGGACCTTTCCCTGGAGTTTGACCTGGTAGACAGCAATATCTTATGGATCAAATCGAATAAACCTAGTCTACCACGTGGTCTGTTGTAAATTTTGACTTATCTTTATGAGGGCACACAAATTCAGATACGATTGCATAAGGATGGGCTGATAACTGATAAATTATCCACTTACAATGGATTGTGGCAAGGTTTTATGTTTTAGAATGAATAACCTAGGAGTATGACATATTTTACTTAAACTCTTGGGTTCAAAAGTATGGAGTTCTATCATGTGTGTTCTATTGCTTAGTATATGCTTTGATATAGGTAATTTTACAAAGTGTATTATGAATTTTTTATATTGTGTTCTTTTAAAAAATTGTCATTTTGTAAAAGGTTTATTAACATAAACAAATAAATATTTTAATAATAATAACACATCTCAAATGTGTATAGTGTGATGACGAGGGTCTGCACCTGATGCCTGTTTTTGTTGTCAATTTAATTCCATTCTGATCAATTAGTTCTGTAATTTGCTGTGTTCCCTGTAGTACATGCAGTTTTTCCGTTCCTGTACCGCATTTTCACCATTTTTAATTAGCTTGAGTCAACAATGCATCAGAAGATTACTCATTGTTTGTGTTCACATGTACGATTACAGCTACAAATTCGGACAAAGCAGATTTCACCTTTTTCTCTCTCTCTGAGGTTGATAAACATGAGTATTCAGAATCTGATGAAAGTCACTTGCACTGTTCTAAAAAACAATATCGCTGCAACAGAAAGCACTTGTTAGAAAATATAACATAGCACCAGTACAATGAAGTTAAGAATCTTAGCCCCTCCAGGGGAGGGTTGTACAAACTGAACTTCCAACCTCAATAAAGTGCACAAAGCATTAGTAGGAGAGGTGATTACTTAGCCAAGTTAAAGCGAGTGCAGCCAAAGTGTCAAAACTCATATGCCAGATTAGCCACTGGATCATACTGTGATATTGGGCATATCATCTCATCTCACTGCATAGTATTGTGCCGTCTTTAGTGAAAGGGTTTGCTGACTCAGTGTCTGGCCATTATTTTCCAATTGCTTCCACTTTTTTTCCATTTTTGAGTTGAAGGGGTCCTAGACAGGAAACACAAGGCCAAATGTTGACGGTCTTTGACAAGCTCATTTTCAGATTTGCTTATTTGACCCAAAAAATGCATAGCTTTTTTTCCCACAATTTCAAATTGTATTCTTTATATCATGAAGGACAATCTGCAAGTGTGTGTCAATAACCACTATAAGTAGTTGAACATATCCCCCAGTTTCATTTGTGTCATGTATTTAAATATTTAAAAAGCTCACAGCAATTATTATTTTGGTGACCTCTTCAAATGGAGTCAGCTCATCCACATGTGGTGATCCACCTCCAGTAGCCTGGCCAAAGTCGAAATTGCTGCTGAGCTTCTCCATCTCACAAGGTCACCGATCCTCTTTTGGACCTCTTCCACTGCGCACCACTCCATGTCACAGGCATTGATGAGATCTGTGATCTCCTGCCACATCCTCCACCGCTGGGTCACAGAAAGGGTACTGTGAGCCAAAGGGTCAAGGTCGACATGGTGTTTGTCAACGTAATCATTGAGGATTTGTTGCTCCTCATCTTTTAGTTGCCTCTTCCTTGGTGGCCCCTTCTCCTTCACTTTTGCATCTCTGTGGAGGGCTGCCTGTGCCACAGAGCCTCCCCTCACTAATGGTGAAAGCCGTGTTCATGGCAAGGTACACACACATCTCGCAGCCTCCAACTCCACGAGGGGCCACCTAAATTATGCCACCTCCACCCATGTTAGGAAATCCACATGGTACCCCCTAAAAATCGCTGCCTCCAAATTCTGCATGGTGCCCCCTAAATATCACTGTCTCTGCTCATGCCAGGGAAGGTACATGCAGGCTGAAGGCTTGCATGAGCACGTTATTTATGGAGTTACACACGTAAGCGCACTGCCTGCAGCATGGAATTAATGTGCCTAGGACCCTTCCGCTGATTTCATCAATGCTGCCTTTTGCATGGAATGGTAACACCTGTGCCTTGCTGTAACTCCTGCTTTGTGAGATATCTTGCCTCCCCCAGCCATTCCTTCCCTTCAAATCTCTGCATCTCCTGCTGCGCGGTAGTGTGTCGCTGGCTGATGACCACTAGCACTGCCTTGGAGTGCCTTCTATTCTGTGGCTCTCCTGTTAGGCTCTGTGACCACCTCATCTGCCATATTAGGACTTCAACATATCTATACCACCACCACAGTTCCACAGCACACACAGTCAGGACCCAGCTTCACCCCACCAGCGTCAGGTGCACCATGTCTGCAACATTGACCAGCATCCCCAAGGCGAGACTGAGGGTGGACAACTGCTCACTTTCCAAAGTTGGCATCCTGGGTGAGCAGATGCTGGCAAATTATAATGCCCTCTTCAATCTGCAAAAGCAGCTTGGAATGTGTGGACGTCAAAATATCTGGATGGATATCACCGCTGTCATAAACACAGAGGTGATAACAGTCCATATGGAGGATCATGCAAAAAAGCGCTTGGACAACCTTAGGATCTGTAGCCAGGTTAAGACGAAGGCAGACCTTGAGCAGGTGATTCAGTGGAGGTGCACTCTGCAGGCCACCATCGTGTGCCACCCCTTCACCTCTGAATCCTCGATAGGATCAACCCAGTGGTCCATGACCAGGTCCTTGACCTGCAGGCATGTAACCAAGCTGCTGGTAAGTACTCACAGGTTATGTTCATAAATTCGGTATGTCCTGTATGAGTATGCATTATTTGAGCAAGATGTTGCTTTTCACATCTTGTGTGTTGCACAATACTCAACTGCCGTACAGCCTCATGCTGATGCTGGAGATATGTAATGTCACACATCTGTGAAGTGGATAGGTACAGGAAGGAGCTCAGTCAGGCTGTGTTGACAAAGTATACTCGTGTGCTTGCCTTGTGAGATGCTGACAGCTTGGCCTATGACAGAAACACTTGCCAGATGGAAATGTTGCGGGCATGTGAGGAGGTACATTCAAGCACGCTCTTCTATGGTTTGTTCAATTGTGTATAATTGCATCATCTCCGCTCAGCAGCTGAGACTGACTCATTTGTGTGGATGTGTGGTCAGGGCAATGTATTGCCTTTGATTATCTGGATCAACATTGGGTCCAGTCAGGCCATTGAATGAGGGGGCATACATGGTAATTCACCATGACATTTGTTAGTCTTGGGAGCAAGAGCATTGCTGCTTGATCCTCAGCAATGGGTGCATGTAGGTCTTGCATGCTTTCATGTTGGACTGTCACCGGTGCATGTTACTAGATGTGATTGTTCCTATGTTGCTACGGTCACGTGGCCAGGTGCCCTTTCCATCGCTCTGCCTGAATGATACACTTGGATCACAGAGGCATTGTGATTGTGATGTTTAATGAGTTGTTGTCCTCTGCATGTGGCCAGATATTAATGTGCTAGGTTCACATGTGCATATCACATCATTTTGAACTGTCATTTTGTCAAGCATGGGCCTGTGTGTGTGAGGCAGTTGCTTGTTTACTAATGCTGACAGCATGCTGCTGATGCAATTGGGAAGAATATGCAGACATTGGGGTTTATGGTTGATTTCCATGTTCCTTGTTACCTTTTTGACAGTTGCTGCAGCTGTAGAAAAGGGTAAGACCTGTGCTGTGGAGCTGCATCCCAGGGGCAATACCTCCAGACTCAGGCGCAGAACCTAGGCACGCGCAGTTGTGTCCACCTCCTCTTAGGGTGATGTGCCTTGGGGAACTTCCCATTCAGATGGCAATGCAGCTGAGGAGGCCGAGCATCCCATCATCATGGTGAGCATCGCAGCACCAGAGGGACAGGGTGGTGGTGATGTTGCCCCTCATTGGAGTTCTGTGGGTTGATGGAGGAGAAGGAAGAGGAGGCCAATGCAGGCCTTCCCACAGTGTCAGATGGGGTGCCGAGGGGGATGAGCAGCCTGCACTCGTGCAACTGAGACAGTAGGCTGTGCAGTCCTCCGTGGTGGGGTCAGGCCATCTGCTGCAGCACTACTCACCTTCACTGATGCCTCCAACCAGACACAGAATGTGCTTCCGGCCAATGTGGCCATCAGGGATGCATTGCTGCCACTGCTGATGGGTGGCTTGAGGTGGCAGGTGTCAATCCATGATGCTGTGCAAGCAACTCATGATCTACCTCTAGAGCATCACGGGCAGATGTGCCATGTCTTTTCCCAACTGGCAACAGCACTGCTTTCCAGTGGCCTCTGTGAACAGGCCATTGCAATTACCCCTTCCTACTCCTCATATGTTCCCCAGTCAACCACAAATGAGGCCTCCATACCAGCTACCACTGTGGTCTCCTGTGCTCCTGTCCCACCCTTGGGCAGTCTGGATATGCCCGTGCTCCTGGTGGAGGTGGAAATCTGCACCATGGCATATGAGGTGGTCAATGTGCCTGCCCAGGAACAAACAGGGAAATATGAGATGGAGGAACAATAGGCACTTGATGGCAGTGCAAGTGATGTACTGCACTGATGCAGATGGTCATCCAGTTGGAGGGTATACCTGCACTGCAGACACGCTGAAAGACAGCAGGAGATGTTGTCGGGGAGGAGGCAAATCAAGGATGACATAGCGAGCAGGAGGAGGCAAGGAGGTGCAGACACGGTGCAGGTGAGGCAGGAGGCATGACGGTGCCTGCATGCACTGGTGTCATCACAGGTGCAATTTATGAGGCAGCAGGATGAAGAGAGGCAGCAGGCACACGCTGCAGCAATTACCAGGGCCTGGGCTGAGGTCGATGAGAGTTTGGCACAGATGTGGGCTGCCACCCTGGAGGATTCTTGCATGGCAGCGGAGGTGATTGAGTCTATGTTTATGTTTATGTTTATGTTTATTGTGTTTATATAGCACTTTACGCCAAGGCGCTTTACATTATAACAACAAGGATACAATAAAAACAGTAGAAGCAATTACAAAATATGAATCAAACCAGTAATACAGTAAGTAGAACAATTTGCCAGTGAAGATAAATGAGGGAGGAGGGGGTGTAGAAGGGGAAGGAAGTGGGAAACACGAAGAGGAATAGGCTGATGATGAGAGAGGAGGAGAGGGAACTTAAGAGGAATGGAGTAGGGAGAGAGAGGTAAGAAGAGGAAGGTAAAAGGAGGAGAAAGGAAGGTGGAAGGAGGGGATATGAGTGTCAGGGAGGGGAGTGGAGAAGAAGAGCTTTCAAGGAGACACAAAAGGAGGAATAGGTGGGGATGGAACGGATAGAGAGAGGAAGGGAGTCCCAGTGGAGGGGGACAAGGAGCTGAAAGGAGTGAAAACGAGAGGAGGTGCATGGGGAAGGGGGACACAGAGAAGGAAGGGATCGGCAGATCGGAGAGAGCGGGAGGGAGTGTAGAATGAAATGAGAGAGGAGAGATATGGGGGAGCAAGATCGTAAAGAGATTTAAAGACAAGACAGAGGAAGTGGAATTTAAGTTGGGAATGAAAGGAAAGCCAGCCAATATTAGAGAGCGAGGAGGAGATGGAGTTGTGAGGAGAGAGAAGACAGAGGATTCGAATGGCAGAGTGGTAGAGGGATTTGAGGGGGCAAGATGGGAAGCAGGGAGTCCAAAGAGGAGAGAAGAGCAGTAGAAAAGACGGGAGAAGATGAGGGAGGAGATTAAAAGTTTAGTGGCATGGAAGGTGAGAGAGGAGCGGACTTGTGCAGGATGAAGGACCCCCTGCAAGCTCTCCAGGAAACAACCAAGGCCACTTGCAAGAGGCAGATGTGGATGAGGAAATGGCGTTAGCTGAGGCATTGTCCAAAATAAGCATGGACTAGCCCGCTGACTCTTGTACATAGTTTACTAGATGTAGGTTTCCTTTTGTTTTCATAGACCATTATTCAGTATCCTTCCTTGTATATAGTTTTACATCGATACATTTACAATTTCTATTGAACACCACTGTTTGCTGTCTCTTTGTTCCATGTGCAGCATATCTTGGCTTGCTGGTAATTGTGTGCTTTTGTGTTTCTTTGTCCATGTGCACCTTTTGTTTAAATATGATCTCCAACTTACTATGTCTTATGGCTGTCATGTGGGTTCAGGGCATACCGTGTCGGTCATATTGGTACTGTCCTATTTGTTGTGGGACATGTGTGCATGCTTCATGTGAGTCTGATGTTTAGTATGATGCCATCAAGGCCAAAGTACTTATGTTGATGATGGTAGATGTGGGAAGATTACATGTTTGGAGTTTCAAGTCTTTGTCATAAACATCTGTTGCTTGATTTCTTCCACGCTTTGCAGTCCTGGCATGCTGGGTATTGATGTACATGGTGTGCGTGGGTGTGTCAACCATGTATGGAGTGGTTGACATGGCACTTCCTTTGTATATGTGTTCATGGATGTGGAGTCATGTGGGGGGTTGTTTGAGGTATGCATAGTGTCATTGCTTTGATTGGTTTGCCCATGTGGACATGTGTTTCACAAGTGGGGAAGGCCCATCACAAGGGTGGGGGTAGCAAGGAATGTTGACCTGATGCCATTCTTTGTGCAAAGGCGTTGCATGTTTGCTGTTGGTGTATCAATGTCGGTTGAGTATGTTTTGGATTGCGTGTCTAATGGTGGTGATGTGGGGAGACATTTGTAGATGAGAGGTATATTTTATGATGATATTTGGTTTAGGGTGATTACATCAAATACATTTGGTCGAAGGAGAATTTTGTTGAATTCTCTTTTTGACTTTGCTGCATGTATGTGGGGAGAGACGCCCTGCAATCACCCTTAACCCCACTACAATTATGATTTCCCTAAACTCACCCCCACATATATATGCAGCAAAAATAATCAGAAAACACCCAACCAGTTCTCCTTCAACCAAATCTGCAGTGCAGTAATATGCCATTCCCTGATATTGTGGGTCTCTTACTGAGGATGTCTACATATTCTTTTAGGTGTCTGGCCAGATGTTTCACTGAGCAGGGATGTTTGGGGTATCTGTTGACAGCTCATTCACCTCTGCTCATTCACTTGTCAAGATTTCATGTTATTGGACATTGTGTTCCTTAATACTACCACAGTTGTTTAGGTAGCCCTTTAGCACTTGCTTTTACGTGCTCACACATCCAACACAAGTATAGTTTATTGGCATTGTGGATGGCGAGAAAGGATGTGGTCTTACTCTGATTTAATGGGCTGCACAACTCAAATGCGGACTATGTCAACTGAACATCAAGGGACCAAAGTGTAACTGCAGTAACAATATGGTTGGCTGTTGTTGTGCAGCTAAGTGTGATCCAATGGGGAGCCATGGAAGAGGTGATTGTCCGGGATTCACCTGCACTGCTTCCAAGTGATCATGTTGTAGTAGGATGTCTGCCAGGTGTTGTTCATGGATGTCACACGCCAGAGGAGTTGAGGTAGGTAAGTGCTTCTCAGTGAAGTGGGCCATGCGTGCTCAAGATGCATAGCTGGCAAGTGTTGTTGCTGTTAAAATGATTGTAAGGATAACACAACCATCATACAGAACAAGGCATGCAAGCATGTTTGTCACCTTGTAGGGACAGTGAATGTGTGGGTATCCATTACTATTGGGTATTTGTATGTACCTTTTTCCCAACAGATCACGAGTGTGTGCCAGCATACAGTTTTATCTATTCAGCAGGCAACAAGATTAGTACATCTGTGGGAGTCTGATTGTTCTGTTCCTACACGCACAGGGTATGGGGGACATCCAGTGGCCTGTTGTGAGGCAAGTGTTGTTGTCAAGCTACGTGGGAATGCATATGTTCTACTTAGGTGGACAGGGGATTCATCATGGACCCTCTGCAAGCAAGATGGTTAATTGGATATTCAGTCAGACATTTCACATTTCATTCAACTCCTTGTGTCAGTACTGTGCACTGAATGTTTAAGAGTGGGTGTTGGTGTGATGTGTATTTGGGGGTGCATTATTGTGATGTGGCACCTTGTTTGGGCAAGAACTATGTGGGAGAGGAGTGAGTGTAGAGCAATGTGGATTTTAGGCTGCAGATTTGTGTGGGTACTGGGACGAGGGTGGACTTGTGGGTGCTTCCTTAATGTAGGGGTTTGTGGTGCAAATTAGTTTGGTACTGCGATGAGGGCAGATTTGTGGGTGCAACCCTAATGTGGTGTTTGGGGTGCAGATAAGTGTGGGTACAGGGACAAGGGCAGACTTGTGCATGCTGCCTTAATATAGTTATATTATGTTATGTTAGTGTAATTTATACAGCGCACGTTCACCCAGAAGTATATTGGCGCTAGAGAAGGAGATCAAAGCCAATAACCTAAGCAGTAAAAAAACGAAAACAGACATGCTTTAGTGCTTTCCTGAACGACAGGTGATTAGTCAAGTTTTTTACTGTCAATGGTAAGTCATTCCACATTTGTGCAGCAACAACTGAAAGAACACGTCCCCCAATGTGTGATCTACAGAAAGTTGGTACCCGTAACAGACCGGCCGAGGCTGAGCACAAGGGGCGGGTGGGGAGATACCGAGTACATTTAGACTGATGGGGGGTAATTCATAGAATTCAGCGCACAAGTGGCGCACGCGGCTGGCGCACAGCCGCGTGCGCCAAAACCCATTTCAGCACACAGCGTATTCATGGATACCAGCCACCAAAACCAGCCGTGGTGCACAGTGGCGCAGCGACCCTGCAGCAGCGCCAGTTACGCCCCCAAGAACGCCTCTTGCGCAGGGAAAAGCCATCAAAATCCCCAATCCAGCGCAAAGGGCTGCGCTAACCCTGTACCAGCACGGCAACCGGGCTACGTGTATCACTGGGGTGCGCGGGAAGTACCTCACATCATTTCAGCTGGGTACGTGCATTTCAGGGGTGCGCAGGAAGTTCCACACGCGAATGTCCTGGCTACGTGTATTTCGGGGTGCGGGGGAAGTTTCACACGCGATATCAGCAGGGTACGTATATTCCAGGGGTGCGCGGGAAGTTCCACACGCAATATCAGCAGGGTATGTGTATTCCAGGGGTGCGTGGGAAGTTTCACGCGCGATATCAGCAGGGTACGTGTATTCCAGGGGTGCGTGGGAAGTTCCACACGTGAATGTCCTGGCTATGTGCATTTCAGGGTGCGGGGGAGGTTTCACACGCAATATCAGCAGGGTACGTGTATTCCAGGGGTGCGCGGGAAGTTTCACACGTGATATCAGCAGGGTACGTGTATTCCAGGGGTGTGCGGGAAGTTCCACATGCGAATGTCCTGGCTACGTGTATTTCGGGGTGCGGGGGAAGTTTCACACGCGATATCAGCAGGGTACGTGTATTCCAGGGGTGCACGGGAAGTTTCACACGCAATATCAGCAGGGTACATGTATTCCAGGGGTGCGCGGGAAGTTCCACACGCGAATGTCCTGGCTATGTGTATTTCAGGGTGCGAGGGGAAGTTTCACACGTGATATCAGCAGGGTACGTGTATTCCAGGGGTGCGCAGGAAGTTTCACACGCGATATCAGCAGGGTACGTGTATTCCAGGGGTGCGCGGGAAGTTCCACACGCGAATGTCCATGCCACGTGTATTTCGGGGTGCGGGGGAAGTTTCACACGCGATATCAGCAGGGTACGTGTATCCCAGGGGTGCGTGGGAAGTCACACACGCGAAGTCAGCAGGGTACGTGTATCACAGGGGTGCGCTTGAAGTTCCACACGCGATTCAATCAGGGTACGTGTTTTACAGGGGTGCGCGGGGAGCACCACACGTGAATTGCACGTGTGGGTCCTCCCAGGTGTTCCCTCTACACCCTCCACAGACCCTGTAGGTGGCTCACACCACAGGGGCCTACCCTGCACATGTCCTGCAGGCACCCCATGCACCATGGCCATGCCCCCCAGCCAACCCACATGTCAACTTGCACTACTGCCCACCAACGCATGTCCCCCTGCACGCCCAGCCACCTGGGGCACCCTCCACCAGGCCCCCACCCATATCTCCCACCACCTCCACCACCCAGCAGTGCAGGGTCACCCTCCACCAGGCCCCCACCCATGTCTCTCACCACCTCCACCCCCAAGCAGTGCAGGGTCACCCTCCACCAGGCCCCCACCCATGTCTCCCACCACCCCCCAGCAGTGCAGGGGCAGCCTCCACCAGGCCACCACCCATGTCTCCCACCACCCCACCCCCCAGCAGTGCAGGGGCAGCCTCCACCAGGCCCCCACCCATGTCTCCCACCACCCCCACCCCCACCCCCCAGCACTGTGGGGCACGTGCCACCAGGCCCCCACCCATGTCCAACTCATGTTCCCCACCACCCCCACCCCCCAGCAGTGCAGGGGCAGCCTCCACCAGGCCCCCACCCATGTCTCCCACCACCCCCACCCCCCAGCAGTGCATGGGCAGCCTCCACCAGGCCCCCACCCATGTCTCCCACCACCCCCATACCCCAGCACTGTGGGGCACCTGCCACCAGGCCCCCACCCATGTCCAACTCATGTTCCCCACCACCCCCACCCCCCAGCACTGTGGGGCACCTGCCAGCAGGCCCCCACCCATGTCCAGCTCATGATCCCCACCACCCCCACCCCCAGCAGTGCAGGGGCAGCCTCCAACAGGCCCCCACCCATGTCTCCCACCACCCCCACCCCCCAGCAGTGCAGGGGCAGCCTCCACCAGGCCCCCACCCATGTCTCCCACCACCCCCACCCCCCAGCAGTGAAGGGGCAGACTCCACCAGGCCCCCACCCATGTCTCCCACCACCCCCACCCCCCAGCAGTGCAGGGTCACCCTTCAACAGGCCCCCACCCATGTCTTCCACCACCCCCACCCCCCAGCAGTGCAGGGGCAGCCTCCACCAGGCCCCACCCATGTCCAGCTCATGTTCCCCACCACCCCCACAGCCCAGCAGTGCAGGGGCAGCCTCCACCAGGCCCCCACCCATGTCTCCCACCACCCCCACCCCCCAGCAGTGCAGGGTCACCCTCCACCAGGCCCCCACCCATGTCTCCCACAACCCCCACCCCCCAGCAGTGCAGGGGCAGCCTCCAGCAGGCCCCCACCCATGTCTCCCACCACCCCCAACACCCAGCACTGTGGGGCACCTGCAAGCAGGCCCCCACCCATGTCCCCACCACCCCCACCCCCCAGCAGTGCAGGGGCAGCCTCCACCAGGCCCCCACCCATGTCTCCCACCACCCCCACCCCGCAGCAGTGCAGGGTCACCCTCCACCAGCCCCCCACCCATGTCTCCCACCACCCCCACCCCCCAGCACTGTGGGGCACCTGCCACCAGGCCCCCACCCATGTCCAACTCATGTTCCCCACCACCCCCACCCCCCAGCACTGTGGGGCACCTGCCAGCAGGCCCCCACCCATGTCCAACTCATGTTCCCCACCACCCACACCCCCAGCAGTGCAGGGGCAGCCTCCACCAGGCCCCCACCCATGTCTCCCACCACCCCCACCCCCAGCAGTGCAGGGGCAGCCTCCACCAGGCCCCACCCATGTCCAGCTCATGTTCCCCACCACCCCCACACCCCAGCAGTGCAGGGGCAGCCTCCACCAGGCCCCCACCCATGTCTCCCACCACCCCCACCCCCCAGCAGTGCAGGGTCACCCTCCACCAGGCCCCCACCCATGTCTCCCACAACCCCCACCCCCCAGCAGTGCAGGGGCAGCCTCCACCAGGCCCCCACCCATGTCTCCCACCACCCCCAACCCCCAGCACTGTGGGGCTCCTGCAAGCAGGCCCCCACCCATGTCCCCACCACCCCCACCCCCCAGCAGTGCAGGGGCAGCCTCCACCAGGCCCCGACCCATGTCTCCCACCACCCACACCCCGCAGCAGTGCAGGGTCACCCTCCACCAGGCCCCCACCCATGTCTCCCACCACCCCACCACCCAGCAGTGCAGGGGCAGCCTCCACCAGGCCCCCACCCATGTCTCCCACCACCCCCACCCCCAGCAGTGCAGGGTCACCCTCCACCAGGCCCCCACCCATGTCTCCCACCACCCCCACCCCCCAGCACTGTGGGGCACCTGCCACCAGGCCCCCACCCATGTCCAACTCATGTTCCCCACCACCCCCACCCCCCATCACTCTGGGGCACCTGCCACCATGCCCCCACCCATGTCCAACACATGTTTCCCACCACCCCCACCCTCCAGCACTGTGGGGCACCTGCCAGCAGGCCCCCACCCATGTCCAACTCATGTTCCCCACCACCCCCACCCCAGCAGTGCAGGGGCAGCCTCCACCAGGCCCCCACCCATGTCTCCCACCACCCCCACCCCCCAGCAGTGCAGGGGCAGCCTCCACCAGGCCCCCACCCATGTCTCCCACCACCCCCACCCCCCAGCAGTGCAGAGGCAGCCTCCACCAGGCCCCCACCCATGTCTCCCACCACACCCACCCCCCAGCACTGTGGGGCACCTGCCAGCAGGCCCCCACCCATGTCCCCACCACCCCACCCCCCAGCAGTGCAGGGGCAGCCTCCACCAGGCCCCCACCCATGTCTCCCACCACCCCCACCCTCAGCAGTGCAGGGGCAGCCTCCACCAAACCCCACCCATGTCTCCCACCACCCCCACCCCCCAGCACTGTGGGGCACCTGCCACCAGGCCCCCACCCATGTCCAACTCATGTTCCCCACCACCCCCACCCCCCAGCACTGTGGGGCACCTGCCAGCAGGCCCCCACCCATGTCCAACTCATGTTCCCCAAAACCCCACCCCCCAGCAGTGCAGGGGCAGCCTCCACCAGGCCCCCACCCATGTCTCCCACCACCCCCACCCCCCAGCACTGTGGGGCACCTGCCACCAGGCCCCCACCCATGTCCAACTCATGTTCCCCACCACCCCCACCCCCCAGCACTGTGGGGCACAAGCCAGTGGGCCACCATCCATGTCCAACTCATGTTCCCCACCACCCCCACCCCCCAGCAGTGCAGGGGCAGCCTCCACCAGGCCCCCACCCATGTCTCCCACCACCCCCACCCCCCAGCACTGTGGGGCACCTGCCACCAGGCCCCCACCCATGTCCAACTCATGTTCCCCACCACCCCCACCCCCCAGCACTGTGGGGCACCTGCCACCAGGCCCCCACCCATGTCCAACTCATGTTCCCCACCACCTCCACCCCCCAGCAGTGCAGGGGCAGCCTCCACCAGGCCCCCACCCATGTCTCCCACCATCCCCACCCCCCAGCAGTGCAGGGACAGCCTCCACCAGGCCCCCACCCATGTCTCCCACCACCCCCACCCCCAGCAGTGCAGGGTCACCCTCCACCAGGCCCCCACCCATGTCTCCCACCACCCCCACCCCCCAGCAGTGCAGGGGCAGCCTCCACCAGGCCCCCACCCATGTCTCCCACCACCCCCACCCCCCAGCAGTGCAGGGTCACCCTCTGCCAGGCCCACACCCATGTCTCCCCCCACCCCACCCCCCAGCAGTGCAGGGGCAGCCTCCACCAGGCCCCCACCCATGTCTCCCACCACCCCCACCCCCCAGCAGTGCAGAGGCAGCCTCCACCAGGCCCCCACCCATGTCTCCCATCACCCCACCCCCAGCTGTGCAGGGGCAGCCTCCACCAGGCCCCCACCCATGCCTCCCACCCCCCTCACCCCCCAGCAGTGCAGGGGCAGCCTCCACCAGGCCCCCACCCATGTCTCCCACCACCCCCACCCCCCAGCAGTGCAGGGTCACCCTCCGCCAGGCCCACACCCATGTCTCCCACCACCCCCACCCCCCAGCAGTGCAGGGGCAGCCTCCACCAGGCCCCCACCCATGTCTCCCACCACCCCCACCCCCCAGCAGTGCAGAGGCAACCTCCACGAGGCCCCCACCCATGTCTCCCACCACCCCCACCCCCCAGCAGTGCAGGGTCACCCTCCGCCAGGCCCACACCCATGTCTCCCACCACCCCCACCCCCCAGCAGTGCAGGGGCAGCCTCCACCAGGCCCCCACCCATGTCTCCCACCACCCCCACCCCCCAGCAGTGCAGAGGCAGCCTCCACCAGGCCCCCACCCATGTCTCCCATCACCCCACCCCCAGCAGTGCAGGGGCAGCCTCCACCAGGCCCCCACCCATGTCTCCCACCCCCCTCACCCCCCAGGCAGTGCAGGGGCAGCCTCCACCAGGCCCTCACCCATGTCTCCCACCACCCCCACCCCCCAGCACTGTGTGGCACCTGCCACCAGGCCCCCACCCATGTCCAACTCATGTTCCCCACCACCCCCACACCCCAGCACTGTGGGGCATCTGCCAGCAGGCCCCCACCCATGTCCAACTCATGTTCCCCACCACCCCACCCCCCAGCAGTGCAGGGGAAGCCTCCACCAGGCCCCCAACCATGTCTCCCAACACCCCCACCCCAGCACTGTGGGGCACCTGCCTCCAGGCCCCCACCCATGTCCAACTCATGTTCCCCACCACCCCCACCCCCCAGCACTGTGGGGCACCTGCCAGCAGGCCCCCACCCATGTCCAACTCATGTTCCCCACCACCCCCACCCCCCACCAGTGCAGGGGCAGCCTCCACCAGGCCCCCACCCATGTCTCCCACCACCCCCACCCCCCAGCACTGTGGGGCACCTGCCACCAGGCCCCCACCCATGTCCAACTCATGTTCCCCACCACCCCCACCCCCCAGCACTGTGGGGCACCTGCCACCAGGCCCCCACCCATGTCCAACTCATGTTCCCCACCACCCCACCCCCCAGCAGTGCAGGGGCAGCCTCCACCAGGCCCCCACCCATGTCTCCCACCACCCCACCCCCCAGCAGTGCAGGGACAGCCTCCACCAGGCCCCCACCCATGTCTCCCACCACCCCCACACCCCAGCAGTGCAGGGTCACCCTCCACCAGGCCCCCACCCATGTCTCCCACCACCCCCACCCCCCAGCAGTGCAGGGGCAGCCTCCACCAGGCCCCCACCCATGTCTCCCACCACCCCCACCCCCAGCAGTGCAGGGTCACCCTCCACCAGGCCCCCACCCATATCTCCCACCACCCCCACCCCCCAGCAGTGCAGGGGCAGCCTCCACCAGGCCCCCACCCATGTCTCCCACCACCCCCACCCCCCAGCACTGTGGGGCACCTGCCAGCAGGCCCCCACCCATGTCCTCACCACCCCCACCCCCCAGCAGTGCAGGGGCAGCCTCCACCAGGCCCCTGCCCATGTCTCCCACCACCCCCACCCCCAGCAGTGCAGGGGCAGCCTCCACCAAACCCCACCTATGTCTCCCACCACCCCCACCCCCCAGCACTGGGGGGCACCTGCCACCAGGCCCCCACCCATGTCCAACTCATGTTCCCCACCACCCCCACCCCCCAGCACTGTGGGGCACCTGCCAGCAGGCCCCCACCCATGTCCAACTCATGTTCTCCACCACCCCACCCCCCAGCAGTGCAGGGGCAGCCTCCACCAGGCCCCCACCCATGTCTCCCACCACCCCCACCCCCCAGCACTGTGGGGCACCTGCCACCAGGCCCCCACCCATGTCCAACTCATGTTCCCCACCACCCCCACCCCCCAGCACTGTGGGGCACCTGCCAGCAGGCCCCCACCCATGTCCAACTCATGTTCTCCACCACCCCACCCCCCAGCAGTGCAGGGGCAGCCTCCACCAGGCCCCCACCCATGTCTCCCACCACCCCCACCCCCCAGCACTGTGGGGCACCTGCCACCAGGCCCCCACCCATGTTCAACTCATGTTCCCCACCACCCCCACCCCCCAGCACTGTGGGGCACATGCCAGCAGGCCACCATCCATGTCCAACTCATGTTCCCCACCACCCCCACCCCCCAGCAGTGCAGGGGCAGCCTCCACCAGGCCCCCAGCCATGTCTCCCACCACCCCCACCCCCCAGCACTGTGGGGCACCTGCCACCAGGCCCCCACCCATGTCCAACTCATGTTCCCCACCACCCCCACCCCCCAGCACTGTGGGGCACCTGCCACCAGGCCCCCACCCATGTCCAACTCATGTTCCCCACCACCTCCACCCCCCAGCAGTGCAGGGGCAGCCTCCACCAGGCCCCCACCCATGTCTCCCACCATCCCCACCCCCCAGCAGTGCAGGGACAGCCTCCACCAGGCCCCCACCCATGTCTCCCACCACCCCCACCCCCAGCAGTGCAGGGTCACCCTCCACCAGGCCCCCACCCATGTCTCCCACCACCCCCACCCCCCAGCAGTGCAGGGGCAGCCTCCACCAGGCCCCCACCCATGTCTCCCACCACCCCCACCCCCCAGCAGTGCAGGGTCACCCTCCGCCAGGCCCACACCCATGTCTCCCACCACCCCCACCCCCCAGCAGTGCAGGGGCAGCCTCCACCAGGCCCCCACCCATGTCTCCCACCACCCCCACCCCCCAGCAGTGCAGAGGCAGCCTCCACCAGGCCCCCACCCATGTCTCCCATCACCCCACCCCCTGCAGTGCAGGGGCAGCCTCCACCAGGCCCCCACCCATGTCTCCCACCCCCCTCAGCCCCCAGCAGTGCAGGGGCAGCCTCCACCAGGCCCCCACCCATGTCTCCCACCATCCCCACCCCCCAGCACTGTGGGGCACCTGCCAGCAGGCCCCCACCCATGTCCAACTCATGTTCCCCAGCCAACATGTCATCACAATCTAGATCCCTGGTCCCTATGGTCAGCCTCCAAATGCAAAACACCGACCCGAGTATTGCATCCACCCACTCATAATTGGCAATTACATGACAGAACACCAATTGCAAGTTCTGAAACAAACACATTTCCCTCACATACACCCAATGGGTGTCAGTGAATCTCAAAACCCATATCATGATATGCATGAAACCAATGAGATACTACACATTGAAGTTCAAAAATATGTATTAAAGGAAACATAAATAGAATCAAAAATAAAGAAACAGAAATGGGAATGTACAAAAATGAAAAGAAGCATGTCTGTGAAAAAAAAGCAAAACCAAAAATCATAATCCAAAGTAATGGTGTCCAAAGTCACTGTCCACAAAAGAAAATCCAATGGGAAATAATAATTGAAAGAAATTGCTCCATGGTCAAATTGTGAAAGAAAAATACAATCCAACAGTGAACTATGTACATAGGAACAAGCCAGGGTCCATTATCCCAATAAAAGAAATGAAACCTATCTAACTACACTAACTAATAAAATAAACTATATACAAAAATGTGGCCAATGTCCAAAAGGTCCAAAATAAATCCCAAAAAAAAGGAAACCTAACGCTACCTGCATAACTTTGTACAAGGGCAGCGGGCTAGTTTGACGGCAAACTTTTGGATGTCCCGGGCCAGGGCATCATCGAACTCCTGCTCAATGTCCCGGAGGCGGTTCTCCTCCATGGCCCGAGGGTCCGCAGGGCTGTCGACATGTCCACCTCCAAACCCCTGCGGATTGCCTCGAGGCACTCGGCCCGCCTCAGGGCCCTCCGCATGGAGTTCTCCGCCCTGACCATTGTGAGCCGTGCCTCTTCCGCCCGCTGCCGCTCCGCATCTATGGCGTGGCCCAACCGCTGCCACACGGAAGACACTCTCTGTCCTGGGTCCTCCTGCCCTCCGGCAGATGCCTGCCCCTCCGATGTTGAAGGCCCCGAGCTGGGGTGCAGTCGTTGATGTGGCCACCCCTGCTGGACGTCAGACTCCCGACTGTGGCAGGGATGCCTCCTCCACCAGCCTGGCCGCACCGTCAGAGGCAGCTCCACAGGGCACCCAGGTGACTGATGGGTGGGAAGATGGCACGGAGGACGACTGGCGCATAGGGGGTTCAGTTGAGGAGGGGGTCGTAGCAAGCCCCAGCAAACGGAGGAATCCGGACTGGGTGACCTGTCCCAGCAGGCTGATGTGGTCAACGAGCCATTCGAGATGACGTGCAGTCTCCTCATGAAAAGACTGCAGGTCACCTCGCATGGCCCGTTGACGCAACGCCACACCAGTCAGGACAGGCTCAACCCGGACCCGGATAGCCACGTCCGCAGGCAGAGGAAGGCCAGTTGTTGTGAGCTCATCCCCTGCCTGAAAACGGGTCTGGACGTAGGCATCCCTGCTGGTGCAAGATGATGCAGGGACAGGATCAGGGACAGGATTGCACACAGGCACCTCCGCGGCGGCCTGTGCTGCCTCCTGTCCCTGGTCCTGCACTGCACCACTAGCACCAGTGGGATCCCCACCTCCAGACCCCGTCTCTGTTGCTTGCATGGCCTCCTCCTCCACCAAACCCCCCACCAACCTGGATGACTCCGTGCCATCTTCCCCCGTTGGGCACTGTGGAGTCCCAGCTGCCCCTTCTGCTGCCGAGGAGTCCAACTCCAACCTCCGCCTCTTGGACCTCCCCCCGGCAGCTGCAGCCTGGGACGCGGCACCGGACTCCTCACTCCCCGACGAGATGACAACATGGGAGGGGAGCCGGGCCTTGCGTCTCCGGCTGGCGGTGGGATCCCCGCCGCTGTGCTCCACAGCACCTTCTCCGTCCTCTTCATCAGTTGACGATGCAGACAGGGAGAAATAAAACACAGGCATAAGGCACTGTACAATGGGCACATACACACATGACAGTTGTACATGAGTGGCATTGGCAAACCTCAGACATGCCATCACAATCCCCAACACACATGTCATTTCAACTCGCACACATGAGCCATACCACAGCCATATCGCAACTCCCAGCACCATCCATACCCATACAACAGCATGAGCAGGCAAAGCTGAGCCAGACTTCACATGCAACACAGGAAGTGCACCACACATGCACACACACCTCCACACTTGCATGCATGTGTACACCTCTGCCAAGTGTCGCAGTGTTCAGATGGGCATCCATGTCACATCTGCCAATCAGGCTTCCACATCCGGCTGTCACATGTATCCATGTTGCATCACTGTTGCACCCTTGTCAAATACACACAAATGCACATGTACACAGTTCTGATACATGCAGCTGAAAACAACATACATGCGTGACATCACGGACATGTCTACTTACATACACATTCATCCAAACATGTGTGCCCACACAACTGCATTTGGCATGCAAGCCTACACACACAAGCACCATCCATGTCTCACACATTCCAGCCCTCGCATGTGTTAGCCCCACGGCCCTGTACACCCCCACCCATTCTCGACCCCATATAAACAGATGTGCAACCTGCACACTACTGAAACATCACCACACGCACAGCTCACAATCATGATGCATGTACACATACCGCTCGACTCCAGACACGTCTGCCTCTCAAGGACCTGGACGTGGAGCGCTGGGGATATGCGTTCCAGGACCCTCATCTGATCTTCCGACAATTGGCCCCGGCGCCCCTTGGCATCCGCTGCCTTCAAGAGGTGCCGGGCCTTGTTCAGGGTCCTGGACCTGAAGTCCTCCCAGCGCTTCTTGACATGTTGGAAGTCGCGGACTGCCACCCCCCCCGTGTTGATGGCAGTCACAATGTCAGTCCAGATCTGAGTCCGTCCTTCCTTGTCGGCGCGGGAACTTCCGAAGAGGGCATCATACTGCCCCTGGACTTGCTCCACCAGGACACCAACTTCGGTGGCACTGAAGCTGGTGCCCCTCTGCCTCTCTGGCCGGGGGTTGTCAGTGGTCTCAGATGGTGTTTGCCCCGACATGACAACCCCAGAGGCAGGATTGGGTGGGAACTGGGTCCTGGGGCTGGGCTGTGGAGCGATGGAATCCCAGTCGGGAGTCTTCGGTTCCAGCAGGGGTGGTCACAGCAACAGCACCCCTGGCTGATGTGCAGGCAGCAAATGGCAGGGCACGTGAGCAGCAGGCAGTCACGCAGCAGCAGATGGCAGGTGGGAGCGTGCTCCGGGCTCTAGGGGGCAGTAGTTCTGCCTTCTGGGCAGGAGCATGGTCTTCCGTGTGCTTACGCGTGGCCAGCTTGATACGGAGTGATTTGGCACGTGAAAATTCGGCATGTCAGCGTGTAATTCGAGGAAAGGCCCTTAGCGCGTAAGCGCGTCTGCACGCATACGCAATTTCATTGGACAGAAGGCCCTTGAAGCGCAAGCGCCCCTGTGACGTGACGCGCACAGGCGTGCATGGGCATTTCAGCCCGCGTGAAAAACTGCACGTCCGTGTGTAATATGAGGAAAGGGCCCAAGTGTAAGTGACGTGACGCGCGCGTGCGTTTCCCTCAGCACGGGTTAAAGGTGAGCGGGCCCAGCAGTTTGCTGTACGTGCCTTTCATGGAGACCGATGTATGTTGCTGCTTCCTGTTGTTTCGCGCGCCATCACAACTTCACAGCTATCAAGGACGTATCTCTTCTTTTGGCGGGGGTATTGGCTATGCGTGTTTTTCTGCATCGGGCTAGTCAGACGGTGAGTCGCACATGCTCTTTTTCCCACTGCGGGTGCCCCTGTGTATCGCACCCATTTTCGATGTCATAGTAGCCTGCGTGTCCCACGCGTACGCGTTATCCGTGTTAATGGGTGCCACCGCGTACTGCGGGAGGTTGAATCCACGCACGTAGGCTGCAGGGTTATGTGCACGGCTTTACTGCATTTTTTGGGTGCCTGAGCGTTGCGTGACCCGTCACCACATCACCGGGGTCACATACAGCCTTGCAGGTGCAGGGGGGCTGTTAACATCTTGCTTCCCACCCCCTTCACCCCAATTGCCCAGGTCAATTGTGGTGTACACCTCCCATTGGCACCACTCCATCTGTGCCAGCACTACTACATCTGTGCCATGGTTGGGAGGGCATCAAAGGTGAGGGCCGCCTCAGCTGGGCGTCCTCCTCGTGGCGGGCGTGGTCGGGGACGTGGCCGTCGTGACCAGGGAGTAGGGGGACTCCAGGGTGTCGAGGGCGGCCACAGAGGGGGAAGAGGCAGGGGTGCGCCACTTGAGCACAATGTTGTGCCATGTGTTGGTGCAGTCATGCCACCACCCCCTGTGGTTCTGAGGGATGCAGCTTCTGCATCTGGCACTGGCGCCCGTGAGACCCGGCAGTCCGTTCCATCGACTGCCACGGGCCCAAGGGTAGTGGTAGCTGCAGGTGCAGCTGTGGACACCGCCACCCAGGCTCTGGGTCTGCCAGCGCAGGCTGTGTTGGGACTTGAAGAGCCCTTGGTAGATCTCCAACAGGCCAGGGGGGAAACCAGAGGGGCAGGCCGGGCTGCTCAGACCAAGACACGTGTCCCTGGGGCAGTCATGTCATCTGCTGCCCCGAACAGCCGGGTGTTGGCAAGTGCAGGGGCAGATGCACCCAACAGCACCCCGGTTGTGAGTCTGCCAACCAGGACCGTTGCGGTCAATGACCCTGCCACAGCTGATGTTGCTGCGCAGGGTCCATTAGTGGGCACCCAGCTGCCACTGACACAAGTCTGGCCTTTGGTCATCCCTCCACCTGCTACTCCCTTGGCTCAATCCACCGAACCCACTGGCCATACTCGTCAGGGCGGTATTAGCCAGCCAGAGTCTGCGCCACAGTCCAAGAGGAGGAAGGTTGCACCTGCAGCACAGGCTGGGACCCCACACACAGCCACGACCTCCTGCACGTCGAGGAAGAAGCCTTTCTGTAAGCAGGAACTGAACTTCCTCGTGGACTCCGTGCGGGGCCACAGCCGTGACATGCTAGTGGGTGCCAGTAGTCAGACTACGGCTGCCCTACATGACACCCACTGGAAGCATGTTGCGGAACATGTCAGTTCATTCGGCCATGAGGTACGCACGGCGCAAGAGTGCAAAAAGCGCTGGATTGACATCAAACACAGCACTAAGGCTAAGCGTGCCTCTAATTACAACTTGACTCTGGTGACTGGAGGTGGGCCTGCACCAGAGGAGGAAGAGGTCACACCGCATGAGGCACTCGTTGCAGAGTTCATACCGCCTGAATTGGTCGAAGGAGTGGGAGAGATGCTGGACTTTGATGCCCAGTCCAGTGAGTGTTGATGCGTGTTTGTTGAGGACGTGTGTGTTTCACTTGTGGGATGTGTTGTGCATGATTGCCGCTACATGTGACGTGTACATGGTTCTGATGTGTAAGTAATGCAATGCTTCCATTATGCATGTCTCCTCTGCTTGCATGCCGGGACTCCATGTAGGCATGCTCCCTTGCCCCTCCTCCGCCACTCTGCACCCCAGTTCCACCTTTGCACTGGTGTTCTTCAATCTTGCCAATGTGTACTTTCTTGTTCATGCATCCTGTGTAGATGCTAACTTCCAGCGTAGAATCTGCCAAACATTTGCCGTGTGGTACAGCCTTAGTTCTTGATTCAGGGTATCTCACTTGTACTGTGCATAGGTCAGATCTCCCGCAGGGACATGAGTGCCCATTCATGCTCCATGTGCATTGCATGCAAGCCCCTATGTGTCCTTGACTGGATGATCACTGTAAAACAAGTCCTTGGTTACATACATTGCCTGCCATCTCATCAGCCTTCCCATGTCAACTATGGCTCAGTCCTGCGTTGCACACATGTTTAGGGTCTGACAATCTGTGTGGCTCACAGGCCTCAGCCTGTTTAATGGCCAATGACTCTGTCCAACTGTTGTTGTGTCTTCTTCACACATGGGCGGAATCCAGAGTTTTCATCATGTGTCCTGCTTACTGTCCCTGCATCATTTGCAGTGTTGTCACTTGAATCACATTCAGCTGTTGATGCCAGTCAACACTGCCTGTCAATACACAGGTGTATGGTCAGCCTTTTTGATACCATGCTAGGCATCCCTGCTTTGGTACTGGGTGGAGGGGTGCTTGGCCTCTAGATATGGTACACATTGAATGCACAATGCACGTGATGTCTGAATTTGACATTGCACTGCCTTCACATTTCCTGGCACACACCATGGAGTCCTTGTACATGTAGGTAGTGAGTGGCGTACACATTTTCTGCACTGCATAGACCCACTTCCATGGAAACTGCCACCTTTCAACAGGTCTGATCACAGAAGCAATTCATAGTTGACCCAGCATGCATGGCAGGTTATATGTTGTGTGTCACATGTCTGCCTGATGCGTTTGCTGTTGGTGTGTGTGTGTGTTGTGTGCTTCTGACATGTGTAGTGACCTTTTTTCTCTCTATTTTTCAGGTGATGACGCAATGGAGGCGGAGGATGGTGTTGTCATGCCAGACACAGGGTTGGTACCGCTACATCAACCCGGCACTAGTGGGGGTCGTGGGGTGGTAGGCCACGAAACCCCCCAAGTGCTACAGTCCATCTTGTCTCTGGCTGTCTATGAGTCCAGCCTTGATGACGACTCTGACGTCTATGTTGAGTTGGATGAGCATCAAGTCCATGTGTCAGGGGTGAGTGATTCTGATGTGGACACTCCTCTGTCTGCGACACCTGCACTGAGGGATCAGACAGTCTTGGTTCCTCCGCCCGTGGCGGATCGGGACGCAGGGTCACCCTCCACACCAGTCACTGATGTGCCTGGGATATCACGTCGACGGGGGCATGTAGTCGTGCAGCCGCGGGCGGTGCCAACACAGTGAGGACCCCCGGTCCTTGGGTCCCGCAGGGGTCAAGCCCAGCAACGCGGTCGCCGTGCGCAACCGCAGTATACTTAGTGGGAGCAAGACATGACTGCCAATTCAGAACGGCAGGGGGCAGTAATGGAGAACATCGCTGAGAGCATGGAGCTTGTGGCCCGATCTTTGCTCCCCCCTGCTAGGCAGGTGCTTCTCCAGCAGCAGGCTGCACGGTCCACGGCCCGCTCGCTCAGGCTGGGCATGGCGGCCTCAGACAGGGCACGCCAGGCTGAAATGTCGTCTCTGCGTCAAGCAATTGCTGCTCACGCAGAGGCGCACATGGATGCCCTGAGGGAGGAGTATGCTTCCCTCAGATCCACTCTGGGTGTCCTTATGATGTCCCAGAGGCAGCAGGCAGAGGAGAGGTTTGCACAGCTTGAGCGTACCATCTCGGCTGAGCTAGAGGCTTGCCGGGAGGTGCAGCGGTTGTCCAGCCAGGCCTTGTAGGAGGAACTCCCTGTTACACGTGCTACCTTGCAAGAGGAAGCACGTGTATCACGTGAGGTTGTGCATGCAGACCTACGTCACATCGCCACACAGAACCAGGCTCACCCGTCCGGCAGACTTGCTGCCGATGAGGGGCAAGCTGCAGCTAGGCGTGGCCAGGCTACTGTGCCAGGTCCTCCTTTCCAGGATGAGCCAGACTCGGACGACCATCTATCTCCCACATAGGTCGGGCTGTGCAGGCGTTGAGCCATGGAGGTTTTTTTTTTGGCTCAGCATCATCGCATGTGGATGTTGAGCAGCACCCTGTACCTCCCCCCTCCTGGGTGCCTCCCCTCCCCCCGGGTCATATGTGGCCATTTTTGATTTTTCTTTTAGTTTAGTTAGTTAAGTTTCTGTTTGATAGTTAGTTTAATTAGGTAATGTAGGTTTTCCATAGTTAGTGTAATTAGTTAATAGTTACTATAGTTTAAAATTGCCCGTCTATTGTGCTTTCATGTGACAGTGCGGTGCTTTGTGGCTTTTGAAGGCATCCACTGTCTGTTCCAGCTGGGCCCTTCAGGCTTGTCTTGTGTATGTGTTTGCTGCTTGGGGTCCTTGAGTCACATATGCCACTCCTGCCTCCCTTATCCATGGGCTCGCAAGGATGGCTCGGTGTTACAAAATTTTACACAAGGGCCTTGGACTGTCATATCTGTGGCATGTCTGGTGCTGTGTGACTTGTGTTTACACCCCTAGTGGGGATGATTTTGGTGTTATTGTCCACTGTTCAGCTTTTGCTAGATGGGGTGTTTCATGATTAATGTGTACATTCATTGCTAGGCATTGTGTATTATGTTTCTTATCTTTACTGTACACGTGCTTGTTGCAATTCATGCTGTAGATAGTGTTACGCACTTTGGATGTGAAAGACGGACTGATGGTGTGATTTATGCTGTGACTCTCTGACATGGTCAAGTAATGAGATGCCTGAAGAGACACACACAGATGACTTTGAAGCATTAATCATGTGTTCCATGCCTTTCTGCAGGGGGATGAGCCTCCAGAGCACCTTAGCCAGTAGACATGGCCCATTGGACGACGGATTCTGGACATGTTTGTTGGTGCCCACATGCACATGTGTGCACAAGCAGAGGCACAGGGATTGCAGACCTACATCCTAGAACTGCTGATGTGTTCCAAGGAACTCCAGGCAAGGTGAGCAGCACAGGGGGGCCACAACACAGCAAAGCTTGCACCAGGCGAGTTGCACATGCAGGCTTAGTCACAGCACTGAGGGTGAGCTTGGACGGATATTGGTGTTGAAGCACACAATGCAGCTCAGATGTGTTGGTGGACTGATGGCTGTTGATTGTAGGGTTGTCTGGGACACATGCAGGGGCAGTGGCACATGCCCTCCGGTAAACCAAGGTCCATTGAGGCACTTGTATCAACCATGTAACCTTCCGAGACATGGAAAGAGGCAGCTCACAGGGACATACAGCAAGGGACATACTCGGGTGCAGTGCATTTAATTTCCATGCACTTTATGATAAATGCACTGCCAACTTTGTTTCGGTCATGGTGGTACGCAACTTGCTCTGAAGTCATGGCTTGCTATATGGGTCTGTCTGCTTACCCAGGGAACATTGCATGTTGTGTGAATTGTGACACATTGGTGTTCCATTTGCCACGCACCCACCGGCGGCTGACTTACTGCATTGACTGTGTATGACCCGTCACAGGGGTACTGTTATATATGTGTATGAAGCATCTACACCAGATTGTCTGTTTGTAGAGTAGTTTGTTGCTATGGGGCATGTTTGGTGGTGTGTTTTTGTGTAATTGGCACGTACAGGTTGTTGTCTGTGGCTCTCTTTGCAGCATTGCAGTGCTCCTGTAACCGGACCTGGGAGTGCGCAGGCAGGAGGCCAGCACTTAAAACCAGAGCTAAGTGTCTTGTTGTTTTTCTTTCAAACTGCTCTGCATAGTCTTGCTGGGGGGTGCACTAATGCATGGATGTATGTGTGATTCAATTTGGTATGTTTTTTTCCCCCTAATCACCCGGAATCCTATGCAATTTTGAACCCTGTACCCTCTACTAGGTGTTCCTGCTTCCCGTACCTATCCAAGCAACGTTCCCTAACCCTCTTTCCCCGCTGGGGTTGCGGATGCCTGTGTAAGCCCCGAACTTGCAGGCTCCAAAACCCTAGAGGGGGTGGTTGGTTCGTACCACTCCTAAGCCTGGACTACAGAAGGCCATGACAATGATGTCCAAGTTTGTTTGGATTGTGTATGTGCTCATGCAGGTAGTACATTTTCGTGCATTCCCTACTTTCATGTGTCATTCCTCCTCCCCTCTCCTGCCACTCATTCCAGTTATCCAGTGTGCCAACAACTCTCCCGACTGCATATTCCTGAACCTCCTTCCCCACCAGGGTCTCAGGGGCCTGTGTGAGTTTGACCTTGCAGGCACCCGGGACACGGTGGGGGTGGTTGTTTCATGACACTCCCGCGCCTGTACACGGGACTTGTGACAATACACATCCGTTCATGATGCATCATCCTATGTTATGTACCACACATGGTTCACATCCTGTTGTGACATTGTTCTACTGTGCTACCTTGGTTGTTGCATCATTGTGGTAGTACTTGGCCTTTGTGAGGTACTGCTACGTCAAGTCATCTACTGGAGGGTGTTCGGGTTCGTTTTTATGCCTTGGATTTTGTGATTTTGGAAATGAGTGTGGATTCTGAGGGTGCAGGCATCTTTTTACACACAAGGTGGGAGATGGTGACGAAGGGTAAAGGTGATCCTGTGGCCAGGTGGAATTGAGGGTCGAAGGCTTCATGACCCAGGTGCAGTTGTTCAGTGGGTCATGGTCATTTGTGAGGGGGGGGTTGTTGTTGATAGTTGCCTTGCCCTGCAGTGTGATGGGAACTCTGACATTGTAATGGCGGTATCCTATGTACATGTTGTGTTCTGCTGATCAATGCCTGTTCATGTGTTGTGTTTAGCTTTCAGGTGCAGGGGGATAGTTGTGGTTTGACATGCTGGGGTGTACACATGGTGAATGTTCACATGTGATGTGTAGAGAACACTGATGGTCACTTGAGTGCACATGCATATGTTGAGTGCATGTCCTTGCAGACCCACACACTTGCACTCTGATGCACTACATGTACTCCCACCCTTGCATATCCACGTGTACACTGTTTACCTTCTGGTGGCCACTGTGTCCCTGCAGCACATGTTCTGTGACCAATTATGGATCCTGTACATGCCTAATTTGCTTTTTGATGTGGTCTGTCGCTTAGATGTGATGGTCAGGGTGTGCATCACACACAATGGCTGTTCACTGTGCTGTGCGCTGAGCAGTGTGTTGCAGGAGTAGGACACAGCACACAGAAGCTGCAGTGTTGATTTTGCAGTCATTCATTGTTATGTTATGTGTACAACTCTTGTAATGCATTTGGAAATGACTTATTTTGGGTGGGAGGTTGTTGGTCTGTCATTTCATCTGATTCCTGGTCAGGCATCATTGTCTGATGCCACTGTACATTTTGGACATGGCAATGTGTAACTTATTGTTGCTGTGTTGGTGTATGGGTATTGCTTGCCATGTCATGTTGTGGTTTGGGAGGGTTTGAGTGACATAACAGTGATGGCCATGGCCTGTTGTGCAGGTGTGTGTGATGCACACCTTGCATTTCAGGGTCATCCACTTCTCAGAGCAACTAGCTGGGGGTAGATCTCTCTCCGCGGCAGGGCCCTCCCTCTGGAACAGCCTTCCTGCCTCACTTGAACTTGAGGGGAACCATATCCGATTCGGGAAGCACCTCAAGACCTTCCTCTTTGCTTCTGCTTTCTCTCTGCCTCTCCCTTGCGAAATTCTTCACTGGAACTGCACTGGATCTGCAACTGGGCCACTCTCACTGACCTCGGTCCCTGGCCCAGCCACTCTCCACTTGCACTGGCTCCCTGGCAACGCCTGCACTGCGGTACTGTCTCTCTATCCCTAAAGCCCCCCCTTCCCAGCACTTGTCTGCACTTACCTTTGCAGTTGCCACCAGCTGACCTGTGTATTTGTTTTTTGGTCTACTTCCCCTGTACTGCACCCCCCCCCTCTTCTTCCCTTTGCACTTTTCCCTGCCCCCTACCCCTGCACTTGCACAATCTGAATGACACCTGGCCTAGTTGTACCATTGTCTGTCTTCCCTTGTTCCCCCCTCCCTGCCTCATCGCACCTTGAAATACATGTGTATAGGCCATATCATGTCATATGTCATATGTGTGCCTTTTGGTCACACAGGATAGGTTGTGTTTAAGTAGCTAGGGATGCAGACGATGTGGCACTTCCATGGCAACATTCTCAGGGTGGTAGGGTTGTGACAGTTGTCTGTCTCTTTGTCATCATCGATTGTCACCTGGTATGTGCCAGGCCTGTGTGCACTCCGCAGGGGTGGGAGTTTAGGTGAAAAATGTGGCCACAAGCTGGGTCCGGGCTTCCTCGCCACGTGCCCTGTTCCCTCCCATGGGCAGCGCCTGTGCCTGTGGTTGGGGATGTGGGGGCACCACCATGTCCACCGGTACGCCCTGCCGTGTTGCAACATTGTGCAGGACACATGCTGCCACAATGATCCTGCACACTACTGGTGGTGCATAGAGTAGTTGCCCGCCAGAGCGGTCAAGGGAGCGGAAACGTGACTTGAGCACTCCGAATGTGCGCTCCACTATGGCCCTGGTTGCAATATGGGCGGCGTTGTATCTTACCTGGGGTGGTGTGGTGGGGTTCCGGATTGGCGTCATCATGTGGTTGCTCAGAGGGTAGGCACTGTCCCCTGGGGAGGTGATAATAGTTGAGATTGTTAGGGTTTGGGTATTTGTCTGTGTGTGACTTGCATGCATGTGCAAGGGCATTTGTACTCACCTAGGAGCCATGTGTCGCCATGCTGCCCAGCTTCCAGGGCCCGGCTCAGGGTGGACATTCTGTATATGAAACTGTCATGGGTGGAGCCAGGGTAGTTTGCATAGACAGAGGTGATGATTCCCTTTGCATTGCATACCACCTGTATATTGATGGAATGCCAGTGCTTGCGGTTTCGGTAGATGTGCTCAGTGGCCCTAGGTGGACGTAGGGCCACATGGGTGCAATCTATGGCACCGAGCACTTTGGGGAAGTGTGCCACCCTGAAAAAATCCAGGACAACGTCCTGCCTTTCTGCGGGTGTTCTGGGCATGTATATGTGTCTGCGGACTGAGGGGCGTGCTGTCATGATTGCCAGTACCTGGTGTAGGCAGCGTGACTGCGTGGCCTGTGAGACCCCCCCCCACTATGGCAGTAGTCCGCTGAAATGACCCAGTGGCCAAAAAATGCAGGACATTGAGCACCTTCTCCAAGGGGCTCAATGCTTGGGAGCAAAGGGTGGGGGATGTAAGGTCATCTTCCCACTCCCTGACCAGGTCTAGGATGATGTGGGGTCGGAACATATACCTGCCATAGACCTGGTCGTCAGGCATCCCAAAAAGGCTTGTCTGTGGTGCAAAAATGCGTGCCCTGGCTATTCTCCTCCTCCTGCGGTGTCCCAGGATCAGTGCTGCGACAAATGGGGCATTCATCGTAGCTGTATATACGTGTTTGTTGTTTGCGCGCACTTTTGTACTGTGCGTGGGGACGCTTCTGCCTGCCTTCGTATTGCGGACGCATTGACGCCTGTGTGCGTCTTTTGCCATGCGCGGGTTTCCCATATTCGGATCCATGAATACGGGTTGTTCGCGTGCGTGTGGGCGTTCCGTGTAGTTCCCTGCAGTACTTCCCCAGTTACGCCTTCTTTTTCACGCGTTGTTCCCCATTCCGCGTGTTACGCCCACTGTTCCGCCCACTTTGGTTGTGTGCGCCGCGCTATGTGCACTTTTGCTGTGCGCGTAGCGCACGCCGTGTATGCCCGCGTGCGCCATGGCTGGATTGGGCTCACGGACAGCGGGAAACACGTGCAGCGTCTTCCTTGAATCGCACGCGTGCTCATGCGCTGCGTTTCTCACGCTTGCGCTCCCTTGCGCCTGCTTGCGCATGGATTTTCGGCACACGTTTGTTCCATGAATCGGCCCCATGGTATTCTGCCCCCTGTCCATGCAGTGCCTGATGTACAATGCAGAGTGCCTTAAACCTGTTCCGCTGCGTGACAGGAAGCCAATGAAGAGTACAAAACACAGGAGAGATATGGGCCCCATAAGGAGACCCTGTGGCCACCCGGGCGGCCAAGTTTTGGAGGTGCTGAAGCCGTTGGATCATGCCTTTGGGCTGTGAGAGATACAGGGAGTTACAGTAATCCAATCTGCTCTGCACCAAGGCTGCAACCACCGGGGGATGTAGAGTAACTGGTAAATGTAGGAAGCTCCTTCTTTAATGTTTTGAGGTGAAAATGACCTGCTTTACATACTGCAGACACTTGGTCATTCATAGAAAGAGAGGCTGAAAGAATGACTCCCAGATGCTTCACCTTGGTCATAGGAACAGGAAGAGGATCAGAAGGGGCTCCTACCACCATAACTCTGCCTTGTCCACATTAAACCTCAACCAATTGCACTCACCCACAGCAGTCAGGCACTGATGAAGGCACGAAGACACCTCAGTCCAATCAAGATCTAAATGTATCAGGATCTGGGTGACGTCAGCATACGAATAGCACCTGACGCTGAGGGAGCGGATGATACAGATCAAAGGCCAGATGTAAATGTTGAAGATAATGAGTTATAAGGCAGAGCCCTCCGGAACCCCACAAGTAAGGCGGCAGGAGTCGGAAACAAAGGAAGTAAGGGAAAGCACCTGAGTGTGACCGGCCAAGAAAGAAGAGAACCAGGCTAACACCTGACCCGAGGTTCCAATCTGAGTCAGGCGAGTAAGCAGGGTAGAGTGGTCTATGGTGTCAAACACAGCTGACAGATCAAAAAGAATCAGGGCATGCACCCCACCTGCATCAACCAATCTGGTCATGTCATCTAGGACCGAAACAAGTACACTTTCGGTGCCGCGACCAGGCCTAAAACTCGATTGGGTAGAATCAAGAAGTTTGTAGGATTCCAGAAAGGAAGACAGAATAGGAGAGACCAGAGATTCCAACAGCTTCATAGAGAAAGGAAGTAAAGAAATAGGACGAAAGGTGGAGAGAAGCAGTGGGTCCAATGAGGGTTCTTTCAGAAGGGGAATGACTGTGTCTATCTTCAATTCCAATGGAATAACATTGGATTTATGGCCAACGTAAATTCCATTAGAAGATCCCGGGAGATCTCTTTCATAATTACTAATGGTACCACATCGAGAGGAGAGCCTGACTTGATGCGTTGTGTGGCAGTAAATACCATCTCCCAGTGAAAAGCGGAAAGGAAGACCATTTCTCCACTGTAGCTAGGTGACTCGGGCCTATCAGTTGCCTCTCAGGAGCAAGTACTGACACAGATGCAAGAATATTATCTCGTATGGCTTTAATTTTAGACACAAAAAACAGAGACATCGAGTCACAGCGGTCCTGAGACGGACATATCATAGGAGAGAATTTGTCTGACAAAGACAATGATTTGACCGCTGAAAAGAGGGCTTTGGGCTGACTAAGAGCAGCCTCAATTTTCTGGGCTAAATAAGATTTCTTAGCTGCTGCTTTAGCTGAGAAATATGCTACTGAGCATGCTTTATGCTCAGCTCTGAGGTTGCAGTCATACACAATACGCCATTTGCACTACAACTGTTTGAGTTTAAGACGGGCTGCTTTTAAATGTTCAGAGAACCATGGTTCTGATGGAAGCCGATGGGGTTGAATAAGCCATCGAGGAGCAATTGTGTCGGCTGCTTCAAGGAGCAGAACAGACAGAGTTGAAAGAGAAATAGCTGGAACCGCTTGGCACTTAGCTTTGACTAGTGTGACCAAACACGATAAATCAGCAGAGTGCCAGCCGTGTAGCCATACTCACGGCGGGGGAATATAGGAGGTTGGTGAGCAGATTAGTGTTGGTACTGGGATGAGGGCGAACTTGTGGGTGTTCCCTTAATGTAGGGGGGTTGGGGCACATATTAGTGAGGGTACTGGCATGTGGACGAGATGAGTGGAAGTAACAGTGATTGCCGTTAAGTAATGCTTCATAACCTTTTTCCATGGGTCCAGCACAAAGGCTGTTCAACTGCACTATGTTCTGTTAGCCATGGGGCATGTTGTGGGTGTGCCTGGCGCTACTCATTTTTTTTTGCACCACAGGTTTCAGGGCACTTTTGAATCTGTGAATCAGCTCACAGTGCATTACATTTGTTCCACGCTATGTTCTTGTATGTGCTAACTACTTAGCGTAGAGGTAGTGCTTATTTTGGAAATCAGGCCCTTATACTTGTCAAAAACCTGAGAAGCGCAAGACAGCTGGCACACATGATTGCTTTATCCCAGAACACAGCTTATACATACCGTGTGAGGGTCATATTTAGTTAGGTTGAACATGCTCATGTAATTATCATTCCACTGGGAAGGCCTGGCGGGAGCAACAGTGGAGGGAGCACGCAGCATTGTGCTCACCCCCTGCTGTGTGGCTTGTCAGTCTGACCCGTCTAAGCTCCCTGGCCGCTGGTGTTAATGGGCATCCTCCTCTTCCTTGGGGTCCATCTTCTCTCCTCGCTGGCGCCCCTTTTGGCAGGCGGTGCAGAGGTCGAGGCAGAGATCCGGAAGCGGATCACATAGTGAAAGTGCCCACATTTCTAGGCAGAAGGCATGTTGTACTAGTAATGCTTTATCTAGTTTAGTTGATGTCACATACCTGCAAGTGCAACAGGTGTGCATGATGTGTGAGTGAGTCAGCCTACAGCCCCTCCCCTGTTTTATTTATTTTATCACTTTTGTACTTTTATTCCATCCATTGGACTTTCCTGTCATTTTGCATATATCATTATTTCATCTCTGAAAAAGAGAAAGAGAATGCCTACTACAAAGTCACTCCAACTACAGTTATCTGCAAGCCTAGATGCCCATACGAGTATGAGAGGAGAATCATTCAATATGACTCATGCCAAAGCAAAATCTTCTATCCAGCCAGGATTACTGACCTATTGGTATGAAAGGCCAATATCAAGATCCTGGAGAAGCCAAAAAATCCTCCATTAGAGCATATTCCTTAATCTTTCCCTTCCTCACCATCACCAAGAGAAAGTCATCTCTCAGAGGTTTTGGAGAGGAGTGCAAAGAGAAGACAATGAGTGGGAGAACTGGGAGTGGGAGATAGGGATAACATTGCAATGGTCATAGAAAAGATACACCACAGATGTGATAGTGGGCTACAAGGGAAAATAGGTGGCTCTTGAGCCCAAAATCCACCTACCACTTCTACCTTGGAAAGGTCTTCATTTACAATAGTATCCTGGGAGCAGATATCAACTATATCACTCGAACCTGGGCTTACCAAGATATACAGGAAAGCCAATATGAAGCCTGAGAACTATGGTAGTAGATAGATATATATTGGTTTTGTGGAACAAAAAGAACAAAAGGGAGTCTCAGCATCAGGGGCAGTATGACTTACAGTTGCATCAGCAACAAGAGAGAACTCCGTGCCACAGCCCTCAACGATGGTGGCTGGAGGAGTTCCATCACAGATCCTTCTGTGCCTTGTCTCTTCAAATCGAGAGAACGCTGGCTCCAAGCTGAACGAGTCTTCTGAATGGTGATCTATAAGGGTGCAAATTATAATAAAACTCAATCAGTCTGCAAATGTAAAGGACTTTCAGCAATGGTTTGAGACTGTCAAATATGGAGATTCTAAGGTTTTCCAGAGAACAGTGGACGTGCAATGTCAAACTTCCATTTATACCTCAACAGCAGTCAGAGGCAAAAATATGTGGTTAGATGAGAAATCGGTGACCTATGGATGGGTGAGCGTACACCTCCACACCCATCTTCTATGCTAGTATCATTAACAAATATGGCAGGCTAATTACATCGACCTGTTCAACCTTGTGTAAGTTTAGCTAGAATTGCTAGTCAGAAGCAAAGAACTTCTAGATCCAGGGATCTTTGCTTAAGAAAAGCTCAAAAGCCAGTGATTGCAAATAGAAAAATAAGCAAGCTAATTCATGATAAGAGGAACATAATTATCTTCAATGTAGAGATGCTGTCGAGTAATGAATCCAGAGAAGCTTTAAGAAATAGTGTTCTAGCTTGGTTGCACCAGAAAGTGGGGTGTGGTCTCATAAGATCGCACACCTTGGCATTCCTTTACAGGTTACATATTGATGCATTGTTTTCCCCTGGCAATAGAGAGTTGATTGTCGTAGGATGTAGTAAAAGCAATCTGTCCCAATTTTTGAGCATCTGTAATAACCTGGCATATGTGCAATCTACAATTAACATGGCTAATTTAGCTGAGGCTACGGGTGCTTCCTCCATCTTGTAACAGCCATTTAGAAAACGCATTTATCATTCTGGAAGTCAATTTACATATATATATATATATTTATCTTGGTCTCCTTCACGTCTTTTGGCTCAGTAGTTTTATAGCAATGGCCTCCATCTTTGAAAAAATTGAAATACAAAAGAGATATATTAATTATTGTATTGTATCGTATCAATTCACTTGCTGAAAATGCTTAAATTTCACGTTATTCCCCTTTTGTTCGATTTATGGTTTTAAGTTCTGATGTTTGTCATTCTGATGCACCAAAGACGTGATGGCCAAAGCGTGTTCGCGTAAGAGCTCATTGGCTTATCCACATTTAGGAATAATCTAAAGTAATTGAATGCTCTTAGTTTTTCCATCGTAACAGACCTGAAACACTGAGGTGCAATATGACTACCAGTCCTTTGATTTTTTATATGCCAGATGTATAAATACTGATCATATCAAGGGGAAGTCATGTATATCCAATTAAGATTTACATTGCAGTAAAATGCCTATGATCAGAAAAGGAAAAATATGGGCATGTTGCTCAGATCTTCTGAACCTTTATGAAAGGGTTGTATTCAGTCCCATAGGGCTGATTCAAAAATGTTCTGGTGAATGTAAGCAATTTTCAACCAAATCTTCTGTGAATCCATTGCATGTTTCCTCTGTGTTAATTGCACATTGCAGTGATTGCAAGTACGTTTGCGAGCCAAACTATTTTTTGTCTGTCATCTATTTCTATGCTGCCCTGGGAAGGCCTGTGGACAAAGGGTGTGTATTGTATAGCAACTTGGCTTATTCAGTCCTTTCGCTGAATCAATTTTGGTGCAGAATCTCTTATGGGGTTCGGCTTACAAGCACACAGTTACTGATAATTGCGTTACAACTTGTCAAGAGAATCTTGATTGAAATTCCCAGATTTGTCCACAAAGGTTATCAGTGCATCACCCTACGTTTTTCAGATGTAATGGCACACTACAATCTAAACAGAATTCCCATCAGTAAAAGTGCATTGGGTAATCATCATTTATTCAGGTGGTGTCCTTACTGGCACATGTGTTCTTTTTTCACTGTACCTCTACCATGGAGGTACAATCATGGCAGATATGCAGAATTTCTAAAATACCACATGTTGTATATCAGAAATACCCATTATATGTTTTGTGAACTATGTGAGGAAATGCTTTTTGTGACCTGTTTGAGGGATGGACATGAGTAAGGAACATCTTCTGCTCACACCAATACCATCCCATGGGAACAAATGCACAGAAGGGTTAGTAATGGCACTTTGACCATTGTAGATAAATTGGTCCAAAAGGGGTCTAAAAGACACTCACGTTCTGACCACCACGCATGTTTTTTACCCTGAAAGTGAATTGGATGTGGTAGCACACTTCTTGACTTATGTATCAAAACGTATTGTGATGCAGGAAGTAAATATAAAACACCAGGAGGTGTTTTACCCTACAATTGTGTGATAGATCTTGTGCACAGTATTTATAAAATACTGCATGAGCAAATATCTCAATACCCATCATGAATATGGTCCGTAAGAACATGAGGCATTCCAAAACTTGTTTTTAGAACAACCACCATGTCAATAGTGAGAATCACATTCTTACTCTATTCCTCCTTGTGAGAGCACTTCAGTCAGAAGGTGAGAATGGACTAGTTGTCACTTAAACTCATTGTCTAACTAGAAAGACCAATGTTTGAGTCCCAAGATATCGAAGAACCTCCTAAGCTCCTTGTGACTGGTCGGTTGTCACTCATTGTTTTTTAAACAAAGCAGAACACACACCATAGACCAAAGCCAATTTAGTTGACAGCAACAGTTTATACATCTTCACTCTCAATCACTCATGTTAATGTTTTGGGAGATCCCAGCAGAATGATCGAGCAGGAGCTATACCGATGGTACAAACAGATGCATATTTACATTGTTTCTTTTAAACATGTTTATATTGATGTCACTTAAGTTAAAACATTCTATTATGTTAATCTATATGTGTTTTTTCATACATATACATTTCTATTTACAATTACATGTCTAGTACTTTGTACTTGTTATCACTGTCATTACACTGTCGATCATGACATATTGCTGGAGCGGATGTCCTTTGCTGGGATCTCGGGTCGAATCCTGGACTGGTTTGTTTAATCCCTAGATGGGCGCACCCCGTCTCTGTCTCTTCCTCCTTTTGGCTCGGCTGCAAAACCCCTCACTTGCGGTGTGCCTCAAGGTTCTGCTCTTTCCCTCCCTTCTTCTCAACGCAATTAAGCTGATATGCTCGGTTTTCGGTGGTTCTCCTATGCTGACTACACACAGATCTTGGTGAGGCTAGATCTATCACACTCTGCTTCAGCTGAGCACTGCTCTTCCTGCCTTCTGGCTAGTCACTTGTGGATGGACAGAAATTAGCTTCACCTTAACAGTGAAAAGACAGAGGTTCTAGTTGTTGGCCCCTCCCTGGCCTCTACTGGATGGTCCTGGCCCACTGCCTACGCCCTCTATGGTGGTGAAGAATTTGGGGGTAAGCTCTCTGAGTCACTCTCCATGCAGAGCCAGATCAGTGCTGTCTGCCAGTCAGTCCACTTTAAACTCTGCATTCTGTCGAAAGTGCTTCCCTATCTTCTGATTCATCTTTGGTCACTGCTGGTATCCTCCCTCATTGCTGGCCCTCTAGATTACTGTAATGCTCTTTATCTAGCCCAGCCGTCGTATCTTCTTCAGCGGCTGCAGGTGTTGCAAAACTCGGTAGCTTGACTGGCAGTGGGGGCTTCTCATTTCTGTCCTACCACTCCGATTTTGGAAAAACTGCACTGGCTTCAGTTGGCCAAGTGTATAAAACTCAAGGCCTTGTGTGTGGTCCACCGTGCCTTTTATGGGAAGGGCCTAGATTTTTTACAAGGCAAATTTCACCCGTATGTTCTGGCTCAGAACCTGCATTCAGTTTCTTCTTTGAGAGTCATGATCCCCTGGTTCAGGTTGGCTTGCGTAGGTGGCTGCTCCTTCTCTGTGGCGGCAGTTTCACTGTGGAATGCTACTCCCTAGTTCCTGCTGGTCCTTGAGGACCACCTCTACTTTCGCTGTGCCCTTAAAACCTATCTTTCACAGTTTGACTTCGGCTCTTTTGTCCAGTCCTTGAACTATCTGCGCAATGATGCCCTAGCTGGTGAAGATGCGCTTTATAAATACTTTTTACATTACATTACATTATTGGACTAAGTTAGTTTTCTGATGTTCTATACATATTCTAATGATATATAGTGTGATTATAGACATACAGACAAATGTGTTGTTGGTTAGATGTGCATCGTTTTTCGGGACTGGTGATTCGGTGGACTTAAAGTTGAAAAATGTCCTCTTCTCCCTAACTATAAAGAAATACATTTCTGGAGCGGATGTTGCTTGCAGAACTCCTTACTCATTTCTCTTTACACATTCCCGATCAGCGTGTGTTCCTGAAAAAGTTAGACTTGGCCTTCTTTATTAATAGATTGTATTACTTTTTTTGTATTTGTATTACTTCTACTGTGTATTCATTGATGTATCTATGGGTAATGTTGACACAATAAAAACGTTTTTGACAACCAGCTGCGTACTTCAGTTAGGATTATGCCTTAGTGTGGTTGCAACCTATGACTGGGCTTAGTTTCACAAATACCCAGGTCAGAGACATGGGGCCTCATTACGAGGTCGGCGGTAACCCGCCGGTGCTATCGGCGGGTTGCCGCCGACCTCGTAACATCCTTTCCACCACCTGATATCCCAGTGCCACCGGGATGTTACAAGTCCCGGCGGCCTGGGATGTCAGGCGGCGGAAACTGTTTCCCATAGTCCCATAGTCCCATCGGACTACACAGGAATGGGGACACAGAAGCACCAGCACCATTGCTAACGGTGCCAGTGCTTCCATGAAAACAATACCTGCAGGAGCTGGTGCTCCCGGCATGTCAGACCTGCCGGGAGCACCGGCCCTGCAGGCATTCTCGTAGTCGGACAGTCCGGAAAGGGTGCCGGTACATTGCTACCAGCACCCTTATTTCCAGACCACAAGACTTGTGATGAGGCACATGGTCAATTTAAGTCTTTCTGAACTTGTACATTTAATTGGCCATAGGCACAAAGAAAAGACACTTAATCATGAAACTTTGGGCCTACAGGTCTGCGGTCTATGCTACGCACATTAGAAATGTGTGAATTATTCACTGTGTGAGTCAAATAAAAGTGTTTTATAGTAGTTGTCATGGCCATAATTCTGTTGCATTGTCAACATCATTCTTAACTGCTTTAACTCATGCTTTCATCAACTTTTGGGGTAGATTCTCAAAAGAAAAGCAACACTTAAACTGATTAATATGTGTAATGTACACATAAATACAATGCAACCAATTAAATATTGCTGTGGATGTCAACATTACTAAATGTTCATTTGTGATTTATCCGTTTGAGTGAATCTGCACAGACACACTCAGAGGATTCCATTTTTAGAAAAAACAAACTGCTGCACGTGTGGCACTTCTAATTGAACAGGTCCCCTCAGTGGTTGATAGGTGCTCTTACACTATTATTGTCAAAAGGGCTATATATTATGGTGGCTGCTGTTAAACCACATTGAAAGAATTATTTTGTCGGATTAACATAACATTTGTACGTATGTAACACCAAAAAGTTGTTTCAGCAATTACATAGCAAACGAAATTCCTGTGTTATTCAACAAATGCATCTCCCAACCTTACAACACGTCTGCTGTGCTGACATTATGAGGAATGATCACCAGCCAAGAAGGTCATCAACCAGGACCAGACCCAGTAGATGGAGCAGGTAATCAAAGATGAGGTAAGACTCTTTCGCCAAATCATGGGCAAAATGTTCCAAGAAAGTGGGTAGCACTGTGGCAGCAAATCTTCCACTAGATTAATAGTGTTGCCATTCACTCTGGGAGACAATTAGAGGGTAAGAAATGCTTGATTGAACACAAGCTACAGGTTGCAGCAGGGTGCTTCCACTATTATGCCATGAGAGGAAAGGCAGTGACAATACTTTGGTTGGGTGGCAGTCTTTAGGCACCTGTTCATGTTCAACCACTGCTGGAGATGGATACAAGTACACACAGAGTGCATATATATTAGAAGAAAAATGAACTCTAGTGTCCAAATGAGGAAGGCAACATACCTATTCTAGCTAGTAATTGATAATTTGTATATCATTATTGACATGGACAGCAGACACACATGTTAATCTATAAACCACCAGTGTGCTATTGAGTGTGAAATCGAGCTCGGCTCATCCGGCCATGGAATGGCATCATGTATGAACATTATGTGTTGCACTTTGTTTGTTTGCAACTCTGTATGGTGGCTATCTGTCATTATTGTATCCTGTACACCTTCTGAGTCATCAGGATCGGAGGGATTGACAGGTGAGTGAGAAGGAGGATAGCATTCACTCGGTTAGATGGTAGTGCAGCTGCAAGGCCCATATAGTTGGTTTTCACACCCATAGCTGTAACCACCACTGCCACCACAAAACCAAACACAGCAGGAAGACAACCACTGAGATACAGCCAGTGATTGCCATGCAGAAGCGACATGGTGTACTCGGGAGCTGCCAGAAAGAATGACGTCCCTCCAACTGCTGCTACATCTAGCTATACAACCATGGATGTGCCACATGCTGTCCTACAAACCTACAATCACTGTTTCAGTGGAGGGCCATGTGACTTGAATTTCGTTTTAAAGTAATATTAGCCACATCCTGCATTCAGAGTGAATTATATGCCTCATCTGAGGGCCGTGCCTCTAAAACAAAGCACCTGTGGACTAAAACACCCATTACCCTGCCCACATCCTGCCTGCAAGTCTGGAAGACATCTTGAATACTCTGATTGGCTCCTGGGGAACCATGTGACTTCACCATGTGACTGGAATTTCATTTTAAAGCCCTTTCTTACCACACCCTGCATCCCCAGAGGGTTCTATTCTGTGCACCAATGTAGGGTCCTACCTCAAAAACAAAGAACCCTTGGCTTATAACACCAAGTACCCAGTCTGAATCCTGCCTGCAAGTCTAAAAGTTATTTTGACCACTCTTATTGGCTCTCAGTGGGTCATGTGACACACTGTGTCCCTTGCTAATGATAATCACCTTTACATTTTTATAGCATTAGCTTTTCTGCTATCAAATTTATGAGCATGTTGCATAGGCAAAGAACAGGTACCTTTGCCCAAGGATTTATTTAGGCAAATAGCCATAGCGTAATTCAACTTCTCAAAGGTAAACAGACCAAAATCCCCTGTGGAGAAAAGGACTCTATTCACTCGACTTGTACATTTTTTCAAAAGTGAATAATTCCATCAAATCCACATTCCCTTTTATGTGGTTCCAAAAGTGATAACCAGGTGCGTTTTTCAAGGATGCAATATTTAACCAGTACCAAGAACGTCAAAGCACGGTGGTCACTCACGTTTATCCGATTTATTAATAAATATGAACAATAGGGTAAAATTGGAGCAGATACAAAGGTGTAGTCTATCCATTATTGTGCAGTATGAAGGTCCTTTGGGATCAAGAAACAAATATTTCAAATGTTTTAACAATCAACCCATGCTGAACCCGAGATAAGGCATTTCCCCCCTTTGTTTCTGACTTAGTTGGACATAATATGTCGGTGGCACAGGCAGAATTAAAATGATCTCCAATGAAAATATTAGCCTCATGGCAGTCGCCCAACCATGCCTCGATCTCATTGCCCAATGACCACTGGAACTCACAGAGTTGGTTTTTTGCAAGATTCCAATATAGATCTGTAATGAATAGTTTCTGCTTAGTTTCTTGAAATTGAAGACCTAGTGCTAGGATTCTTGAGGTGGAACTATCAATAAGGACAGGGTGCACCATTATTCTTAAATCAATTGCTATCACCAACCCCCCATATGGTCTCCCGAACTTACCTGTGGTCACACAGTGGAAAATACCTGTAACCCATTTAGATATAAAGAAGCATATGCATTGTTTCTCTGAAACATGTTAAATGTCATAGTCCCAGATAGGAGACTTGCAATTCGCCAACTCTCAGAGATTATAAAAACTACAACAGTTCCGAGACAAACCTTTCAAGGGGTTACTGTTAAAGATTGGGCAGTCACTCTTTGAGCAAGATGTTCTAACATATTGCCTCTAAGAGCCATGACCAGTCAGTCTCTGATTTCTTAAAATGTGGCAGCCCCCCAAAGGATTTATAAAGAAGATCTCACGAGTGGATTGATCGAAGAGCCATGATGTCAGAAAATATTGAGGGTAATTTGGAGCGATTCAATTGGAAAGAACCATTAATTTGAATAAGTATAATAACTACAATAATTCTGTTGTTTTTGTGTGAGAGGATTTCCTCGATTTCCTCTTGGACTTTTTAACTGTGGGACCATGCATACTGGGTGTTGTAAGAGAATCCTCCTCCGAAATAGACATCAATAACTGAGAATCCAAGTAAATTATCTCGTGATTAGTGGACAGGGACCTTAAGAATTTCCTGGAGGATTTCCCTCTGTTACCCTTGGTGGGCGGAAGATTTTTTTGTTTTTACGTTTCTGAAGGCCGCAGGTTCCCCTTTTTTTGGTTAATAATACCAATGGTGTGTCAACATATTCAGGGGAAATTATCTCCTTGTGGAATTGGACTACCGACTTGGATTGAGTCTGGAACTCGCCTTGAGACACAATTAGATAAGTTATATTTCAAGGAGACTGTGAGTGCATGTGACCTCGTCAACAGTTGTTGCCAACACTAAAGCCCTTGATGGTGTATCACAGTTAGATATACTGTTGTGTGCTGCCCTGTCCATGTCAAGCTTTTCAGAATCAGTTTTAAGAGTTTTGTTTTATGCGAGATGGTATTCTTTACATTATCATGCAATCTAGGATAGAAGGATAGATTCAAGCACCAGATGGCGAGCAGCTATTGAAGAAGGGGCAAGAGTGTCCACATTAGATGAAGAATCCATTCTCAGTCTTCGAAATACATTGGAAGGAGTAACTAATTCCACTTAAGGATTATGTTTGTGATCAGAATGTTTTTCAGATGATTCATTGTTGGAAATAACTTGCCCTGATCTGGGGGTTGTTGCACCCGGATCAGATGCCAGTGGATCGTCACACATCTCCTGACACATACGGATGAAAGATTCATACAAAACAATAGAGTCAGAAAAATCTACATATAAAGCACTGGACACAGAACCAGAGGTGGTAGAGGGCAAATTAACCTGAGAGTCTGAAGGGGATTTAGGTTGGCAAAATGCAGTGATTTCCCCTTGTTTGTGTTTTTGATTAACGCACGGAAGAACCCCTATACCCTTGGCAGTTGTAATAGGTTCCAGAGGATTCTCCAAAAGGGGATCTCCAAAGCTTGGTCCAAATGGGAGTTGATCTCCAAAGGAGCGTCAGCATTCGTGCTCAAAGAGGAAACACTTCTTAGATTGTATTTGAAGGACATTGTTGGGAAAATGGCAATGCTCAAAATTCAACAATCTCAATCCATATGTCCCTTTGAATGTACAAGGTCCAAATATAGGATTGTTCTGTACACTTAGCAAAATGGCAAAAGCTGCCCTTCCTTAGACTGCCTGCAGACCACTGCAGACCGCTTTTTGCACCACATTCATGGTGCATCTCTAATAATGTTTGAGCACCATAAAGCACCCCAGCAAGGCCACAAGGAACCACAGTTAGTCACTGCATACCCCGTCACTGTTTTATAGAACAGATTACATTTTTGGGTGTAACGGGCCACAGCAGAGTGCCGCTCTTCAATGTCGCACCAAAGTGCAATGGTTACCAAACGCTGCCTGAGATATTCGCAGGCTGTGATGTTCAAATGAGATACCCTGTGGCACCTTGCCCTGAGACGGCAAGGCACAACAAGAATAGTTACCTAGCATTCAGAAATGTCCTCACACAAAGTATGAGGCACAGGAAAGCCACCAGTGGAGAATACCGAAAGCACCAGTGGGACCAGTGTCCAAGCTCCACCACTGCCAATTGAAAGCTGTTGGAGCCAAAGGCTGTTGTTCTAAATCAAAGAAAATGAATGTTCCGCTATTTATGCCTCTTCCAGTGGCCATGCTTTTTCTGACTTTCACTATGCACTTATGTCCCCCTTTGACCAACACTACCCTGCACTCACATTCACCCCTAACACCCTATTCCCCAGTCCTGGATCACCTCTGAGATCTAGAGCTTCAAAACAAACTTGCATGTTGACTTATGATGCTGGTGCATCATACGACCAACGACTCTCACCCTTCTCCTAGCCAAAAGAAATCCTTTGCTGGCCGCACCTGTGCATTAGACTCTTACAAATCCTCCTGCTTCCCAAACCATATCTTCAAAATGTGCAGTCACCCCCGCAAACGTTCATCTACCCTCCAAGCTTTGCTCACACCTCCAAGCCAATATCCTTTAGCTACATATTGTTCGCTAATGACTTGTCTCAATATTCTTCTTCTAAAATCTATAAAATGTATCACACCCATCCTCTCCTTCTATCCCCCATTGTTCTTCTGCCAACCACCTCTCCCCTTCTTCTCTTTTCATTATCATGTACTTAGCTTCATTTCAACATGTTATCCTGAAAGCACAAGTAGAAATAGACAATATGTTCTTGAAAACATGAGCACATAACAATTAAGAGTAACTGAAATCAATTAAAAAATAATCATGTAGGCATTGAAATCAGTATAGAGTTTGTGAACAGCCATATGCATGATCAAACCATTCTATCATACCTCCTATCATAGCAATAGATTAATTCCTATAAAGTGTATTAATAATTATATATTTTCAAAGAAATGAATTGAAGCCATGTTCCACTGGCATTTGGATAACTAAGTACGAGTGAGCGGTAGGGTCATAACATATAAATTCCCAAATTTAGCGATATTCTTGATGGTGTTCATCTCATGATAATTTTGTGAACAATCAGATTTCCGACTAACATATCACTTCCGTCACTCGCCCCACAGAGTGAAGAAAACATTCATACATTCCTGATAATGTCTGCACTAGGCACATTCAACCTATAGCTTTCTACTCATGAGTATGTTTGCTCATACTTGTCAGCGCTAACATTTTGTTGGACTTTCCCTAAACAAGTCTATTTAAGCATACTTTGTATGTCTTGGCATTTTGTCCTTTTTTCCATGCTTTTTCTAACTAATGAGATACTGCAAATACTACCTCATCTTGTGCCATGAGATTACAAAGCCTTTCTGTTGTAGAAATATCTTTGACATCCTTGCTAATGACACTCAATTATTTTTCCCCTTTCCCTTCTTCATCTCAGTCACATTAAAACAGATTATTATCTGTCCCACAGCTGTCCATCACTGAATGGCTCTCTGTTCACTCATTCTGAACTCGATCCCTGCTCACAACTCTTATCTACTTCCTACCTGACCTTTGTGCTCCATTGCCCAAGGCTCACAACCTTGATGACCTCTTTGATAACAACCTCTGACTGCAACAATTCATTAATACCACCAGCCTTGTTGCTTCAATTAACCTTCTCAACATTTGGAAAATGTGTCTATTTCTTACTCACCACTCTATGAAAACACTGATCTCTACTCTTGGGCCCAGCAAACTCGTCTACTACACCTGCCTACTCATTGGCCTATTTATGTACTCCTTCCTTCCTGTAGACAGATAACTCATCTTCAATTCCCATACACTGTACTACCTACCCAGATCCTTCTCCACTTATACCTGATGACACCATTCTCATTGGCTGACCCCTTTTCAAGGTCCTTCTCCTTGTATACAAAGCTATCACTGGTCCTGTTCCTCAGAACTTGCCTGACTGTATCTCTATCTATTCACCATCTCATTCCCTCCACTCCTTCTCTGCACTCCATCTCACTATTCTATGACCCACATGCCTCTGCTAACCTCGCTCTTTCACCCTCCTTCCTAATCCCCACTCTACCCCCACATTAGTTATATATTTGTAAGCCAACCATTTGTTATATTTGTATTGCTTGTCTTCTTTTGTTTTGTTTCTGCTCTATGTCCCAGTTAGTTTACACCTTCATAAAGGAGCTTTCACCTTGTTCTCATCTTTGTGCTATTCTACCGGCTCCCGTGCAGGGAATGCCACCACCATCTGTAAAGGTCTTAGTAATGTTGTTATCTTAAATAATTTCTGATCGAAATTAACAAACCTGTTTTTAAAATATATACAAATAGAAATACAATGCTTTGGGGTGTCATGGATCGAGACTATGGGAGTATGCCAGGCCTACCCACCATTAAGAGCCACTGTGAGTGACCTCTATGGAAATGGATATGCAGGATGATGCTATTGGAATACCAGAAGACACATTCAAACCAGACAACATTCTTGTGGATGCTGCTTGTGGGGGGTGGCTGAGCGGCAACTCTGGAGACATCTGTTGAGGCTTATTAAGGCAATATTCGGGGATCCAGTCATTGGAACTTGATAGATGGACCAGGAGGACATTACTAGGGAGCACGAGAGGGTTGTTGTATTCATTGGTAACATGGCAGCAGCATGACGAAAATGGGGAGGAAATGAGAGAGTGATGAAACCCTGGTAAAATTGAATACAGTGCTGAGTCATCAAATGCTTGGGGCTACCAGGAAGCACAATGGGGGGCATTGCAGTGATGTTCCATATTTTCCCCTCACCCTGGAGCACTTAGTTCATTATTTTGCTCATATGCACATTTGCTTGGACACAGACGCATGCACCCCCAAATCACCTAGTTTCCTTGTACCCTTTGTTGGTAGGCAGTCGGTGGTTGTTGAGGTGATAGGCACCTGTCACAAGTCTTTCCCCTGGTGGTTCTAAGCACATGGAAAACAGACCTAGATAAAGCACCATTACAGTGATTTTGGTGTGTGGGTGGGTTAGTATAGGGGTAGGGGATAAAAGCATTTAGACTTTTTGCATGGATTTTATTAGGTGGTGGAAATGAAAGATCAACATCTGGAGTGTTTTGGTTAGGATAGGAGAATTGACACCTAGATGTTTTTGGGGAAATATTGGACTATCTTGGGGGCAGGTATTCATATGCATGTATTGCATATTTATAAATTAGTACATTTTTGTTCTGCTATCCACATGGTTGTTCTGGTATATTGGATGGTGATTGTCTTTACAACATTGTCATGGTTACTAGATAGTATTACTTCCACATGTACCATTTTGTTGTGCTCTGTTCAATATATGCAGGAGTGGTTCCTAATCTTGAATCACCCCACATGTCTCATTGTGATCCACCAGTTGCTCCCCGTTGGAAAGTAGTGCTGTTGGGTATTTTGTGTAGATTTGGGGCCTGGCGGTATTTTCTTACCGCCGAAAAATAATTTAGCAACAATCACTCCTTGTATTCAGATTGGGTTATGTATAATAATAATACAGTGGATATGCATTATTTCAGTACACAGACATGCGTGGTTGGTATGCGTGGTTGGTATGCGTGGTTGGTGGTATTTTTGGTGAGCATAATTCCTTTGTTTTATTTGTGGCCCCAATATCCAGAACCCCTTATTTTTGTTTAGATTTTTCGTGTAATCACTAGAGAGACCTCAGGCTTGCATTTCAGGAACACCACATTTTCATTTTTAGTGTGCCACCATGGGCAATTTCTCGCTGTCTTATCTACGGCAGCGAGCTATCATGCGGTATTTATCACCAACTTATTTACGTCTGGTGAGCTATGTCCAGGGCCTCCCTTTCTGCCGACTCATAGACCTCCGGCAGACTACAACACACACAGTTAGTTATAATTGCTCATACTGAATGACATTGTGCACACAGCTATAGCTAAATCTTATTTTTAGCTACCTAAAAAATGACAATTGCACTGTCTAAACATCTCCCCACATCATCAGCACTGTATTGGTAAATGCACAAATGAAAGAGAAAATAAAACACACCACCCGTCTGCTTTCAGATATTTTTGTGTATTATAAAAGTTGCATTTAAACACGATCTCACTCTTTTACAGAAATAAATGAAATAGCACAGTAACAGCATTATTTGTGATACACTAAGAAGAGAGTGGCGGGGAACAAGAATTCAATTTGCAACATTAAACACATGGGTAAAGCACAGGAATCTCCTTTCCTACACTGACTGAATATTTCCGCACACACTCAGCCCCCACACTTCAGCGAGATAATTACCAGGCTTATTCAGCATGTAACTTCTTTGGCTGTTCGCCTTCTGGAGGGGTTCACCCAGCAAGGACAAGCATTCGCTGTCACTCAAACTGGGACTTGTTGACTGGGAATCCCAGTCTCTGCAACCAAGTTGAATCTGCTTTAGGAATCAGGCATCCCCAGCTATCAACTCAGTCCTTCTCCCATCTGTGTCAAGATGTCTCCCTAGCTTCTTCCTCGAGATTATACAAGAAAACTCTGGTTACCTCCTACCAAAGGATCCTAACCAATAAAATTCTATCATGCCCTAACCACCCCCTGCACACAATGGCTTGGCTTATACAGTTGCAACTGTAACCAAACTGATTTCCTGCTTATTCGAGGTCTTTGCTTCCTGCAGTTACTGTGGACAGAACAGCAGAGCAAAAAGAAAAAAAAACTGAATGTGCATTTAAATAATGACTTTCAGAGCCTGTCATTTTCCATTCATGTTGCACTGGAGAACACATTATTATTAGTGGGTTATGATCAGGTTAGTTGTTAATGAGGTTAGTTTATTGAATTTCAAATGTGTCTCTTGCAACATAGGCATTTCAGGTGAAAAATAGTGCGCATTTTGAATGTACAAATGTGTGCTTTTAACTGTGAAAAAAATGATTTGCATTTTATATGTAAAAATCGTTTTTGACTGAATAACCTGCCCTCACATATATGTCCAGGTTACACTGACAACACATAGCTTGAAATAATTGCATCATAGCAATGCACCAAACCCATGCAGTGGTACTGCATAAAAAAAAACAAAAAAAAAACATGCTACACATTGATCCTGTGCAGCAGTGCTGCACTCTGTGTTGCAACACGCTAAATAACCTTACAGTGCCATGGAATATATGTTATGGTATGTTATGTTGACTTATACTGTGCACCGCTGCCATCCAAGGGCATTCTCCAGGCGCTGATGTGGCTCTTCAAGAAAGAGGATGGGGTTGGTTGGTGAGGGCAGAGGGATAGGATAGGTCCAGAACCAGGAGAAACTGGTGTCTGAGTTTGTTGGGTTGCAGGTGAGTTGATTGCGTGCACTGGTTTGTTGTATCCATATGGGTGAGGCCCAATGCCTGGGTTGTTTGTTTTATGTGAATGTCTGTTATGTTGGGTGTGTGTTTGTGTGATTTACGTGTAAATCGGCTGGTATTTAAGGTTATGGGTGTGTGCACTGGCTTGTTGTGTCGGTAGGGGTAAGGTCAAGTGCCTGGGGTTGGTGTTGTATGCAAGTGTTCGTTATGTTGGGTGTGTGCTTGTGTGTAGTTTACTTAGCCATGGGAATGTATAGTACAAGGGAGGTGTTTAGGAGGGGAGCAGGAATAGGGTTGTTAGTGCATTGGGTAATCTCAAAGTTCTTCTAGGGGGCAAATCTTCACAAATCTATCTAATTGTGACACATAGCTAATCTTCACAAATCTATCTAAATGTGACGCATGGCTAATCTTCACGAATCTATTTAAATGTGGCATAGCTGGGGTAGTTAAACATTTAGTAGATCCAGATCAGAATGATTATATGAGGGGATTTCAAATTATCTTCCTACTGAAAACTTGGGTAGTTAATAATATACACGTACAAGGCTATGCCTCCTATTGTATCCTAGTTACCAAAGCCCATCGGGGAAGACTGAGGTGCGGACTTCCAGGGACGTCATTTCACCAAAATGCCAGGGGTAGCGGAAGTGACATCACACGACCCTTGACCTTTGATGAGATCACAGGAAATTATGTCATTTGACCCCTCCCTGAAGTGATATTGCAGGAAGCGACAGAACACAACCTTTTACCCCTTGACAAAACATGAAGTGGCATCACATAGCATTGTTCCTAAGTACACTATGAAAAATATGGTTACGATATCACTATAATGTGATATATATTTCATACAAGAATGGATCACATTATGTATCGTTAAGGTCAGTGTCTATAGGCCCATATTACCAAATTACTGTGAATGCAAGTAGACATGCATAGCCAAATGATAATGATGTGTTATTATATAGCACTTACGCTTCAGTGCTTTATATAGCAAAAACATACATACAATATCACCCAACCTGTATTGGTACTCATTTATCGACCTCCGAAGGAGGAAAGGCTGAGTTGAGGTGTTTAAGAACAGACTAAATCAGTGAGTCACAAACTGGAGTGTGCCTGAAATAAACCTTTAATGGGTCTAGCAATTGTTGTATAGAATTCCAATAAGGCACATTATTTGGTATTCCTGTTCTTTCGTATTTAGGGTCACTGCTGAAAGTCTTAGACTTGTGGAACCCCTGTTTTTTATTTTTATTTATTTTATTTATTTAAAGAGGCCTGAACAAGAAAGCCAGCCACTCCAGAAGCAAAGAGCCACAACGCGCTAACTACAGCCCAGGAGCTTGCATTAAAAAAATAAAACAAAAAAAGACACTACATTTAAAAAAAAATCATTTTTTAGGGGTAGCAAGGAGATCTCAGGGTTAGCAAGGGAGACCTCAGGGGTCGCAGTTGCGACCCCTAAATGACGTCCCTGCAGACTTCTAACCACCTGGATAAAAATCCCCAAAATTGCTTGTGTATGTTTATTACTGCCATACCTCGAATAATGTTATGAGGACAATGAATATATAAAAAAAAAATACTGTAGTGGGTGGGCCAGAGACAGGAGAGATTTACACTCACAGGTTCTGCTAGTGGGGAATTTTAACATCCAATTCTAACCACTTAATATATTTGTGGGGCTGGTAGAAGAAATAGATCTGGCCTGTGCAATCCCCGAGAGAGTGGCACCAGCCCCAAAGAGGTCATATATCTATGCAATAGATGTAGCACACATTTTCTTTAAACTAGGATTAAGGGCATGGAATGGTATCTTTCCTAGTGATCAACGAGCCAAACCGACCTTTGTTGCCCACAGTAATATATCCCTCATTGATAAAGTTTTAACACACACCAACAACTTGCACCTGATTGAATCTTTTTCAGGTGATGAAAACCTTGAAAGCGATCATCATCTGCTGTCTATTTCACTCATTAGAAATGCGAACGAGGACCTACAGTGTCTGTCTGCATTAACTCTGGCAATGTTCCCATACAAATAATAGGCAATGCACGCCACACTGTAAAATGGGCAGATATGGAGGGGAGCACTGGATTCGCTAATCGCTATGTAGAATTACTGGGGCCCATAGAATACTTTGCACGCCTAGAACCTTCTCAGAACGAGTTACTTTCTATTACTTATGAGGTGATGACTGGATGTATGTCACGATATACTACAAAACCTAGAAAGGCAGTTGCCCACCAAGCTATACGTCATGCTGGCTGGTATGACGCTGAATGCAGATATAAAAAAAGAGATCTCATCATGGATCTGAAAGCGATTATTGAAACATCAACCATAGACATTCATGCTCTGAGAAAGGAGTATAAACTAGCAATGGATAAGAAAAATAAGGAATTTACAAAAAATAATTGGGACTTACTTTTTACAGGTGTCACTGAAAAAAACAGCATTGAATTTTGGAAGATAGTGAATGGAGGAACCACTGAGGGCAGGAGCATTTTGCATGATAATACCTCAAGAGCAAATTGAGTAGAGCATTTCAAAGCACTTTATTGTGACTCGACGCCATTCATGGATGAACACATTGATAAGTCATGATAGTAGTACACTGATATTCATCCTCAAATTAGCAAACAAGAAAGCAGAAAAGTACCAGGCCCGACAAAATAATGGTCAGCCTATTTAAAGCACAGATGGATGCATGGGCTCCCATATTACACTGTGTAGTTAATGCTTTTACTGCTCAATCATGGACCGTAGCATAAATACTTAAGATTTACAGAAAGGGCAGTAGAGAGAACACTTCATATTTTCAGCCAATTTCCCACCTGGATGCATCTATTAGCCTGGGTTGTGAATGGGACAAATATTAGACACCATCAAGCTGGTTTCCAGCAAGGTCTTAGCACAACAGACCAAAGCTTTCACCTGTTCATTATCCTCCAAAAGTGTGTACTCCTTAGGAACATGAATATCTACACTGTCTTTATTGGCCTTCAAACTAAATTGTGGGAAACATTGCTAGGCATAAATATCCCTCCAGCACTGTTGAAGGCCATCCTTTGTCTATATAAAGACAATAGGGTGGTCGTTTTATATAATGCTAGCACAAAGTACCCGTACTTCACACAGGTTCTGTAGACAGACATGATCACACTTTCATAACTTGTTGACAATTAATGATCCTAAAGGTCCCTTTTGTGAGACACTTATCATTTGATGTGCTTTGCACTCTGAAGTTAACTGCACTGAGATTGGGCGTGTGTGGCTTGCTTAAATGCCCCGGATCAGACATGGATGGGGCAAGGGAGGGTCGTCTGGTATGCAGCAGCATAATGGGTCCTTGTGTGCACTCTCCCCACCTGTGACCTCACCCATGGCGTGGTGCAGTGCGTTGCGGTGCAGGTATCTCATAAACAGTGCGTCCTAGAGTCGTGAAAACTGGTTTTCAAGGTCCCACAGTGATCTTAAAGTTTTGTTCATGGTATTGAGATGCTTTACATGAGCTTTGTCTAGTCCTTCTATGACCACACTGATGTTTTGAGCCTTGCGGTGCAAATATCCTAGAAATGGTGCGTCCTAGGGCTTTGAAATGTGGTATTCCTTTGAGTTTTGTTTCTCACATCCAGATGCTTGCAATGGGCTCTGTCTAGTCCGTCTAGGATTACCTTGATGTTTCACCACTCCCAGGCAACCGTCTCATGTGTGTGGGGGCTGAAATCCAGGGACTGGGGTGCGGTTTCCACATCTAATGTAGCCAGTGACGTGCAGAGGGTACTAACAGGTAACTGAACCATTTGGGGCAGATTGGTGATATAGTGTCCATTTGTATGAGGAACAAACAAAATAATATGTTTCTGTTTTACATAGATAGATAGATTTAGGGAGATGTTACAGACACACCAATTATTAACAGGGGGGTAAAACAAGGGTGCATACTGATGGCCACTCTTTTTTGTATCCTGATGGACAAAATTGCCATCCAACTTTGTACACCCCACACAGATGCCCTGACTTTGGCCCAAGAAAAAATGCCTTTTTTTCCATTATGCAGACAATGCTGTCATAAAATCCCTGATGCCTATGGGTGCAAAAACCCAACTGAATGCTTTCCAAGAGAGCTGTAGAGACCATGGAGTAGAAATGAACATAGCGAAGACAAAAAGCATGATCTTCCACTCATCCAAAAGAAGTGACTACATCAAGGCTACATGTAGAGATCAAGAGACTCTCCATAGAGCAACTTGATACCTTTAACTGCCTCGGTTTTGATTTTCAAAACAATTGCAGATGGAGGAGGCATGTTGATAAGGCTGAACTAAGACTTGAATGACGTGGTAATGCAGCATTACATTTTCTTATCAGTTGCCAGGGTGGTGCTTTTTCCCCAGCAGAGGATGTCTATAACTTACAAACAGAATCTGCGGCTTTTTATGGTGCAGAGGTGTGGGGTTAATGCCAACACTCAAAACTGGTGCTAACAGTGGAGTAATTTTTCAAGAGAGGACTGCAACCTCCATTGAACATGCCAAAGGATATGCTTTTAACAGACTTTGTTCATGGGTGTATAGTGGAGAAAATATCAGTAAAGCCAGTCTTTTACTAGTCCCAACTCTAGTCCTCACACCATTTAGTAAAATACAGGGAAGAGTTTGAAGACCTGTTAGCACAGGTCGGGGCGGGGGGCCATCTACTCCATGGTGCACCTACATAAAATCAACACAGCTTTCCCTTGATTTAGCTCACTTGCGGTCTAATACATCTCCATAAATCAAGGAACAACAATCTGAGTAAAAATGCTCTTGATAAATTGGCCATGGCCAGCAGGTTGGCCTCTGCCACCAGATCTATGCTGGCATTGAGATTATTGGGGACATAAGTCTATATTTGGAAGAGAGAGATGTATTGATATAATCACTAATCCGTATAACAGGGCAATGTACATGCAATTCCGTTTTACAATCCGTCCAATTGCCAATATGGCTGCTAAATGGAAGAATGGTCCAGAGGATCCCTGTCTTTTGTGTCACTTCTTCTAGCCAGGTTACAAATAATTGAAAACATAATAGATATCTTTGCTACAGGTGGGTCATTTACCATCAACACAAGATGCTATAGCACTGTGTACGTATACTTCCTCAGACGTTGTTATTGTCAAAATCAGCATTTTTTTTGCTAAAGTTTGGGCCAAAAGGAGATCCCTGGTGATTATATAAATGGATCTCGCAAGCAGTATGTATCCTAAGAAAACTTTTTTACATAGGTTGATATAGTGATATGTGAACATTTGAAGGTTATGATACAGGATTACTATTGTCAGCAGCTTAAAATAAAATACTAAAACAAACTTTTTTCAGATTGGTGTGATTTGAATTGTTAGTTCTCTCTTTAATATGTGCAATTGCTATGAACGTTTAATGTATATTATTATAACTTTTTGTATGTGGACTGTATATTTACACTGTTTCAGTGGAGGGCCATGTGACTGGAATTTCGTTTTAAAGTAATATTAGCCACACCCTGCATTCAGAGTGAATTATATGCCTCATCTGAGGGTCCTGCCTGTAAAACAAAGCACCTGTGGACTAAACACCCATTACCCTGCCCACATCCTGCCTGCAAGTCTGGAAGACATCTTGAATACTCTGATTGGCTCATGGAGAACCATGTGACCTCACCATGTGACTGGAATTTCATTTTAAAGCCATTTTGTACCACATCCTGCATTCCCAGATGATTCTATTCTGTGCACCAATTTAGGGTCCTACCTCAAAAACAAAGAACCCTTGGTTTATAACACTAAGTACCCAGTTTGAATCCTGCCTGCAAGTCTAAAAGCTATTTTGACCACTCTTATTGGCTCTCAGTGGGTCATGTGACACACTGTGTCCCTTGCTAATGATAATCACCTTTTTATTTTTATAGCATTAGCTTCTCTGCTATCAAATTAATGAGCATGTTGCATAGGCAAAGAACAGGTGCCTTTGCCCAAGGACTTACTTACGCAATTAGCAATAGTGTAATTCAACATCTCAAAGGTAAACAGGCCATAATGCCCTTTGGAGAAAAGGACTCTATTCACTCGACTTGTACATTTTTTCAAAAGTGAATAATTCCATCAAATCCACATTCCCTTTTATGGGGTTCCAAAAGTGATAACCAGCTGCGTTTTTCAAGGATGCAATATTTAACCAGTACCAAGAACGTCAAAGCACGGTGGTCACTCCCGTTTATCCGATTTATCAATAAATATGAACAATAGGGTAAAAGTGGAGCAGAGACAAAGGTGTAGTCTATCCATGATTGTGCAGTATCACTGTCCCTTGGGACCAAGAAACAAATATTTCAAATGTTTTAACAATCAAACCATGCTGAACCCAAGATAAGGCATTCCCTCCCTTTGTTTCTGACTTAGTTGGACATAATATGTCGGTGGCAGAGGCAGAATTAAAATGATCTCCAAAGAAAATATTAGCCTCATGGCCGTCGCCCAACCATGCCTCGATCTCATTGCCCAATGACCACTGGAACTCACAGAGTTGGTTTTTTGCAAGATTCCAATATAGATCTATAATGAATAGTTTCTGCTTAGTTTCTTGTAATTGAAGACCTAGTGCTAGGATTCTTGAGGTGGAACTATCAATAAGGACAGGGTGCACCATTATTCTTAAAACAATTGCTATCGCCAACCCCCCATATGGTCTCCTGAACTTACCTGTGGTCACACAGTGGAAAATACCTGTAACCCATTTAGATTTAAAGAAGCGTATGCATTGTTTCTCTGAAACATGTTAAATGTCATAGTCCCAGATAGGAGACTTGCAATTCGCCAACTCCCAGAGATTATAAAAACAGTTCCGAGACAAACTTTTCAAGGGGTTATTGTTAAAGATTGGGCAGTCACTCTTTGAGCAAGATGTTCTAACATATTGCCTCTAAGAGCCATGACCAGTCAGTCTCTGATTTCTTAAAATGTGGCAGCCCCCCAAAGGGTTTATAAAGAAGATCTCACGAGTGGATTGATCGAAGAGCCATGATGTCAGAAAATATTGAGGGTAATTTGGAGCAATTCAATTGGAAAGAACCATTAATTTGAATAAGATTTTAAAGCCCAATGGCCATACATTCTGTTGTTTTTGTGTGATTCCTCGATTTCCTCTTGGACTTTTTAACTGTGGGACCATGCATACTGGGTCTTGTAAGAGAATCCTCCTCCGAAATAGACATCAATAACTGAGAATCCAAGTAAATTATCTCGTGATTAGTGGACAGGGACCTTAAGAATTTCCTGTAGGATTTCCCTCTGTTACCCTTGGTGGGCGGAAGAGTTTTTTGTTTTTACGTTTCTGAAGGCCACAGGTTCCCCTTTTTTTGGTTAATAATACCAATGGTGTGTCAACATATTCAGGGGAAATTATCTCCTTGTGGAATTGGACTACCGACTTGGATTGAGTCTGGAACACGCCTTGAGACACAATTAGATAAGTTATATTTCAAGGAGACTGTGAGTGCATGTGACCTCGTCAACAGTTGTTGCCAACACTAAAGCCCTTGATGGTGTATCACAGTTAGATCTACTGTTGTGTGCTGCCCTGTCCATGTCAAGCTTTTCAAGAATCAGTTTTAAGAGGTTTGTATTATGCGAGATGGTATTCCTTACATTATCATGCAATCGTAGGATAGATTCAAGCACCAGATGGAGAGCAGCAATTGAAAAAGGGCCAAGAGTGTCCACATTAGATGAAGAATTCATTCTCAGTCTTCGAAATACATTGGAAGGAGTAACTAATTCCACTTAAGGATTATGTTTGTGATCAGAATGTTTTTCAGATGATTCATTGTTGGAAATAACTTGCCCTGATCTGGGGGTTGTTGCACCCGGATCAGATGCCAGTGGATCGTCACACATCTCCTGACACATATGGATGAAAGATTCATACAAAACAATAGAGTCAGAAAAATCTACATATAAAGCATTGGACACAGAACCAGAGGTGGTAGAGGGCAAATTACCCTGAGAGTCTGAAGGGGATTTAGGTTGGCAAAATGCAGTGATTTCCCCTTGTTTGTGTTTTTGATTAACACACGGAAGAACCCCTATACCCTTGGCAGTTTTAATAGGTTCCAGAGGATTCTCCAAAAGGGGATCGCCAAAGCTGAGTCCAAATAGGAGTTGATCTCCAAAGGAGCGTCAGCATTCGTGCTCGATGAGGAAAAACTTCTTAGATTGCATTTGAAGGACATTGTTGGGAAAATGGCAATGCTCAAAATTCAACAATCTCAATCCATATGTCCCTTTGAATGTACAAGGTCCAAATATAGGATTGTTCTGTACACTTAACAAAATGCCAAAACTGCCCTTCCTTAGACTGCCTGCAGACCACTGCAGACCGCTTTCTGCACCACATTCATGGTGCATCTCTAATAATGTCTGAGCACCATAAAGCACCCCAGCAAGGCCACAAAGAACCACAGTTAGTCACTGCATACCCTGTCACTGTTTTATAGAACAGATTACATTTTTGAGTATAACGGGCCACAGCAGAGTGCCGTTCTTCCATGTCGCACCAAAGTGCAATGGTTACCAAACGGTGTCTGAGATATGCGCAGGCTGTGATGTTCAAATGAGATACCCTGTGGCAGCTTGCCCTGAGACGGCAAGGCACAACAAGAATAGTCACCTAGCACTCAGAAATGTCCTCACGCAAAGTATGAGGCACAGGAAAGCGACTAGTGGAGAATACCGAAAGCACCAGTGGCACCAGTGTCCAAGCTCCACCACTGCCAATTGAAAGCTATTGGAGCCAAAGGCTGTTGTTCTAAATCAAAGAAAATGAATGTTCCGCTATTTATGCCTCTTCCAGTGGCCATGCTTTTTCTGACTTTCGCTATGCACTTATAACTCCCTTTGACCAACACTACTCTGCACTCACATTCACCCCTGACACCCTATTCCCAAGTCCTGGATCACCTCTGAGATCTAGAGCTTCAAAACAAACTTGCATGTTGACCTATGATGCTGGTGCAAACCAAAGACTCTCACCCTTCTCCTAGCCAAAAGAAATTCTTTGCTGGCCGCACCTGTGCATTGGACTCTTACAAATCCTCCTACTTCCCAAACCATATCTTCAAAATGTGCAGTCACCCCCGCAAACGATCATCTACCCTCCAAGCTTTGCTCACACCTCCAAGCCAATATCCTTTAGCTACATACTGTTCGCTAATGACTTGTCTCAATATTCTTCTTCTAAAATCTCTAAAATGTATCACACCCATCCTCTCCTTCTATCCCCCATTGTTCTTCTGCCAACCACCTCTCCCCTTCTTCTCTATTCATTATCATATACTTAGCTTCATTTCAACAAGTTATCCTGAAAGCACAAGTAGAAATAGACAATATGTTCTTGAAAACATGAGCACATAACAATTAAGAGTAACTTAAATCAATTAAAAAATAATCATGTAGTCATTGAAATCAGTATAGAGTTTGTGAACAGCCATATGCATGATCAAATCATTCTATCATACCTCCTATCATAGCAATAGATTAATTCCTATAAAGTGTATTAATAATTATATATTTTCAAAGAAATGAATTGGAGCCATGTTCCACTGGCATTTGGATAACTAATGGTAGGGTCATAACATATAAATTCCCAAATTTAGCGATATTCTTGATGGTGTTCATCTCATGATAATTTTGTTAACAATCAGATTTCCGACTAACATATCACTTCAGTCCCACAGAGTGAAGAAAACATTCATACATTCCTGATAATGTCTACACTAGGCACATATCAACCTATAGCTTTCTACTCATGAGTATGTTTGCTCATACTTGTCAGTGCTCACATTTTGTTGGACTTTCCCTGAACAAGTCTATTTAAGCATACTTTGTATGTCTTGGCATTTTGTCCTTTTTTCCATGCTTTTCCTAACTAATGAGATACTGCAAATACTACATCATCCTGTGCCATGAGTTTACAACGCCTTTCTGTTGTAGAAATATCTTTGACATCCTTGCTAGTGACACTCAATTATTTTTCCCCTTTCCCTTCTTCATCTCAGTCACATTAGAACAGATTACTATCTGTCTCACAGCTGTCCATCACTGAATGGCTCTCCGTTCACTCATTCTGAACTCGATCTCTGCTCACAACTCTTATCTACTTCCTACCTGACCTTCGTGCTCCATTGCCCAAGGTTCACAACCTTGATGACCTCTTTGATAACAACCTCTACCTGCAACAATTAATTAATACCACCAGCCTTGTTGCTTCAATTAACCTTCTCAACATTTGGAAAACGTGTCTATTTCTTACTCACCGCTCTATGAAAACACTGATCTCTACTTTTGTGCCCAGCAAACTCGTCTACTACACATGCCTACTGATTGGCCTATTTATGTACTCCTTCCTTCCTGTAGACAGATAACTCATCTTCAATTCCAATACACTGTACTACCTACCAAGATCCTTCTCCACTTATACCTGCTGACACCATTCTCATTGGCTGACCCCTTTTCAAGGTCCTTCTCCTTGTATACAAAGCTATTACTGGTCCTGTTCCTCAGAACTTGCCTGATTGTATCTCTATCTATTCACCATCTCATTCCCTCCACTCCTTCTCTGCACTCCATCTCACTATTCTATGACCCACATGCCTCTGCTAACCTCGCTCTTTCGCCCTCCTTCCTAATCCGCACTCTACCCCCCACATTAGTTATATATTTGTAAGCCAACCATTTGTTATATTTTTATTGCTTGTCTTCTTTTGTTTTGTTTCTGCTCTATGTCCCAGTTAGTTTACACCTTCATAAAGGAGCTTTCACCTTGTTCTCATCTTTATGCTATTCTACCGGCTCCCGTGCAGGGAATGCCACCATCATCTGTAAAGGTCTTAGTAAAGTTGTTATCTTAAGTAATTTCTGATCGAAATTAACAAACCTGTTTTTAAAATATATACAAATAGAAATACAATGCTTTGGGGTGTCATGGATCGAGACTATGGGAGTATGCCAGGCCTACCCACCATTAAGAGCCACTGTGAGTGACCTCTATGGAAATTGATAAGCAGGATGATGCTATTGGAATACCAGAAGAAACATCCAAACCAGACAACATTCTTGCGGATGCTGCTTGTGGGGGGTGGGTGAGCGGGAACTCTGGAGACATCTGTTGAGGCTTATTAAGGCAATATTCGGGGATCCAGTAATTGGAACTTGATAGATGGACCAGGAGGACTTTACTAGGGAGCACAAGAGGGTTGTTGTATTCATTGGTAACATGGCAGCAGCATGGGGAAAATGGGGAGGAAATGAGAGAGTGATGAACGCCTGGTAAAATTGAATACAGTGCTGAGCCATCAAATGCTTGGGGCTACCAGGAAGCACAATGGGGGGCATTGCAGTGATGTTCCATATTTGCCCCTCACCTTTGAGCACTTAGTTCATTATTTTGCTCATATGCACATTTGCTTGGACACAGACGCATGCACCCCCAGATCACCTAGTTTCCTTGTACCCTTTGTTGGTAGGCAGTCGGTGGTTGTTGAGGTGATAGGCATCTGTCACAAGTCTTTCTCCTGGTGGTTCTAAGCACATGGAAAACAGACCTAGATAAAGCAGCATTACAGTGATTTTGGTGTGTGGGTGGGTTAGTATAGGGGTAGGGGATAAAAGCATTTAGGCTTTTTGCATGTATTTTATTAGGGGGTGGAAATGAGAGATCAACATCTGGAGTGTTTTGGTTAGGATAGGAGAATTGACACCTGGATGTTTTTGGGGAAATATTGGACTATCTTGGGGGCAGGTTTTCATATGCATGTATTGCATATTTATAAATTAGTACATTCTTTTCTGCTATCCACATGGTTATTCTGGTATATTGGATGGTGATTGTCTTTACAACATCGTCATGGTTACCAGAGAGTATTACTTCCACATGTACCATTCCTTTGTGCTCTGTTCAATATATGCAGGAGTGGTTCCTAATCTTGAATCACCCCACATTTCTCATTGTGATCCACCAGTCGCTCCCCGTTGGAAAGTAGTGCTATTGAATATATGTTATGGTATGTTATGTTGACTTATACCGTGCACCGCTGCCATCCAAGGGTATTCTCCAGGCGCTGATGTGGCTCTTCAAGAAAGAGGATGGGGTTGGTTGGTGAGGGCAGAAGGATAGGATAGGTCCAGAACCAGGAGAAACTGGTGTCTGAGTTTGTTGGGTTGCAGGTGGGTTGATTGCTTGCACTGGTTTGTTGTATCCATATGGGTGAGGCCCAATGCCTGGGTTGTTTGTTTTATGTGAATGTCTTTTATGTTGGGTGTGTGTTTGTGTGATTTATGTGTAAATTGGCTGGTATTTAAGGTTATGGGTGTGTGCACTGGCTTGTTGTGTCGGTAGGGGTAAGGTCATGTGCCTGGGGTTGGTGTTGTATGCAAGTGTTCGTTATGTTGGGTGTGTGCTTGTGTGTAGTTTACTTAGCCATGGGAATGTATAGTACAAGGGAGGTGTTTAGGAGGGGAGCAGGAATAGGGTGGTTAGTCCATTGGGTAATCTCAAAGTTCTTCTAGGGGGCAAATCTTCACAAATCTATATAATTGTGACACATAGCTAATCTTCACAAATCTATCTAAATGTGACGCATGGCTAATCTTGACAATTCTGTCTAAATATGAGGCAAGGCTAATCTTTATAAATCTATTTAATGTGGCATAGCTGGGGTAGTAAAACATTTAGTAGATCCAGATCAGAATGATTATATGAGGGGATTTCAAATTATCTGCCTACTGAAAACTTGGGTAGTTAATAATATACACTTACAAGGCTATGCCTCCTATTGTATCCTAGTTACCAAAGCCCATCGGGGAAGACTGAGTGGTGGACTTCCAGGGACGTCATTTCGCCAAAATGCCAGGGGTAGCGGAAGTGACATCACACGACCCTTGACCTCTGATGACATCACAGGAAATGATGTCATTTGACCCCTCCCTGAAGTGATATTGCAGGAAGCGACGGAACACAACCTTTTGCCCCTTGACAAAACAGGAAGAGGCATCGCATAACATTGTTCCTAAGTACACTATGAAAAATATGGTTACGATATCACTATAATGTGATATATATTTCATACAAGAATTTATCGTTAAGATCAGTGTCTATAGGCCCATGTTACCAAATTACTGTGAATGCAAGCAGACACCCATAGCCAAATGATAATGATGTGTTATTATATAGCACTTACGCTTCAGCGCTTTATATAGCAAAAATATACATACAATATCACCCAACCTGTGTAGGTACTCATTTATCGACCTCCGAAGGAGGAAAGGCTGAGTTCAGGTGTTAAAGAACAGACTAAATCAGTGAATCACACCCTGGAGTGTGCCTGAAATAAACCTTTAATGGGTCTAGCAATTTTTGTATAGAATTCCAATAAGGCACATTATTTGGTATTCCTGTTCTTTCTTATTTAGGGTCACTGCTGAAAGTCCTAGACTTGTGGAACCCCTGTTTTTTATTTTTATTTATTTTATTTATTTAAAGAGGCCTGAACAATAAAGCCAGCCACTCCAGAAGCAAAGAGCCACAACGCGCTAACTACAGCCCAGGAGCTTGCATTAAAAAAATAAAACAAAAAAAAGACACTACATTTAAAAAAAAATCATTTTTTAGGGGTAGCAAGGAGATCTCAGGGTTAGCAAGGGAGACCTCAGGGGTCGCAGTTGCGACCCCTAAATGACGTTCCTACAGACTTCTAACCACCTGGATAAAAATCCCCAAAATTGCTTGTGTATGTTTATTACTGCCATACCTCGAATAATATTATGAGGACAATGAATATATAAAAAAAAATACTGTAGTGGGTGGGCCAGAGACAGGAGAGATTTACACTCACAGGTTCTGCTAGTGGGGAATTTTAACTTCCAATTCTAACCACTTAATATATTTGTGGGGCTGGTAGAAGAAATAGATCTGGCCTGTGCAATCCCCGAGATAGTGGCACCAGCCCCAAAAAGGTCATATATCTATGCAATAGATGTAGCACACATTTTCTTTAAACTAGGATTAAGGGCATGGAATGGTAGGTTTCCTAGTGATCAACGAGCCAATCCGACCTTTGTTGCCCACGGTAATATATCCCTCATTGATAAAGTTTTAACACACACCAACAACTTGCACCTGATTGAATCTTTTTCAGTTGATGAAAACCTTGAAAGCGATCATCATCTGCTGTCTATTTCACTCATTAGAAATGCGAACGAGGACCTACAGTGTCTGTCTGCATTAACTCTGGCAATGTTCCCATACAAATAATAGGCAATGCACGCCACACTGTAATATGGGCAGATATGGAGGGGAGCACTGGATTCGCTAATCTCTATGTAGAATTACTGGGGCCCATAGAATACTTTGCACGCCTAGAACCTTCTCAGAACGAGTTACTTTTTATTACTTATGAGGTGATGACTGGATGTATGTCACGATATACTACAAAACCTAGAAAGGCAGTTGCCCACCAAGCTATACGTCATGCTGGCTGGTATGACGCTGAATGCAGATATAAAAAAAGAGACCTCATCATGGATCTGAAAGCGATTATTGAAACATCAACCATAGACATTCTTGCTCTGAGAAAGGAGTATAAACTAGCAATGGATAAGCAAAATAAGGAATTTGCAAAAAATTATTGGGACTTACTTTTTACAGGTGTCACTGAAAAAACAGCATTGAATTTTGGAGGATAGTGAATGGAGGAACCACCGAGGGCAGGAGCATTTTGCATGATAATACCTCGGGAGCAAATTAAGTAGAGCATTTCAAAGCACTTTATTGTGACTCAACACCATTTATGGATGAACACATTCATAAGTCATGATAGTAGTACACTGATATTCATCCTCAAATTAGCAAACAAGAAAGCAGAAAAGTACCAGGCCCGACAAAATAATGGTCAGCCTATTTAAAGCACAGATGGATGCATGGGCTCCCATATTACACTATGTATTTAATGCTTTTACTGCTCAATCATGGACCATGGCATAAATACTTAAGATTTACAGAAAGGGCAGTAGAGAGAACACTTCATATTTTCAGCCAATTTCCCACCTGGATGCATCTATTAGCCTGGGTTGTGAATGGGACAAATATTAGACACCATCAAGCTGGTTTCCAGCAAGGTCTTAGCACAACAGACCAAAGCTTTCACCTGTTCATTATCCTCCAAAAGTGTGTACTCCTTAGGAACATGAATATCTACACTGTCTTTATTGGCCTTCAAACTAAATTGTGGGAAACATTGCTAGGCATAAATATCCCTCCAGCACTGTTGAAGGCCATCCTTTGTCTATATAAAGACAATAGGGTGGTCGTTTTATATAATGCTAGCACAAAGTACCCGTACTTCACACAGGTTCTGTAGACAGACATGATCACACTTTCATAACTTGTTGACAATTAATGATCCTAAAGGTCCCTTTTGTGAGACACTTATCATTTGATGTGCTTTGCACTCTGAAGTTAACTGCACTGAGATTGGGCGTGTGTGGCTTGCTTAAATGCCCCGGAGCAGACATGGATGGGGCAAGGGAGGGTCGTCTGGTATGCAGCAGCATAATGGGTCCTTGTGTGCACTCTCCCCACCTGTGACCTCACCCATGGCGTGGTGCAGTGCGTTGCGGTGCAGGTATCTCATAAACAGTGCGTCCTAGAGTCGTGAAAACTGGTTTTCAAGGTCCCACAGTGATCTTAAAGTTTTGTTCATGGTATTGAGATGCTTTACATGAGCTTTGTCTAGTCCTTCTATGACCACACTGATGTTTTGAGCCTTGCGGTGCAAATATCCTAGAAATGGTGCGTCCTAGGGCTTTGAAATGTGGTATTCCTTTGAGTTTTGTTTCTCACATCCAGATGCTTGCAATGGGCTCTGTCTAGTCCGTCTAGGATTACCTTGATGTTTCACCACTCCCAGGCAACCGTCTCATGTGTGTGGGGGCTGAAATCCAGGGAATGGGATGCGGTTTCCTCATCTAATGTAGCCAGTGACGTGCAGAGGGTACTAACAGGTAACTGAACCATTTGGGGCAGATTGGTGATATAGTGTCCATTTGTATGAGGAACAAACAAAATAATATGTTTCTGTTTTACATAGATAGATAGATTTAGGGAGATGTTACAGACACACCAATTATTAACAGGGGGGTAAAACAAGGGTGCATACTGATGGCCACTCTTTTTTGTATCCTGATGGACAAAATTGCCATCCAACTTTGTACACCCCACACAGATGCCCTGACTTTGGCCCAAGAAAAAATGCCTTTTTTTCCATTATGCAGACAATGCTGTCATAAAATCCCTGATGCCTATGGGTGCAAAAACCCAACTGAATGCTTTCCAAGAGAGCTGTAGAGACCATGGAGTAGAAATGAACAAAGCGAAGACAAAAAGCATGATCTTCCACTCATCCAAAAGAAGTGACTACATCAAGGCTACATGTAGAGATCAAGAGACTCTCCATAGAGCAACTTGATACATTTAACTGCCTCGGTTTTGATTTTCAAAACAATTGCAGATGGAGGAGGCATGTTGATAAGGCTGAACTAAGACTTGAATGACGTGGTAATGCAGCATTACATTTTCTTATCAGTTGCCAGGGTGGTGCTTTTTCCCCAGCAGAGGATGTCTATAACTTACAAACAGAATCTGCGGCTTATTATGGTGCAGAGGTGTGGGGTTAATGCCAACACTCAAAACTGGTGCTAACAGTGGAGTAATTTTTCAAGAGAGGACTGCAACCTCCATTGAACATGCCAAAGGATATGCTTTTAACAGACTTTGTTCATGGGTGTATAGTGGAGAAAATATCAGTAAAGCCAGTCTTTTACTAGTCCCAACTCTAGTCCTCACACCATTTAGTAAAATACAGGGAAGAGTTTGAAGACCTGTTAGCACAGGTCGGGGCGGGGGGCCATCTACTCCATGGTGCACCTACATAAAATCAACACAGCTTTCCCTTGATTTAGCTCACTTGTGGTCTAATACATCTCCATAAATCAAGGAACAACAATCTGAGTAAAAATGCTCTTGATAAATTGGCCATGGCCAGCAGGTTGGCCTCTGCCACCAGATCTATGCTGGCATTGAGATTATTGGGGACATAAGTCTATATTTGGAAGAGAGAGATGTATTGATATAATCACTAATCCGTATAACAGGGCAATGTACATGCAATTCCGTTTTACAATCCGTCCAATTGCCAATATGGCTGCTAAATGGAAGAATGGTCCAGAGGATCCCTGTCTTTTGTGTCACTTCTTCTAGCCAGGTTACAAATAATTGAAAACATAATAGATATCTTTGCTACAGGTGGGTCATTTACCATCAACACAAGATGCTATAGCACTGTGTACGTATACTTCCTCAGACGTTGTTATTGTCAAAATCAGCATTTTTTTTGCTAAAGTTTGGGCCAAAAGGAGATCCCTGGTGATTATATAAATGGATCTCGTAAGCAGTATGTATCCTAAGAAAACTTTTTTACATAGGTTGATATAGTGATATGTGAACATTTGAAGGTTATGATACAGGATTACTATTGTCAGCAGCTTAAAAAAAAATACTAAAACAAACTTTTTTCAGATTGGTGTGATTTGAATTGTTAGTTCTCTCTTTAATATGTGCAATTGCTATGAACGTTTAATGTATATTATTATAACTTTTTGTATGTGGACTGTATATTTACACTGTTTCAGTGGAGGGCCATGTGACTGGAATTTCGTTTTAAAGTAATATTAGCCACACCCTGCATTCAGAGTGAATTATATGCCTCATCTGAGGGTCCTGCCTGTAAAACAAAGCACCTGTGGACTAAACACCCATTACCCTGCCCACATCCTGCCTGCAAGTCTGGAAGACATCTTGAATACTCTGATTGGCTCATGGAGAACCATGTGACCTCACCATGTGACTGGAATTTCATTTTAAAGCCATTTTGTACCACATCCTGCATTCCCAGATGATTCTATTCTGTGCACCAATTTAGGGTCCTACCTCAAAAACAAAGAACCCTTGGTTTATAACACTAAGTACCCAGTTTGAATCCTGCCTGCAAGTCTAAAAGCTATTTTGACCACTCTTATTGGCTCTCAGTGGGTCATGTGACACACTGTGTCCCTTGCTAATGATAATCACCTTTTTATTTTTATAGCATTAGCTTCTCTGCTATCATATTAATGAGCATGTTGCATAGGCAAAGAACAGGTGCCTTTGCCCAAGGACTTACTTACGCAATTAGCAATAGTGTAATTCAACTTCTCAAAGGTAAACAGGCCATAATGCCCTTTGGAGAAAAGGACTCTATTCACTCGACTTGTACATTTTTTCAAAAGTGAATAATTCCATCAAATCCACATTCCCTTTTATGGGGTTCCAAAAGTGATAACCAGCTGCGTTTTTCAAGGATGCAATATTTAACCAGTACCAAGAACGTCAAAGCACAGTGGTCACTCCCGTTTATCCGATTTATTAATAAATATGAACAATAGGGTAAAAGTGGAGCAGAGACAAAGGTGTAGTCTATCCATGATTGTGCAGTATCACGGTCCCTTGGGATCAAGAAACAAATATTTCAAATGTTTTAACAATCAAACCATGCTGAACCCAAGATAAGGCATTCCCTCCCTTTGTTTCTGACTTAGTTGGACATAATATGTCGGTGGCAGAGGCAGAATTAAAATGATCTCCAATGAAAATATTAGCCTCATGGCCGTCGCCCAACCATGCCTCGATCTCATTGCCCAATGACCACTGGAACTCACAGAGTTGGTTTTTTGCAAGATTCTAATATAGATCTATAATGAATAGTTTCTGCTTAGTTTCTTGTAATTGAAGACCTAGTGCTAGGATTCTTGAGGTGGAACTATCAATAAGGACAGGGTGCACCATTATTCTTAAAACAATTGCTATCGCCAACCCCCCATATGGTCTCCTGAACTTACCTGTGGTCACACAGTGGAAAATACCTGTAACCCATTTAGATTTAAAGAAGCGTATGCATTGTTTCTCTGAAACATGTTAAATGTCATAGTCCCAGATAGGAGACTTGCAATTCGCCAACTCCCAGAGATTATAAAAACAGTTCCGAGACAAACTTTTCAAGGGGTTATTGTTAAAGATTGGGCAGTCACTCTTTGAGCAAGATGTTCTAACATATTGCCTCTAAGAGCCATGACCAGTCAGTCTCTGATTTCTTAAAATGTGGCAGCCCCCCAAAGGGTTTATAAAGAAGATCTCACGAGTGGATTGATCGAAGAGCCATGATGTCAGAAAATATTGAGAGTAATTTGGAGCGATTCAATTGGAAAGAACCATTAATTTGAATAAGATTTTAAAGCCCAATGGCCATACATTCTGTTGTTTTTGTGTGATTCCTCGATTTCCTCTTGGACTTTTTAACTGTGGGACCATGCATACTGGGTCTTGTAAGAGAATCCTCCTCCGAAATAGACATAAATAACTGAGAATCCAAGTAAATTATCTCGTGATTAGTGGACAGGGACCTTAAGAATTTCCTGGAGGATTTCCCTCTGTTACCCTTGGTGGGCGGAAGAGTTTTTTGTTTTTACGTTTCTGAAGGCCACAGGTTCCCCTTTTTTTGGTTAATAATACCAATGGTGTGTCAACATATTCAGGGGAAATTATCTCCTTGTGGAATTGGACTACCGACTTGGATTGAGTCTGGAACACGCCTTGAGACACAATTAGATAAGTTATATTTCAAGGAGACTGTGAGTGCATGTGACCTCGTCAACAGTTGTTGCCAACACTAAAGCCCTTGATGGTGTATCACAGTTAGAGATACTGTTGTGTGCTGCCCTGTCCATGTCAAGCTTTTCAAGAATCAGTTTTAAGAGGTTTGTATTATGCGAGATGGTATTCCTTACATTATCATGCAATCGTAGGATAGATTCAAGCACCAGATGGAGAGCAGCAATTGAAAAAGGGCCAAGAGTGTCCACATTAGATGAAGAATTCATTCTCAGTCTTCGAAATACATTGGAAGGAGTAACTAATTCCACTTAAGGATTATGTTTGTGATCAGAATGTTTTTCAGATGATTCATTGTTGGAAATAACTTGCCCTGATCTGGGGGTTGTTGCACCCGGATCAGATGCCAGTGGATCGTCACACATCTCCTGACACATATGGATGAAAGATTCATACAAAACAATAGAGTCAGAAAAATCTACATATAAAGCATTGGACACAGAACCAGAGGTGGTAGAGGGCAAATTACCCTGAGAGTCTGAAAGGGATTTAGGTTGGCAAAATGCAGTGATTTCCCCTTGTTTGTGTTTTTGATTAACGCACGGAAGAACCCCTATACCCTTGGCAGTTTTAATAGGTTCCAGAGGATTCTCCAAAAGGGGATTGCCAAAGCTGAGTCCAAATAGGAGTTGATCTCCAAAGGAGCGTCAGCATTCGTGCTCGAAGAGGAAAAACTTCTTAGATTGCATTTGAAGGACATTGTTGGGAAAATGGCAATGCTCAAAATTCAACAATCTCAATCCATATGTCCCTTTGAATGTACAAGGTCCAAATATAGGATTGTTCTGTACACTTAACAAAATGCCAAAAACTGCCCTTCCTTAGACTGCCTGCAGACCACTGCAGACCGCTTTCTGCACCACATTCATGGTGCATCTCTAATAATGTCTGAGCACCATAAAGCACCCCAGCAAGGCCACAAAGAACCACAGTTAGTCACTGCATACCCTGTCACTGTTTTATAGAACAGATTACATTTGTGAGTATAACGGGCCACAGCAGAGTGCCGTTCTTCCATGTCGCACCAAAGTGCAATGGTTACCAAACGGTGTCTGAGATATGCGCAGGCTGTGATGTTCAAATGAGATACCCTGTGGCAGCTTGCCCTGAGACGGCAAGGCACAACAAGAATAGTCACCTAGCACTCAGAAATGTCCTCACGCAAAGTATGAGGCACAGGAAAGCGACTAGTGGAGAATACCGAAAGCACCAGTGGCACCAGTGTCCAAGCTTCACCACTGCCAATTGAAAGCTATTGGAGCCAAAGGCTGTTGTTCTAAATCAAAGAAAATGAATGTTCCGCTATTTATGCCTCTTCCAGTGGCCATGCTTTTTCTGACTTTCGCTATGCACTTATAACTCCCTTTGACCAACACTACTCTGCACTCACATTCACCCCTGACACCCTATTCCCAAGTCCTGGATCACCTCTGAGATCTAGAGCTTCAAAACAAACTTGCATGTTGACCTATGATGCTGGTGCAAACCAAAGACTCTCACCCTTCTCCTAGCCAAAAGAAATTCTTTGCTGGCCGCACCTGTGCATTGGACTCTTACAAATCCTCCTACTTCCCAAACCATATCTTCAAAATGTGCAGTCACCCCCGCAAACGATCATCTACCCTCCAAGCTTTGCTCACACCTCCAAGCCAATATCCTTTAGCTACATACTGTTCGCTAATGACTTGTCTCAATATTCTTCTTCTAAAATCTCTAAAATGTATCACACCCATCCTCTCCTTCTATCCCCCATTGTTCTTCTGCCAACCACCTCTCCCCTTCTTCTCTATTCATTATCATATACTTAGCTTCATTTCAACAAGTTATCCTGAAAGCACAAGTAGAAATAGACAATATGTTCTTGAAAACATGAGCACATAACAATTAAGAGTAACTTAAATCAATTAAAAAATAATCATGTAGTCATTGAAATCAGTATAGAGTTTGTGAACAGCCATATGCATGATCAAATCATTCTATCATACCTACTATCATAGCAATAGATTAATTCCTATAAAGTGTATTAATAATTATATATTTTCAAAGAAATGAATTGAAGCCATGTTCCACTGGCATTTGGATAACTAATGGTAGGGTCATAACATATAAATTCCCAAATTTAGCGATATTCTTGATGGTGTTCATCTCATGATAATTTTGTTAACAATCAGATTTCCGACTAACATATCACTTCAGTCCCACAGAGTGAAGAAAACATTCATACATTCCTGATAATGTCTGCACTAGGCACATATCAACCTATAGCTTTCTACTCATGAGTATGTTTGCTCATACTTGTCAGTGCTCACATTTTGTTGGACTTTCCCTGAACAAGTCTATTTAAGCATACTTTGTATGTCTTGGCATTTTGTCCTTTTTTCCATGCTTTTCCTAACTAATGAGATACTGCAAATACTACATCATCCTGTGCCATGAGTTTACAACGCCTTTCTGTTGTAGAAATATCTTTGACATCCTTGCTAGTGACACTCAATTATTTTTCCCCTTTCCCTTCTTCATCTCAGTCACATTAGAACAGATTACTATCTGTCTCACAGCTGTCCATCACTTAATGGCTCTCCGTTCACTCATTCTGAACTCGATCTCTGCTCACAACTCTTATCTACTTCCTACCTGACCTTCGTGCTCCATTGCCCAAGGTTCACAACCTTGACGACCTCTTTGATAACAACCTCTGCCTGCAACAATTAATTAATACCACCAGCCTTGTTGCTTCAATTAACCTTCTCAACATTTGGAAAACGTGTCTATTTCTTACTCACCGCTCTATGAAAACACTGATCTCTACTTTTGTGCCCAGCAAACTCGTCTACTACACATGCCTACTGATTGGCCTATTTATGTACTCCTTCCTTCCTGTAGACAGATAACTCATCTTCAATTCCAATACACTGTACTACCTACCAAGATCCTTCTCCACTTATACCTGCTGACACCATTCTCATTGGCTGACCCCTTTTCAAGGTCCTTCTCCTTGTATACAAAGCTATCACTGGTCCTGTTCCTCAGAACTTGCCTGATTGTATCTCTATCTATTCACCATCTCATTCCCTCCACTCCTTCTCTGCACTCCATCTCACTATTCTATGACCCACATGCCTCTGCTAACCTCGCTCTTTCGCCCTCCTTCCTAATCCGCACTCTACCCCCCACATTAGTTATATATTTGTAAGCCAACCATTTGTTATATTTTTATTGCTTGTCTTCTTTTGTTTTGTTTCTGCTCTATGTCCCAGTTAGTTTACACCTTCATAAAGGAGCTTTCACCTTGTTCTCATCTTTATGCTATTCTACCGGCTCCCGTGCAGGGAATGCCACCACCATCTGTAAAGGTCTTAGTAAAGTTGTTATCTTAAGTAATTTCTGATCGAAATTAACAAACCTGTTTTTAAAATATATACAAATAGAAATACAATGCTTTGGGGTGTCATGGATGGAGACTGAGTATGCCAGGCCTACCCACCATTAAGAGCCACTGTGAGTGACCTCTATGGAAATTGATAAGCAGGATGATGCTATTGGAATACCAGAAGAAACATCCAAACCAGACAACATTCTTGCGGATGCTGCTTGTGGGGGGTGGGTGAGCGGCAACTCTGGAGACATCTGTTGAGGCTTATTAAGGCAATATTCGGGGATCCAGTAATTGGAACTTGATAGATGGACCAGGAGGACTTTACTAGGGAGCACAAGAGGGTTGTTGTATTCATTGGTAACATGGCAGCAGCATGGGGAAAATGGGGAGGAAATGAGAGAGTGATGAACGCCTAGTAAAATTGAATACAGTGCTGAGCCATCAAATGCTTGGGGCTACCAGGAAGCACAATGGGGGGCATTGCAGTGATGTTCCATATTTGCCCCTCACCTTTGAGCACTTAGTTCATTATTTTGCTCATATGCACATTTGCTTGGACACAGACGCATGCACCCCCAGATCACCTAGTTTCCTTGTACCCTTTGTTGGTAGGCAGTCGGTGGTTGTTGAGGTGATAGGCATCTGTCACAAGTCTTTCTCCTAGTGGTTCTAAGCACATGGAAAACAGACCTAGATAAAGCAGCATTACAGTGATTTTGGTGTGTGGGTGGGTTAGTATAGGGGTAGGGGATAAAAGCATTTAGGCTTTTTGCATGTATTTTATTAGGGGGTGGAAATGAGAGATCAACATCTGGAGTGTTTTGGTTAGGATAGGAGAATTGACACCTGGATGTTTTTGGGGAAATATTGGACTATCTTGGGGGCAGGTATTCATATGCATGTATTGCATATTTATAAATTAGTACATTCTTTTCTGCTATCCACATGGTTATTCTGGTATATTGGATGGTGATTGTCTTTACAACATCGTCATGGTTACCAGAGAGTATTACTTCCACATGTACCATTTCTTTGTGCTCTGTTCAATATATGCAGGAGTGGTTCCTAATCTTGAATCACCCCACATTTCTCATTGTGATCCACCAGTCGCTCCCCGTTGGAAAGTAGTGCTATGGAATATATGTTATGGTATATTATGTTGACTTATACCGTGCACCGCTGCCATCCAAGGGTATTCTCCAGGCGCTGATGTGGCTCTTCAAGAAAGAGGATGGGGTTGGTTGGTGAGGGCAGAAGGATAGGATAGGTCCAGAACCAGGAGAAACTGGTGTCTGAGTTTGTTGGGTTGCAGGTGGGTTGATTGCTTGCACTGGTTTGTTGTATCCATATGGGTGAGGCCCAATGCCTGGGTTGTTTGTTTTATGTGAATGTCTTTTATGTTGGGTGTGTGTTTGTGTGATTTATGTGTAAATTGGCTGGTATTTAAGGTTATGGGTGTGTGCACTGGCTTGTTGTGTCGGTAGGGGTAAGGTCAAGTGCCTGGGGTTGGTGTTGTATGCAAGTGTTCGTTATGTTGGGTGTGTGCTTGTGTGTAGTTTACTTAGCCATGGGAATGTATAGTACAAGGGAGGTGTTTAGGAGGGGAGCAGGAATAGGGTGGTTAGTCCATTGGGTAATCTCAAAGTTCTTCTAGGGGGCAAATCTTCACAAATCTATATAATTGTGACACATAGCTAATCTTCACAAATCTATCTAAATGTGACGCATGGCTAATCTTGACAATTCTGTCTAAATATGAGGCAAGGCTAATCTTTATAAATCTATTTAAATGTGGCATAGCTGGGGTAGTAAAACATTTAGTAGATCCAGATCAGAATGATTATATGAGGGGATTTCAAATTATCTGCCTACTGAAAACTTGGGTAGTTAATAATATACACTTACAAGGCTATGCCTCCTATTGTATCCTAGTTACCAAAGCCCATCGGGGAAGACTGAGTGGTGGACTTCCAGGGACGTCATTTCGCCAAAATGCCAGGGGTAGCGGAAGTGACATCACACGACCCTTGACCTCTGATGACATCACAGGAAATTATGTCATTTGACCCCTCCCTGAAGTGATATTGCAGGAAGCGACGGAACACAACCTTTTGCCCCTTGACAAAACAGGAAGAGGCATCGCATAACATTGTTCCTAAGTACACTATGAAAAATATGGTTACGATATCACTATAATGTGATATATATTTCATACAAGAATGTATCGTTAAGATCAGTGTCTATAGGCCCATGTTACCAAATTACTGTGAATGCAAGCAGACACCCATAGCCAAATGATAATGATGTGTTATTATATAGCACTTAAGCTTCAGCGCTTTATATAGCAAAAATATACATACAATATCACCCAACCTGTGTAGGTACTCATTTATCGACCTCCGAAGGAGGAAAGGCTGAGTTCAGGTGTTTAAGAACAGACTAAATCAGTGAATCACACCCTGGAGTGTGCCTGAAATAAACCTTTAATGGGTCTAGCAATTTTTGTATAGAATTCCAATAAGGCACATTATTTGGTATTCCTGTTCTTTCTTATTTAGGGTCACTGCTGAAAGTCCTAGACTTGTGGAACCCCTGTTTTTTATTTTTATTTATTTTATTTATTTAAAGAGGCCTGAACAATAAAGCCAGCCACTCCAGAAGCAAAGAGCCACAACGCGCTAACTACAGCCCAGGAGCTTGCATTAAAAAAATAAAACAAAAAAAAGACACTACATTTAAAAAAAAATCATTTTTTAGGGGTAGCAAGGAGATCTCAGGGTTAGCAAGGGAGACCTCAGGGGTCGCAGTTGCGACCCCTAAATGACGTTCCTGCAGACTTCTAACCACCTGGATAAAAATCCCCAAAATTGCTTGTGTATGTTTATTACTGCCATACCTCGAATAATATTATGAGGACAATGAATATATAAAAAAAAAATACTGTAGTGGGTGGGCCAGAGACAGGAGAGATTTACACTCACAGGTTCTGCTAGTGGGGAATTTTAACATCCAATTCTAACCACTTACTATATTTGTGGGGCTGGTAGAAGAAATAGATCTGGCCTGTGCAATCCCCGAGATAGTGGCACCAGCCCCAAAAAGGTCATATATCTATGCAATAGATGTAGCACACATTTTCTTTAAACTAGGATTAAGGGCATGGAATGGTAGGTTTCCTAGTGATCAACGAGCCAATCCGACCTTTGTTGCCCACGGTAATATATCCCTCATTGATAAAGTTTTAACACACACCAACAACTTGCACCTGATTGAATCTTTTTCAGTTGATGAAAACCTTGAAAGCGATCATCATCTGCTGTCTATTTCACTCATTAGAAATGCGAACGAGGACCTACAGTGTCTGTCTGCATTACCTCTGGCAATGTTCCCATACAAATAATAGGCAATGCACGCCACACTGTAAAATAGGCAGATCTGGAGGGGAGCACTGGATTCGCTAATCGCTATGTAGAATTACTGGGGCCCATAGAATACTTTGCACGCCTAGAACCTTCTCAGAACGATTTACTTTTTATTACTTATGAGGTGATGACTGGATGTATGTCACGATATACTACAAAACCTAGAAAGACAGTTGCCCACCAAGCTATACGTCATGCTGGCTGGTATGACGCTGAATGCAGATATGAAAAAAGAGACCTCATCAAGGATCTGAAAGCGATTAGTGAAACATCAACCATAGACATTCTTGCTCTGAGAAAGGAGTATAAACTAGCAATGGATAAGCAAAATAAGGAATTTGCAAAAAATTATTGGGACTTACTTTTTACAGGTGTCACTGAAAAAAACAGCATTGAATTTTGGAGGATAGTGAATGGAGGAACCACCGAGGGCAGGAGCATTTTGCATGATAATACCTCGGGAGCAAATTAAGTAGAGCATTTCAAAGCACTTTATTGTGACTCAACACCATTTATGGATGAACACATTCATAAGTCATGATAGTAGTACACTGATATTCATCCTCAAATTAGCAAACAAGAAAGCAGAAAAGTACCAGGCCCGACAAAATAATGGTCAGCCTATTTAAAGCACAGATGGATGCATGGGCTCCCATATTACACTATGTATTTAATGCTTTTACTGCTCAATCATGGACCATGGCATAAATACTTAAGATTTACAGAAAGGGCCGTAGAGAGAACCCTTCATATTTTCAGCCAATTTCCCACCTAGATGCATCTATTAGCCTGGGTTGTGAATGGGACAAATATTAGACACCATCAAGCTGGATTCCAGCAAGGTCTTAGCACAACAGACCAAAGCTTTCACCTGTTCATTATCCTCCAAAAGTGTGTACTCCTTAGGAACATGAATATCTACACTGTCTTTATTGGCCTTCTAACTAAATTGTGGGAATCATTGCTAGGCATAAATATCCCTCCAGCACTGTTGAAGACCATCCTTTGTCTATATAAAGACAATAGGGTGGCGTTTTATATAATGCTAGCACAAAGTACCCGTACTTCACACATGTTCTGTAGACAGACATGATCACACTTTCATAACTTGTTGACAATTAATGATCCTAAAGGTCCCTTTTGTGAGACACTTATCATTTGATGTGCTTTGCACTCTGAAGTTAACTGCACTGAGATTGGGCGTGTGTGGCTTGCTTAAATGCCCCGGATCAGACATGGATGGGGCAAGGGAGGGTCGTCTGGTATGCAGCAGCATAATGGGTCCTTGTGTGCACTCTCCCCACCTGTGACCTCACCCATGGCGTGGTGCAGTGCGTTGCGGTGCAGGTATCTCATAAACAGTGCGTCCTAGAGTCGTGAAAACTGGTTTTCAAGGTCCCACAGTGATCTTAAAGTTTTGTTCATGGTATTGAGATGCTTTACATGAGCTTTGTCTAGTCCTTCTATGACCACACTGATGTTTTGAGCCTTGCGGTGCAAATATCCTAGAAATGGTGCGTCCTAGGGCTTTGAAATGTAGTATTCCTTTGAGTTTTGTTTCTCACACCCAGATGCTTGCAATGGGCTCTGTCTAGTCCGTCTAGGATTACCTTGATGTTTCACCACTCCCAGGCAACCGTCTCATGTGTGTGGGGGCTGAAATCCAGGGACTGGGGTGCGGTTTCCACATCTAATGTAGCCAGTGACGTGCAGAGGGTACTAACAGGTAACTGAACCATTTGGGGCAGATTGGTGAAATAGTGTCTATTTGTATGAGGAACAAACAAAATAATATTTTTCTGTTTTATATAGATAGATAGATTTAAGGAGATGTTACAGACCCACCAAATATTAACAGGGGGGTAAAACAAGGGTGCATACTGATGGCCACACTTTTTTGTATCCTGGACAAAATTGACACCCAACTTTGTACACCCCACACAGATGCCCTGACGTTGGCCCAAGAAAAAATGCCTATTTTCCATTATGCAGCCAATGCTGTCATAATATCCCTGATGCCTATGGGTGCAAAAACCCAACTGAATGCTTTCCAAGAGAGCTGTAGAGACCATGGAGTAGAAATGAACATAGCGAAGACAAAAAGCATGATCTTCCACTCATCCAAAAGAAGTGACTACATCAAGGCTACATGTAGAGATCAAGAGACTCTCAATGGAGCAACTCGATTCCTTTAACTGCCTCGGTTTTGATTTTCATAACAATTGCAGATGGAGGAGGCATGTTGATAAGGCTGAACTAAGACTTGAATGACGTGGTAATGCAACATTACATTTTTTAATCAGTTGCCAGGGTGGTGCTTTTTCCCCAGCAGAGGATGTCTATAACTTACAAATAGAATCTGAGGCTTTTTATGGTGCAGAAATGTGGGGTTAATACCAACACTCAAAACTGCTGATAATAGTGGAGTAATTTTTCAAGAGAGGACTGCAACCTCCATTGAACATGCCAAAGGATATGCTTTTAACAGACTTTGTTCATGGGTGTATAGTGGAGAAAATATCAGTAAAGCCAGTCTTTTACTAGTCCCAACTCTAGTCCTCACGCCATTTAGTAAAATACAGCGAAGAGTTTGAAGACCTGTTAGCACAGGTCGGGGCGGGGGGCCATCTACTCCATGGTGCACCTACATAAAATCAACACAGCTTTCCCTTGATTTAGCTCACTTGCGGTCTAATACATCTCCATAAATCAAGGAACAACAATCTGAGTAAAAATGCTCTTGATAAATTGGCCAAGGCCAGCAGGTTGGCCTCTGCCACCAGATCTATGCTGGCATTGAGATTATTGGGGACATGAGTCTATATTTGGAAGAGAGAGATGTATTGATATAATCACTAATCCGTATAACAGGGCAATGTACATGCAATTCCGTTTTACAATCCGTCCAATTGCCAATATGGCTGCTAAATGGAAGAATGGTCCAGAGGATTCCTGTCTTTTGTGTCACTTCTTCTATCCAGGTTACAAAAAATTGAGAACATAATAGATATCTTTGCTACAGGTGGGTCATTTACCATCAACACAAGATGCTATAGCACTGTGTACGTCTACTTCCTCAGACGTTGTTATTGTCAAAATCAGCATTTTTTTTGCTAAAGTTTGGGCCAAAAGGAGATCCCTGGTGATTATATAAATGGATCTCGTAAGCAGTATGTATCCTAAGAAAACTTTTTTACATAGGTTGATATAGTGATATGTGAACATTTGAAGGTTATGATACAGGATTACTATTGTCAGCCGCTTAAAAAAAAATACTAAAACAACCTTTTTACAGATTGGTGTGATTTGAATTGTTAGTTCACTCTTTAATATGTGCAATTGCTATGAACGTTTAATGTATATTATTACAACAATCTCCTTATGAACACTATTTTCTTGCTTCTGAAAAATTCCGATAGAGGAGAGCAGTTCACCATAAGATCCTTATTTAGTTGGCTTTCTCAATTGTAGTAATGTCTACAACTTCTATTGCTGCACTTCAAAGTTGTGATTAGTCTCCCTCTCTCTTTCTCTCTCACTCTCTCTTTTACTCTCTTATGTCTCATGCCATCTCCTAGACCAGTTGTCCACTTTCAACATTGTGGGACTTATTGAGACATTTTAGAAATGTCAAATGTTATTTATATCATGAATAGGTTACTTCTACCAGAATTCATAAATCATGAATGGAGAGGACTGAACATAGAACCATATCCACGTATGAGCAGAGAACATTTTGATGTTCGCAAACCTATGCATTATCCCCGAAAATGTGGCCTTATTTGTGTTCAGTACAAGCAATGACTATGATACGTAATTGAAAGAAAAGCAATTTAAAAGTGAGAACATTTTTGGGTTTTTTCCAATTTGCAGCTACATTTCTGAATACTCTTTTTTACTTCCTACACACATTTTCCCTATTTTTCTGCAATTGGTGCACTTTCACACATTTAGTGCACCACTTAAAACGAGCAAATTCAGGAGTAATGCACTTAGGCAGATACATGTGGGAAATACATTTAGACATGTTTTTGAAAACAGATGCTGTAAATTAGGTCATGTCTGTGTTAACTCACATCTGTATTGCCATCGCCTAGTGCCTTTGTACATCCGGTGCACACTAATAATTAATGTTTACACATAACAGATTCACTTTGTCTGAATTAAGGTTAAGTTTTGCAACTATAAATTAGGCATTGTTAAAGGCATGAGTTACACATCTGGAGAACAGCTATTTGAATCGGCCTCTACACAGTGATGTTTTGTTGAGCTGTCTCTGAATATTTGTCATTATTGAGTTTGCTGTGATGGGACGTTTCTAAATTTAACCCATACCTATGTTGTATATTTGTATGTATGAACAAGCATCTGGTGAGACCACGACACCAAATGATGGTCCAGATGCATCTTAGACAGTTTTAAATGTCTCTTCTGGGACACTGGATAATCATGTAATGTGTGAATAGCAGGTTGTCTGATCTCTGAAAAAGTACACTCTATAAAATTTGTGGGGACTCAGTTGGTTACTAGAATTAAGAAATGTGTAAGCTGATCTTCCGCTAAGAGGAAACAAATACATTCTGGCAATAAATGTCTGCTGTTTTTAGTTTCTGTGGATCTGGCTGCAATGCATGTGCCATGTAAGAAATGTGTTCATTTTCCTTTTGCCTTTGTTCTCCTGAGATATGCGTGTGGCCTGCTGGCCACACCACAATATATACATCTGTGTTGTGGTGTCATGTATTTTAGCTGAGCTGGAAGAAAATACATTCATGTGATATGAGCATTCCTGTTATATAGTTATGATGGGACTTAAATACGTAGGCATCTATAATGCTGAAAACATTTCAGTAACATGTGGCAGTTTTTAAATTAAATTGTATTTTACAAGTGAATAATTACGCACTCCTTTACTGTCTTGAGAGCATTGTGGGCTTCAAACCAGTTTATAATTTGTGTATGGTACATGAGTGATCTCTGTAGGCATAGGTTCTGGGCTGGGATCCACTGGATGTTTTGTTTATGTAAATAGTCCCTGAATTGCCCATAAATAGCAAACAATGATCCAAGAAGCTCCAAGCTAATAATGCACTCCTAATATGGCATACAAACATATTCTCACTGAATATGTTTTGAGATTCCTTCAGAATCTGTTATGTAAACCATTCGCACAGAATATGTTGATAATTCTGATGGAATATGAAATATGAACAACCCAGTGGTTATATAAAAAAAAGCTTCTGGGAAGAGTTGTGTGTTGTTCGAGATCATCGTAGAGTGCTGGTAGGGCAGATCTGAGCTGAGGGACAAAGCAAGCTATATAGCTGTCTCCATTCTGTCTATGGAGAAAGGAGGGACTGTTCCTTGCTCCGTTTTCTATCCTGGAATGTTGCAGCACTAAATTGGATGTTTAATAGCAGAATCCCCAAAAGCTTCTCCTTTTTGCGTTTTCAGAGAGCTATCCTTTTTCATTGAGCGGTATATGGAAGCCTCAAGCCGTTAACTACAACAGTTCAACCTCATTGAATTAACATATTTGAATGTGGCCTCTGCTTGCATCATGGCCAATGCAACAGACACCAAATCTCTGATAAGGATTTGTAATAGACGTTTTCCCCCGGCTTAAGTCTGTCAGCTCAGCTTTCAGCTCTCTACTGTCATAGAGGAGTGGTGTGAGTATGGAAGCTAGGTTTTTCCTGTTTTTTTTATATCATATTGAGAAAGGGAAGAGGTATAGGAAGACGTATTAAAAGAGACCGTTCAATTGAGGGGTCATTGGTATGCATGAGGTATTTTATTGGGAGCCAATTAACATTCAAATTGCTTTTAGGAAGCTTTTTTATTTTTTATTTGATTGATTCATTATAAATAGGTATATAGGCGAGACAATTATCAACGTTTTTTCAGTAATACCTGTATTATATTGAGTGTGTTATGTGTAATCACAGTGTTAATTGCAATGAGTTGCATAATTATTTTCTTCTGATAAAAAGAAACAAACTATGCATTGCAGGAGAGTGTGAGCGCATTCTTTGAGTGCCTTTATTGAGATGTTTTCATAAACTTTGTTGCATTTGATTTAAGTGTTTTTTAGGGGGCATCTATGTAAATTGCGGTATTTTGCCTTACAGTATATTGTGCATGTTTTGAGAAGAAATGGGTTGGTAGGTGGTTTAACAGTGATCCATCTATAAATGTAATCACATTAATAATGTATTATCTACTCTCTCTTTGATGCTCAGTGACAGCTATCTTCCTCCTCTCTCTACCGCAGTACCTACCACAATCTCTGTGGGAGGGAACAGCACACTCCCTTTTGTGTGGAGGAAAGGCTCTGGTGGTAGAGGTGATAAAAATACCATCTGTGGTATTGCCAATATGCAGTGGCATAGCTCAATACGTGGCATGTAACTGAAGGCTGAGTGGCATTAACAATTGATAGAACATGGCATAAATGATGGTTGCTATTATTTTCACTGTGATTATTCTTGTTTTTAGGGTTTGTGTCCTTTATTGATATCTGTATCTGATAAATCATTGCATTATCAGATGCTATTAGAAGATAACAAAGTGCTGGCCTTTGGATACTTAAATTCTTGCCCCTTTGATCTTGATTCTTTATATTTTGGCAGAATAAGACATACTGTAACATTGGTTTGATCTCTAAGGGGCAAAAAGGTCTTCTGCATTCAAAATGTTCTCCCCAAACTATCTTCCAATCACTGATTTGATGTGCAGCCAATTAAATCTGAATTGTCGAATGTGACATAGTTGTCTCAGTTTTATTCACCATGCAAGACAGGGCCCATTGCTTGTTGGATAACTACTTATAGCATGTGCCAGATTGCATGGTTTACCCAATTCAACATTATATGTGGTACGCTGTCACATATTAAACAAGAACATGATCAGACATGATGTCAGGGTAGAGAAACTAGTTTTGACATGCTGATAGCTTGCAGCTGTACAGTGCAGGTACACTTAGGCACAGTTTGCTAGGAACCATATGTCTCATTATTACTTTTGGCAATGTAGCCTTATCATTCACCCATGTAGAGATCCATTTGAGGGTCAGTTTCAAACTCACAAGATCCCCTATGCCATGTATACCCAATTCAGTATCAATTGCACATCTAGAGGCTGAATTCCATATGGCCAAAATCTTTCTGCAGACATCACAGTTCACTTCTTACATAGGATTGGGTTCCACAACGCCCCAAGTGGCTACCCCATGAAAGGATATAAACTGAACTGCAGAAGTGAAGTTGCTTAAGTGAGTTGCTGTCTCACTGTCCGTGCTCTTGTGTTTGGACCTGGATTTGGAATGTTTACTTCGCTGAAGGATCGTGATTGATGTGCGCTTGCTCCGCTTATACTCCCAGAATCCCATATTACTCATTGTGCACGCGCATCTGCGCACACGCATCTTCAGAAGTGCAGTTGCTTAAGTGAGTTGCTGTTTTGCTGTCCATGGTTGTGTGTTTGGACCTGGATTTGGATTTGGAACTTTTTTCATCGCTGAAGGATCGTGATTGGAGTGGTACGAGTAGACTTTACATAGCGGGAACGTTATGGTTTATCAACGGTGAAGAGATGCTAGTAACTGCTAGGAACCTCCCACCACCTGAAGTACTCACTCTTTTTCTTTTTTCCTTAGCGGTTGCTCGGCCTATACTCCCAGAAACCCATATTACTCACTGTGCATGCACATCCGCGCGCGCGCATCTGCAGAAGTGCAGTTGCTTAAGTGAGTTGCTGTCTCGCTGTCTGTGGTCTTGTGTTTGGACCTGGATTTGGATTTGGAACTTTTTTCATCGCTGAAGGATCGTGATTGGAGTGGTACGAGTAGACTTTACATAGCGGGAACGTTATGGTTTATCAACGGTGAACGGATGCTAGTAACGGCTAGGAACCTCCCACCACCTGAAGTACTCACTCTTTTTCTTTTCTCCTTAGCGCTTGCTCGGCCTATGCTCCCAGAATCCCATATTACTCACTGTGCACGCGCATCCACGCGCACGCATCTGCAGAAGTGCAGTTGCTTAAGTGAGTTGCTGTCTCGTGTCACGCGTGAGAGCGGGAGGCGGAGGTAGCACCACTTACCATTATTTTTTCTTATTTTTTTTTCTGGCTTCATATATCTGTGTGATTACCTTATTCTATTGTACCCTCTGTCTTTCAAATCATGTCAACTAATGTATATACCCTAAAATCTGGCATGCCTGTGAACATGGCACCTGAGACCGGGACAATTGTGGATGCTCCCCCGATAAAATGAACATGCATGCCTCCATGTATAAATCACGCGTGTCCAAAAAACAGCAACGCTTGCTCTCATTATCGGCTGATATAAGATCTTTTTGTACTTCCGATCTTAAACAAAGCACACAGGTTGCTGGAGGCCATATTGAAATGGGCATTGACACCGCGACGGATGTTATAACTTTGGACGCCAGCTCCAATGGGGAACTGGCAGCCATAGTGTGCAAACCGGTAGTACAAGATGTCGCTAACCCACAAAGACTCCCAGAAATATCAGATTCTGTTTTGGAATCGGCATGCTTTTGTGGCAAAGTCAGCTGAATGAAATTACGCAGGTAGATCCCTATCCTCATAGTGATTTATTGTCTAAACCCCCTACAGTGTGTTCAGTTCAGCTCAACATAAACCTCGCAAAGCCTATGATTTGTTAACAATAGCAGGCGATGTAGATGAGGATGCAATTGATATTATAAACACACCGAACAATACATGTCCCGATTCAGAGGACATTATGTACATATGTTCGAACACAGGTGACTTGATCCAATTACACGAAGAGTCAAGTGCCCATACCCTGATATCCTCTGAGAATAATAGAGTCTCAAATCAGAATAATGAAATCTCCAGTGTTGCGCTCGATCTTTCAAAATCGCCAGTTACGTTTGATAAATCTGACATCCAATCGTTGAACAATTCAGTCTCCTTTATAGCCCAGACACCTAGCCGCTCGAAGTTCACTGAACTGGCGGGAGAGCGTCAATTGTTTTATTCAGGACAGTCATCCCCAGCGATTTTCTTTTCCCGAGGCCCCAGCACGCAATAATACGCTTAGTGTAATGAACACTGCTCTTCTTACAGTGGCAAAAAATGGTGAAAAAATCTGACCTATTGGCCCAAGTTCTGAAGGAAAGTCTATTAACAAAGACCATGTGTGAAGTGCAAAATCAATCACTCTTATCGCTGGCAACACTGATGTCTCAAAGGACACAATTAAATACAGCTTGTACTAATATAAGTACAGAGGAAATGCACATAAAGATGATGCTAGTAACAAACAACAGTTGGCTAAAGTAATCAACTTGGATCTGGTACAAGCAGTTGACAGTATTAAGATACCAGCAGGAGACGATGGCCATGTAAAATGCTTTATGGTGGAAGCTATTTCAGTTCCTAGCGATGTTGATACCACTCAGAATCAAAATTAATTTAATATAATTCCAAAGCCTTCACTCTCCCAGTGTAGTCAAATGGGAAAAACCTTTAAGGAAGTGAAAAGGAAAATATTAGCTGCCAAAAAAACCTCAACTTGGTTCACAAAAATCTAAAACAAGGCGGTTTATACAAATGATTGACCAATCCTTCTAGACCGAAAACATCTGAGAATCTAGCGCCGCTGAGCAAACAGATCCAATTTGATTGGCAAGTTAAGACTGCTTGTAGTACAGCAGCTGATTATCAACCATTGAATGATTTGGTTGATATGGTGGACCGTGATAAAGTGCCCAATCAGTCGGCATTACAAGTCCCTGAATGCCAATTATCACACACTGAAGCGATATCATCAGAGGCTTTGACAATTCCAACTATTCAGCAATTGAGAGAAGAAATACAAAATTCAATTGCTCAATATATAGGTGATGTTCGGGCAGCGAGTCACTCCAGCTTCACTTTTAGCTCCCCTTTTAAAAGGGCCTGTCCATTTACAACCAGGAATCAACCAAATAAACAATTTCTCAAACACAATCAATTTCACAAAACATTTTAGCAGCAAGTTACGTAACTCAGCGCCTACTCAATCCAGGGGTAAATCAACCACAACTACTAATTCTAATTGGCTGCAATATAAAAACTGTCACCGGCTCCTAGTAAAATGTAGAGACCACCCATTTAGCCAGTATGATCTCAATAGAGCAAGCATAATAAACATTTGCATAGACGTACCAGTTTTGGCAGAACTTGTCTCTACTGATATCGAACTAGTTGAATTTATACATGATCGAGATTTGACAGAGGCAAGACTAGTTATAAAATCAGGAGTCATTGTAAATATATTATGGCAAGCTAGAGCATCTTTATTTAATTTAGGATTCGTATTGTCTCAAGATAATCTAGTAAACAATTGAGATGATGTTCAACAAGAGCCAACAAACATGAGAATTTATAACACGTCAAACTATTCCTAGAACATATGTTATGACAATAGTAAATCAGGATCGTGGACACAACGTGCTCAGGATAGAAGACCATAACAATTTTTGCCTAATGAATGTGTGACCCTGGACTCCTGAATTATGGGAGGGCACAGGCACTTTATTAATTCTAAAGATGATGTGCTGAGTGCCCGTGACATCATTGTGTTACAGGAGACATGGCTGACTGATGCCCTGATATGGTTTGTGGGAGCGAGGGCCTCTCTACCATCACTTCTCAGTACAAAACTTGGACCAAGTGCCTCTATTGGTGGGTACGCCCCTCGCCCTTATGCAATACTAACTTTTGGTTATATTCGCATAGATGGGACCACCGAGCAGGACACAGGGCATCCATTTTCTGTACCCCCTTTCGACTCCATCTGGGTAACTAGGCCTCACTGTGATAGTACAAAATGCACCTCTCCCTTTTGCCTGCCGCTGTAGCTCGGAGCACATGGCCCCCACCCTCGTCCCCACTCCAACTGGAAAACTCTGCGGCTTCATTCTCACGCTGAGGCCGGAGCTGCTTGCAACAAATAATAAATGTAACACATCCCTTTTCCTCTGAGATCACTGTCCTGCATGTGAACCAACATGAGCCAAGCACATAGCTCGTCCATCTCCACAAAAGTGTCCTTGCCCTCTTAACCTTGCCAATCGAAACTTATTGCCATTCTAACCCTATGTCCTTGCAAGGCATCCCTTTCATGTGCCAGACTGCCAACCTCGCTATGAAGCCCACCCAACAGACCCCCCAACTAACATTGGACCCCGGTGCAGTATATCGTGCCCAATACTAACAAGTGTCACATACCTGAGATTCTTGTGAGACTAACCCTATAGTTCAATGACAGTATTATAGTGGTCAAGGCCCTTAAACCTGTGACCTGTGTAACTTAAATGTGTAGATGGTGTAAACCCTTGAGTGATTTGTATAATGACATGAGACACACTCAAATAACTGTTGATCAAAAGACTTTTTGATCAACTGTTATTTAGTGCATGCATTATTCAGAATGTATTTTCTTAGCTTAGATAGTGACCACCGTGTTTCACAGCGACCTGACCTTCACCCATCCAGAGCACAAAGTCTGACATCAATCCTCCCGCCAACCCAGCAACCAACCCGGAGGAAGAGATGATGCCCACACCTAAGTCACCACCACGGCTGACCAATCCTGGTCCAATGTAGCATCATATGTCAAACTTGTAGAAATCCTATATAAGTGTGTTGTAACTTGTATGTGGTCAGAGCGCTCTCAGAGATCTACATAAACCTTCCTTGGAACTCTCGCAGCCTGCGCTTTTGTGCATTATTCCCTATCCAGGGAGTGTCTGTCTTACTTATTTTACATGTGTTAGACAGGGAGGGCACTAACAATGGGATACATTTGACATCTTTTCAGTTCCTGCGATGTGCAATAAAAGAGGTCGACCGATGGCGGGACTCATGATAGCCACCAGAAAATCAATGAACTTCAAGAGCAAGGTCTATACCTCTACTATTCCTTACATCCAGATGATTAAACTTCAAAGGAATAGGCTGGCATTTATCATTGTAAATATATATTGGGGCCAAGCACATTTATCATTGGAACTTTTTTTTTTACATTTGTGCTCCATGCTTGATGATATATCTTTGGATTCTACCGTTAGCCATACCTTAAACATGGGAGACTTAATTCTTCATTTAATTTTGGCAGACAAAACTCAGATAACCGCTGATGAGCTTCAATGGAAGAAGTTAATGGCAAGCAGGAACTATGTGATGTTAAATGGAGCCATTAAAGGGCATATACCTCCGAACACAACTTGGCATAGGGGCTCGCAAGAAGCTAACCGTGATTATATTTATAGTGATTCAAAATGTATAGATAGAGCCACATCACTATTGATAAAGCGTCTGAACAAAGTGATCACAAACAACTGTGCCTATCGTGGATGTGGCGCTCATGCCATACAACGATTTCCAGGAATGCGGATCTTGCACAGACCGCGGTAAATAACTCAGGGACCCGTATAATATGGACAGAGTCTAAACTGTCCCAATTTGAACAAATGCTTGTTGACAATAATATGAGACCGAATCACTTAGAAGCAGGTTTTTATACCGTTTCAATGCAAAAGTTTGCACAGAAAAGGTTATGTGATGGTCAGTGCAGTCATAGGCATTTACATGCCTTCGGCCTCGAGTTCAAACATTAAAAGGCCGCCTTAAGGCAAAATATAAGAAATTTAAAACATGTCCCCACTATTAGTAGAAACATGCAGATAACTTATCTTAAAGCGCTATATAAAAAATGGTTAAGGGGCCCTAAAATCATCAGATACCAAAATATTGGTGAGTTAATGATGTCCCAGATTAAGTCGAAATCAACACGGGGTATGTGGGCCCTACTGAATCAAGCAGTATATAAAACCCAAGCTTCTGTTCAGATAAACTCCATAACTGACCAAATCTGGAGTGATTATTTTGGCACAGTCTATCAAACCCCCTTTCCTGGATGCGACATTGAATTTGACGCGTCACATCTTGATCACAACTTTTACTTTGATAAAGAAGATATAATGGATTGTATATTTAGGTTTAGCAGCTCAAGAGCGGCAGGGCCTGATGGCCTTCATAATTGCACAATGAAACAAAATCCACAGGCCTGGTTGTTAGGGAGAACTCTCTTATAAGGCTAATTTCCCAAACCCAGTGAGTCCCCCAGCAGCTTTGCTTGATTTTTGAGGTTTGTTTTTTTCTCCTGCTAAGAGAGAGACTCTTTTCCTCCCACTCTTAGGCATGATTTGAGGTATGTCTTTGACTCTTTGTGTGCTTATGGGCTATGGGGTTTTCTTTTTGCTCCACAGGGTATCATCTATTTTTTTATGTGTGTGTTACAAAGCACCCTCAGTGCAGTAACACAGGGGTGTCATAGTGACCCCCAAACATAGACTCCATACCCTGGGACTGACTACTGTCTCCCAGGGCATGTAAAGTCACCATTGACTTTACTAGTCCTGAATTGTGAACAGAACCAGTACAAACCATCATATTGTGGAAGTACTGGAAGGGGTTAATTATATTGCCCCTGGGTCTGTTTTCAAGGGGGCACTGTCCAGGCCCCCCTTGTTGAGTTTCTGGCTGGTGGCAGTGGTTACCACACAAATAATTCCACCGGAATATTTCCTATGGGATTTTCCCACTGATTTTAAACGCACCACTTTTTGGTGCAATGTTAAAGATACCGCCGGTTTGTTTATTTAATATTAAATCAACGGTTGGGTCTTTTTGCCAGAACTCTTTTCTAAAATGGTGTTGGTGTCCGGCTCTGTAACTCTAAGCAAGGTCAAGCCCTTTGTTCCACTTTTTGGCGGGCTTCTCCAAATGGTGCCACTCTGTCTGGATTCCACAGGATGTGTGGAGAGGGGAATCGGCACCCTGGACTGCGTTGCCTTAGCAACCCAAGTCGCACTCTATTCTGATCGGCCCGGTGGTGAGCCGCCCGGCTCACCACTTAGCATGTTTGAGTGACAGCTAGGCTGTTGAATGGGGGTCTTTCTGCATAAAAGCAGGGCCTTTGGGACTGGAACTTCAGAAGTCCCCACAGGACCTGAGAATCCAAAGAGGGAAGAAGCTGAGCCATCTGCAACAAAGATACCACCAGTGAAGCCCTGCTGCAACTACCTCACCACTTTCCCGACGACAAGAGAAGATCTTCTGCTGGACGAGTCTTCTTCCTCTGAGCTGGTGGGACCAACCAGTTCACCCCTTTCGCCTTCCAAAGACGTCTCTTGGTTGAATCGCCCGTGCCAAGCACCCTGGTGGCCGGATAGCCAAGCTTCACCACTTTGACCGCGAATAAAAGGAACGCAACTTTTACCGACAAAACTCTGCGGCTGATTTCATCCCTGTGCAGTGCAACGACTCCACGTTTCCTCCTCGACGAGATCCTCTCTTCCCCTGGTCGAAACAACAAACTGCAACCACGGCCAGGAACAACTGCCACCGCTGGAGCTTCCTCTCTCTTTAAGGTACTGTGTCCTGCCTGGCCTCCCTTTTTTCGGTTTGCCCAAGGTGACCCATAAATCCTTGGCTTTCCAACTGGGCTGGCCCCAGACCTTCTAACTGTACCTTCTTGAATCACCCCAACCTCTTTTGAACATTCTGCAAAGACTTTTAGTGCATTTTAAACCGTGTGATCCTGGGCACATTTCGCTTTGCTTCATTTAAAGTGGGCCTGGCCTATGAACTTTGGCTCTACAGTATATACTGCCTTTATTCCCTTGCTGAGAACTCCTAAAAGTGTTGGGACCTGTTTTATTCCTATGCTCTGCCTTTTTCGCTCCCTTTAACTGAACTATTGGAGTGCCATCAGTTTACGCGCTCACATCGGTTTAACAAATCGTAGTGTTTTAACTCTGACTTGTCTAATAGTTATCAAGGGAGGTGTGTATACTTTACCTGACTGTGTTTTAACTTGCTTTTGATTTAGAGTGCTAGTATATTGCCTAAAGTGTGTTTTAAATAAATAATTATATACTTTTTATACAAAGCTCTGGTCAGTGTTTGTTTGCTCTACTGTGTTTTTAGCCCTATTGTGTATACTCTATATACTGCCCTACTCTTCTTGAGAGGGGTCTGACTGCTCAGCCACAGCTACCAGGTAAATCTGGGTGGTGCAGACTGCTACCAATTGGGTTTACTGCTTACTCCTGTAGTCTTAATCTTTTTGCAGTGTTCCCTAAGGGAACTGCACAGGATTCTGCCTAACACTGGTCTTCAATGTTATACCGAATTTTCATGCAAATCCTGAGAACTGGCTCTAGCCCCCTCCCTTTGGAAAAAATCTTACATTTTGCCTATTTTCAAAAAGGTTAATAGAACAGATCCTAAATCATACCCGTCAATCGCCTTGTTAGATAGTGCAGGCAAAATATTTGTGCGGCTGGTGCTAGTGGAATTCAATAGATGGCTAACTATTTCAAATTTGAGACATCCTTTCCAGACAGGGTTTATCTCCGGTCTAGGGACAGCTATCAATCTATTCACTTTAAATTCCATCATCCATTATGAAAGTCAGCTAAAACAAACGATATATACAGCTTTCATAGATTTATACTTCATAGATGTCAATGGTTTATGCTGAAATGGTTATACGAATTCCATTCAGATACATCCATTCAAGTTCGCTTGAGTCGGGAGGGTCTTCTATCCAACACTATAAAGACTGACCGAGGGCTGAAACAAGGGTGCTTGTTAGCCTCAGCATTATTTAACTTCTTTATTGTGGATGTAAGCGACAGGTTTGGAAGTTGATGCACCCAGACTCAAGAATATACCTATTCATTTATTGTTGTATGCGGACGATATGATTTTAATATCTAAAACTCCACAAGGGTTAAGAACGATGCTAAAAGATTTAGAGAGCTATGCTAACAATAATTCTATTACTATAAATACAATGAAAACCCAATTTGTACAATTTGGGAATCGGAAGCAAAGAACCATGTGTCACATATGGACCCTACAAAAGACTAACCTACAGATAGTCCCGAGTTATACTTACTTAGGAGTGTCTATTAACAATCACCCGCAAAATCTTCCATATGAAGTTAGTTTAAAAAACAAATTGATTTCAGCATTGTCTCAAACTAAAGTGATTAGAGTCAAGTATTGCAAATTTTCCATCAGCCCAATAATTATGTATTATAAGCAAAAAATGACTCCCGTTGTGCTGTATGGTTCAGAAACTAAAGGTTGGAAAGCCTGTTCATATTGGGCAAAAATAGAGGGCCATTATTCGAAGAACGTTTTACTCCTACCCATGTCAGAATCTCTTGCAATAGTTCGACATGAGTTAGATTTGATCTCACCTCATGCTGCATACAAATGGAAAATCTGTAATTTGTATAGGAAATGCATCATGAGCAATAATAACAATGGATTATTGGTCATAATATCTGATTACATAAACACGTCATACATAAACACGTCAGACAATGTTTTTACCAGACAATGGCGATCTAGGGCTCTCAAAGTTCTGCACGATGCTGATATTTCCATTAATCTTCTAATTGAAAACCCAAATAAAGCTAGACAAAAGCTGCATGAGTATGATTAAATTCAAACTTCTATAAAAAAATGTATTAAAATCTGTTTCTTTTGAAAAGATATGGAATAACAGCTCCTTATCTGTTACAGTCGCCAAATTCATATCATCGTGCAGACTTTTTGTGCTTTAGGTTAAATTTATGGCCAACAAAGGAAATCTTGTAGATGGAAAATATTGTCGCCAGCTAACATAAACTGTCGTTATTGCAAAAGAGAACCAGAAACATTACAATATTTGAAGACAAACTGTGATGAACTATTATCAGTGAGATGCAATTATTTTAAATCTTATTTTGATGATCATATGACCGAACACATATGCAGTTGTGGGCAGAATTGTTCAACACAGATACGAAATCGATAAGATATGCTATTACGAATTATCTCCGTAAACTGAATCTAAAAGATAATACTATAATTGAGGATCAGTCATACACAGGTGGTGATGAGGGATGAATACATGGAGTTGAGCTAATATAAAGTAGAAGAACAAATGTGGTTTAAAATCTGGCTTCTGCTAAAAGAGCTTTGTGAACTTTAAGTTTTAGATATGAGTAGTATGATAAATATTTTTATAACAATATGGATTTGGTGTTAGAAAAATTGTATGTGGTTTTATTAGCTTGTTTGATTCTTTTTTAATTTTATATAATTTGATTGTATTATAAATTGTATTATTATTATGTTATTTATACGTTGAAAGGTTGATATATTTTCAGCCGTAACAACGTTAATAACATTTTTTTTTTAAAATTAACTGAACCTTTGCCTCTAGGATCATTTTCGTAGGTGTTTTGCAAGTCTTGTCAGTCCCTTTGCTGCTTGTCTCACCCTTGGTGTTTGACTTGCAAAGTGGGTTTTCCCCTTGAGCGTGCGATAAGGCAAATCTCGAAATAAACAAATTGCTCAAACTTACATAGTGGTAACCCCTTAAAAAACAGAATTATTTAAAAACTGTCTGGGCATACCACTATTAATACAGATTGTTTGGAGAATTTTGAGGAATTAACTCTCAATAAGCCTCATTACAGATTGTCCGGTGCAGTAATAACATCCCGGTATTAACGTATACTGGCACGTTATCGCACCGGCCAACTACGAGTTTGCCAGTGAGGTGATGGAATGAGCTATGAGCTAGAGGTAATTTTGCCACCATATCGGCAAAAATCACCATTATTACTGGGGCCTATAATACCATCAGAATCCCCCATGAAGTCCAATGGGCTTCATTAAATAGGGATAATGGGCCTCATTACGAGTTTGGAGGTAGCGATGCCGCTTTTAGTGGCATGGGTACCCCCAAACCGGGTACCGGGTCCCGAAAATAGGGAATTACCAGGCCATGCCGACTTTGGTGGGCCCAGTAATTCCCATTCTCGGGACCGGGACCCGGTACATCCCATTCCCATTCGAGCCCCCATAGGGTTCAATGGGAATGGGCTGGATGCTAACAACGGGCCCGTTAATGATGGGCCCGTTGTTAGCATCCTGGAGGGCTTGTGGGTACCGCTTAAGACATCTGGACTGACCAGACGTCCTTAGCGGGACCCGCGAGCAGACCTCATAATGAGGAGGCCTGTAATGAACGGTGCCGGTCCCTTATCGGCACAATTCATTACGCGGCCGCCAGGGTCGTAATGACCCCCAATGTCCTTTATTTAATACATTATGTGTTTCATCTATCAGTGTCTGGTAAGCAATTGTGTGCAAGAGTCTGCATATGCCACCCCTTCTCTATACAAATAGGAGCTGTGCTGTTACCTTGTCCATCATGTATTACAACCTCCTGCGTACATTTGTAAATTACAATGAGAAGCCTTGGTAGACTCCATGGAATTCCCCTTTATCTAAGGATCAACAAAAGCTCCCCCCGATCCAGACTATTAAATGTGGTTACCAATCCATACAAGCTAAAAACACATGATTAATCCAAATCATCACATATTTAAGAATTACCACATACAAATGTAGGGTCATCGTGCCTTAGCCCTCCCTTTAAAGTGTATGTTGTGTCCTTTTGCCTGGAGTTAAGGAAGAAATGAAACATAGTTTCCCCCTATACTGTCGGGGATTTACAAATCTGTAAGTAACTGCTATGCTTATGCTTACACTTTGAGTAGGAAAAAGAATGTATGACATCCACCAGTAATACAAGATCACTAGTTTCATAGATTTCTTTACAACCTACAACCTATTTATTTTGTTACTGCCTTTGCAATACAGCATACATAAGAAGTGCAATATGACAAGTCAAGAAAAAGACCAACGAACATATTAGAGGGATCATAAATCATGATCTTAAACAACTGGTTACACAAGAATGGCTATCAACCATTAAGTAGATGATATAACAACGCCTCTGAGAAAGGGTTAATGAAATCTCTTGAAAGAGAAAGAGGAACAAAGGATTTACTGCATTGGAGCAATTTATGAAGACCTCAACCTAGAACATTTTCAGGGATGCATCTGGCTATAAGTGTTATCAAAATAGAAAATTGCCATTCTCACATTATTTAAGTCCTGTGCAACGTCTTATACAACGGGTACAAGGTCTTATCTAATGTTACATTTCATTTCATGGTTTTATTGTTAACGTGTTCTCAGACTCAGACCCTCTCTAACTTTACAATATGTCACTGGTTCTCTCAAGCAGTGATTCTGCCAACAACATTTATCTTGGTATGCAAGGATACCTTAAAAAACAGTACAATGGATCCAAAACACAGAAGCCAGTCTATTTCTCAGACTCATCAGAAGAGAGCACATACAACCAGCTGTTAGAGCCTTGAAATGGCTACCAATTTAAAATAAGGAATCCACTTTGATTCACCCACAGAGCCCTTCAAGGTCAAGTAGTAGAATGTAGCCAAAACAAAAGCTAACATTACCAACCAAATAGAGATCTAAAATCAAGAAATTACATGCTAGTAGAAACATGGAGATTCTGCAGAGAAAGAAAAGGAGGGTCCACCTTTTCAACTGTGTTGGCAACACTATGGAGCATGCTGATCAACAGTAATGAGCCAACACTCAACAAGCACTGGAAACAGCCCCTCTCAACCGCCAACCTCCCATATGTAGACATATAGGCTGTGGAGCTCAATACTAGCTCCCTACTGACAGTTTGTTCCAAACAAATGCATTGCTCTTGGGGAATGATACATGTAAATAGAATATGATAACATATCTGGGGCACCAAAGAAAACTAAGAGATCCCCTTCTATGTCTTTAATCTAAAAAACAAAACACAGGACATCCAACAATTAAAACCACAAAGAAGCCTGACACCTTTCTCCACAGTGCAGCCAACAGTGGGGTCAGGATCGTGCACCAGATACAGAAAGCTGCTGAAGCAACCACTGACCCTATGGGTTAACCCAAAATGTCTCCCCCTTACTCACCACACACACACTTAAACAAGCCAATCACACACAGTGTTTAAATGCCCTCTTCTCAGACTCAAACACATGCCCACATTGCAAGCATCATACTTCCCCTCTTCACATATATCCCTCAGTGATCTTAATCACACCATAGCTAGAATGCTGCCACACATGCAGAGGTCAGGGTACTTCCAATGTGCACCATCAACACTAAGTATCACAGTCCTACACATTCAATCTCCTCCTAATTAACTAGTCCATCCCATTCTCATCTAGATACCCAGATTGCCAGGATATCATGTGAGTGAGTGGTAGAAATCCTAGTAACATACTGTAACATAGCATACCATAGCATAATATGGTATTATTGAAAGTATGTGAGATTTGTCAATCAACTTCTCATTTCTAGCATACAGCACTAATAACACATTGATTGAAGTATCAATTTAGATAAAATCCTCACATGTATAAATAGCATAACACACACACTCTGTTGTCTAAATTTGGTATCTACCTCTTTTTTGTCTCTCAGCACATGGCTTGTCCTGTACCATCAAAAGTATTAATGCCCCCCCTGCGAGGGGCTATTGTTATTAGTGACCTGTCCGCTAAGGCCGGGGTACTAAAAGCATTTGTTTTCTGTTCTGAAACTCTCTGGTGTTTCGGGACAGAAAAGAAAGTTTCAAAAATGGCCACCGGGTAAAGGGAAAAGGAAGACCATTTTACCTTTCCATGGCAGGCATTGAAACAATAAAAAAAATAAACAACAAAATGGTCACCATGGAAGGGGAGCAGGGACTACAAATAGTCCCTTCTCCCTTTCCACGGTGGCCATTAAAAAAAAAGGAAAAAAGCTAACAAAAATAATGGGCGCCATGGAAAGGAGGGAGGGACTACATATAGTCCCTTCTTCCTTTCTATGGTGGCCTGTCGCAGATCAGGAGCGGATGCGCTGGAGACAGAAGTGTTTCCAGTGTGTTCACTCCCGAAAAGCAGGTAAGTGTGTGGGGGCGGAAAGGAAATGTGGGGAAAGGGGGAGACAGGGGTGGGTGTTCGAAGACTTACCTCATTTCCTGGCAAAGGAGATGGCATCCACCAGCACTGAGGAGGCCAGGGCAGCAGGTTTACCATCTGGTAACGCCTGCGTTCTCAGTCTCCCCATTGGCTGGGAGGTCACCACACCCCCCTCGGCGGGTAATAATCACTAATAATGCAGGCTCTACACTTACTAATTTCTTCATATATTTCTTTTTTTCCAAATCGCATTATATTGATTTCAGGTCCTAGTTAAATAAAAAGGAAATGTGTATGTAACAACTCCACCTTAACAGGACTGCAAAGTGTTAAACATTTGCTAATCAACTTTAATTGGTAAATCCGCAGATAACCTAACTGCTGATTTGATTAAGGTTAACATCCACAAGAAATGGGCAAATGTGGAGCACTTCTCCACTTCAGTTATGCTACTCATCGCCTAACACAGGCTCAATATCTGATCGGACTGAAGTTACAGAAAACGTAACTTAAATTTAGAAAACAACGTTTTGTAATTGTCATGCAAAACAAATCCAGAGACAGGAAGTTCAGGAATAAATAGTAAGGCATGTCAGTTCCCTAATTCTAAGATCACTAAAGGGGTTATTTTAAAATGGGCAGAGCAGTAACAATACGCATACAAACAAGACATAATGCTTTTTGATCTCCATATCGAATTCCAACCCGTTTTTTGTGAGCATGCACAGTGAAGGGTGGGGAGGCACGGACTGGAGATCACATCTTCAAACCCACATCAAGGCATACAACAAAGGGATTCCAATGAGATCGTTCTTAAATTAACACCTGTAAAAAAGCAGGTGGATTCCAAAGTTCAATTTGTAGGGAGTGTTTACTTTTTGACCAGAAGGAGAGTAAAACTGCAATTCCACTCGCCTGGAGGATATGCCCCTGAACACCATGGGGCAGAGTCTGCAGTCCCTCCATCTTCTGCAGACCCAGCGACTTGTTGAAATATGTCCGCCACCTTTCCTGCAATTTTCCAGCCTCCCGCACCAAGGGGAGAGGGAGAGGCATGCCGCTACTTGGAGCCGCCAGAGTGGCTGCACTTTACTACGAATACCGAGACCCGGCTGCTGTATTTATCTTACCTGCCCAGTTACGCATGTTGCTTGGTTTGCCTTTACCTCCATTACGCCCCTGAACCCCTCATGTTCTCGCCATCCCCACAACTATGCCAACTGACACCCACCTGCTGCTGCCGGCTGACCTCCCAGCGTTCACGTTGCCATATCTACTACCTGCTTGTTAACAGCAGGAGCTTCTTCTTCACTAAACTTGCATACCTGCTTCTCCCCTTCACTTCTCGCTGAGATTAGGCCCCCCTAGCAGGCACTGCTTCCTGAAACTAGCATAGAGTCACCATTCCTATGATGTACCATGTTTTTGTATGTATGATGCAACCCATGTGACAAGTGGCTATGCCTCTCCAGCATGCATCGACCTTACCTAAGTGTCCCATGTATGAATGCCTGACACAGCCTTAATGCGCTCACCATATTCGAATTGTCCCTGCACTGTTGTCAGCAGCCGCCCTGCAACATGGGTTGGCTCCACTACTGTGCCCACCGAATTGACTCTTTGCATTGTTGTGTGCAGCCACCATGCAACATGGAATATGGCTCCTCTATGTTATGTATCTACATTCGGTTGCACCCGACTGTAACGAAGAACGGTAACTACCCTCACTTAACTTTGTAACTACCATGTATGGTATGTTCTGTAAGTACTTATGTAGCTAAGTAAGCCTTCTGTAACAGCACCACGATGCCCAAGCGCTGTGTATGCCCTTCATAAATGCAAAAATAAAAAAGTAAAATAAAAAAAGAGTAAAGACATTATCATCTGGTTTTACTCTTCAGTTGTGCGCCTTGTAAATGTTGAACATTGCGTGCAGGGAAACCAGCAGCACGCAAGTGCTAATGTTGGTAGTGTCCTGCATGCCGTTTCCATTTGTTAAGGAACAAATAACATTTTCTTATACCATAATTTTCTGTAACATTTGATCAGTTATATCTGGAGTATCAAAGCACGTTTTGCCTGGATTGGATTGTTTTCTGAAAGGAATTAGGTACACATTATATTATTGTATTTTTTATTTTCTCAGCCCTAATGAAGTACGTGTGAAACACGCGATTGGTGATTATATAATTGAATCAACTTAAAGAAAATAAATACATAAGTAACTAATCACAAATAATTACAAATAAGTGCTTTGTGATGATTTTGCTTTGTGCTTTTTAGCATATATATGTATTAAAAGTGCAAGAAACTTCAAGAGGACCATTCTGGATATGTGTTTATTCCATGAATAAAGGCAGGTTTCCCAGTACCATACAACATGTTACAATCAAATGCAGCATTTCTTCCAATAACAATTACATTCCTTTTAGATCAGACATAATAGATCAACTGCCTCTACTTTATCAGCTCTTATCTTTAAATGCATTTTTCAGTGGGGCAATATGTACCCTTGACGAATGGACTTTTAAAAGCAAACTTAGACCTTCTTTCTAATGACATAGTTTTGAATTTCATTTTTATATTGATTTAAATGGACAAAGGCTAATGAACACATTTTTTCACAATATCCTCTAAACATTTTGCGTCCAATGTTTTCTTGTGTTGCTTACCCAAGCTATCCCACCCCACAGGAGTGCTCAATAGATTGATGGCCCCAGTCTTTGGGGATGCACCTCGTAAACATGATGTGAGTCACCAGGGCCATACATAACATGCAGTGCTGCCATCAACTTCACATAGTATGCAACTGCATGTGACATTACATTTTGTGTTGCTCTCTGTGCCTCTCACGGTCTTATCATTGTCATGCTGTGTTTTTGGGGGCGGCAGAAGCTGGTATTACTGAAAAACATCATAATCAGAATTGCCACATGAGTGTGCACAGACAATCCTTCTAGAGGCGCTATCATAGCGGGCGTGGCTTCATGACAGAAGGTAAGCACTGATTTACCGACCTTGTTTGCCTTGTGCTGCTCTGGGTTTGATGGTATTTTCCACCTCCCACTTATCAATACCATCATTTGCTCATCATTTTTAAACCCCCCCTGAGACAAAGTGCACGTTGTACTTTGTGAGCGTTTTGGCAGCATTGCGCTTGGGCACGTCTGAACATGACACCATTTTAATAATTTCCACAGTTTAAGCCCAGATTATGGTTCATCAGACCTGCACTCAAGATGCACATTTTGCCAGTAGGAATAATCAGGGGGATTGTCAGGTGCACTTTTCACCATATCCCTCATGCAATATGTGATATATCGACGCTTGTGAGTGCCGTGTCACTGCTTCCACTGTACTCATAGTGATAGAGTGATAATAAGCAGGCCAGGCACAAATGATTGTCTTTTAAACCCCTACTTGACTTACACTGTATCAACCATAAACACCCATTCAGGCAATAAGCATTTATGTTCACATTTATACCTTGACCCCTGAGTGGTTGGAAGATTGAGGCCTACTGAAATCAGCAGGACCTCCCATCTTCACACAGTAGCGGAGGCTGGGTGACGGGGGGATATAATAGGGCACCCGTGGTATTCTGGGGGTGCACGGGGCATGCACTGGGGACCAGGGGGGCAAGGGGACAGCTGCCCATCCTGCCTCCTCCTAGGCTCTGACACTGTCTTCAACTACGTGTAAACTGGGGGCCATTGGGTGTTCACCAATTCCACACATGTGCAGATGGGGCCAGTCTACACAGCACGTGTGCTCACAGCCTGGCCCTCCCACCACACACCTGTTTGTCCCTTTTGTGAATCAGGGTATCTCTGGACATGGAATTCTAGCAAGAATATGTGTCCTGTGTGTATTGGATTGTGAATCGGCCCCATTGTGCCATGTTTTTTCTTCTATTCAGAGATTTAATTTCCATGTTCGACACATTTATTTACCTTGCCTTTTGAGGATGTTACAAATATGTTGTATCTGATTCGTAATGAATGCACAAATGATGAGTCATCTTCATTTTCATACATCAGTAAAAGACGTTCACTTATTTAGTGAGTAGCTTGGCTCAACCCTACATTGTATAACTACACATTACAACCAAGATTTACACATTCAACTTATGTAGATCTCAGGTGATGTCGTCCAATTGCAAAATTTAGATCCTTGCACTTCTCCTGGCATCAACAATGATCTTAAACAGCCTCGATCTCATTTGCCAAGTCACCAGAGCATCAAACAGGTGCCAAAAGAACTCATAAAGATGTATCACATGTCTTAACACCTTTATTTACACTCTTGGACAATTCTATGCTTTTTGAAGGTGAAGAAGCACAGAACGGGAGTTACATTTCTGGCTCCCTTTCTCCTCCATTTCTAAAAACCACTTGGCTTTGTGCCAGCATGACATTTTAATGCTGTCATAAATCCAATGGATTCCTATGAAATATGCATACTTTTCACACCAGCACAAATTCATCAAATCCTTCCATTGTAAACACTGCCTGCCAGTGCGGAAATGGCGGGCATCGTTTACTCTATTTACAATGCATAGTGCAGAAAAGTGGTGGAGAGATAATTTCACAAGCATTTGTAAGCCTCCATTTTGAACTGGGGACCTGTTTGCCCTGAGTGCAAACGTATAAGGTCTCCTCCAGTCAATTTGCATCCAGAAGCAATATGAGCTCCTGTGTTATTTTGGGCAAACCATGTCATCTTCCTGTACTTCAAATTGTGAAAAATATGACCTGTCAACATATAAAAACAGCTGTCCAGTGCACAACCTAGCTCTGTTTATTTTCTGTGGCACCCTCCTTCCCATGATATACCTGCTTCTGTGATGAAGTCTCAGCCGGGAGCCACATACAACACTGTTCGAGAAGCTCCTGCTGTGATCCATGTTTTCAGAAAGGCATTCCGCAGTTCCATGGAAACAGATGCCTGCCCCATAACATATTGCAAAATATCTTCCCATTTGTAGTAATGTTTGATACATCCCTGTGGACCCCACCTGCTCCCCACCGCACGGCATACAAAGGCGCACTAGGTAACGCAAGGCAATGTTATGCTGCCGTATTTTCCAACCCTTTGCCTCTTTCCTCATTGCGTGGCACAGAGCCAGCCTAAATGTCTGCCTAATGGGAGCAAAGAAGCAAAGTCTGTGAACATTCACTGCTCACCGCTCTTTTAAAAAACAAAGGAAATCTTGTGCCAAAAAAGGCACAAGTCTGAAACGTGTTGACAAGTGTAATGATTGAAGTGTGGATGACCCTGAATGAAAGTCAAGTGGAGCAGAACTTCTGCTTTCAGGGAGAGTGCACGGTTGCTATTTAGACCTATGCATGAAAGCACAAGGCATAGCCATGGCTTATTTCTGCATTCTATTCTGCGCCTTGATCTTGACGCTCACATTCTTTTCTTGCTCTCCCATGCAAGACCGACTGCGTTCCTTTGGTTTCTGAAGGTCTAAGATTCACATCATTGACTTACTTTGTATTTGTGCAATGAATATTGAAAATAAGGAGCTAGTCATTTTCAAAGTTAGTCACATGATAAGGAACCATTGGGCCTCATTGTATGTTTGGGGGTATCCTGCCAGTAAATCCGGCAGGATACCACCAAATGGTTATACCATTACCGGCACCTGATCTGCTGGAATAACCGACAGATTACAGGTGCTGGAAAGGGTATGTTAATCCCCATTCCATGTAGTGCATCCATGGGGGGATTGCTGGGATTGCCGGTGCCAGTAATACCGGCAGTTCTTTGCCGGTGGGGTGCCTAACTTACCTCCAGCTCTTGAATGGAGGTAAAACAGGTCGCCCCACCGGCAAGCTTATAGTTTGGCGGAGCGGGACCATCACCGCCACTTTTTTCCCCACACTACCAACCTTGTGAGGAGCCTCATTGTTTTAATTTAAAAAGATAATAGTTTAATTAAAGATTCAGGAAACCGTCTTTTCCTAAACGTCATTTTCACAGATAATAACAGTATTACTGTATAAGAAACACTTCAAATTATATCCAGATTTGTATAACTTTAACTAAAATATCCAATCACATTTGGAGAAATAATGTAAGATACAATTTTCATTAGGCAAGTAATTGCTTTGACTTCACTGAACATTTTTAATTCCTTAAAACTTGTGAGTAATAGTTGGCTCCTAAAACGCGTTAAGCTTAGACGATAAAATAACAGAAGAGCCTGTGTGGAATCAGATCACAGTGCTCCAATTTAAGGTCATGAAATAAGTATCGTTGTAGCTTATTTCCGTAATATTAGCACCTATCCTTAACGAAGGATGAGCACATAGATCATTGAACCCTCCCCATGACCATGCAGCCATAACAATACTATTTCCCTTCAGTTAAAGTGTTACTGAACTTTTAACATGGCAATGACCACAATCCACCAAAGGCCAACATTTTTTTTTTTTAGAGGTAAACAAGCATACTGTGACTTGAAATTGTATTTATAAGGCAAGCACAAGTCTTTCATTTTCCAAGATCCATATTCAAATAAGTTCTACTACTAGTAGCAATGGTAAGGCTGCACAGTAAGTTTCTCAACTTGAACACGGGCTAGGCCTGCAAGATCCCAACGTTAATATATTCAGATATTCTAAGTTTGCATTAACCGATAGGAAAGACAAAGATGTTCATTTTCTATTAAATGGAAGTTGCGTACAAGGGACCACCATTGTTATCACTTTTTTAAATGATCAAAAGGTGGAATGGAACGCTAAAGAGTAAAACCAGGCATATTACCATTTTCTCTATATGTTTCATCTCTGTCTCTTGAAGAACTAAATACCACCAGGAAGTGAATCTTTGCATGTGGCATTTATTAATGGATTCTTGCGGCAGCCGTAGCATGCGCAAAACCCAAGGAGTATTCCATGGGAATCCATTCATTTTAAGCATGCAGGAAAATGTAATTCAGGCATAAAATGAATGCCACTGACAAGATGGAGGTGGTCAGCATAACGGATGTCTTATTTCTGCTCTGTGGCCTTCCTCTGTCTTTTCACTGCTCAAAATGGGGCCTAGCGGAAAATGGAAATGTAAAAGCATTATGACTCACTGTTACACTTCGATTTCATTCTCCACCCAAACAAAATGACAGTGACAGCCAATTCTGTTCCAAAAGTAGATTTTCTCAGAGTCTTCAGAAATTGTAAAACTCTTGAGAATGCAACATATGGTTACATTATTGGGAATCAATTGAACATTCCTGGTTATCTGGAGGATTTACTTACTTTGGACCTGGCATTCCCAAGAAGGGCAATATTACAGACACATTAGGCCACATTAGAGGTTGGCGGTAGACCCTGCCGGTAGGCAGCGGGCTACTGCCAAACCCATAACACAGTTTCTGCCGCTTAACTACTGGGATATCATGAGCAATGGCGGAATGGTAAATCCCCATTCCCGTGTTAACGGTGCCAGTGCTTCAGTGGAAACACTGCCGGTATGGGCCTGAGTTCCGTGTCCCTACTGGCAAACTCGCGGTCCAGAAAGGGTGCCGATACGTTGCTACTGGAGCCTGTATTTCCAGACTGCCAAACTTATAATGAGGCCCAATACAATGCAATTTTGCACAGTTTAAGCACTGGGGCAGCAATTTCTTTAATATGGCACATAGACTGCTCTTTACCTAAAATTGTAAGGTTTGCCAAATCATTCTCAAAAAGGAAAGAAAACCTGCAATCTTGTTTAACAAGAATACCATAAAGTGATGGCTTCTTTAGAATAGGTTTTCCAGTTTTACTAGGATGTATTGTATAATGAGGAGAAATGCAAAAGCTGCAGTGCAAAAGGATTGCAGATTTTGCAGGTGGGTATAGCTTCCATCCCAACCGTTTCAAAGTTTGCTATGGACAATGATCATTCTTCTTTCATCATCAGGTGCACCATAGAACTCTGTGCCATTGAGCCATATGTTTAACAGCCATTCCAGAAGCCTACCCATTCATCTGGCCTTGTTGGTACAGAAAGACAAGTACACTGCCCCTGATGCCACAACACAATCTCAGGGTACCTGAGGGGACCCAATGGCAAGAATCCACAATAGGAGAAAAAGCAAAAGGCAGAATAAAAGCTACAGTCCTCTGAATATTGTTGGGCCATGATGACAGGACTCATTTAGCAGTAAGCACGAACAGTGTCACAGGACAATAATCCTGGAAGCAAAAGCAGACCCACAGCACTGACACCCATGACTGAGAAATAGTGAAAACAACTGCCAGGCTACTCCTAAGGCAGTGGGCGCCATGATGATCGCTACACATGACAACAATTCATGAATTGTAGGTCCTACAACACTGGCAGGTATTAAATATTCAACAATGCAAAAAGACAACATTGCCAGTAAAGTGCAGCCCTTTTCACCGTGCCATGTGGGCCAACCACAAAGGATACATGCCATAATGCTGAGCTACATTCATGTCAGACCTGTGCCCACTTCCAAATTCTGGAAGTATCCTTGGAATGAGTTTCCCTATGTTTGTCAAATGTCTTTCCCTGGTGCCCCACAACACCCTATCCCTTAGAAGTGGACACTGGGTCAGTAGCTGGTTTGACAGGGTCAGGGTCCATAGCCTATCAAGAGGGGAAGGGAAGCCCTCTCAGCCTGGAGTGGGATGCCTAGTAGGGTTTTCACCAGAGCCAGTCCTGCCTCAGGGGTTGGACGTGGGAGTGGGGAGGGCCCATTCTCTACCTCTTCTACATGTGCCTGCATGTTTGATATTAATACCACCTTTTCTTACACCATGCCTGTTGTGCACAATGCTGGCCAGTCTGTTTCTGTGTCCTCTAGGAAAGTGCACTTCCCAGAAGACCAAGTGGCGGAAGAGTGAGCGAGCAGCACCGACCAGGGGAGAGACAGCAAGAAAGTTTCAGACTGTGGAATGATGCATATACAATCTCAGCACCCCATGGAACCCAAATGCAAGTAGGGATGTCACCCACATAGAGATTGCAGAGTCCTCCTTCAGATTTTCAACAATTTCAATGTGCTCACCCACAGGGATAATATGCCTACCTGCAATGGGGCAGCTGAGCGGCCTCACTGTCAATCTGGCATCAAACAAACAGCAGAAAGCCCTCACACAACTGGGACATTGAAAAGGATTGTCACCGCAGTGAGCCGCCTTTGACTAGAGCCATTGCAGCAACGTACAGGAAAGGGGTAAGGCTTAACACACTCTTTACACGTTTGCTCCCTTGTAACCAGTGGGTGCTTGCCCATGGGAAGCACTAGGGCAGTGCCACCGCCCCTTAATGTTCAGGACTCTCCAGGTCTCTTGAAGAAACCCAGACCAAAAATCAAATACAAATTCATTTTGTAACCCTCTTCATAATAATGCGAATGCAGTATTTTCATTTGCAAAGAATCTAAAGACAATTGAATTATTTGCAAATGCAAACACGGATGTCCCTTACACTCTACACTGCATTTTACATGGGTTAAGGCTGACCAATAAAAATGCCCATGCCTTCACTCATGTGCAGCTATGTGAGAGGCGTTATTGAGAGCATGGGTGATGTTGCAACATTCAGGATGCTTTAGGGGTGCTTGCAAATCTGGCATATGAAGCATGCTGAAGGCTGCCTGTCTGTCAGAATGCAGACCCTTCCCTCTGGAGGAATAGGCTGGGGGAGGGTTAAGGGCGCCTCCTGATCCCCAGATCCTCTTTCACCAATCTGATAACATCTGGAGGAAGGGGTAGGAAGGCCGGGTGACAAGGGAAGATCATTGCTGTGGGCCGCGCAGGTCCGTGTTTACAATTAAAAAAAGAAATGCTCTGCGTGCATTTATTTGTCTGTGTGTCTGTGTGTGTCAGTGCGATTTTATTTTTACAGTGTGCCTCCATGTGGGTGACACAGAGTCATTCTGTGCGAATGAAGTGCTCTATTGGGTGCTGTGTGGCGAATGATTGCGAGCCGCTGCATGAGTGTGTGACTACTTATCTGAATTAGTATCTGCACGAGTGAAGTGTTCTGGTGGGCTCTGTGTGAATGCTTGAGAGATGCTGTATGGGAGCGAGACTGCGTGTGTGCATGTGTGTATGTGTGAGTGTGTGTGTTTGTGTGTGTAAGTGTGTGGGTGTAAGGCTGGGGCTCGGAGAGGGCATTGATGCCGGGCAATACCAAAATATGAAAACATGTTCTCACTGGCTGCATGGAGTGCACACAGTCAGCAAGAACATGATTTCTTACTATGGCATAGCTTTTATATCTGGATAAAGCAAACAGGATAAGTGTTATTTGGTGGCTGGACAGGCATATTTTGCTGATGCCAGTCTAGGTATAATAATTACTGAGGCATAGCATTTTGTTCTGCACATCTATGACAAAGCAAACATGATAAGTGTTATTACCCAGCCAGACTGGCATATTTTGGTGCAGTCAGTCTAGCTTTGATTTCATACTATGGCATTACATTTTCTACTGGGAAACATAGATAAAGCAAGTATTATAAGTGTTTTTAATTGTCTAGCCTGGCCTAAACTGATGAACCAGTTTGAATACTCTTTTCGTTTGGCATATCATTTTGAATGACAAAACCAACAGGAGTATGTTCTTACACGTGGATACTGGCATTATGCACCAAGCAAACAGGCATACAGTCTTTTATGGGAATACAGTCATGTATTGGTGCAGCCTGCATGGAAATGTATCGGCACAGCCAGAGTGAAAATGTGTTTGTATACTGGCATATATTGTGGAGGATGTCATCAAGAAAATGTATTGGGAAATTATCCCATGCACTGTTGGTGACTTGATCTATTGGATTCTTCCTTGAGTTACAGTGCAAAACTGATTGCAAGCTGTCTGGGTTTTTATACACTTTTTCACAGAAAGTGAGTGGTATAATGCACTATTTCAGCCCATTAGTTCTCTTGAGCGGAGAATCCCAGCAAACACCCCTTGTGTAGAAGAGCAAGGAGGAGGATTGTCAAAGGATTATGCTAGTTGAGGTATTGGTTGGTGGGAGAAAGTGGTACTTTGGTTTGAGTGTGCCTGCAAGGTTTTTGAAAGGATATGACAGAGTGAAAGAGTGGGGAGTGAATGAGAAGGTGAATGGGGAAATGAAAGGAGAGTGAATGTGAGAAAATGTGTGGGTGGAGCTTATTATTAGTGTGGAGAAGAGAGAGAGTAGCTGCGAATACGATGGTGGAGGCAGTAGTGAGAAGAACATCAGCAGGATATAAGAGAGAGTGTGAGGGAGAGTGAGGGGAGATGGAGTGGAGTAATCGGAAGGAGAGTAGGAAGAGGAAAGGGAGAGAGACAGAGAGACATAAAGAGAGTAATACAGGCATGCAGAGTAAAGTGAGGCCTGAGTGTCTGGAAGGCACCAATCCATATGTGATTCTGCATTGAAGAATTTACGTCAGGGACCACCAAGATTGTTCCCTGAGGGATTTAGAGAGAGAGAGGGAGTTTGCCTGTAGGCCATCACAACCAGACACACAACTTCTTAAATAGTATGTTTTACCCATCTCTAGGTCCAATCCTGTAGTTGAGGGATGTCTGGGGTAGGAAGGGAATAGCCCACACTAGGCAAAACCGAGCAAGGTGACTATTGTTAAGTCCCTTTACTACTCTGAAAATAAAAACCCTTGAACTGCCTTATTCTGCCATTTCCAAAATTGATTGAGATGTGATACAAAAAACTTCCTCCAGAAACTCCATCTTGAAATAAAATCTTTCAGCCGGGAGGAGGACGTTATCTTCTCTCCAGCCAACCAGAAATCAAATAGCTGGTTCTGCTCTTTTTGAAGAATATTGTAGCAGTTATTTTTGGATTGCACCATTTCACAGAATATTTACTGCATATTTTCAGCTTTCCCCAGATGGAGTCCATATTTCTCTGAGTTCCTTCTGTTGCATTTCAAGCAGCTGACTATGCTGCACCCCTGTGGAGTTCCACTTTAACGTCATCTGTGCATTCATGAACTGCTGTGACAGAGCTGTGTGCATGGGTGCGAATACATGCTCTGGGAGAATAAAGATGAAGAGTGGGTCTTCGTTTCTAGGAGCTTGCCATGCTAATCTGGGGAATCGTGTTGTATGTCCTGATGAGGGAAGTTCATCTCTTGGACCCCCAGGTCTACTGTTAGCGTGGCTTTCAACATCCTGGATGATTTGCTGGTTGCCTCCTGGCAAGGCATACCTAAAAGCATAAGACATGAGATGGAAGATAAACCTGCATCAAGTCATTATAACAATTACACATGAGAGACACCTATTCACAGGAGAACTGCTGCAGGAAATGTCAGATTCCTAAGGGTTCTCATGCTTCTGAACCATGTGGTCCAGCACAATGTCCACTGGACTCCATTGCTTTGGACAGCAAATCTCAGTCGAAGTCCTGCCTCTGGTTGGGGTGGCCATTTCCACTATTGTTATGTTTGAAGAACACTGAGGACTGAAGAAGTTGATTCTTAACCACAAAAGATTTAGGAGGAATTCAGGATGTTTAGACCTCCATCTCAATCTTGACTCTGGTTTGGCCCATGTTCTCCTATAACATTATGTGATTCAACAGTACCACAGCTACCTACGCACAGCCTGCATCAGATGTTGGAATTCTTTTAGAGTAAAGTGAGTGATGGTTGCCATTGTCAGCAAAAGTGTGAGATATCTAGTAGCCATTGCTTTGTCTGATTTTGGTACACAAACCTTGCCCTCAATACTCATACTGTCATTATGCATAGCAAAGCATCCTCAGGTGATGTTTCTGTGACAATCTACAATGTTCAACCAAGTGCTGATAATCCTAGTTATCCATAGGTAGCATAGGTAACTTAAAACCAGGGTCTTGGAACGTATGTGGCACAAGCATATTGAGGCAGGGTACCTACATTGAAATACTCTTATTTATTACCCCACTATATTCAAATCACAAAGCAATAGTCAATACCGAAGGCATATGCCACACAATATTGTTTATGTAAATCACAACAGTCTATCAGGATGGGTTTCAGATGGAGTTGCTGGGGCACAGAAAAGTAGATTAACCAAAACAATAAAAAATACTTTAACCTCTGCAGGAAAATAGACCAATGAACAGCTCACTTTACCGTTCACTGGCATTACATCTCAACCAGTTCAGCGACCGAGGGCTTCATCTAAGTTGTTCTAGGCGGTCGTGGCCAGAACCACGGGATGGAATCCTGCCTTCTGAGCTTTCCTAGAAAATGGTCAAACCCATAGGAGCACATTTTAATCCTGGCCATAAACTGTCCGCAACGGACCTCTTCCAATTGGACCTAGTTGCAAACAGGTCCCATCCATGCAAGTTTCCTTGTTTGCACTGCTAAGTGCAAAAGAGAGAGGCAGAATGTCTCCCCTTTGTTCTTTGCAGCACAGATTGAGTAAACGCTGCCTGTCATTTATGCATGGCAGGCAGTATTTACAATGGATTTCTATAGCATCTGCCTTTTTGTGCTGGAGCAAAAAACAAGCAGATACGGTAAGAATCCACAGTGTTCAAGCAAGCGTGTAAATGTAATTATGGGGTACATGCTGTTCTATTCGTGTAGCAGAGAGGATGAGTATGGCTGAAAAATACAATGGTATTACCTTCCACCTCTTTGCCATACAAATGAGGGAAAATATGGAGCAGAGTAAAATGCATGTGTAAAACGTGTATGCATTATTTTATGCATGAATTTGACTTTGCTCTACAATAGAAATGAGCTCCAATGTGTTTGTTTTTTGGGGAGTGTGTTTCCGCTGCTAAGCAAAGATAGTGGCATGTTGGAACATTTAGGAATAGATTCAAAACTCCAGGTCATAACCACATCAGGATTAGTCTCAGCCTACCCTCTGTGGACCAAATGCCCCAGCCTAATTTAATGTCTCTGCAGCCAATGTAATGCTTCTCGACTGGCTTCAGAAGTATTAAGTGTTGAGTTGACCTTGCCAAGACCTTAACTAACTGTACTCACCTATTGCATCCGTTGAATCACATTGCAGGTGATGCTGGAATTCAATTATGACATTATTCTTGACATTTAATTGGGGTCATTGATACTCAAAGGGCCAGTTTCCACATCCCAGAGTGTTAAAACAGATGTAAAAAACAGGCGGAACAGGGCTACTAAACACAGTTACCATTTTAATTGGACCAATTTGCTCTTCCTGCCAAAAAAACATGCATTAAGACCGGCATCTCATTTTAATGTTAATGCATGGGATTCTACCACATTCTAAAAGCAGATGGATTCCATAGGAAAACATTTCAGGAGGAATGTAAAATTCCTTGCACTACAAAGTGCAAATAAACTGTGCACAACTACGATATTTGTCAGTGAAACTTGCACAGCCAAGAAATATGTTTGAGGGTAATTTTGTAAAAAGTGATAATTGCATGCAGGGGACCACCGACATATGTGCTGTTGGTTCCATGCACGCCATTTTCAACTGTTAGCAAACGGAGTGCAAAGGTAATGAGTAAAAATAGTTGAAATGACCTTTACTCTTTGCTAATACTACGAGTTTCCTGAACAATGTAAATGCTGGCTGTTTAAGTTTTGCAGGCAACATTCACAATGATTTCCACTGGAATTCACCTGCTTTCAGATGGTGCTTAAAAGAGACACATTCCATGTGAATCTGTTCCTTTTACGTCTGTTTGAAGGTCTCATGCAGGCGTGCAATCATGTGCCCTTTGAAGGTGGAGTAGAAATGTACGGCGAAAACGAAAATTCTGTTCTGTGCCCTTACTCCAGTGTCAATTGGCAGCAGAATGCCTGAATTGCAATAGGAAGGCGTAAATGGCTTTTTGCACTACTTTTTGAATGCAAATTGCATGCAGTGGATCACCAACATTTGCATTTATGTGCCATTGAGTGCTCTGTATGCAATTTTAAACATCCGCAAGGCCAGTGGCCGCTGGTGAATTGTTCAACTGGAGGGGCATAAATGCAAGTGTATAGTAAGACCCCAACCCAACAAGGGGTTATCGGGGAGGGGGATGGGAGTTCTCCCATGTGAATATTTTTTAAATAATAGGTTAACAAGGTTCATTTTACAGCACCTTCTGTGAAAATGTGGGTAAAAGGACACAGAGTTTGAAATCAATTTTGTATGGTAGCACATGAAAAAACAATAGATGCAAGTTACCAACAGTGTACAGGATCATTTTCCAACGTATTTTCATTATGCCTATTCCCACAATATATGCCAGTATATAAAACATGTCCTTGCATGCTGCACCAACTAATGCCAGTATTAGCATAGAAGGAAGCCCGGCCAGTAAAATATGCCATATCGTAGGAAAAAAGTATATCCAGACTGGCTATACTAAGATAGGCCAGTGTACCAAGTAATCACACTTATGTTTGCTTTTACCCTTGATGAAAAATACATAAATGTCATGACACACAAAGAATATATGGCTAGACTGTAGCCACCAATTTTAGCCAGTCTAGCAACGTAATTACAATCATTATGCTTGCTTTACCCTTGAAGTTAAGTAAAATGAAAACAATGTCAAGCCGCATTAAGAAACTATATGCAGACTGGCACTATCTATGTAGGTAGGTCTAGCCACGTAGTAACACGTAGTAACACTTATGTTTGCTTTTCCCTTGATCCCCAATAAAAAATGGCATGCCAAATTAAGAAAATATATGCAGACCGACACCAGTACCTTCTTAATGTGGTATTCCATTTTTTACTTGGCATTAAGGGTAATGCAAACATGATAAGTGTTATGTCATGGCTAGACTGATCTTTATTCAATGTTGGCCACTCCAGCCAGTGGTGGAGGCTGACATGCACATGAACACGCACACAAACAGTTTTGTGTATCACTCATCCAACTTTGTGATGCACACATTCATGAAAACACCTACATACTTACACACATGCATACAATCCATAGATGCATACACATAAAAAAACTACAAAATGTACCTGCATGCACCCTCTACACCTTCCAGCAACACCACAGGGAAGACCCTCCCTCCTCACTGTGACATGGACAATCTGATGGACATCAGCATGTTCACATTGCAGAACATGCTGACCGGTAGAAGAGGGCTCCTCTCCAGTCAGGCAGCGTGTCTACGCTGCTAACGCTATAATGGCAGGTGGCATAGCCAGTCTTCCGACGCCCCGCCATCTCCCAATATTGGCACTACGTTTGTTGCAGAGCTGAAAGGGCTCCACAACAAATAACACATGCATAGCCCCTGCTGTGAGGCAGGCATACCAGTCCTCCATGCAAATAACACACATAGGGGACTGTGCTACCTGTCACGCAGGAAGGAATCAATTTCTTTTATGCATGCATACAAATCTTACAGGATTAAAATGAAGTGTACTGACAAAATAGGGTTGGTCATCACCGCAGACATCTAACTTCACCTCTGCGCTCCTTCTTCACCTTGTAACATCTGTGAAAGGGGAAGAGTACTAAATGGGGATGAGAAGGGAGTTAAAAGAACTATGCCTTGCTTTTACACATCCATTTCTCACTATGCATTCCTCAAAAGTCTCCCTTCTTCAGGGGTAAACCCTCACAGATATCCTGCAAATGGTAAATAACATGTAGTTACCTATCTAATTCACAACTGAACAGACATAAAATAAGCCCCATCCCCTCATATTTTGTTACAACAAAACTAACCTCAAACTTCATTGATTGGATAACTTGAAAACTCAAAATGTATTGCAGCCCAAATCCCAAGCAACGTATAAGAAAGCAATGTTGTTCATATACAAATCCATACCCTCTCTGCAACATTTTCCTTTGCCCATTTGGGATTGTTTGACACAACTGACTTATAAAACATGGTTTGAAATCTTTATCTCTAAAGTTGCACCACATACATGTTGTTTATGTTTGAAGAGTACCTTGATGGGACAATGTACATCTGTATGGCTTTTTACCGTGTGTAAGAGGTTATATACCTATGTTGATGATGTGATTAATACTAACACTGTATTTGAGTGCATTTTTCATTGTTGATTATACATTCAATGTTTCTGTTGGTTAGAGAAGATTTGAATATTTGTATATTTTGAACCATTTGGTTCTGATGTGTGCAGCTGGGTTCCTGGCAAATTCTTTTTTCTGGACTATTTGTAATTTAATATATTAAGGTTTGAGGGCTGACCCTGTCCAATGATGCACCGCCAAGAGTTCTACAATTTTGATGTAACATGTAGATTGAATTCAAAAGATTAGTTTGGCACAGTGTGCAGACCCTTTTTGCTCTTGTTGTATTTTTTGCTCTCAAAACAAATAGCAGCATCCGACACAAAACAGTTGTGCACAGAACTGTATGGATGTTTTCTGAGAGAACATATTAAAGCTAACTTATACTAAATGGGTGAAAAACTCCAGTTGACATTCCTCAATGGTGAAATATGAAAGCAATACCAGTTCTATATGCACAGTCAAGTAGGGATCTTATGATATTGACCATTAACACTGCCAAAAAGCCAGTGAGTACGAGTTCAGTAGTTGCAGAGTCTAAAGAAAAACAAATCAATATCAATCAGCAGATCGATATTTTCACATTTTCAAAAGGAAAACTATTCTAGAAAAGTCAACAAATTTAAAAACACAATTTAAAAACAATAAACACACAGTTTATCCATACTCCGCAGAGGATCATGTCTACACTCAGCACAACTGGCAATATCCAGCACAATTGAAACAATAAGATTGCGATAAAGGAGATATAAAAGTATCTATTTTTAATATGTCAGAACAGGACCTATCACAGAAATGTTCTTGTGGAAAGGATTATCATTTGTACCAACTCAAGCACCACCAACAGCACAAATTTAAATATAGATCTCTTTATTCATTTTTAAAAAATGAGACTGAAGTCTTTTTACTACTTAAATCTGTATATCGATCAGGGATTGTGACATTGCTTCATACCCATTTCAACATGTATTCCACCAGATGTGACTCTACTACACAATATACTTACATTTTTTTTTAAAATGGATATAAAAGCTATTGAAAAACCAATGTCCAAGAATAACCCACTAAGGCCTTTTGCTCATAAGTCCCACAAAAAGAAAGAGAGCAGCATAGCGTTACTAAAGGCGACACAATCAATTGCATACTATTTAACAACGGGAAACACACTGATCTATATGAAAGCATGAAATAGAAAATCTAAAAACTTGCACTCAATGCCATGTAAAAAGGGATAAAAGGCTTCAATTAAATTATATTTCTTAATAACCAAAACACCATCATTATATTTTAAACATGTGTGATCCAATAGAGGGAGCTACAGTTTGTGGGTATAAATCACTCCTGGAACCGTGATGTAAATATGTTGATTTGTTTCATCAAACCGCCAGAGAGAAACACTCAGCCATTCTTACAGGACATCAGAGATGTCCTCAATTTGATGGAAAATCTATAGCACAATATAGACACAGAAATCATAGAAACCTTCAATGTTGAGGCATTACAGTAGCTACACAAGCACTGAAAACAAGAGGTAGATGACATGGGCTCCTAAATGAATTATTTTTTAGTCCAACAACCAACCTTGGGCCTCATTCCGAGTTTGGAGGTAGCCATGGCGCTATTTGCACCATGGCTGCCTCCAAAACCGGGTCCGACTCTGGTTTGGTGAGATGGGGACTTACCAGTCCATTCCGACCTTGGAGGGATCAGTAAATCCCCATTTACCAAACCATTGCCCATTCCCATTGAGCCCTCATAGGGCTCAATGGGAATGGGGAGGGCGCAAATAAAGGCCGGCGCATGCCAAGGCCGTTATTTGCGCCCTGGTCTCCTAACGGGAACCGTAAGGTACGTTTGGTCCGACCAAACGTACCTTACGGGTCCCGTTGGGGGACCTCGGAATAGGGCGCAAAGGGATTACCGGCACCGGTGTCCTTACCGGTGCCCGGTATCCCTTTGCGCCCGGGTCAGAATGAGACCCCTTGTCTCAGTATGTCTTTTGCTATGGAGGATATTTCTCTTTACAAAACAAAGGGGTTGCATTATGTGTTCCTCTTTAACCAGATCTGGCCATCACGTACATGAGTAGTTTTAAAAATATCAATATCTTTGAACGTAATCCATATCTTTCCAAGCTACAATTATGGAAATGATACAAAGGTGAAATCTTCATGATATAGCACTGCACTTGAGAGCAGCTGACCAGCATTCATGAATGACTTAACCTAAAAAATAATAAACTGATTAAACCTACTCTACACCATGCTCTTGCATATATCAGCAGACCACATCTGTCTGCTATAAAAAAAAAACACAAGTTAGCATTTACACACCTTTGGATGTAATCTGCCCTTTGGCAGATCCCGAGACTCAGAAGGGAATGTAAACACGTATCAGACTAAAAGTATGATAAAATGAAGCTAACCTTCTAAATGCACGGTTAAAGCACAGGTCCATCCTGAAGAGTTAATATATAATACCCACAAACAAGCAAGCAATAAGAACAGTGCCACTTTGCTGCAAGGAAAAGCAAAGGTAGGTCGACCATTTGCATTGGTCTATTTAACCACTTCCACAAGCACAGCCCCCTTATCTGTAAAACTATTCTTCAAAAATAAGAAACTGAACCAGCCTCATAAAATTTTAAATATAAATCTTTTGTTTTCTTTTAAGAAACGAAATAATTTGAGGCATGGTCTAGTTCATTCAATAGTTCATTCAATGCAAAATCAAGGGATTGAACCCATATCCATCACAGGCTGATGGAAGTTCTCGGATCTCAATGGCCTGTATCCCTGTGGACTAAAATCAGTAAGGTGTTCACACACAAATAAAAAACATATCCACAAAAAACATTGACTAATCTTGTACAGTGGGTCATGTGTGCAAGTAAGGAACCAGATGGAGATATGACTATGAGGAATATGAGTAAATATACTGCAGGACATTACACTAAGATTATGCATGAAGTAGCGCAAGGCTGAATCCTATATTTAGGAATATTTGAAATGGACTGTTATCTAAGTCATTAGGGTACAAACATGGTTTTACCATTCAAAGCATTCCATAATAAATGATCAAATGTGAATACTTCTCCTTACAACACAAATTTTAGGGTTCAATGAATGAATCGGGCAGAGCTCATCAACATCTAAGACCACTTAACATGGGGCAAAGTCAGGCTTTTGAGTGTGGGTTGACTGGCATCATCCTTGCTTCCCCCTAAGACAAGGGTATAATCCATGTAGATCCCAGTCCCTTTACTGGAAGTCGTTATACAGTGTTATCAACACCACCCCTTAAATCAATGCACAAAAAGTCTGTTTAGGACTGCTAGCACACATTTTCTACACCTAGGACCCGCAATGTGTCACTTCCGCTGAGGCTATTTTGTAAGGCACACTATTAGGGATAAGTAGCCACCTACACCAATTTTAGTTTACCACTTAAGGCTATATTGATTTTTTACCCACTCACAATATCCATTATATTAATTGTATTTCTCCTCATGCCATTAATATAGGCTATTTTTGTCATCCAATATATCAACATGATGATCATATTCAAGCACTAGTAAAGCCCCTAGGGGCACTGTCTTGTTATCAACTCTCTGCTTACAAGACAGAAGTGGAGCAACTTGTGGCTTCTAAAATGGTTACCCTTTACTAGTGCATTAGCTCTTGGATTCTGGGACTCACAATAATGGACAGAGCACCTACGTTTTCATTAATATCTATGCAATATTATGAGGGAAATCCTTTCACATGCTACTTACATCGGCCACATCATAGCATGTGCTATGTGATACATTTTCTAAGATTAGTTTTCCTTCCAATTGTATAGTGTATCTTAAATAATTTAAACATAGAGTGTGTAGCCAGCAGAAGCCGAGATGGCTGCCAACCTATATAGGGCTGTCATGTTTATTTAATGCCCCAAAAACTGGTCAAAGAAAAGCAAACAAAGCCCAAACCAAGAGAGAAAATAGACTACATCACCTGCAACTCGAATAGATTGAATTATTATCATGGGAGAACTACACAGGGTGCTGCTGGTGAGTTTCTTCTGGGCCACAACCTAAATACATGGTACTAGTCATCTGCCGGGTGGCTTGAAAGTTGTCCTGTTGTGAAATGGTGTTGAGGCCCCATTGAGAACATCTGTGGAGAAGCACTTCACACCGACACCAGGAGTGAAATGAGTGCGTGCTGCATAGAGCACTAGCTCCAGACTCACAGTACACTTCTCTTCACAGATGCACTTAACAACAGACCCACCTTGCTTGCTGAGTGAGTGTGTCAGTAGTGCCAGACTTAATCCAAGTATCAGTGAAATCTGGCAGGAAGTACAAGTTTCTGAGGCCAGGGTGAGTGACAATAGGAAATCTATTTTTAAGTAGAAAGAATATCTGGCCAGTAGGAGATGGCATCTAATAAGCTTGAGGATTTTGTGACTAATATGTGAAATCCTACGACTGAAGGGATTGATTGAAGGACTGAAGGTGAAGATCTAGAAGATTGGGTACAGCAGTTCCAACCTCAGAGCGACCCCAAGGCATTCATCTGGCCAACGTCCACAGGGTAGGAACTCGATGGAGGGAAGGGAATGCAGCACTGAGAGATGTTCTATGGAAGTTCTTTGACTTTGCAACAAAAGAGAAGATTCTGAGGAAGGATGGCGATCTGAATAAGATTTCCTTTCAAAGACAGGCATTATACATTTTTCAGGATATTGCCCCTGTCAGCATCCAGAGAAGAGGTTGAGAGCTGAAACATGAGGTGAGGTCCTGATGTACATTGCCATTTGGCCTTGTTTGTAGGTGGATGGACAAACCCCATAGTGTAATATAAGTCAAGGACGCAATCTCTACCCTCAAGATCACTCTTCCTGTGGAAGAAGTGTTCAATATTGTAGGCTTGGCGGGGATGATTGAGACTCTTCTAGTGTGCTTAATGTTTTTTAATTTCCTTCAGTAAAAAGTAGAAGTGCACAGGCACTGTGTTTTCTCCTAGGTAGGGGTTCACCTTGATGGTAGGGCTGGACATGAAGAGAGGTTTCGGACTGTATTAGTTAAAATATTGTTGCGCTTGACAGGGGTTCTTGGGTAATTAGGGCACAGTTTTTCAGTTATGGTTCACCTTAATGGTTATGCATATTAAACAACTTGATATTTCATGTAAGAGGTGCAAATGTGCCATATAAGAGAACGTACCCACTCGAGAATTTGAGAAAACAACGTATAGATGTAGCCTGTATTGAGGATGAACATCTTTTCAGATCCGATCTGAGATAGCTTTCATCTTAATGTTTCCGAATGCAGTTATTTTTTACTGATAAAGATATGGAAAAAAAAGTATGAGGATTCCGATATCCAGTGGCTGCCCCTACATAGATGATAGCTAACTAACACAGAAGGAGGACCAGTGCCTTATATTGAATGATACTATTAGTGAGGCATCATTTTCAATAATTACAGTTTACTTTCTAATACTGGATAAATGCCCTTCTTTAGGGACCTCCTGACCCTCTACAAGAGGTGCATTGCCCAAGCCAGGAAAGTATCTTTACCTATTTGGGTCATACAGACCAATTACATCTAAAGAATATTGATTGAAAATATGTACATGTACAGAATTTCAAAGCAGATTCGTTCCTGGGAGGCACGTGGCAGATAATGTTTGAAACTATGTAAAACTAAGAGATATAGAGCAATATGCGAAATCCCTGCTGTGCTAATCCTACTTGAAACTGAAGAGGAATTGAACTGGGTAGAATGGGGATTTTAGTGGGAGTCTTCGAGAAAGTAGATATTGGATATGGGTATAGGAATGCTATAACGGCCATTTATGGTAATTTAATTACCCAGGTATGAATCAATGAGTTTCTTCATAATGTATTTCACTTGGCCAATGGAATGTGTCAAGGGTGTGCATTATCACCACTGTTGTTCAACTTGATGCTGCAGCAGGTGTCCCCGGCTATTAGAGAAAAAGATTAAATTTTCAGCATATAATATGCCAGGAAAACATTTAAGGTGTCCTTGTTCGCAGATGCCATCCTCCTTTGAATTGCACACCCTGAACTCTTGATTCCTACTCTAATGAATATTCTGAAGCATTTTTAATGTGCTTTGTGTTTCAAAACAAACTTTCACATCCATTAGGGATGAAATTGACTATGCCCAACTAGATATGGTTACCACATGTCCCACTTTAAAAATTGTGACACCCTCACTGAAAAGCCAGGGTTCAAATGCAAATCTCTTATAATGCAGGATTTAGGCTCTTGGGGAATCATAGTGCTTCATGGTTTGGGATGATTGTCTCAGAAAACATGAATGTGCTTTCCAGACCTTTATTCATCTTGCAGGCCTGATCTGTATTGGTCACCTCCAGGTCTCTCTGGTCCTTATAGTGGGGCATTATGAATTGCTTTTGAAATGTTGATTCCCACGGTTTCCAAGAGGATTGGGTTGCTTCCTCGCAAATTATTACTGTGCCTCTGCAAATTGTGGGAGGGTTGCTGAACCATCAGTCAACTGCGCAATGGGAGCTTTTGGAGGACACAGTGGTAGGTCAGCTGCTGTGGCACCTATTAAGGGCCCTGAAAGGCACTAGACGCCTCGCAACATAAGAACTACATAAAGCAAGAACTACTTTGATGATACACAGGACAGACTAGCTGACAAAAAAGGGCTCTCTTTTCTCTGAATATATCTCTTCCAGCAGCTACAGGTCAGCCAAACTGTCGGGCTGTTTAGGCCCACCCGTTCAAGTGTGAGGCTTGCTTCTGATTCACCAGGAGACACTGTAGAACATTGAGGTGCTGGTACTGAGGTGTTGGTACTGATACTTTGCTGGTTATTTTACATGTCCTAGGGAGTCCAGCACACATAGCAGTTTGTCCCTCTCCATTGTCACTGACAGTGCCGATATCAAAATGGAAGCATCCAAGTGATCATGGTACTGATGGTTTCCAAATGTACACATAGGCTACTGCCAAAGGAGGTATAGGAGAACAGAAGGAAGTCCTAAGGTGTCTGGAGGTAACCCAGACCCTACAGCAAGGATTGAAGAGAGTCTACAGCATGCCAACAATAGCTGCATAGGAGATAAGGACAATGTAGCACAATCCAAAAATTGCCATGCGACACAAGGTGAAGTAAATCGAAACATATTTAAATAGCTGCTGGTTAACTCAGGTGTAGTTGGAGAGCAGCATTTGCATTAGCTGTCCTACTTACACAGTATTTTGGGAGACCTCAGCTGTGTCAACATAGCAATAGAAAACCATAAAATAGTCAGACTAAGTCTGATTTCATCTACACCAGAGACACACATGATGGCTTGAACCCCCTAACCCCTAGTAGGGCCTAAATATCTCCATCTCTCTTCCTCTTTGTGGTGTTCTTTCCTCCTACCCTTAACCTCTCAATTCTCCTTTAATATTCTCCTCTTGTCTTTTTAACTCATCTATGTCATCTTACACTCTTCAACTCTTGTATATCCTGCTCATCAGCTCCTCTCTCAGTCTCTCACTGACTCATACAGTTTACTGTTTCTGCACACTTCAAATCACTCCAGTTGATTCCAACGTCTGCCACTCACACTGATCACAACCATCTGCTTCTTCATGCAAAGAAGTGGGTTGGCCTGTTGATGACATTATTGATAACATTCAGCTGGGACTTTGGCTCTGGCAAACTGCTGGACAGATCTCCCAGCTGCTTCTCCCTTAGCGATGTGCACGTCCACAGTCCAAACCTTCCTAAAACTGCCCGCCACCCTCTTAAAAATATTCTATTCTGAATCATAGAAGGCTATACCAGGGGGACTTGAACAGGTCTCCTGATGTGGGGAGAGCTTTTCTGTTTCCCACTTTCCAGGTACGTGGTCCACTGCATCTGGAGATTGGGGTTCATGAAAGAGGCCTTTCTTCAAACCACTTATTAATGCTTACCGTTCTTCAGTCATGGGCATCCAGGGTTGACAATATATTAAATGGGGTCAATAGAATTAACATTGGCTTCAGGTGTTTGTTTAAGGACCTTAAGTAAAGCTAGCAAAAGCCAGACAGAAGCTGGGATGGGGCAAAGAGATATGAGATGTGGATTTAAAGTCACTTACTAGTTTGAGGGGTTATGTCCATCATCCCCTACTCTCCAGTGTACTTGTAAATTGGAGTAAACCACTTTGGGAAACAGCTTATCCACTTCCACAAGTTGTTCCCACTGCAGTTCTATGGCTGGAGATGCACTGGGGAGCCTGCGGAATAGCCTACAGGCACAGAGTAGGTGTCAGCCCCAGCCCCAACAGTCATTCCAGACCCATCATCCACCCCGTAGTATGTGACCTCATCACAATCCACACAATGCCAGTTCATCCATCATATGCATGATCGTTAATTATGGGCATCTTAATATCTTTAATATCTTCATCAGATGTCTGTTCATTGGGAGTTGACCTTGTGTTTAATGTCCAAGACTAATGGAACTTGTTGACCATCCATTCAGAAAAGGAACACGTATCTTGAGAGTAAAATTGCCATTAGTCACAGTGTTGGTTTTCTGGTGATTAGCTTAAGAACAAACGACCATCATTAAATAGGGTGTTAAGCCAAAATACTTCAAGTGCCTGTATTTTTCAGCATTTAGAATCAGATGACATGATATGATGTGATATGGCATTTATAACACGCCTATACACAAGTATTTCAAGATACCCCAAATTAGCAGACATATATTCTTAGTTTATCTTTGAGGCCCCCTTATAAGGGACACATTCATAAAGTCCTGGTAATGCTTTTGTGTTCAGTTGAATTGTAGGTCGTTGGATACAGTTTCAATTAAGACCAGGCCCCTATCTTCTGCATCTTATTTAAAAAAACAAACATTTTGCATTCGATTTCTGAATGACACACTTTCACTTATGATGATGATAGCACACAGGTTATTTCTCTGGAAACATCAAGATTGACCCAGTGCATACTATAATTCTTTAATCTGGGTTGATTTAGAATAGGTATTATGGTATATACATTCCGTCAGTGCTTGATTTCCTAGGTGATAGCACTGTAGTGCAAATGGCACACACAGTTCTTTAGCGTGCATCCGCAGCAGGGTAGCACGTATGTAAATATAGCCAAATTATGTCTTTATTCCAGTACATTCCCCCCAGACTGTCTTATAGATATTCAGTTATGGATGCAACAAAATTCACAATGCTTAAACACATTACAGACATAAGTCTTCCTTCTTTTTTCACAAATCCGATTTCATTCACTTTTGACTGGCATTTTCACACAGCCACTACTTTAACGCTCAGGTAACACACCTGAAACCGCAGATGTATTTTGATTAGGAGGTGCCATTTGTTTCTCATATCTACCTGGTGATCAAAAATGCATTGCACAGTTTCACTTTCTCTGTGGAGTCCCGCATCTACTACTACTGTCATTCATACCAGAATGTTCAAGTCGTTCCAACAGACCACAACGCCCCACCAAGAGGCCACCCGTATATCCTCCAGTCGAGAAGTCAGTGGTATTGAAAAAAAACATTTTGCTCAGGTCATAAATTTCTGCATACCATTTGAAACAGGTGCTCCATGTTTACCTAACTAGAAGCCTAAGGCCAGATCACATAAATTGCACCAATAACTGACAATTTTGCACTGGGGACACATGACATTTAGAACAATTATTTGCTCAGACCAAAATGTGCAAACTGCAGTTGTTGTACTCAATCTGAGCAGAATCAATTTCTGAATTGGTTGTGCAATTGAATGGCATTCACAGACTAGTAAGTCAGTGCACATTTCAGTGAAAAAGTGCCCGATTGCAGTGCATAATTACCATCAACCAGGCCAAATGCTCATCACTGCTGAACTTTATGTGAACCAGGACCCAGTAACGTCCCTCAAATTGAGCTATCTCTTCAGATGGTACAATAGATATGCTTTGAGGGAGATCCCCTTACTGCCATGGATCCTCATTGTGAAACGCCTTGCAATTGTTCCAGAGCTTTGAGCCTGACTTCAGAAAATACTGCAACTAGCCAAAAACACATCTATTGCTCCATATTTGAGGACTTGGCTATGAGTTATTGACCCAGTGCTCAATACCTAATTTCCTGTCAGAAACCAATACTCCCTCATACCCTTTTTCATAATCTGCTAATTGGTAGGGTGAGCATTTTAATACGAATAAAATAAATCCCTTAATAATTGTCCTTGGACCAGATTTTCAAAAGGTTGCATTTTCACACAAGAAAGGATCAAATTAATTTACCCCCTATTAAGCTGCTTACATAATGTAGAATGAACATAAATGTTTAGCCCCGTTCAATATTATCAATATGTATTTTCACTAGCACAAAAACAAATGAGACTGTTTTATTTACAACTAGCCGGTGTACCCTACTTCAGTCCTAGTTTGAGGTTTATTTAATTAACTAAACCAATGCTTCATTGTAGACAAAATTGCTAGTCTTTCCTGTAGGAGCTAGTGTGAACAAATTGTATTTGTTTCCATCTCTAGAGCGAGCCACATAAAGCTGACTGTGAGAAAAGCAAGAATCCCGTAAATCGGTTCCAGCTGCTTTGAGTTGGAGCGTTGAGATTGTGCAGCAACATTATTGGTGTTCCGATCTACAGCTGAGGCAGCAGCAACCTCAACATAAATTCCGTAAATGTAGGGCTGAAGCATGTAAGCTTGAAGTGCCGTACCTGTATGTATACGGCTGAAGCATGAAAGCTTCATCCTGTTGAGATGGCATACACTCATCAACTTAGGTGGGAAATGAAGTTTCTGTAATTATCATGAGAGATTTGTCACAATGTGATGGAAAACATCATTGTGGACACTAATGAAGAGACATGCACCGTTTTCTGTCACCAGCATCACTACAAAAGCACTGTATTGTGTCATCTGCATGACTTCAAAAGTAAGTGCCACTAATGTCTGCTACATTGCTGAAAGTGTGGAAAGTTTAGTAACAATGAACTGCAGAAGTTTTCATGAACTGCTGAACTTTAGGAACAATGAACGTAGAACTACGGCAGAACTGCAGCGCAAAGAGGCTCATGGCAAGGTTAAGCATTGCAGGACGCTTACAAAATTAAAAATTAAAAAGGTATATTTTATACGTTATTTTCTACACCTTGCAACATATCAACATGCCACATTTCAGGTCTGTAGCATGTTGGGAAGTATGCTGAACATTTCGAACATACACATACCCAAGCCATACAGACCACTTAAAAAAAAAGAAATAAAAAAATGTATATTGTATACTTTTTACATTGTATACACCATGGAACCTACCCACATGATACATTTCAGGTTTGCAACATGTTGGGAAGAATGCTGAACATGTCGAACACACACACACACATATCCAAGCATTGCAGACTGATTAAAAAAATGCTTACAAAAATAATTGGAACATTTATATTTTATACATTTTACATTGTCTACACTATGGAACCTACCCACATGCCAACTTTCAGGTTTGTAGCCTGTTGGGAATTATGCTGAACATTTCAAACAGACACACCCACATACCCAGACATTTCCCTAAATATGTGTGTATATATATATATATATATATATATATATATAGAGAGAGAGAGAGAGAGAGAGAGAGAGAGAGAGAGAGAGGATTGATTGTGTAAGATATATTTGGATACATTTGTTAACTCTACGTTTGATAGGGGTCACCAATAAAATGCTCTTTCACACACAGTCTCACCACACAATTTTGGGCAATACACAAACGGTTTTCTCAGAACTCAGATATATTTAAATAAAGAACTTAAAGGTGAAATCAAAGCAAAGGTGGTCTCCAGCTTTATGCAGGGGAAATCACCACAATGTTAAATAATTACAGATATCTGATCTACAAAGATGAAAGAGACCTAATTGCATGAATCTCAGTATTTCTTACACACACGCACTCATTTTCATTATCAATTATATATATTACAGGGCCGACTATAGCAACCCTATAGTTATGGTAACTCAGCCTCCTATAGGAACCCCTCAAACTTCTGTCATTAATAACTACTGATTCAAGTAACAGATCTGACCGGAATTTCGAAAGTGTTTAAGGACTCAGGCCCCCTGCCCCAGATGGATTTGGACCACGTCCAAAACAACTTGCGCACAAATCATTGACCAGCGATACATGCATGGTTTGGGGTTATTCTGTGCAGTAGTTATTTTAATATTTGAAGGAGAAGGGGTTCCCCTTCTCAAAAATAGATAGCTATAGCTCAGGGATTGTCCCGAAACTGTTTTTTTTTACAATTAAATGAGCGCTATCTTGTTTTTTTCTCGATGCAAGAGATAACCGTGGCTATAGCCAATGATATGGGAAAATGAATTGCAGAAAAAAAGTGCACTGCAGGTCAAAAACATGCAAATGTCGTCAGGCTAGAGGTGGGGGTGGTTAGAGGGCACCAAGTGAAATATGGTAGTTGGAGGGGGTCTAGGAATTCAATTTGCAAGACAAACCTTTCTGTAGTCTTGAATAGCCGACATTTCAAAGCAAACAGTGTCACAGAAACAGCGTGTGTTGTGAGAGGAAAGGGAGAGAGCAGGGGAGGTAAAGATGCCATCTGGGGAATGGGTGAGCTGGCACATATGAGGGGGGCAGCATGTTTTTTGTGACTGTTTTTCCAATATTCACGGCTGTATTTGAGGCTATAAAGTACTATGGATAGTCTAGAGCAGCTATAGTGACGTCCGGGGTGAAAAATCATGATTGCCATCCAGGTATCCTATCTGTGCAGTAAGCAGGACAGACCCTGCTTAGCTTCAAAGTGAGGAAGGGGCCAGTCTCCTCGGTTCATGTTGCCCAATAAATGAGCCAAAGATACAAGACCACTTAGAGAAGTGCTTTCTCTTTGCTTGCTTTGAATCTAAGCAGGGTCAGTCCCGCTTTGAAGCTAAGCAGGGTCAGTCACAGTTACTGCATGGATGAGCAACTGAATGGTCATCTAAATTATTATTAATTTATTTTAGACATGCTACTGTCAGTCCTTGAATATTCTGCACTCAGTGACAATTGTTTGCCTTTTTCTGAATTGCATTCTGGCCTTTGTAATCTACCAGTCAATAATACAAAAAAAATTAGATATTTTACAGCAACAGAGGGTTGCCCATCCTGGCAACAACTGAACCGAATCCTGCTTAGCTTCAAAGCAAGGAAGAAGTCAACTCCCTAAGGCCATGTTGCTTAATAAATGAGACCACCATACAAGACCACTTAGAGAAGCAGAGTTTAAGGCAACTGAATCCTTCCTTACTTTGAAACTTTTCTGGGTCGGCCCCGGTTACTGCATGCATGGGAGACAATCCACAGTCCCAAATGCTGTGTGTTTTCTTCATTTTAAATATCTCATAACACACGCCATCTGCATCATTTCTTTTTAATTAAATCTTGCTACTGTCATACCTTGAAAGTGTTGTACTCAGAGACCATAGTTCTGCTGAATTGCATTCTGTAAATCGTAGTCTCACATTTAAGATGGGGGGGTATAATGCCACAACATAGTTCTATAACGATTTATATATTTGAGTGACACTGTGATATGTGTACTTGTCAAATTAGCTTTCTAAAGCGGGTATTGTTGAAAGCCAGATATGGGGGTGAGGAGGGGATATCATGAGAGGGTCCACAATGTGGCAAGAGAGTTTGCAATCCTGGACACTGGTGCAGTGATTTTCCCCTGATTGTGGCTGCTTTTAAGGGCACAAGTAAAAGACACATGTGGGTGGACAGCGTAACTTTTATTTCAGAGGGCGGACGCAACCCCTTGGGTTTTATTGAGGTTGGCAAGCTTGCACAAGTATTTGGCTACCAGGATTTTACTCAGGTTGTCATGTTCCCAGTGCAGATGCTTACGCACAAGACCACAAGCACTTGTTTCGTATTGGGATTTTGTTTTCCATGGAATATTTCACTACAGATTGCTGGGTTTAAAAAGTGAGCACCTTTTATATTTTGCCATCATATGTACTGGAGGATTTACCTTCTCATGTTCCTTTTCTCGTGTTCATTACTTTTTTTAAAAGTCCAATGCTATTTTGTCTTGCACACCTTTGTCTCAGGAGTAGGTCTATTGAACTACATTTGTATATTTCACTTTAATATATATGTTCACTTACTGTGCCTATATTCATGGATGGCAGCTTTTGATTTTTGCTATGGGGAAAACGTACCTGGGCATATGTTATTTTTGTAGCTGGTCATTTTTTCCCTTTGACGTGCTGCTTAAATGCATTTATTTGGGGTTGTGCAATGTATGACAACAGTCACCAAGAGACTTGCCATAAAACAAGGGGCTTGTAGCACGCTGCTTAACTAAAGTGTGTAATCCTCAGCAAATAATTTAATCGCACAGGGCATTAGCTAAAAACAGTTCTCAAGGCCTGCAATCTTTTATACATAATATAAAAATATATATTTGTACAGCTACAGTGACCATTCAGTAGTGACCCCGGTCTCCCATCCGTGCAGTAACCAAGACCGACCCTGTTGTGGCCGTGTTGCCGAATAAGTGAGGCAAAGTTACAAGACCACTTAAAGCAACATTGCCTGAGGGGGCCGGCCCCTTGCTCACTTTGAAGCTAGTTGTAGTAATATACTTTTTTGTTTGGTTTTCACCATTAACAATAAATACAATTTCACACAAAATCATCATATTTTAAAACACAATTAAAGTACTCTCACCAGAAGTTTAAAAGCTTCAACAACATATTTACATAGGTCATTCGTAAAATGCACATCTACGCATGACAAGACAAAATTCATATCCTTTGCAATATGTCTGATGTTATTAGTCCTAAAATATTTTTTCAGCCATAAACGTCTCAAATCCTGAAATTTTGGACAAAAAAATAAAAAGTGGATTAAATCCTCCTCAGAGCCACTACCACATATACAAAACTTAGAATTAAAAAGCCATTTCATTTGTGCCCTCAAAGGTAAAACATTGAGACAAATAATAGCAATGATTCATCTCTGAGTCAGTTAATGGACAGCACTGCCAGCAGAATTTTCACAATAAGTCCTACGGCCTGCCTTAAAACCCCCAAAGAGCTTAGTTTTTCCATGCTATTAGTTGCCATTACAAAGTTTCTCTTTCTGGCTTTCTGGCTTTCATTAATAATTGGTGTTTGGTAATTGTGCCCCGCCTCAACTCACCAAGACCGACCCCCCACTTCTTACACACACTAGCACAATCTTTGTGCCAGGGATACATGGCATACACCTCCACCTTATCCATTTCTTCTTTCACATTTATCTTATTAGGATTTAGAGATAGACACACATGTGGTTTGCAATAGTACTCTAAGAACATAAATTCGGCCGGTACCCCAATACTGAGTACCCACAACTCTAATGCAAGAGGAGTTCCTGGAGTGCTAGGGATCACCCCTATCAATTTTCTTAAGCAGATTCCGAGTACTCGGTCCAAAGAAGTACAACTTGCCTTTCCCCACTGCTCACTTCCATATAATATGGCAGAATAAATCTTAGCCTCACAAGCTTGAATGCATTTATCAAAGCAGAAACCACCACATTTTTGGTAAAATCACCTAAGACCACAAAAGCTAGTCCTTAGGCGGTTCTCCACAATTGATAAATGTGCAGACCACTGACACTTTCTTGCAAACATAACGCCCAGATAGAAATATGAGTCGACCACGCTTAACTTAATCCCGTCTATGCACCACTTATATTTATTTTCAGGTTTTAAACCAAAAACAATGATCTTAGTTTTATTTAAATTACATTTTGGACCATTATACTTAGATGCAAAGGCCAGACTAGTAGCCAGATCATTAGGAGTCAGATATAGTAGTACTGCGTCATCTGCATAGAGCAGTGAAGGATAAGGCACCTCATTCAAACTAGGAGGAAAAGAATTGAACCAAGTTGTGGGTGGCATAAAATCAGATTGAAAAATAATAAATAAAAGAGGGTAAGTGGGCAGCCCCGACGCACTCCTCTATTTGAAGGAAACTCACTAACAGTGCCTGCGCTAGAATGACTTCTTACCAAGGCCCTGGTGTCCGAATATAGACGTCCAATCGATTGAAGTAATGACGCCAGGACAAGCCGTCTCTGAAGTTTGGCGCACAATAGAGGTTGTTCAATAGAATCAGAGGCCTTTGCTAGATTCATGAAGGCAGCATACATAACTCCTCTTCTGATCTTTACACTCTTAGCTAAGATTATCGAAAGTACAAATGTATGGTTTGTTGTTGAAAACCCCTTGCTGAATCCAGCCTGGTAAATGGGGAGTATCTTATTTTCGTCCACTTATGCCTCCAGCCTGCTCAAAAGGCAGCTAGTACACATTTTTGAGCTGCAGTCCAATAATGAAATAGGGTGATAGCAGTGACAATCCTGTATCAAGTCTGTTTTAAAAATTGGTTTTATTAAGCTCAGAGACCAAGAAGAAGGAATCATGCCTGAGGTGGTAATTGCATTGAATAATTTTAGCAAAACTGGTGACCAGCAGTCTGGAAACCACCTGTTTATTTCAGGTCTAATATTATCCAGACCCGGAGCCTTGTCTACTTTAATGCCTCCAATAACTTTCTCTACCTCCTTTAACAAAAAGGTGAGGTCTGTTTCAGCCTTCAAGAGAGGTTTTTACACCCTCATCAAACAAAATAGACCAAAAGTGGTCAGTCTACTCATCAGCTGATACAAGACAAATCGAATCAAGCATACCCTCAATAAAACCACATGACACCAACTTCCCAAAACCCTTTGTGTCTTTATCATTTATAGTGGCTTCAAGTTTTTCCCATTGGGATTCATAAAATAATTTAATCTTTTGGCTCAAAAGGTTCTTATGCTCCCTCTTGGCTGCATGCCTAGTACCCGCTGTGATGTTACTAGCTCTTGCGTTAACCCACAAAACAAACTTAGCGCTACGGCATTCTGCATCAAACCACCGAGAATCAGGGCGCCCTTTGGCCATTTCCCAGGGTATATGAGAGCCAGGCGCTGACACAACCCAGCAATCGAGGACAGCAATTTCACACTGAACTTTACAGAGGCATCAGGGTCATCCTCAAATGATTGTTCCAGAAATACATCCCTTGTGGGTCATAGGATCTCCTAAATTTCAGCTGTCACAATAACAATAAACAGTAGATAGCTTATCACAGATTGTTGCTGAGAGCTTAGGTCGGGTGCCTAAAGGTGCCCCAGTCCATTCAATGATTAGCAGATCATGGTCACTCTACGGGCAAGGACGAACCTCGATACTTTTCACACGCCGGAAAAATGGCAATCAACCAGACCATAGTCTATCAGAGAATTGTTCCCAGTTCGGCTAAAAGTAGATTTCGGAGGTTCTTCAACCTGTACCATCCCATTAAATTTGGCCATCATAGTTGCATTTAGAAAGGCATCTAACTGAGCGCCCCGTGAATCCCCATATATCAAATTCTTGTTACACCTCAGGATTTCACAGGTGGCTTCAAGCAGGAGCCTATCAGGGGATGCCCCAGAGGTTGAACATCTAGCATTAAAATTGCCCAGGATAAGTATACTGGAGTCACCTTCCCTTAATAGATGGTTCGACAGCCATCCATTAGGGGATAACTTATTCTTTAATTCCTCCTTTGGGTGTAGATATATGTTCCCAATAAGGAGTTTTAAGTCCCCCCTGCTGCCCTGTGTAATAGATGTCCAAAGGAGTTGGTCAGTTGGTGAGGGAACGTATACAGGTGCCATGGGCGTAATTTTAGGGGGGCTGAGGGTGGTTTGTCCCCCCAACTTTCATGGCACACCATTTTGTCCCCGTTCATTTGGCTGGGGCACCTTTTATTCAGATGTCATGTCCCCCCAACATTTTCAGCAAAGTTACTCCACAGACAGGTGCCCAGTTCCCAGATTGGTGTACCAGGGTGGCTTAACCCTTATGGGAGTCAGCCAGAGCCCCCCCTTCTGGCTGGTAGAATTTTAACCAAGTGACCTGGGAAGTACTTCATCAATTAGAGTTCTTCAGATAGCAATGACTACTGGAGACATAGGGCCTCCATACCGGGTTCCAGTACCGGGTTCTGTGAATAGGAATTACCGGTTCATTCCAACCTTAGAGGACCCAGTAATTCCTCATTCACAAAACCAATCCCCATTCCCATTTGTGCCCCCATAAGGCTCAATGGGAATGGGGATGGAGCTAATAACGGGCCCGTTAATAACGGCCCGTTATTAGCTCCTTGGTCTGACCAGACGTTCTGTGCAGGTCCTGCTATGGGACCTCGTAATAAGGCATCCCATAACGAACGGTGCCAGTCCTGTACCGGCACCCTTCATTACGGGAGTGCCAGCCTCGTAATGAGGCCCATAGTATATTGAAGGTTTTTAACCAGCCTACCCAATCTGGATCATCTCATTTATTAGCCACCCCTGCCACATAACAACTCAACAAACAAACTGCTGGAAGTACTAAGACCACAGGAGCTATATTCACAATGGTAACCCCCATTCTGCTCCCAACCATATTGCCCCCCGGCTCTAAGTAATTAACTGCAGCCGGGATATATAGACGGCAGCCTGAGTTTTCCAATAAGGGCTACCCTATTGGTCTGTGCTGTTTGCATGGCTATATACTATTCATTTGCCTGATAAGACATATTGTCAAACCAATAATTAGCCCCTTTACAACAGCCAGTCACTTGGGGTTTGGAGTTAGCCAGTGGTTTATCAAGATTTGCGTACAAATATCATGAGTCATGTAGGTGGCAGACTGAGGCGTTACCATCATTATACACTCCTATACCTTTACCTGTCAACCCTGCATGGCAATTTAAGATGCATGACCGAATGTCATATTTGTAAAATAAAACCAAATATTGCATCCCTTAAAATACATGCAGTCCCATATAATTTGTACACTCAGGAAGAGTTTAAAGTAAATATCATTAATCTCAAGAACTTCAGATAGGGATCTGATCAGTGTACATTTGTATGAATTTTTATTTCTGTGCATTAATCCCTTGAAGCATAGGATTAGATTATTTTCCCTCCAACCCCTCAAGGGATCATCAATTGGGCGTGGACCACCAGTGCTCTGGGGCCATGAGCAAGGCTCTGGGGGTATCCCAGCATAATTGCTCCTGCTCAGCGCCTTATTTATCACAACCCCATAGATGCAGGAGCCAAGGAGAGGTGCATAGGGAATCCTCATCTGTTCTGCCTGGGCATGAGCCTGAACAGGAGAATTTGGAGTTTCAGAACAAGCAATTTGTCCAGCACCTAAGACATAATTTACAGCTGCCTTCCAGGTGGTATTCTGACTTAAAATGGCCCTAGCCCTATTTCCACCTATATTGGGGACAGAGACAAGTGGAGGCTGAGAAGTATTCTCTTTAAAGAATCCTTCTGTCAAACTAGAAATGGATGCGATTATATCAAGACACTTGTCCATGTAAATTGCATACTTTTATCTCTGTTCCACCAGGTGACGTAATGAACGGCTCATCTCATTATAAGCATTCATTAACCGATTCACACAAACAACAAGAAGGTTGTAATTCCGCAAAAATCTTTCTGCACTGCTAGGATTTGCAGAGTCCAGCAGTTCCTTGTGCACAATTGTAGAAGACCTCATGTGATAGCCGCAGGGCTATCCTACCCCCGAATCTGCTGCACTCCCTGCTCTGAGCCATTTTTCCTCATATCCTCACCCATGGAAATACCCAGTACTGGTTGACCAGAAGGAAGACTGTTATTGCAGGTTTCTGGCCGCAGTTCAGAAAAAGTGTCCACTATAATATTCGGTATAGCAGGAATAGCAGCAAAGAATGTCTCGGATAAACGAGGGGGAGGGATCTCGATAAAGTTGGAAGCCACGACATCTGAACCAACCACACTGGCACCTAGAGTTAATGAATCGGGGTCCAAGGCCAAAGTTGGATCCTCGGGAAAAGTTAGCAGATTATCACCAGCTGTGCTGCACTACATTAGTTCAATAGTGAGGTGCAGGACAGTCTACGCACACAGTTCACATAATGGTGATTGATTGAGGCTTCCAATGCCTCCAGACTGGCTCTGTCCAACAGGGGTGATGATTTGGATGCATTTGCCAGAGGGAAAGGACTCCTTTTCCCACTACTAACCCGCAAGCTCATATCACTACCTCCATTTATTAACACTTCTATACGCCCATCCTCTTCCTCTTCCTCTTCCTCTTCCTTTGAGGACTGAGCAGGAGGAACAAAACTTGAAGGGGTGGAAGCAGAGCCATTATTCATATTTTTGGATACCATTTACACCTCATTATGCGGCTTTGAGGTATACCTACCAGAGGAACAAGACTCTGAGAACATCATCATCCAAGAACCAAACAAATCATCAGACAATACGACAGGCATGAAACCCAAGTCTAACTTTACTCCTCCCCCTCTACTCCCTCCCCCCCATACCATCCCAGGGGAGTTCGACAATTTCGAAAAAATAGACATGAAAACAATCACCAGCGGATTGGCACAAAAAAACTTCTACCAAGATAACTTGAACAGGGAAGAAAGGCAATCCCTCGGCAACCTCAATGTGGACAAAACCATAACCATAAAACCAGCCGACAAGGGCGGTGGGATCGTGGTCATGAATACTGAAGACTACAACAAAGAGTGCCAGTGCCTCTTAGACGACACCACATCGTACAAGAAACTCAACAGGGAACCCACGAAACGCTTACAAGAAGAAATCAGCAGTCTCACAAAACACGCTGAAGAAGAGGGGTGGATTTGCTCTGATGAATGCATTTTTTGAACAAGACGCACCCCAGGACTCCCGCATTTTACATTTTGCCCAAAATACATAAACATGCCACCAAACCACCAGGTCGACTGATTGTTTCTGCATGTGACTCTCTTCTGGAACCTCTATCATTATACATGGACTACTTCATAAAAACTTTCATCGGCAAGATGGAATCGTACATCAAGGACAGTACCGAAACCATCAAGATCTTGAACACCATGAATCTGACCACCGACTCGATCCTCGTCACAATGGAGGTCGATGCTCTGTACACCTCCATCCCCAAACTAGAAGGACTACAAGCACTTGCCACCTGCCTCGAGAAAAGGGCAGATACAACAACTATTCCCACCAACTTCATCTTGGAGTGCATTCGCATAGCCATGGGAGAAAACTTTTTTCTGTTTGGGCAACAGATGTATCAAATCAAAGGTGTAAGCATGGGTGCAACATTCGCACCGGACGTGGCAAACCTCTACATGGCCCAATATGAGGACGAAAACATCTACCACAACAACAACCCCTACAGGGCACACATCAAGATTTGGCGTCGCTACATCAACAATGTCCTCTTGATTTGGCAAGGCAGCAAGGATTTGCAACTGGATTTTCACCGTTGGCTCAATCTACAAAATACCCACATCAAGTTCACCATAGACTGGTATTTTCAAGCCATTAATTTCCTGGACTTGCATATCTACCACTCAGGGGACCAGTTGAAAACTGAACTTTTCAGAAAACCGACCGACAGGAACAGTCTCCTTCATTTCTCAAGCTACCACCGCCAAGGGTTGAAATACAATCTCCCCTATGGACAATTCCTCCACATCCGCAAGAATTGCACGGACAGAGAGAAATTCGAACTACATGCTAAACAACTTCAGATGCGTGTAGGACAGAGAGGCTACCCTAAGAAATACATCAGAATGGCCAAGAAAAGAGCGGCTAACACCGACCGCTCCATTTGTCTCACCACGAAAGACAAAGATCCTATAGACAGGAGAGTCTGTGTCACCACGTTCAACCCAGTGAGCAACCTCATCAAGACTACAATTAATAAACACTGGCACCTGATCAAAAACGAGGGCAGCCTAGCAAAAAAAACCTTGTTCACCTTCAGAAAAAACAAAAACCTCAAAGATACTTTGGTCCATACCTTTCTGGAACCCACAAAGACACCAGCCACATTGTGGAATCTTCCACCAGTGGTGGGCCATTACAGCTGTGGCCGTTGTGTCGCATGCCGCTACACTACAAACAGCAAAACCTTCACCCACAAGGATTTTACTTGGAACATGAAAAACCACAGTAATTGCGAAAGCAAATATGTGGTGTATGCCATCAGATGCCCATGCAACCTGGTATACATCGGCAAAACCATCAGACCCCTAAAACAGAGGATCAATGAACATAGATCCTGAATCAAAAATCAAGTGCAAGCCAAACCCTTGGTCGAACACTTCAGCAAAAAAGGCCACATGCACGAACAGTTTACCTGGACTGTTTTACAACAACTACAGCACCAGAGACGCGTAGGTGACATCAATTTGGCCCTCATCAAACTAGAACAATGGGTCCACAAACTCGATTCAGTCTGCCACGGACTTAGCATCACCGTGGAATGGAAACACTTCTGGGAGTGAAATCCCACCACACAAGTGACCCACACCACAGAGAAACGCATCCATTGGGGTCCCAGTCGGGAATATGCAACCCCATGTTATTTTGACCAAACATGTACTCCTGGATAACCATCACCTGATTGGGCATTGCCATTCTAAACATCACCTGATTAAGTAGTGCCTGATTCGGTTCAAGCTTTAAAAACAATGTGTGCAGGATGCAAATGTCTTTATGTACTTGTTGTGTTTTGGAATCACTCACGTCACAAGACATGGGAATATATTGCCATTTTTAATCATCACCTGAGCAAGTAGTGCCGGGTTTTTGGCTTACTATGTTTCAACTTTAAAACCAATATGAGCAGGATGCAAATGTCTTTGATGTACTCATTGGATTTTGGAATTACCCACGTTCCGAGACATGGAAATATATTCCCTCTATTCAGTCATAGACATTGTATGAATTACGTTTTAGGCAGACCAACATGTTTAATCAATTCGGACTGTTGTATGTAAACTACTGATATGCGGAATACACGTTCCTGTGCAAAAAATGTACTATTCAGTTGCACTTTCCTGTCGAATTGTTACCTGGGTTCCCTTTCTTCTGCCAGCCCATTGAGACATTTTTCACTCAGATACAGGACTATTTCAACTTACAGACCATTCCAACATGACTGCCACCAATAACAACAGATTACATGCGTTTTGACAACGTGCAGGACATGGCAGATACAGCTCATAATCGGGGTTTGGCACGCACTGGACTGCATGTCCCATAATCACCTGGGCACAGTGTAGTCTGCACCTCCCTTAGGCGGCTGGTTTGCTTTCACTTCCCCGCTAGTCCCAGGTTGGGTTACCTTCACACACCACCTGAACTATGGGGATTGGAAGATGACGTTTTAGCCATGCAGACCATTCCAATACGGTTGCCACTAACAGCAACGTATGACTGACACAAACGCTTTCATTAATTATAGTATATGGCATTCAACCACTACCATACTACTCATGATCGGGGTATTACACGCACTGGACCACATGTCCCATGATCACCTGGGCCCAGTGTAGTCCGCGCCTCCCACAGACGGTTGTTTTCGTTTTAATTTCCCGGCTCATCCCAGATTGGGTGACCTCCACACACCACGTGGACCACGGGGATTGGATGAGGCACACCCCTCCCAGCTTGACCCGCATCCCCATTGGCTCCTTATTGCCATAGGGTTTGCTCTTTAACAGGCATCACGATCCTAACCTCACAGCAACCATTCTATGCTGTGGACGCCTCAGTGACGCTTGCACCCTCTGGATTGCTTTTCCACAGCAGCACGCTTTTGGAACTGTGTTTTATTCATGCACCACGCCATGTCTCGAGTTAGTTAGTTGCACAATAAGCCACTCTGCCACCATCATTATTTGACCTGTAGGCACGCACTGTATATATATTGGTTGGCCACACTCCATCACTCAGTCCACCTTCTGTCAGCCACCACACAGAGATAAATTCCACACAGTTGCCAGTCGGACCACAGGTTAATTGGTACAGCGCCACCGGCTTCTCCCCTGACACCCCCACTTCAAAAATTCCAGCCACGGCAACCACCCACACCAGGTCGAGTCGAGACCATGCAGTAGGGTTGATCTCGCATCCTGTGCCTTTACGGGCATACTTAGCCGGCATTTTCAGACCACTGGGACGTCGCTCTGCGAAGAACACCACGTCTAGTAACACCATCGATGTTCCAGACAATCACAAGCACCCTCCACTGAGTCCGCTTATTTAATGGGCAATTTAACCCCTTATGGTTCCTCCCATTCGGCAACTGGAACCACCATCAAAAGCATCAACGATATGTCGGACCAAACTGAAACCTTATGGTCCGCACTACTTTCTTCTTAGATCTGGGACCTATTCATGCCCGTTTCCAGCCCCTGGGATCCTGAGACAAATCCAGCCACCAGGAACCCATGGCTAACCCGTAGAGCAATTTGCACCCACAATCCAGCAACCAATTAAGGATTGTCTACACACAGCATCCCCACTGCTATTGCAGCAGCAGGAAAGCTGTGTATTGATACACCCTGTGATGTATCATCGTGGCACCACTAAGCCATTATTTTTTAATTCCTAAATGACTGAACAATACCCTGAGATCCTTACAGCCTTTATCTCACCCTCAGATAATACAGACAGCACCACATCCGGTGTCCATCCTGATGAAGGCCAACACTCAGACAGGCTCCAATCAAGCGCTACATGGCCGAAACACTCCTGTGTCGATCCCCTGTGACACAACAAAAAAAAAACTTTTGTGTATGTTCTGTAGATATTGTTGTGTACACCCTGTGTTAACTACACCTTGGACTATTTTCCGTCACGGGTGCACTTTGCTCAATTGTAGATCTATCGTACTATCATATGTGACTGTGCCCTTATGTGGAGTTTTCACCTCTACACTATAGAGGTTGATACTTACCCTGTATTTTCACTGCATATAATCACACTTGTCCGTTGTCTGTTACTTTCATGCTTATCGAAAGTTGTGTAAAATAATTGAGAATTCATCTAAAAATTCTGTGTTTTTGAAATAAATGTATATGTTCAGAACCACGCAGCCGCTTGTAGGATCTCTCTTCCTGATTTTTTGATATTTATAGGTTCCACACAGTGACTCTGGCCGAGGGAGAGAGCGGGAGCCCCGCCGCTCTCCCCTTGCACCTGAGAGACCCGACAAGCGGGGGGGAGCATAGCCGAAGCGGGAGGCTCTCCCCCCTGCCCATAGATTTGCTCAAATAAAGTTGCCCACATGCGACAAACTCTGACTCAAGCCTGCAATTTCTATGAAGCCTTCTGATTCATGTAACATTAACGTGCCAGGAATTGGAACCTGGAGCACAACCTCATTTCCTTGAAGTCAACCGGCTGGGCAAAGGGTGGTGTTGAGATACTCTGGGGTTTGGAAGCCTAGCCCCTTTCACGACAGACTGGGCACCCCAAAGGAAGACTGTGAGGAAGAGGGGCCACCCTGAGTTCCAAGGCCTGGTTACAGAAGCATCCCACTCTCGAAGAGACTCTACTGAGCATGACAAGAGGTGTGCACATCAAGAGACTAAAAGCAGGAGGCAGTTACACGGATGGAGACCCAGAGAGCCCTTGGCATCCCCAAAAGACATCCTGTACCTTCCAAAGACCATCCATATTTGCAAGGACGGGTCCCACTGGGGAAGCGATTAAGAGGCCAGTACATAACCCCCCCTCCCCCAAAGCACTCTGGGACAGGCAGGAGAAGAGGCTGGTAGTTGACACAGGTATGACACAAGACCAGACCCCCGTGGGGTCCTTTAGTATCTCCTGAGGGGGCACCTGGAATGCAGGCAGGAAGGGGGATATCTGCTAATCCCCTATGGGCTTAGAAGAGGATCCCACTACAATCTTGGCTTTTGGGGCACCGGCTCCGTCCTTTTTTCCACTGTTTGGTGGCTAGAAGATGATGCGGTCTACCATACTTGGACGTTGAAGAGTTTGCCCAGGCACTCTCGCACGCACCGGAAACGGTCATAGGAACCCCCCTTCCACACGGTCATACCACCCTGGCCTCATAGACCACCATCTGCATGAAGTCACAGTGAGGCTTCACACAACACAAGCTTGGGATCTGGAGTTCACGATCGATCAGGCAGGCCAGCAAGTTCGTATCTTGGGCTCCTTAAGAGCAAAGCAAAGGTGTGACCAGGCCAGATATGAGCTGGCGGGAGTCCCTAGCACGGATCCAGTTTCGCGCTGGGGACAACGAGATGGAAGAGGGAATCTCTCATCCTGCTCCCGCTGAGCTGTCATCTATCAAATCAAATATACAGATTATCTTGGAGGAGATCAGAGGGACGAGAACTGACATGGGGGGCAAGATTGCTGACCTCTCAGCCAAAGTGACCACACTGGAGGAGTGGAGGGGGTTGATGCGAACCAGACTTCCACAGGCCTTCTGGAAACACAAATGGAGGCCCACTTCCTGGAGATGGAACGGCGCGAAGAAGAACTCAGCCTTAAGATAGATGACATTGAAAAACTTGAGAGGCGGAATAATATCAGGATTTTCGGACCTTCCAGAGAGGAGTCTCTGGAAGGCCTGGAAGGCAAAGTGCAGGACATATACAGAAGATGGTGACAAGCTTGTAAGAGATAGAGTTCACAGAGTGGGCAGTGGGGCAAGGGTCCCGAGGACAGTCCTCGCTCATATGCATTATTATTGTGACAGAATGAGGGTCCTACAGAGAGAAAAACGGATCAAGGTGATAAACTATGGAGACTCTACAGTATCAATTTTCTAGGACCGCTCCACCTACACATTGCTCCGATGGCGGAAGTGTGGAGGCCCTACCAAATGGTTACTGGAGAAGGGTGTGAGGTACCGGTGGGGGTACCCGTTTTCATTGGAGCTTGAATGGGGAGGGGAAAGATACCACCTAGTGGCGGATGAAGAGATTGAAAGAGTTACAGAGGAACTGATCAGCTCCTGTGGTGCACCTTCGGCGGAGCGGGGTGGATGGGACACGACCCTGTCCCGTGGACCTAGAGACCTGGATGCAATGCGAGGCAAACGTAGAGGAAGGAGGGGTTCTAATTTTCAGAAGCTGAATACTCCATCAATGGGAGAACCCTCATTGGGGACGAGGTGGGATCTCCAGTTGTCTTTTGACGCAAATGTTATAGGGGCCTGGATACAAGGGGCCTCTTGGGGACACACCTGTTGAGGGGAATTGTCTGTTTGATTGTTTTTACTTGCCTCCCTGTGGTGCGGGGGCCATGGGGGTGACAGCTGAGTTGATGTTGTGGCTAGGCTCTTGGAGGATGTGCTACCTGGGTACTCTCCTGTAGGGAAATGGCACATTTCCAGGGAAACAGCGGGAGTCCACGAAGAAGGGGGGAGTGAGATATACTATACATTGAGGTTGTCACATGCCTCTCCACTTGGCCAGTTCACAGTTTAAGGTGTTCAGTGTGTTGGAGTTGTTAAATAGAGTGCTCAGGGTGGAGGGAGAAACCCTATTGGATTGTCGATCATCTCCGGTATGTTTAGGAGATGGGGATGGATGCCTCAATTTGGGGAATGGGTGGGGGGAGTGGGAGGAGAGAGTGAGGGGGTTATGAGGAAGGGAGGGAAGAGGGGGAGGGGAGGTACATGTTATGCTATCCATACGTAAGGAAACCTGCGGGTCTAGTTTGACATCGGAGATACGTAAAGAGAAGGGTTAAGAAGGGTTATGGCTGAAGTACTAGTTGGTACCCTGAACGTGAAGGGACTAAATTCACAAAATAAGCACTCTCTTACTAGTAACATGGTCCACAAACAGAAGCTGCAGGTTCTCTTCCTCTAGGAGACACACTATTGGAGGGGTGCAGAATCACAAATCAAAGGAAGGGAGATTGCTGGGAATTTCTGGGCCTCCCATAAAGCTTCCAGAAGGGAGAGGGTGGGGATACTGCTGGGAAAGTCATTTGTTCTGGAGTGAATGGAAACCAGGAGGGGTTTTGGAGATGGAATTTTGGCTATAAAAGGTACCAGGAAAGGAACACGAGTCATGCTTGCCACCCTCTACACTCCTAACGTTGAACAATTGACAAATGGGTGGAAGGGGCGCTGATCCTTGGGGAAGATTTTAACCTGGTACTGGACCCCCGACTTGACTGGTGGTTGGCTAAATCTCAAGAATCTAGGAACCCCTGTGAGGGATCATTTGGCATTCCATGACCTCCTGCAGGATCATTTCTGGGTAGATGTTTGGAGTAGGACCAACTCAACAGCCGGAGGGTATACCTTTTTCTCACCTCCCCATCAGTCATATACGAGAATAGACTTTCTATCAGTCCCGAAAGAGCAGGAGGAGGAGGTGAGTAACCCAAGGGTGGACACTATCACGTGGTCAGACCACAAATTGGTATTGGTGGCCTGGCGGCTGCCTGAGCCACAACAAACCTACAGTTGGAGATGCAATGACACTTTGTTGAAGGATACACTGTTTAGGGAATTCATGGATAAAGAAGTGAGGGCACCTTTTGAGACCAGTGACACTGGGGTGACAGCTAAGGCAATGGTGTGGGAGGCTGCCAAAGCCTCGTTCCAGGGCTTACTTATAGCAGAAGGGGCCCGCAGGAAGAGGGAGAGGGTGTTAATTGAGAGGAGGATCTGTGAGGAGCTGAAGCCATTGTGCATGCAACTCAACTGGGGGATGTCGACAGAGGGATCTTACTTAGCACTATGAGAGAGAAAAGGCAGGAATTACACACGCTTCTAATTGGGGAAGTACTCAAGAAAATGAGGTACACTTTCTACAAATATTATGAGAAGGGGGTGTGGTGGGGACCCTCTTGGCGTGAAGGGCAAGGGGCTGTAGAATTGAAAGGAAGGTTGCAGGTATGCAGGTAGGGGAAGGACAAATCTCCAGGGGAGGGAAGAATATAGCAGAATGCTTCGCAAACTATTATAGGGACTTGTACTCGAGGCCCGCCAATGAGTCAATGGAATATATTTGGCACTAACTGGCCAAATGCAACCTCCCCAAACTGAAAGGCTCAGAAAGGGAGGCTTTGGAGGAGGAGGTAACTGGAGAGGAAGTCATTGAAGCCATCAAGGGACTCCGGGTGGGGAAGGCCCCAGGGGAGGACGGTTTCACTGCCGATTTCTACAAGCAACACCGATCCTTATTGGCTAAACCCTGGCCAAACTGTATAACACAATAGTGTGACCGACCTTCCAACAGGCTCTGATAGCTGTAATACCGAAAGAAGGAAAGGACCCAGTGGAATGTGCCTCATACAGGCCTATATCTCTCCTTAATGTAGATGCAAAGATCTTTGCCAGAATCATGGCAAAGCATCAGGAATCGTGTCTCCCCCGCCTGATTCACCCATACCAGGTGGGCTTTTTCCTGAACAGGCACGGAATGGACAGTACGCGTAAAACCCTACATATTATGAGTTCCCGGGCACTGCGAGAAAAAGGCGCGCTTTTCCTGACCATTGACACTGAAAAGGCGTTCGACCGGGTGAGATGGGGCATTCGACCGGGTGAGATGGGTATTCATGGAGGAGGTCCTCACATCTCTGGGTATGGATCCAAAATGGAAGGGATGGCTGGCGGTTTTCGGAGCCCATCACCAGAGTCATGGTCAACGGGACGGAGACGGGGCACACTCGAGGAATGCCCTTTGTCCCCTCTGATCTACGCATTGGTGATGGAGCAATGGGCGGTCATGGTTAGGAATGATAGGGAGATCAGAGGAGTAGAGATGGGAGGGATGTGTTGTAAGCTGGGCCTGTTTGCAGATGATGCATTGCTCTACGTCTCGGACCCGTCACGCTCTGTCCCTCGTGTCCTGAAGAGCCTGGAAGAGTATGGGAAGGGCTCTGGAGTCAAGGTCAACTTGGGTAAATCCATGGCATTCCTGATCAGGAACCTCTCGCAGGGATGTCATTTAGGGGTCACCAGAGGTCACAAATACGACCTTTGAGGTCTCCGTTGCAACCTCTGTGGTCTCCCTTGCGACCTCTAAAAAATAAAACAAAAGAAAAAATTACTTTTATTCACAATAATTTGGTAATATGGGCCTATACATGCTGATCTTAACGATACATATGGCAATCCATTCTTGTATGAAATGTACATCACATTATAGTGATATCGTAACCATATTTTTCGTAGTGTACAATGCTATGTGATGCCACTTCCTGTTTTGTCAACAGATGAACGGTCGTGTTCCATCGCTTCCCGCAATATCACTTTGGGGTGGGCTCAAAATACATCACTTCCTGTGATGTCATCAGGGGGTTAATGGTCATGTGATGTCACTTCCGCTACCCCTGGCATTTTGGTGGAATGACGTCCCTGACCTCTCAGAGGGGGAGAGGAACTCCAAAGCTGGGCTCCCTTTCAAGATTCAGACAGAGGATTCGATATCTGGAGTTCCATTTCACTAGTGCTTTGGGAGATCTCTTCCCTGCGAACTTCCTTCCCCTGTGGATAGCAGTGAAGCATGACCTGGAGAGGTGGGGCGCTTGGGACTATCCTGGATGGCAAGACGTAATTTGATTAAGATGGTGATACTACCGAAATTTCGATTTCTATTCCAGATGCTCCCAGTGAATGTTCCTAAATCTTTCCTGCTCTAGGTGTAGCGTGTCTTGCTGCAGTTCCTCTGGGCAGGAAAGGAACACAGAATAGCTTACGACACACTAACCTGACCCAAGGATGAGGGGGGAGTGGGATACCCCATCTATTACAAAGCAACCCATTTGCGAGTCCTAGTAGACCACTTTGCCCCAGACTCAGGAAAACAGTGGGTTGCAATGGACAACGAGGTGCTGGCCCCGGTGAGGCTGAGTGAGTGGCTCTGGGTCCCTAGGACAAGCATTCCCAGTAGAGTCCTGCATCATCCAGTTCTGGAGGTCCTATGGTCGCTTTGGAAGGAAGGGGGGATGACAGATGGCTCACATCTTGGCCGTCTCCTCTGAGCTGTATTTGGGCCCCACCACTCTGAGATGGGATAGTCGAACCACAGGCATTTCAACTATGGAGCGAGGTGGGGCTCTGTAGGATGGGTCAATTGTGGGTGGGAGATGCTTACATGTCCCCGGGCGATTTGGAGGAATCCCTGGCCCTGTGGGGGCTATTGCCCTTTTGCTTCCTGCAGCTAAAAGGGGCTTTGACAGAGGAGAGGTGGGGGGTGAATCTTAGGCGGAATCCAACAGACTTTGAGAAATTTCTGATAACACAGTCGGGGTCCAAAGGACAGATAGCGTGATTATATAAATTAATACTGTTGGCAGCCCCGAGAGAACCCGCAGCCTTGAGAGCCAAATGGGGACGAGACCTAGGTATGGATATAGAAGATGAGTTGTGGCTCCGAATGTGTAGACGGGCCCACCAGTCTACACGGTCTCCTCAGTATAGACATCAGGCCCTTAAACTCCTCCATAGGTGGCACTACTCCCCAGTGATGGTAGTGCGAATGAAAGGAGCCCATGACCCACATTGCTGAAAATGAAGCCAGGAGAGGGGAGACTATGTGCACATGTGGTGGAGCTTCCCTAGAGTGAGGGGGTTTTGGGAGGAGGTCCTCTCCTGGATCGGTTCTACGTGATTTCATCGCCGCACTTTTCATCGCGAGGTTTTTTGCCGCGATTTTTCTTTTAAAAAAAAAATCTTTTTTTGGGGGGGGGTTACCCTCAAAGCCCCCCTTTCTTTTTTTACATCCCGAACACCCAAACCCATTTTTTAAAAAATGTACCCCCCCAAAAAATGTGATGTTTTTTTTTACGAAAAATAAATCGCGCCAAAAAACCCCACGATGAAAATTGCGGCGATGAAATGACGGTATACCCCTGGATCAGGGGGGTGGACGGGATTCGGAGGGACCTCTCTCCATGGCTCCTTCTATTCGGAGTGAGGATCAGTGAGGAATGCCGAGAGGATCCGGGTCACATGCTTCATACCATGCTTGTGGCGGCGAGGTGCTGCCTGGCCCAGAAGTAGAAAACCCCACGTATGCCTGTTGAGGTGAATGGGTGACGAAGGTCCAAGCTATTTACGACATGGAATACTTCACCAACCTCATGGCGGAATCCAGGGTCAATATTGAGGCAGCTTCTTTGAGAAATATGGGCGGCCGGACCAGAATGACTGCATACTAGAGGGAGGTGTGGAAGCCCAGCGAGGAACTTTTGAAGGGGAGAGACTATGTTAACCTGGGACCATCCACAATGGGAGACTTTGAATGGGGAAGACTTCCTTTGCGTTCAGAGGTGCCATGAGATTAAACCCGGAATCAAGATGAGAATAATGATGGATTGTCCAGACTTAGAAGTGAACTTTTGATTGAAAATGCATGGCTTGGGGGAGGGAGGGGCGGATTTTGCAGTGGAGGTGTTATTGAAGACGTCAATGTTGTTTGATGTTATATGACTAAAATATTAATACATGTGGTTTTTAAAAAGAAATACCATTGTGTATGGTTAAAAGCCATGCCTAGTAGCCCACCACTGTTTTTAAATATACAGTGGGCAAGGTTGACACATTTTTGTTCCCGATCACGTCTTGTGTTGTTACTGCGGTAATTTCCGGTATTCCCCCGATAATGTGAAAACATCTGAAATGTAACTGGCTTTCCCCCTCCACACCTATAGCCTGATGCAGTTTCAACATGTTTCCTCCTCCAAATTTCTTTCTTTCACTTTTCATGTTCGCATTCCCCCGATATCACTGCAGTAATCACTGCCTTGAGCAAAAGAAAATGGCGGTTATAATTTCTGAAAAGCCTCTCTGCTGCAAAGCACCATGAGAGATATTGCTATCTTTTTGGGAGAACCCTTCCTGGTCAAATATTTTTAAAACTACTGGACGGAATAACCCCAAAACTATCCTGAGAATTAAGTCAATGCTTCGTGCCCAAGTTGTTTTTTATTTGGTCTAATTCCCCCTGGCAGTTTTTTTCCCTTCGGGTTTATAAAATGTGGACTTTTTCTCTTTGGGAAAAGGAATGGGAGTAGGCCGAAAACAGCATTTGTTTGCTTTCTTAACAACAGTTTCATTTTTTTATGAATATTTCCCATAAATTCCAGTCTGGGGGCTCGCGTGATAAACGTTTTGTTTGGAAAATGTCAGCCAAATCTGTCATGCAAGTCAAAAGTTATTAGCAACAGAATTTTCCGATTTCCTATGGCTCATGCTACACACCTTAATTATCATGCGGCGACCGCTGCACTATATTATTTATAGTGAGAGATAGTTTCTAATATATATATATATATATATATATATATATATATATATATATATATATATATATATATATATATATATAGTTTCTAATACACAAAACATTCTAGCTACACTTCTAATGCTTGTCGGTCAGAATATCAAAATCATAGATTTCACTTTAAAACATTTCTAAATTACAGCTGAAGTTACTTTTGCAAATAATACAAACACGTTTCCTTCCCCAATGACACATACACATGCTAGAATCAGCGAACTTTTTTATGTCTCGCATTTCCCCCAGAGGTCCAGGGCTGTGGACTACTAACATGTGTGTGCAGGCTAAAATAGGCTTAAAATAACTTATATTTGATTTTTCAAGGTTTTGGGTTAGAAAACAAATGTTTTCAATTCAGAGTGATTGACATTTGACATATGCAAGCATTGTTGCGCCATTCAACATTACCGAAGCAATTGCTTGACTCTGGTGAAAATGCTCGATAATCTCTATTATTACAGAAAAGGCTCAGGCAGCAGAGTGTTTAGTAATGAATGGAAATTGTGTGTTGTCAACCTTTTCCTGGTGGTCTGTGTTGCTACATTTCAGTGTACCAACAAGTCCCCCCCTTTCTTCCTCTTGCCATTCCAACTTGTACCTCTACCACTGCAAATCACACAACTATGCGAATACTATGTTTTCTCTATTAGTTCAATCATGCAATGTTTCTTGTAGAAGCACTATTCCATAGCTCTAAAAAATAAATACAAATAGATATACACAAACGTGTTAAATTGGCTTATATGTTGTACAAGGACCAGGCAAATCAGATGTTCCTGATAGCAAGGTGTGTTACTAAGAGGCTACACTGGGGAATAGAGTTCCAGGTGGCAGCCAATATAAAGAGAAGGAAGCATGACCCATTTGAAAAATAGGCATCACTAGCAGGTGTTGTGTGAGATTTTGGCTAGGGTGATGTTGGGACTCTTTTTTACTTATGTTATGTATTGTTATATTATTTTATGATATGATATGTTTTTGTGAATCCGTACAAATAACCTAATACAAAAAAAAGAATGAGAAATGAATGAATTTATTTGACCGAAAAATTGCAGGTATTTTAGTATATCTATGGTAAATAATAGGTGGGATATGGGTAAGGGTATACGTTAGGGTAGAAGAGTTGAGGGAGGGGGTGAGTGGACTCCCTCTACATTATTAAAAAGAAAAGTTTAAAAAGCATAATATAATTTTCGTTTGTTAGTCCTAAAAATGTGGTAATTTCTCTAATTCATTTTTTTCCTCGAAATTATCATGAAGCACTCCAAAGCACACTGTTAACTGTGCGGAAAGCTGGCCGGCTGACATGAGATCCTTTCATTTGGGAAAACGGACTGCTGATACTCAAGAGGACGTCTTTCTGTATAACACAGGAAACTGTCTGACCTAGAATCCCTATGATTAGTGTGGCACTTTTTTCCCGCCCCTCCTATCCCTCCCTGTAATTACATATACCCATGGTGCAGCGCACCTGCGCGCGCACCTCGAAGCACTCCAAAGCACACTGTTCACTGTGCGCAACGCTAGCTGGCTGACATCTGCGACCTGAGATCCTTTCATTTGGGAAACCAGACTGCTGATACTCAAGAGGACGTCTTTCCGTGTAACACAGGGAACCTAGCTGACCTAGGTGATTATTGTGTTGGCTCACTTCCGTTTTACTAAATTATGGACTAATCTACAAACTGGACACAAATTTTAGAACATCTTGTGGCTCCTCGCGCATACCTTTCTCATGTCCTTTCTTTTTGTCTTTGCGTTGTAGAATCCCTGTAATTGGTGTGGCACTTTTGTGCCGCCCCTCCTATCCCTCCCTGTAATTACATATACCCATGGGGCAGCGCACCTGCGCACACCTCGAAGCACTCCAAAGCACACTGTTCACTGTTAACGGTGAACGAGGGATCGGGGACTTAGAAGCATTTAAGTAAGCGGACACGCTCATATAGGTTAGAATCGCTCCGATTGTGTGGTACACTGATGTTTTGAAAGGCAAAATTTATAGGCAGGCACACTTATTGTACCTGAAATTTCAGCACCCTGTATGATTTAGTCTGCCGAGCATAACTGTTCTCTGTTAGTCCACTTATCCGGACCATGAAAGGCAAAAAAACTAAGTCGCTTAGCCTAATGAAAGATCCTCGCGCTGACTTTTTTACTGCAGTTTCGACACGCAGAGCTAGTCTAGCGCGAGCTACGGCTTTACCTCTTCCTCCACAATGTACTGAAGAGGAGGAGCTGCTACAATGCTCTCTAATATGCTCTAACCAACTAAAAGTAAATGCAGACTTACCTGATAGTTCGGTTGATTCGAATGAATGTTCACAATCACTATTTGCCGAAGACTTAGAAATTCACCCTCAAAAAGACAAGCTAAAATCTTTCTGGAGTGAAATGGTTAACTCACAGGGCGCACTAAATACAAGCAATCAATCATTCGATGAAACACCTAGTGTGTTTAAAACAGCTGATATCGATGCCTTTCAATCTGAAAATAATCCTGATTCCCCTGTTAACGTTATAGGAACTATGATTAAAGATACTGCTGTTGATAACTCGAACAATACGGACATATGCACCCTGATGGGCATTTTTAATAGACTGATTCTTGGCGAGTTAAAAAAGCAAACAGAGATTTTAGTCCAAATTAACATGTCGATTCAACAAGTTCCATCAAAAGTGAATGAAACGCTCCCTTTTCCACCCTCTTATGCGTCAACGTTAATGAAAAATAATGTCCCCGTACATAAAAGTAAAGAAGACGTGAGGCCTAAAGATTCCTTATCTGTCAATAAGACACACTCTAAAGAAACAATTATGATTGAAGATTCGCAACTTCAGACTAACTTGTACGATGTTAGGAGCAACGACACGGATGTCTCTGTTCTTCTTATAGAACAACAGACCTCGACAACGGCAGAGGGGACATCAACCCTTGCTAAATTAAACCAAAAATAAGATAAAAAGAAAAATGCCCAACCAAATAATCAAAATTAAAAAAAAGATCTAGGCAAAACATCCCGGAAATTTTTAAGGGACATGAAATTTAAAAATCTTATTGCTGAAGACAGTGAAGTGTTGGTTGAAACCAATGTTTTAAGAAAGTCAACTATCCCCTCTGACGTCACTGAAGAAAGAGGAAATTATAAAATGCTTAATCCTGCTACCCTACAGATTCAGGACGGTTATTCAGAAGGTGAAAACTCTATTCCAGACGCGATGAAAAGAAAAAACAAGCGACGAATCAACAGATATTGCTTCGCAGCTTACATCTATAAAGTCCGGTCTTGTTGGCATATTTGAGATTTTTAAAGCAAACTCTATGCGGACTGAAAGCAGGTCTACCATGAAACAAATCCCTGACATGATAAGTAAAGACTCGGTTATCAATGAAATGCTACCACACAAAGAGCGGCCACAAGCGACTCCTTGTGAGAGGCAATCTGTTAATCTTGCTTCTTGTCTAAAAACTAAATTAACATTGACGGTGCCGACTTCAAGGTTAACTAATAAAACAAACCCGAAAAGTGAAAAAACAGTTAATACCTTTGAAGAGAGATGCCGTTCACATGCCATTCGTGTGAGTGATTTGTCTGCTCATGCCGCTGCTCAAACACACAAAATGGACAATGATGAAATACATACAGAAGATCATCTAACAGAAACTAGAACAGATGACTATGTTAGGCAGAATGGCACTCATTGCCACACATAAAGATGGGAATGGATGCTAATAATATTACTAGAAAAGATGAAATAGCCGTGATTGTGAAAAAAATCTTAGATGATAAATTGTACAATAGAGAAAACATTGTACAGTCTTTTCCCTATAAACAATGTGTACCTCAGGATTTGGCAAGGTCATCTCGAAAAACTGATGAAAGCTTTGATCCAGTAAATGACATGCTAGAACTTAAGGAACCAGCTATGATTGAACTACCCACTTTGATTTTGACTTCCCTATTTAGGGAACGAGAACAAATATCTCTGAATCGGCCATGCATCCTATCGTTATTTGCTACCATCCCTGCATTTTCCTTGATATCATCCCCTGATATTGTCTTGGTTGACTTCATTCACAAACAAAGGTTAGACTATGTACGCCTGGCAATTCCTTCTCCCCTTGTTAGAAACTTACTGTTGAAGGAAGCTGAGAACTTACAATGTAAAGGGTTTGACATTTATCAATATACTTTGAGTGAACCATAATATAATGTGAAATATCCCGTCACTAAGGCAGTGGGAAATGAAACTAATACGATAAACGACGATGACTCTGAAAGCAAGAATGGAGAGGGCTGACCCTTGCTCTTAGGGAAGCCATTAACTCTCTGAAAGATTTGCCTAACCCACTTTAGCAAGGTTGAGAACTCAACTCTTGCATCCTGGAATCCTCGAGAGGCCATATGCACTTGTGCAATAACACTGAAGTCTGTGATATTTTACTATCTTATGATCTGGTTTTTCTGCAAGAAACGTGGGCTACTATGCCGCTAGTTTGGGAAGATTATGACTTATGGCAATTATTTGCCACTAAAGGTACTAAAGGTAGACCGATGGGAGGCTTAATTGCATGTAAACATAGTATGGAAGCAACATACATCAACATATGGACTAGTTTGAGCTCTTTTCTAATGGTTACATGCACCATGAAATTGGGTACTAATACTATTGATTTATGTCTTATTAATGTATATTGGAACCCGCTTAAACTAACTGAAAAACATTTAATTCAAGAACTAAGCAACTTAACTTTAAAAATAGACGCATGGCGGGAAACCTGTGTGGTTGGTCTAGTGGTAATAGCCGGCGATCTAAAAGCTGACTGCGATCTTAGCCACATAGAGATTGATGCATTATTGTGCGACATAGAAGCTGTTAACAACAAAGCCAGACCAACCAGTTGTAACCGTAAAGCAAGAGGTGCCATATGGATGAACTTTCTGGATGTTATGTGCCTAACAAAACTAGTGAATTTTAATCATACATGGAATGCCAGAGGTTCAAGCTCAATTGTAGATTTTATCTTTGTCTCTGACGAATTGGACGAATATATATCTAAACTTAGTGTAGTGAAAATGTCCTCAAGTGACCACAATCTTTTGTGTATAGACATCAGACATAAAGTAAAAACAGAACGTATTGTAACATATAATGAAGGCCTGATTACGAATGTTAGTGGTACTCGCATTCGATGGTCGTATATAAAAACAAAAAGATTTACATCTGCGCTACTAAAAGATTTTGTTGACATGTCTGACGAAGAATGTTTGGGCAATCTTTCTGCTATTACATTTACCAATTATATCAATGATATTACACATCTTATATGTATGAATAAGAACGTCATAAAACAGAGAGTTAATCATACACATGTCTTTGATATTGACATCCTAAATCGGAAGAAACAGCTGAGACGAGATATTCACAACATTACAAATTCTTTACACTTGGGTGTTGAGTGTAATAAGCAGATAGGAATGCTCAAACAACAATACAAGAACTGGCAAATTTCACACAAAGCTGCAAGAGACCAATTAGACGGAGAAAAAATGCTGTCTACTATTAAAGGAAAAGACATCTTTAATTTTTGGGCTATGATTAATGAAATACAATCAACTCAAAAAGAGATACTTTTTACACCGATCAGTGAAAGAACATGGAAAGACCACTTTACTAGAATATATGACCGAAATAATTTAGATGACAAATATAACCATACGAAAGCTAAAGCTTGGACACTGGACATTTCAGCTTCTAAAATTACTGATGTAATTATCAAAGCGAAAAAATCAGCGGCTCCAGGTCCTAACAATCTGTCTAATCAAATCTTGAAAACTGATCTTGTATTGTGAAGAAATATCTTAAACATACTTTTTAAAGACATTCTCATTAATAAATTGATACCTGTGTCATGGAAAGTAGCCATTGTGATCCCGATTTACAAGAAAGGTCCTAGAACATCGCCAGAAAGTTATAGACCTATTGCCATCTTGGATAATGAATATAAGATATTTACATCAATTATTCTAGAAGAACTAGAAGAATGGATCTGTAGCGCCAACATTTTAGATGGTAAACAGATAGGTTTTAGAAAAAAGATAGGAACCGACTGTGGAGGACTTATGCTGAAAAGCTTACAATCCAAATCCTTTACGAAAAAAGGATCAGATATCTTTGTTGCCTCAATGGATCTCAGTAAAGCCTTTGACCTTGTAGATCGGTCAACATTATGGCTAATTATGAGGGACTTATCAATTCCAAGCCACCTATTAGATATAATCATGGAATTATACTCCGACACAAAAATCAGAGTTAGATTGAACTCCGATGGTCGACTTTCTTCGGAGATTCCGATCTCCAATGGGTTGAGACAAGGCTGCAAGTTAGCCGCAATTCTGTTCAACTTATATGTCCATAGGGCTGGTAAAGAGATGAAAAATAAAGGCCTAGTGTCACCAAAATGACTATTGAATGGATTGCATACGCAGATGACTTTCTATTGTTGGATTGGATAAAAGTTGGCCTGCAATGGATGATAAATGCCTTTGTTGCCTTTACCTCTCATATTCACTTGAAAATTAATGCTTCAAAAACTACAATAATATGTTTAGGTAAAAGTAAGAAAAGCCTATCGACCTTAACATGGTTTTGTGAAGGGAAACAAATTAAATGTCAAATAGCTTTTAAATATTTAGGATACTATTTTACTGGTAATGGTTCTAATGTAATGATAAAAAGACAGCTAAGAACGACATCTGACATGATCTGGAGACAGATGTGTAAAATAGAGGCAAAAAATTTGAAATTGACTACAGTCCGTTTGAGGCAATTTTATGTAATGTCAGGTATCCCAAAACTGATGTATGGCTTAGAATTTTGCGAACTTGAAAATACTGATTTTATAAAAAATCTAGAAAGTTTGATATGGAAAGGTGTTTTGTTTTTTATACCGAAGTGTGTACCTATCGAAGTTATCAGATATGAGTTCGGTCTCCAATCCTTAAAATCGATGATCATATGAAAAAAAAATTCTTTATGGAGAAAATGCTTAGTAAATGAATCAAAAACATTGTACACTGTAGCAGGGAATGATGCTACCAATCTCTTCTGCTTGAAAGTGAAAGTGGTGACAGAAGAAATGTTGAACTTACTAGGCATTTCAATGGAGATGTTTTTGAAGAATCCTTTAAAAGTTAAAAAAAAATCTCGAAATGTAATGATTGGCAACACACTAGATGCACTGTTCAACAATCTAAAATGTTTAAACAAGTATATGCGTTTTGGAAATTTAATCCTGCTCTTGAAATATACTTGCAGAAATTTCCTTCTCGGAATTACAGAAACACCTTCATGAGATTTTGTTTCAATGTGCTAAAAACAAATTATATACTGAAAAATGGAAACTTCTTAACAACTTTTGGGGTTGGTGTAGATATTGTAAAGTTGAGGGTATGGAAGAGACTCTGCTACATCTTCTCCTTTCATGTCCCGCACTATTGACACAATTTATAATATACTTTGAACAATTTATTCAGAATGTATACTGTGTAAACACTGAACTCCTGTGGTAGCAAATCAGACATAGTTGTTTTACTATTCTAAAGATAAGAGTGATCACCTTTCTTAAGAACTTTTGTGATATATCTTGAATTCCACAAATAACTGTTCAAAGAGTTTGGTCTTATAAAATGATATATACCTGAATGTCACTTCTGGACCTAAATATGCAAAGCTGTTATTCATGATGATTAGAATTTTAATGTGTTTATTTTGATTTTACGATGCTCTTACAGATATAAAATTGCACTCTTTTGTTTTGTTTTTAAGATGTCTATGATCTTACATGTTTAAGTGATTTTATGATGTTTGAATTGTTTTAAATGTTGTATCCTCTTGTACTATAAAGAATGATTTTGTAAAGATTTAAACAAACCATAAACAAATAAATAAATACATAAATATGTTTTTTGCACTTAATAAGTTCAAATGCATGCCATGCAAAGGCATGGTATATTTCTGAAGTGCAAACAATGTCCAGACATACACTTTAATGGAACACCTAGTGCCAGAGGAGAAGCTGTACATCTTTTGGAAAAAAGATATGTTTGAAGGACCTTTGATCAGGGGTGTTTCTGAAGTGGAATGTGTTACTGTTCATAATTTGTCAGCGTGTGCTTTGACAGATCTGCCACCAAACCTCTCAGGTTTAATGTCTGGAAAATGAAGCAATGGGGGGATATTGGCATTAACACTGGAGATGAGTTAAGTTCCAGTGCTATAAAATGTTATGTTATGTTATGTTATTTGTACTTGTACTTGTAACGCACACCAGAGGTATCTTGGCGCGAGTATCAAATCAATAACACAAAGCAACCAAACTAAGAGTTAAAATAACCAGGTTTAAAGAAGGTGATGAAAGAGAAGATGATTAGATGTACGCCTAAGGTATCTTGGATAGAGTTCCAAAGTTTACTACCAGCAACCGAGAAGGCACGCCCTCCAATGCTGTATAGCCAGATTTTGGGCACCACCAATAGACAGCTATTCTCTGAGCAAAAAGATCTGGCCGGAACATAGGGGACAAGCTTTGTCTGGAGAATGCTAGCACCAACCCCATTATACGCACGATGCACCAAGCAAAGTGATTTTTTAATTTTTTTATTTTTATTTGTTTTAGCTGCCTAAAGAAAGTTTTCAAATATTTTAATACATACATCATTCTAACATTCCAACTAATAAATACAAAATAAAAACACAGGAACAAATACATCCGATTCGGTTTGTAAATATAAAACTAAGCCACTACAAATCAATAACTTATATTATCACAATAACATAAACAACACGTAAAATACCACGAGACATACAGAAAAGGAACCCCAATAATAATCAAACCTATGCACAGTTACAATAGCCACTGTTCTCAACCATTGCTTACTGAACTGATTGCACTTTACATTTCCTTCACTCGTGGTAATATCGTTTGTAAAAAATGTACTAGCGCCATTTGTACCCTTACACGTATATTTGAAAATAGCAATTGCCATATTTGATCACTCTGCATCTCAGTATGAATTGAAATCACTTTATCAAAACATCTTGCTCTAACTCCACTTAAAGCTTTACATTCCACCAACAAATGTTGTAAAGTTTTTCTTTGTTGAAATACTAGGCAATATCTACAGTAGTTTTGTTCAGTTGCCCACATTTTCCTTTTGCAGAGAACCTCTTGAGTGCTCCATAATTTGAGTCTAAACCTTAAATAATCCAAACGGACCTTAGGCGATGGGCATTTCACTAAATAGGATGCCATAGTTCCATATCGCTTCATTCCAAAGGTAAAGATATTAAAGTCTTTATATTGTGTGCACTGTGTTATATTAATTGACCAATCTGCTAAAAATGTTTGGACTTTTGCTCGATCAGGATTCAATAACAACAACTCTATGGACAAATCGGCCTCTACCAGTTTATCCATCACATGGTTCCGCCATATCATAGGAAATGCACTTCCAGATTTAAACAGATTGTAAGCTACTACCTCCAAGATGCTTCCACTCTTTAATCCCAACAAACATTTACGGAAAAACGTGCACTGTTTCCACACTGCCTGGGAATAGAGCGATAACAACCCAAATTCATAGCGTATAACCGCTATAGGTACACTCTTTGGGAGGGATAATATCTGCTTCTAATAAATTGATTCAAGTGCATCCCAATACTCTCGTTTTTCTGGCAACCTTCCCTCCACACCATATAGCATAATAGGCAACACCTTCATTTTATAAAACAACACAATATGTTTCAGAGAAAATTTCCCAAACTTATTAATAAAATTTGTGACTGGGAAATTAAGTGCTGAAGTTTGTTCTGGGCTGCTACTGTATTGTCTCTCTTAATTTTCCCATTATTAATTGCTACCCATAGATATTTATACTGGGTAATGCTTAATCATTTGATGTCCTGAAGCTTCCATGAGAGCGACTGCCTCTTTACACCAAAACTTGTGTTACACCTTATTATTTGGGATTTCACTATATTAATCACCAAATTGTTTGCATGCACATATTCCTCCAAACGTAACAGCATACGTTGGAGGCCCTGCAGGGTTTGTGAAAACAAAACGAGGTCATCCGCATATAGCAGATATGGTATTTTCTGCACTCCTAATCTAGGGGCATCTCCATCACAGTTCATAAATTCTCAAACCAGATCTATGATAAAGAAGTTGAATAGAAAATCTGCCAATGCACACCCCTGTTTTAGGCCTCATTGTGTCACAATTTCTGGTGATAATTTAACATCTAAGGTAATACGAACTCTCACTGATGTATTTGTATGGAAGAGAATTATAAGTGACTTGAGAGAGTGTGGCCAATCATACCGTTATAGCTTTTGGTACAACAAAGTTCTATCTACGGAGTCGAAAGCAGCTCTGAAGTCAATAAACCCCATATAAAGTGGCTGCCTTCGTTCCGCCTGGTGAGCCTGGATCATGTTCAAGGCCTTTTACGAAGCCTGATTGCAAAGGGTCAGTTAGATTTTTACTCCTCACCCATGATTGTAACTTTCCCAAAATTAAACGACAGAACAATTTTCCAGGCACATCCAAATGTGAAATGGGCCTATAACTACTCGGATCCTGTCTGTCACCCTTTTTATATATTGGAATCGTAATCGCCTGGGTCCATGTTTTGGGTAAGATCTGAGTCACATTCACCAGTGAAAAGATTTTATACGGAATTGAGGCCCATAATTCAGGATGTTTTTTGAGAGCATAGTTGGAAAGCCCATCTGGACCGCTAGCCTTAGAGTTGCTGGCCGTGCCAATCAGAAATAGAATATCGGACAGCTCAAACTCGACTTGAGACACTATTACAGAATGATATATCGCAGTCCACATTTTCGCAATGTTTTTATTTGCCAGAATTTTTAACATGTTGGCAACATCTTCTTGGTACATTACTGCACGATGACCTCTACTCCAGTTTCTATAACAAGTTCTTAGCCTCAGGTCAGCACGTAACAGCGCTTTCCTTTCTTTAACCGCCATAACACATGTATGGAGATGATGTATAGTGGGATTTGTTTTACAATTTAGTTGCTGGAAACCTGAAATAAGTCAGACTGTACATTTCTCACATTTCTAAGGAGATTGCAATTGTCCAGTAAACCCAATCTTAACAATCTCTCAAGTTGATCTACTTCCTTCTCCGACCATCACAGTGGGTTCCCTCCAGCATTCACCACACACGCACCTTTCATGGACACTTGATCAAGTCCTTCAGGAACTACACCAGCCCCCCATTTCGCCATAAGTATGTTATGGTCACTTACGTTGGATTTGATCACACTGAAGTTCGTTGTTGCGGGCCACAAAACCTCATTCATGTATATATAATCAATAATTGATTTACTTTCGCCCTTTTGCCATGTCACAGCCAGGGGAATGTCTGGATCAAAATCCCCATTAAGAACAAACACTCCTCTGGCCTTCACTAGGGAGTTCCATCTTCTGAATCTTGCATTATTTCGATTGTCTAGTTCCATCAAGCAATTTAAATTCAGATCTCCCGCCACCACCAGCGCTCTGACATTTTGAGCATCCGATACAAAATCTAAGATGGAATTTAGATCTTGGAAAAAACTGTCATCGGACATGACAATCGGGTTCCAGTATACATTCAGAATTGCGTACGCTTCGTTTCCAGACATTACTTTGACCAACAACATATATTTATTTGCCATTGGCCACAGTTCCGATGACAAGCCTCTACCCATTTTTACTGCTGTCAGGATGCCTGAAATTGGGCGGCCTACCATAGGTTTGTAAGCAGGATTTAAGTGCAATTGAAGATTTTCCCAAAATGGGTACCGTGGTGAGCCAGGTCTCTTGGAGAAGTACTATGTCCCATTCACTCAACTCACTTTGGTCATTGTTTATAAGATGTTTAAATCCCCTAGTATTCCAATTTACAAGGGATACCCAATTCTCCCCCTCCCCATCCTCGCATTAGTTTTGAGTACAGGGGCATTTACATACACAGGGAGACTTAGTGGGTTGCGATTTCATATCCCTCTTACTTTCCACCCGTGAGCCCTTCTGAAGGCTCACATGATCCATTGATAAGCTAGATAAAGAGTTAGTTCCTGCCTCCACAGTTATAGCAAATCACAGTCTAAACAGATCTTCTTTGGCCTGCCAAATAAAATTTTGGACTACTCGAGATTTGAGCCAGAGTATTACAGAATGTAGCTGCCCTTTCACTGTAAATTCTACTAGTGCTATGTCAGAAGACACAATATCTTCTAGTTGCGGAATCTCAGAAAAGATGGCCATCGCTGCTCTTCTATTTAGGTCATATTGCATGGCTGGTGGCCTCCTACAAGCCAAGACTAAGGAATAAGCGGCAGGCGTGCTCCTAGATAGAGGCTTTCGGATTCTAGACTCACCTTGTTGTGTGTTATCAGACAGGTCTGGTTGAGATCTTTGCTGATTATGTCCCTGCATCTTATTCAATGCACTCTCTATTAAGGACATAATGGCACCAGAAATCTGAGTCAGGTCGCCACTAGCATAGGGTTCCCTTGAGGTTGATTAGGGACACCAAGGGCCAGATGGTGGGACACATGGGTTTCCTCAAGGGCTCCTCAACCACCTTCTCATTGGACCTATTCTGTTTGACTTAATACGCCCCTAAAACTTCCCCGATGTTATCCTTCTGTGTTCCGATAGCAGGCACTTGTGGGCTATTTACTCCCAGTTAGAGTCTTTTGCATCGGGGTGTTAATAAAGATGGAGTAACTCCCACCATGTATGCATCGACTGCTTTACGGATTTCAATAATTACTATAACTTGTTTAGACTGGCTAGACACCTCATTGAACGGAACAGCCTCTTTATTTACAAATTTACCATCATCACTGTTTTTTGTGGTTAGTACCTCCATTAGATCATCCAACAGAGGATACTCCATTGCCTGTGCAGGAACAAAGTTAAGAGATTAATTTCTTCTCACTTGAGCATTCTGCTGGTGTTTTTGCTTAACAGCCTGTGAGGCCATTATGGTGTTGGGCTGTGGTACTGATATAGTTTTTAAAAACTGCTTTACCGAAGATTTCCCTATCTTTTTTTGGATTTGTTGATTTTTTTGGGAGTTTTTTGGCACCAGTATTCAATTTTTGTGGCGACACCCCCAAGCCCATGCCAAACAAGGGGAATGGGGAGTCCCACGCAACCCTGCTCCCCTAGTTCAGCATTATGGGATTTGTGATTTTTGTCAATGCCGAATGCGCACTAAACACGCATTCATACATTTTTGTTCTGCCTTTTTCGGGCGTTACTGAAATAAGTGAACATATGTTGTTTTAGCTCGCTTTGGAAACGGACCAAACTTGGGAGCTCTCTGAGCAATCTTGGAAGACAATTCTAGAGTGCCATTCCAACGAAACTAAAGCTGTTCACACCGATGATGATCACCTGTTTAACAAGGGGGCAACCAGAGGCGTTGCTAGGGGGGCTTGAGGGGGCTATAGCCCCGGGTATTTTTGTTGTAGCCCCGGATAGATGCTCAGGGGTTGCAACCAAAAGGGCTAGCGAGCCCCCAGTCCTGACAGTCCCAAAATTAGCATAGCCCCGGATCTTTTCCAGACGTAGCAACACCCCTGGGTGCAACCAAAAAGTTAGAGTTTGGGGAACGCAGATTGATAGATGTTCAATCTGTGCATTATTTCCCTAAGGCAGGCCAGATAACGGGTTCAAAAACAGGAAGCCAATCCTGCTTTTAAAGGCAGCCAGAGGAGCGCATGCCTTAAACATGAGATATAGTCATTCTTCTCAGCACCAAAGAAAAGCCAAACTGCTGCATTTTGAATGTGAAATCTCTCTGCGTTACGTGTTGAGCTCTCGTTGATGCGGGGGCCAGCTATTTGAAAAGTAGGCTAGAACGTTACCATCCTCCTAAGCATTTACGACCCCCCTCACAAGCACTCTTTAAGGTACCCAGATACCAATGTGCCCGATCAAGGGTCACGCTTTCTCAGTGCTGACCGCCACTCTATGGAACAGGCTCCCGCTATCACTGAGAATCACTGTGGAGCACCTCCCCTTCCGTAGAGCTTTAAAAGCCCTTCTTTTTTAGCTGTTTTTTGGGGGTATTTTATTTTTCTGGGGCTTTCTCCCCTCGTTTTGGCTATATCTAGAGGGGATGGAGAAACTCAGGGAAGGATTCACGATGAGCAACTTGTCCTGGTTACATGGTGCTTCCCACTGAAATTACTTCCACTTTACAGGGATTCATATGGAGCCAGTTTGACCTCATCTAATGCTCCACTGGAATCAAACAGCCAACTATTTACACCTATTTGTCCCCATGGCAACGACAGTAAGTTGGGTGTCATCAGCAGAGCTTATGCCATGCTATTGAACATTTATGCCATGTCCATCACCACTGGAGTGCTGTTATAAATTGCCCCTCAGGTTGCAGGACACAATAAGTGTGAATAAAGGGCAGATGCAGATTTTAAATAAAAAGGGGGAGAGGAGGGAAACTTGCAGAACCCCACATTCATTAAACGACACTTTGAAATTGAACTCCCCAAGGGTTACTGCCCACCTGCGGTCATCAAGAAATGAACTCCTTTGTCTTTCTCTAATGCTGATGAACAGATGTTGAAATCAATAGTATCCAAAGTCTCTGAGAGGTCTAGCAGCCCCAGGGTGCATCTCGTTTTCAGTAATATCATCTTGGTGCTGCGACTAGTTCTAAACCTAACTGAATGACTCTGGGACAGGTGGGACTGACGTTTTCGCACTGTTTCACTTTCCAAAACCTTAGCCATGGGTGGGGTGACATTGACACGCGATCAAGGCGGGGCTTCTTCAGCGAGGGCTTAATTAGCCCTCACTTGAAACCTACTAGAGATAAACCCCATGTCAAAGGGGTGTTAAGTCGTTCTACTCATTCTAACAGCCTCAGCACAGGCTTGCGAGGCTCATGAGATACAATATTTCAGGTGACAAGGTTTGGCCACCACAGACACAATGCACTGGTGGAAATACATAACCCTAGATGCTGACTGAAGCTGTAAACCTGTTGGGGGAAACAAGTTTGCACACAGACATGCACACACACAGTCACTGTCTAGTGCTGTATATGTTATGTTATATCAACCGATAGTTGAACGAGAAATTGAAACATTTGAAGAAAGTGATGTTGATGGAAGGCTATAAGGGTAAAGAACATCACATCTTTTTTTCAGCTTTCAAGTGCACTTCATTTAGAATTGTTTGCATTTGGGCCCATTGCATTATATGTGAAGGAAGGACACTTACAGTTGCACAGATGCATACATTGTTTTCAGTGACAATGAGAACAATAATCGTGCAAATGTGACTAAAACATTACGAATGTGCTTCCTAATAGAAATACATCCATAGCATTCCCCTTCCAAAACAAATGCCCTCCTGGCGTAAGATTTTCCAGTTTAGGTAATTTGACTTTTGCTTAATAGTGGCATTGATGTGTACTGCATTAAAGAGATGAGACTCTTTAGGGCCTCAGACCGCCCTGTTAAATAAGTGAGTAGCTATAAGTAGGACCTGGGAGCCAGCCCCGCAGGTTTAGCTTCCCTGAGATGTGCCTGCTAAGCCGCTAATCAAACGCAAGCCCGGGAGCTGCTGAGAGCGCTGCCAAACGCTGCCAATCTCTGCATTTCCAGAGGCTGTACGCACAGGAACCGCGCGAGCGCTTCCCCTGAAGCGCCAAAGAGATCACGCAAAGTACAATATCACTATGCCATAATCTGTTCTGAACACGGAGGCATCAGAGGGAGACAAAATGCTACAGCGTAGTGTGTAATTAATCAGCAGTCGAGATTTAAATGCATCCGATGGAAGCTTCGCAGAGGCAGAAAATCACGGAACATGTCATGTGTGACGATTGTTGACATGTATTGTCAGCTCCGGAAATTCACATTTCAGACGCGGGGAGATTAGAGTTATTAAGAAGCAGCAAGAGAACGAGAACCTTTGCTAAGACGCATGTTGCCCCCTTATGAGCATTAGGTGGTGTTTTGACCCTGTCCAACATAGTCATACTGGCTCCTGACCTTTCTCGCTCCTCTTTTATTTCCTTCATCGACTTTGGTGATTACTTTACTAATAAAGTCACCACTCTGCAGTCATCCTTCTCCGCCACTTCATCTACTGACCTCTCCGCTCCTGCTCCCACGTCGCCCTCTCCTTACCTCCCACAGATTTCTTTCTACTCTCCTCTCACTGATCTTCACACCGCTCAAGTCATTCACCGCTTGATCCTATCCCTTCTATTCTCAGGCCCATTGTTTTCCCTCCCACATTTGACCTGTTTTCTAACCTCTCCTCTCCTTTTCCTCTTCGTGTTTCCCTTCCCTTAAAACATGTTATCATTATCCCCATCTGGAAAAAGCCTTCTCTTGACTTATCTCTCCCTTCTAATTTGTGTTCGATCACCCTACGTGCGTTTATTTCTAAATTTCTTGAAATTATTGTATACACACAGATATTCTCTTTTTTCAATCTCAATTCTCTCCCACACCCTACAATCTGGTTTCCCACCCTCACACTCTACTGAGGCGGCTCTCCTGCATGTCTCAAGCTTCCTGCTGTCTACCCACCATAGCAAACTATCCTATCTTTTTCCCTGGGTTTGTCTAGTTCCGTATTATGTTGGTTCCAGTCATGTCTTCACGGATGATCCTATCCTGTCTCTTCAGCCGGTCAGCTGTCCTCTCGTCACGCAATAATCTATAATATCTCTCAAGGTTCCGTCCTCTGACCACTTCTGTTATTTCTCCATACTATCCCTTCCTCTGGGCTAATAGGCTTATACTATCTTAACTGTCATTGTATATAACACCCACATTTTCCTTTCCTTCTATTCTTTTTCTGACTCTCTTCACTCCTTAGTCTCGTCCTGTCTCCTGGCTATCCAGTCCTGCATGTCTTCCCACTTTCTCCACCTTAACCCTCCCAAGACCAAAATACTATTCTTGAGCCTCCTCCTGCCCTCGCCCTAGTCATTCCTTCATTCTAGTCAATTCCTTCATGCTGCTGCTCTTCCCATCTCTTCTTCGGCCCACAATCTTAGTGTCACTTTTGACCCCTCTCTTTCTTTCGTCTCTCATATGACTTCTACTTCTCGCAATTTTCTTTTCCATCTGAACAACCTTTGCAGCGCTCATCCCTTACTTGTTTTCTCAGCTACAAAGCTACATATCTTCTCTCTCATGTCAACTATTGCTGGGTTCACCTACCTGGTTTTCCTTCTTCTCATCTCACCCCCCTTTGCTCTGTCTAAAATTTCTCTATTCTCGCTCTGTCTAAAATTCTGCCATTTGTCTACTTTTTCGCCTTCCTCCTCACTCCTCTACCAGCCCCGCTCGGTTCTTGGCTGCCCATACTCCAATTTTTCTCTTGTCTGCTTTTTTCATTTTCCCGATATCATCTTGAAATTTGTACATGATCTTATCCCTACTTACCTGTCTTCTTTGGTCACTTTCTACTCCCTCACGCCCAATGCACTCTCAATCACTTTTTCTTCTCACTGTATCTAAGGCTCCCTGTTTATCTTCTCATTTCGGCTTATTCTCCCTGCTGGCCTGTGGAACTCTCTGCAACTGTCCATTTGTTCTGCCCCCTCTCTTCATGCCTTTAGCCTCCACTGGAAAACGAATTTCCTCTCCTCCTTGTCAAACTCGTAATCTCTTATCCATATTCTGTTGCCTTGTTAGTTGCTGTCATTTATAGCATTGTTCTTATCCAATTGTGAGGAACTCTGGCCATGGGCATAGGACATGACGGGTATGGGGGGACAAATCCCCCCACAATTTTGATAATAGCTTTTATTCCCCTCCAGATTATTTGTGTCACTGCTGAAAAATTGGACTGCAGTCTGCACTGCAGGCTGCAGTTGTCATGTAAGCACTGGAGTAACTGGGGCCCCGCATCCTCAGCGGTGCACGGGACCCCATGCATGTCCTGTTAGGGGCCCCTCGGACATTTTTTACAAAACAAATTTGAAAACAGAAAAAATTAAGTTTCTTTTTGAAGTCACTCTGCCGTCATAAAGATTTTTTTTAACAGAAATAATTTCTTTGTGAAGGCAGAGTGACTAAAAAAAGATTCTATTTCTTTATGAAGTCCAGGGGCTTCCCCACCTCATGACTGTAAGAGATATTCAATTCAACACTACAGCTAAGTCAACGCCTAGTCTGGAATACTGAATGAAAACCCTTATTGATATAACTTTATGTCCAGTTCATGAGTTCTGGATGACTACCCCTGTATAACACCCCTCTCTTAGAATCCCCCTGACCCCACTGAGCCAAGAAGTAGGTTTGTTTTTCAAATTTAAAAGATTTATTTGAAAAAATTAAACAATTTATAGATATATCACACTTTGATAATAAATTAATAATTGATAGCACACTTAGGCATATGAGCAGTAATCAGCAATAAGCAATCCTACAATAGCATAGTTCTGGTGACTTATGACTAGGAACAGGGGAATAAAGTATCAGAGAATGCTTTATGGCATGGGTGCACAACATACGGCCCGCGGGCCAGTTGCGGCCCGCCATGCCCTTTTGACCGGCCCGCGAGGCACAAAGACTTTCCTAATGGAGGGCGGCCCGTGCCAGTGCGGGGGTGGGGGGGTGTGTCGGATGTGTATGAATGTTTGTGTTTGAATGTATTTTGTGTGTATGTTGAGATGCGGGGGGGTGTGAATGTTTGTATTTGAATGTATTTTGTGTGTATGTTGAGATGCGGGGGTGAGGGGGTGTCGGATGTGTGTCGGATGTGTATGAATGTTTTGATTTGAATGTTTTTTGTGTGCTGAGTTGGGGGGTGGGGGTTCGGGTCTGTATGGGTGCTTGTTTGAGAGTTTGCTGATTTGGGGGGGTGGGGGGTTCGGGTCTGTATGGGTGCATGTTTGTGTGTGTGCTGAGTTGGGGGGGTGGGGTGTTCGGGTCTGTATGGGTGCATGTTTGTGTGTGTGCTGATTTGGGGGGGTGGGGGGTTCGGGTCTGTATGGGTGCATGTTTGTGTGTGTGCTGAGTTGCAGGGGTGGGGGGTTCGGGTCTGTATGGGTGCATGCTTGAGTGTGTGTGCTGAGTTGGGGGTGGGGGTTTGGAGTTGGGGGGGTGGGGGGTTCGGGTCTGTATGGGTGCATGTTTGTGTGTGTGCTGAGTTGGGGGGGTGGGGGGTTCGGGTCTGTATGGGTGCATGCTTGAGTGTGTGTGTGCTGAGTTGGGGGTGGGGGTTTGGAGTTGGGGGGTGTGGGGTTCGGGTCTGTATGGGTGCATGTTTGTGTGTGTGCTGAGTTGGGGGTGGGGGGTTCGGGTCTGTATGGGTGCATGTTTGTGTGTGTGCTGATTTGGGGGGTGGGGGGTTCGGGTCTGTATGGGTGCATGTTTGAGTGTGTGCTGAGTTGGGGGGTGGGGGGTTCGGGTCTGTATGGGTGCATGCTTGAGTGTGTGTGCTGAATTGGGGGTGGGGGTTTGGAGTTGGGGTGGGTTTGGAGTTCGGGTCTGTATGGGTGCATGTTTGTGTGTGTGCTGAGTTGGGGGGTTGGGGGTTCGGGTCTGTATGGGTGCATGTTTGTGTGTGTGCTGAGTTGGGGGGTGGGGGGTTCGGGTCTGTATGGGTGCATGTTTGTGTGTGTGTGCTGAGTTGGGGGGTGGGGGGTTCGGGTCTGTATGGGTGCATGTTTGTGTATGTGCTGAGTTGGGGGGTGGGGGGTTCGGGTCTGTATGGGTGCATGTTTGAGAGTGTGTGTGCTGAGTTGGGGGGTGGGGGGTTCAGATCTGTATGGGTGCATGCTTGAGTGTGTTTGGGGCATAGTGTTTGGTTGGGGGTGAGGGGGGCATGGGGCATAGTGTTTGGTTGGGGGTGGGAGCCATGGGGCATAGTGTTTGGTTGGGGGTGAGGGAGCCATGGGGCATAGTGTTTGGTTGGGGGTGAGGGGGCCATGGGGCATAGTGTTTGCTTGGGGGGTGAGGGACAGGGGGCATAGTGTTTGGTTGGAGGTGGGAGCCATGGGGCATAGTGTTTGGTTGGGGGTTAGGGGGGTGAGGGGGCCATGGGGCATAGTGTTTGCTTGGGGGTGAGGGGGCCATGGGGCATAGTGTTTGGTTGGGGGTGAGGGACAGGGGGCATAGTGTTTGCTTGGGGGGGTGAGGGACAGGGGGCATAGTGTTTGGTTGGGGGTGGGGGCCATGGGGCATAGTGTTTGGTTGGGGGTGGGGGCCATGGGGCATAGTGTTTGGTTGGAGGTCGGAGCCATGGGGCATAGTGTTTGGTTGGGGGTTAGGGGGATGAGGGGGCCATGGGGCATAGTGTTTGCTTGGGGGTGAGGGGGCCATGGGGCATAGTGTTTGGTTGGGGGTGTGGGACAGGGGGCATAGTGTTTGCTTGAGGGAGGTGAGGGACAGGGGGCATAGTGTTTGGTTGGGGGTGGGGGCCATGGGGCATAGTTTATGGTTGGGGGTGAGGGACAGGGGGCATAGTGTTTGGTTGGGTGTGGGGGCCATGGGGCATAGTGTTTGGTTGGGGGTGAGGGGCCCATGGGGCATAGTGTTTGGTTGGGGGTGAGGAGGCCATGGGGCATAGTGTTTGGTTGGGGGTGAGGGGGCCATGGGGCATAGTGTTTGGTTGGGGATGGGAGCCATGGGGCATAGTGTTTGGTTGGGGGTGAGGGACAGGGGGCATAGTGTTTGGTTGGAGGTGGGAGCCATGGGGCATAGTGTTTGGTTGGGGGTTAGGAGGATGAGGGGGCCATGGGGCATAGTGTTTGCTTGGGGGTGGGGGCCATGGGGCATAGTGTTTGGTTGGGGGTGAGGGGCCCATGGGGCATAGTGTTTGGTTGGGGGTGAGGGGGCCATGGGGCATAGTGTTTGGTTGGGGGTGTGGGGGCCATGGGGCATAGTGTTTGGTTGGGGATGGGAGCCATGGGGCATAGTGTTTGGTTGGGGGTGAGTGGGCCATGGGGCATAGTGTTTGGTTGGGGATGGGAGCCATGGGGCATAGTGTTGCACTCCAAGAGTGAACTCAATAATAAAGCTAAAACAGGCACAGTTAGGAGATGTACATCCTTTGCTTTTTTGAGGAAACCTGACTCAATGAAGGCCATACTCCTCTTGGGTAACCCAAACAGCAAACTATAGCAGTCCAAAATAACGGAATGTCCAATCAAGGGTCAATAAAATATATATAATTTAATTAAACAGACGATATACAATAACTAAATCGAAATAAATGATAGCAATGGAAAATGTGTAGTACAAAATGTAAGTTTGAAATGCAATAAAAAATCGTTACCCCTCAAAAACATATCTTTTTCCATGTGTTTAATACAAATTGGGGGTTGAAAAAGCCTCCTGACATGTCCCGCCTACCGTCCCGCCCACTTTTACTTTTCGGCCCACTATAGCCCTCATGTAAGGTACTTTCGGCCCTCTGTCAAAATCAGTTGTGCACCCCTGCTTTATGGTTTCAATGAATTGCACAGATGAAAAAGAATGCAGCACAGAAATCGACTTGATAGGACTTCACTAAAAGACAATGTAATCACTTTTCTTTGAAAATTCACCCCCCCCCCCCCTTTATGCAATATAAGGAGATGGAAAGAAGAGCACACAGTTCTCAGGAATGCAATCAATACAATACGAAATTCAGTTCCCCCCCAGCAAGCTTAGAGGAAAACAGGTCGGACTTTTAAACACAGGCCGAAAATGCTTTGGAATGTGGTGGCAAGGAAGTGAAATGCTCCAAAAATGCCTTTAATTCCCTCTAGAGGTTCAGGGTAGGTGATGGCTACTTTATATTGTTCAGGCTCGGGTTAGCAATGCTCTATGGATGATTAGCAGATTTCAAACAAATTTTTTTAACGGAAGGCAAGCAGCTGCAGATCTTTACACGTGACTGAAATCAGGTCAAATTGCGAATCGCGGTAAATATTTCCGAGTGAGTGTCTCGCAATTATAGAACACCTATAAGGAGTAGCACTATTGTGTTGGGTTATATGGAAAGATTAGAATCTCAGCTTCAAAATGAAAGTTACATTTTGTTCCTAGCCCAAACGGTTACGGAGTTATGAACGATTTTGTGAAGGTTGTTTTTCGGATTTGAAATTTTAAATGTTCAAAGCGACAGGTTACAGCTTGCAGCTAGAAAATGACAGGTGACAGCTTTGCAGCTAGAATTGACAAGTGACAGTTAGGAGTCAGTTCTACTTAGATTAAAATTGTTTGGATTAGATTATTTTAACTAAGTGATTGGTTCTGCACAGTTCTGCTAGGTACTCACAATATATTTAGAAATAGGCCTCGCCACGGACCTGGTCAGGTTTTGGACTGGACTCCGGTTCTGGTCTCGGCACTTCACAGTGATCTGGGTCAGCTCTCTGGTTCTGCTAACAGCGGTCTGGGTCCCTCTGGATCTCTGGCCTCTGGTTCTGGATACTGCTCTGCTTTCTCTGGGTACAGCACTGCTTCTGGATCTTTCTGCACAGCTTTCTCTGGACCCAGCGCTGATCTGCACGGCTCCTGGATGCTGCTACCGCTGTTAGGTTTGCTGGATGCTGAGGCCTACTGAGAAGAGTTCTCAGTTTGTGGGTTTAGGCCCTTGCTTTGAGTTCTGAATCAAGTTCTTTGGAATTTTAAAGTCTAAGTGTTGGATCTAGTATCTTCTGGATGTTGTGTGGTCCGGCAGAGCGCATTGCAGCAAATGGATTTGAATGTGTCTACCTGTCCCAGCAGTCTCTTTTTATGTGTTTTGAAAGTGGGTGGAGAGGCTAGCTTTCTAGGCCCAACCCCTTCAGAGTTCTGATAGGTTGGAGAATTCTTTGCGTTCTCACTGGAGAGCAGGATTGTGTGTCAGAATGATGTCATTTAATGGCTTGCAGAAAGGACACTCCCCTGCCAAATTGCACACAAATCTATATTTGATCAAAATACACATTTCTCAAATACATAGTGGTTTGTCATTGCATGTACATATTACCTATCACATGAGGTATACTCTGTTCAAACTCTGCTCTTCCTGAGGGCTTGCATTCAAAAATGGCAACTTATTTTCGATTTTAGTGGGTTATGCAACCTTGGTTCTTCATTAAAAATTATACACATATACACGCCTGTCCTTACATACTCCAGTAAATTCCCATGTCTCTAGCTGAAACACAGAGTCTGTAGTATCCATAAATAGCGGGGTTTTGCCCCAGAACATCACACAAATTGGAGTTTGGGCTTGAATCGAAGGTACATTTTTTAAATGAAGGCTCTCAAAGTTATACATTCCTGTCATTTGATTACAAAGAGTTATCAGTGTTTCTGTAAAATATATATTTTGCTTTCATTTCAGTTCTCAGAGTGTTGGAGTCCGCCTCCAAGACTTGGGTGGGTCAGTGATCACATGTGTCTTCTGGCAGGCAGGCCTTTGTTGACAGGAAACAGTCAAAATCAACATATTCTATTCAAGTGCGAGAGCCTATTGTGTGGTCTCCAGGAGGCTCCCAGCCAGTCTGCCTTCTATCAATCAAGAGGTCATGTGAGAGTCTAACTCCTTGTGTGAATCTCTGGAGGTGAGAGGTTTCCCAGCCTTTGGCCTGTTAATTAAATCAGATTGTCTTCTGGGAACAGCATGTGGTTAAGATTTTAATTAACTCCCAGCCTTTGATGTAAAGGCCTCTCCTGCAACTCCTGACATGCAGTTTCCCTGTCAGAGTTTAGACCGCTAGCGCCGCCCTCAGTCAAAAGCAGGTACTGCATGCAATTTTGGGATCTTTCTTGGATTAATGCATTCTAAACAGGAATGGTTCTTACATGGTAGTAAATCCTTGCTTAACATTGTTTTGATGGGGCTCCTTACAGTAAAATGGTTATGTGGAACCCCACAAAAGGGTTGAATCTTTAAAGTGGTCCGATGAGCCACGATTTCAGCAACTTTTTGACATCCGTAACAGTGGATTTTGTTAACAAAGATCTTTCTTTACACTGGTGGGTGGCAAGTTAGGTAACCATTTTGGTGTGCGCACAAACTGCGTGATTTTCCTGGATTCTGGCGCACGTGTGGGATTTTTGGCCATCTTGGATTTTCTAAGCCCACAGCACCAAATGTTGCAGCATGATAGCTCAAACGTGGGTCAGGACACCCAACAAAGCCCCCCCACGCGACTGCACTTTGAATTTGAGTGGATGGGGAGTCGGGTGCACAGAAGGTGATGACCCACGCACTGGTATGTCCACATAATCTTCTTCCAATTCTGCAAATGGCACGGTTCAGCATCTTTTCCTCCATCCGGTACTGATCGATCAGTTCTCCTCGCCGGTCCTGATGGGAATATTGGGCGGTACCCCGGGCCCCTTGCGTCTCTGCTCCCGGTCTCCGGATCGTCCTCCTTGGCCAGTCTCCACGTTTTCTTTCTCCTAGGACGACAAAGGAAGAGCGGCAATACCTATTCATGGACATTTCTCCCCCACCATTGATATAGTGGGGTGGCATATATATTTTAGAACTCAACAGATATGAACATGCACATTTTTTTTAAATTAACAGACAGGAACACATAAACTTGAGAAACACAGAATTTGATAGGTTATATGTAGGATATTTTAGGGTTGGAATTGAATTACTCTGGAGCGGTCCCCTCTGGGATTCCAGAGGACTCCTCCAGTTGTTGCAGAGTGTGCCTGGGATGGCAACACTTCAACTGGTTGATGTGGACCCACTTGTCTGCCCCCTCTGCCAAACCGCCTTTGGGGATGCGGATCTTGTAGGCCACAGTGGAGATCTTGTCTATAATCTCAAACGGTCCCTTCCATGTAGGCAAAAATTTTCGCTGTTTGGCCTGGTTCCTTTGGAAATTGTATAAATAGACCCGGTCCCCCACCTGATATTCCTTCCTGGAAGTTTTCAGGTCATAGTGGGTCTTCATACTCTCAGCTGATCTTTTTAGATTGCGCTGAGCATAGGCAAAAGCATGTTGAAGGTGTTTCCTTAAATTCTCCACATACTCATGAGTTGTGGAGGCATTTATTAGTGTCTGCTCTTGGGTCCTGTAGAGCAAATGCTGCAGAAGCACCATCTTGCGTCCAGTCATCAACTCGAATGGTGACATTTTGGTTGCAGATGAAGGGGTAGATCTGATGGCCATTAGGACCAGAGGTAATCGGATATCCCAACTTGGCCCAGAATCTGCCACAAACTTCTTTAATATGCTCACAATGGTTCGGTTATATCTCTCTACTGCCCCAGAAGAAGCTGGCCTGTAAGCAATGTGTAGCTTTCTCTTGACCCCCAGTATCTCCCACATCTTTGTCATTACTTCACTGGTGAAGTGGCTACCCCTGTCTGACTCAATCCTTTGAGGTAGACCAAAACGGGAAAAGATGTGGTTAATCATCAGGGCAGCTGCTGTTTCTGCCTTGCAATTTGGGGCTGGGAGACATTCCACCCACTTGGTAAACAAGCATGTAACGGTCAACATGTACTTGTTTCCTCTAGATGAGCGAATCGAAGGGCCAACAAAGTCGATTTGCAAATCTGTCCATGGCAGTGTCATTCCCCTCTTTTGTAGAGGTGCCCGGTGTGTGAGGGATGATGGCTGAAATTGTGCACACACAAGACACCCCTTCAAGTATTGGTCGAGGTCCTGCCCCATGTGTGGCCAGTATGCAACCTCTCTTAAGATTTCCAATGTTGTGTGAAACCCCCTATGACCGGCGGTGGCCGCATCATGGGCGTGACTTAACATCAGGCTTCGGAATGAGGTAGGAACCACCCACTGATCATGGCCAGCTTTGGATTTCCTTACCAACAAACCGTCTTGGATCCGGAACATTTTTGGACATTTCATCAACACTCTTAGGTCCTCTTTCCCAATGTAATTGGTATCCATCAGGGGAAAGTTCTCAGGGTCCTCAAGGTGTTGGTAAAACTTACCAATAATTGGATCCCCCTTCTGAGCTGTAATCAAATCAGCATCAGGGGTCTCCTTGCTCCATTGGGCAGCTGAAAGATCATTGTGAGCATTTGTCTGGGACCTAGTGATAGCAGTGACCTGGATTTCCCCCAACAGGGACTCAATCTCAATTAGATCCCCTTGGATGGCCCTGGTTTTGGCCAGCTGATCAGCTAAGTCATTTCCAGTTTTGTCTGGTCCCTCTACTTTGGAATGACCCTTGATCTTTTTCCAGTAGATGGTCATCCCATTCGATGTGACCAGATCATTAATGTTTTGGATCAACTTCCCATGTTTCAAGGGTTTGTTGTTAGCACATAACATGCCTCTGGTTTTCCAATTAACCAGGTGCTCCACGAACCCGTTCCTTACATAATCCGAATCTGTGATTATGACCAGTTTGTGCAGTTGATGCTGGACAGCAGTGAGGATGGCCTGATGCACAGCCATCAATTCTGCCACCTGACTACTTTGGGTACCAATTTTGTATCCAGCGGAGGGTTCTGGAAACTCCTTCACCCATGCATTCCCTACGCCAGCCACCAGTTCTTTCTCCCCGTCGTTGTCAACATGGTAAGAGCATCCATCCACATAGACAGTGGGCATTCCCTCACACTTGTCCTCTTCAAAGACTTTGTGTGGGGAATTAAGGTATGCCTCTGTGTTGTCCTTGATTTTTAGACTTTCGTCCTCAAGACAGTTTTCTCTGGCACAATCATGCAAGTCAGCCAGACCTTGCGCGAGGGGACTCTTCTTGTTTTGGCCATATCTGACCTCCACAGGAAAGCCTTGCATTGACAGAATCCAGGAAGTAATTCGGGAATTACTCACATTTCCGGCCCGGATTCTGTCACTTTGGAGATATTGCAGAGGCTGGTGTGGAGTCTCCACTATGATGTGTTCCCCCTGGATAAACGGGCGGTAATTCTTCAATGCCCACACCGTTGCCAGGAGTGCCTTCCCACAATCGTTGAATTTTTCCTCCACAGAGGATAAAGTTTTGCTCGCATAGGAGATTACTTTATTGACCTTGTCATGCTTTTGGTATAATACTGCCGTCAAGCACGTATTAGAGAACCCCGTCTCCAGGAAGAACTCCTTGTTTCTGACAGGGTAAGCTAGGCAAGGCGCTTGTGAGAGGCTTCTTTTGAGTTGTCTTACTGCCTCGGCTTGTTCTGGACCCCATTCCCACTTGACCCCCCCTTCAGGAGATGAATCAGGGGTCTGGTGATCTCTGCGTAGCCCTCAATGAACTTTCTGCTGTAATTAGTCAGTCCAAGGAGGCTCCTTAGTTCCCGCAGAGTTGTGGGGTCTTTCAGTTTCTGAAGTGCTTCCACTTTCTTTTCCTGGGGACAGAGACCCTGAGGAGTAATCTCATGCCCCAAGAAATTAACACGGGTTCTACACCACTGTGCTTTCTGAAAGGAAAGTTTTGCTCCGGCGGCCCTCAACTGCATCAGAACATAACGGATCTCCGCTATGTGTTCCTCCACAGATGAACTTTTGATGAGGACATCATCTACATAAGCCAGGTTACCCCTTGCACCCAGGTTGGGCATGGCCTTGTGTAGGAAAATGTGAATTCATTGCCGGAGTTGAGGTATCCGAAGGGAGTCCGGGTCCATGTGTACTGCTGGCCCCCAAAGGTAAAAGCCAGCTTGTATTGGTCCTCCCTACTGACAGGCACAGTCCAGTATACATTGGTCAGGTCTATTGCAGTGAATACCTGTGACCCCTGGATCTGGGCCAGCCCTTGGTTAATGTAGGTCAGAGGCCATCGGGAAGTATGGACCCGTTTGTTGAGCTCCCTGAGGTCGGCGCAGAGTCTCCACTGGCCGTTTGGCTTCAATATTCCCAGCACCGGATTATTGAAGGTGCTGTGTATTGGACGGATTATTCCCCGGGACTCAAGGTTCTTAATTATTTCAGTAAGGGACTCCATTGATGCGAGAGGCAAGCGATATTGCTTCACAAACACTGGAGTCATGCCAGGGTCCGTGGGGATTGTTGTTGTGTGGATGTCGGTGCGGCCACAGTCATATGAGTCTACCGCAAAGAGATCTTGGAAATTCAAGAAAACTTGTTTCAACTTTTGCTTCTGTTCCAGAGTCACACAGGCATCAGCTAGGTTGACTCTCTCTTCCACCATCTGCCTGAAGCCTGGAAAGACTTCTGGTTTGGCTATCCCAGCGGCCTCCTCCAGCTGGGTGGAGAAGTCCCTGGTCAGAGTGCTGATTTGGACTGGAGGCCTCAGGTGGGAAAGGCAACCCTCATGGACCTGGAAAATCACCTCATCCCTCCTGAAGTCACAAGTCACATCTTCCTTACCATAGGGGCAGGAAGTGTACACCAGGAAGTTCCCCCCATGCCGGGTAAAAATCCTGTCTGGTGTTGTATTGTCCTCACTGTCACTGTCAAAACAGTCCTTGGGGATTGGTCCTAACAGTTCATTTCCTAAATCGATGGAAAACTGTCGGTCATCAACCGCCATTCCAATAATGGTGCCTGCAGCTAGAGTAATACTCTTTATGTCGCTGTTATCCACCTCTATTAGAATGGTGTCATTTTCTATGTTGACTAATGGAGTTGGGTTTTCCCCCAACTCTTGCTGTTTGAGAGAAGCGTTTAGATGTATGTAAGCATCAGGGTTTTTCAAATGTTGTCCTCTTTTAACTTTCACTTCCAGGGAGAATTGTCGGGTCCTTTCTGGGATGGTGACTTCCTCTTTAATCTGAATTTCAACTGCATAAGGTAGCAATTGAGCTGACCTAAATGCTTTTTCTGGATCATCAAAGCCCATGGGATTATCCGCTAATCGGGACCAAGCTTTGAAGTTTATTAGGTCCAAACTAATGGCTAAGCGATTGAGAATGTCACTGCCTAAGTAAAAGGCGGCAGTGACGTCTCGCACGACCCAACAATTATGGACTATGCTCTTGTTGACAATGGAGATTTTGAGCATACACCTGCTTGGCAGGATCTGTTTGGAATTAGGTGCTTCCAGGTCCATTTCCCATTTGTCTATCAGTTTGAATGTGGGAATGGCTGCATCTTTTGGGAGTTGGCGGAACATGGCTTCGCTGATGAAGCTCTTACCGTTGTTCACACACACTCGAGCGAGAACAGAGTCCTTCCCATCATTTAACTGAACAGGGATGAACAACCGCTCTCCAATTTGCTGAATATCAGCCAGGCTCTGAGCTGATTTCACATCTTTCTGGACTATAGGAGTGGGAGTTTCTGATTGTGGATTGGTGAAGAATTTCAGGGTGTTTCCTTCCAGTGTGGAATACCACCTTAAACCTCCCTTCAGGGAAACACCCTGAAATAGAGAGGACCCCTCATCACCAGTCTGTTGTCCTACTGCTATTACTGTCACGTCTGGAGTTTGGTTGTTCTGGAAGTGAAATTCTACTTGGTCAGATTTGTGTTCAACCATGTGGCAGGTGCCGTTTAAACTAACATGGTTGACACTCTGTTTTAATTTTATTGGTCGGCTAGTCTGGGTCCAGAGGACCTTGTTTACACAATCTATTAGGGGTGACAACCTTCTCAGGAGGTCATTCCCTAGTAAACAAGGGGTGCCCTCTGGAGTCACTACTATGACCGGGTGTTTCACCTTGTGTCGCCCAATTTTAATGTCCAAGTCTGCAGTCCCCTCAACGGGAATTTCCTTCCCGTCAAAGTTCTGCAGTTGTCCAGGAAGAGAGGTGAGAGGAATACGGTAATTCTCCCCCCTTCCGGCATTTAGTTCCTCAAAGGCCCATTTGGACAGAAGGGTAGCTTGGGATCCAGTGTCCACCAGTGCCAAAATTGTACCCTGCCCCTGTACTTGTACCGGGGCATAGTATCTTCCCTCCTTCTCCTCAAGGGGGCACAGATAATGCACATTTTTGGACAAATGGTGGGCTAACTTTCTGGTTTTGGACCTTGCTAGAGAAGAGATTTGGGCAGAATTCTGTGGAGAGTCTTGGGAATCTGAAAGAAAAAGTTGGCAACTGGAGATCAGAGCCATTGTGGGTTCCCCTGGTTCCGGTTCTGGGCCGCCCCCCCCCTTTTTGGAGGCAGTCACCAGGATGGATTTGAACCAGGGGATTTTGGTATTGTGGGTTCTGGGATGAGATGATGGGCGGCGGTAGCTCAGTCTCCATATCTCCCCAGTCTGGATTGGAATCCCTTGGGACCCATTTTTCTTTGGGAGGAGTTCCCCTATCTCTGAAGGAGAAGGTCCTTTCCCCAGAATCCTCTGAGGATCCCTCTCCCTCAAATTGGAAGATCTGTACCTCCTCCACAAAGTGGGTCTGTTTGGGTTCTTTGTTTCTCCTACCCCCCCTCTGCTCCTTGGGAGGCAGGCTTTCAGGGGCAGGAGATTTTGTTTCCGGTTCCTGGTTTTCCAGGGGCTGTTTACAAGTTGGGAAGGAAGCTTCCTCCAAGGCTTTACACCCCTCTCCCCCTTGTGCCTCCTCCCTGGGAACCGGTGTGTTATCGGGGTGCTGCCCCCGTCATTGTTCTGGAGCACCAGGTGCAGAGTTTGGGGCATTCTGCGGTGGCATGCTCATCTGAGGGTTCTGTTGAGCCCTCAGTATGTGACCCAGATCCCGTGCCATATTTTGGACCTGGCGCTCTAACTGGGAAACCCGCTCAGGCTGATACGGGGCTCTATTTTCTCCCCTGGGCTGATCCCGGGAAGGGTAGCTATCCCTTCTCTGGTAGTACCCCTGGTTGGGAAGATTTTGGTACCCTTCCACCCTTGGCCTCTCCTCTCCCGGATTAGGTTGTCTGGGCTCAGGGAATTGGGGAAAGAAGGGTGGAGGATTTTGGGGCTGGAAATTGGGTGGATACCTGGGGAAAAAGTTCTGCCCAGGATTTGGAGAATTTCTGCCCTCCTGGGGGAAGTTAGGAGGGAAGTTCCCCGGGTCAGGTGCTTGGCTGGATCCCCCCCTTGGGCTGGAGGAGTCCACACATAACCCAGGATTGGTCGGTTTCCCTTGTAGCGGGGACTTACATAGTCAGGGGAGCGGGGGACCCCATTTGTGGGACTACCTCCTCGACTCCCTGTCTGTGACTGGCCTGAGGGCCTTCTGGGCTGTGAATTATTTGGTGCAGGCAGGTTTTTAGGCCCCCCATCTCCAAATCTAAAACGGGGGTGACCTTTACCTCTGCCACCTTGGCAGCAGCAGGGGTGCTGTTGGTTTTGGGGTTTTTCGGCACGTTATTTTTATTTTCGATAGGCTTCTGCACCTCATAGATCTGGGTAGCCTGTTCAATGACCCAGTCTAAAGATCTTTTCTCGTGAAAATCTCTCACGAGCTGGGTCATGATGTATTTGGGCAAGGCATGGAAAAAAGTATTGATAAATTCTCTGCTGTCTGTGCGCACCCTTCTGGTGGTCTGCGCAAAAGCACGCTTTAATTCTTGCACAAACTCTTGTGGGGCCTGATCCTCCCCACACTGCAAATTGTAGGCTGCCTTGCGAGCCTCTTGGGGATTTCTGTGAACAGAAAAATGTTTTAATATGGCCGCCCTATAGGTGGACCACCTTGAATGATTTTGGTCCTCCAGCCCCGCAAAGAAACTGGAGTACTCTGGGGAGAATGTCCACTTTACATATTGGATATAGCTTTGGCTGTCCTTCAAATGAACAGTCTCCATCATTTGCTCATAGAGCTCCAAGTGTTCCCAAACAGAGTACTTGGCGTTCTTATGATAAGGCGTGATGACACTCCTGATTGCCTTAATCTGTTTCAATGGGTCCTTAAGCAAGGCCCTTTTTGCCTTATTGGCCTTTTTGGTTCGGGTAACCCTGGTCCATTCATCCTCTGACTCAGAGGCACTGCTCCCAGAGGTTCCTGTCTGATCTTCCAGGTTTTCCCGGATTCTGCGAGCCTGGGAATGGCTGGCAGAATGTGGGGACCTAGTCTCCTGTGTCCTGCGCCGTTCAGAGGAGTCTTCAGATTCCTCCTTGCTGCCAGGATTTGATGGGTACCCCCCTCCCACTGACCTAACTGGGCAGAAGTTTTCAGGATGCCCTTAATGGGCCTATTCTCCTGGGGTTCCCCACTAAATTGCACTGTGCTTGGGTGCCCATACCCGGATGCCCGCCCATCCATTCCTGGGAGGTACTGGCCTATGAGCCCCATGCTTCTGGCTGGATAGTAATCTGCCATCCCTGTGGCCCGGTGCTCATGTGCGCCAGGGGACATGGGGGTGGCAGAGTCCAGGGACTGAGAGAGATAAAGGCCTCTGGTACTAGGGCTCCTGAGGTTATGCTCAGGAGTTTCCCTTTCCCAGCGAACCTGGTATCTATCCGCCCCTGCTCCCTGTTGCAATGCAAGAGCCTGCGCTTTCAGTTCCTCAGTTAAGGCCTTATTAGACTCTATCAGTCGCTCCTGCATCGCTACCTGTTGTTGGAGCCTATCATTGTGCTGACAGAGAGCCTCATTTTCTCTCTGTGCCTCCTGATTGGTCCTGGAGTACTGGGCCAGCCTCTGCTGCAGGAGGGTTACCTCCTGAGCTGTGTCCCTATTGGCCTGCTCCTTTCTTGCCAGAGCATCCTCCACCCTCCTGGTGTGCTCTAACAAGTTCTGGTGTTCCTTTTGGAGGTCACCCAGTCCCTGGAGGGCCAGGTGATTTTCTTCCATTTTCCTTTTTAAGTGGCAGACTTCCTGGCCTAAGGTATCCCTTTCCTGACTAAGAGCCTGCATCTGTGCCGCCAGGTCGTCCCTTTGCCTTTGGAAGGCACCAGTTTTCTGGCGCTCCTGGTCAAACTCTGCCTGGGTATCCAGGTCTTTCAAAATCAGTTTATTGCTCTCTACCTTCTCCCTATCTAGGTGGCTTTGCAGGGTGACTACCTGCTCAGCACATGCCCTATTGAAGTCTAACTGTTGCTCCAGCTTTTTCTGGCTCTGCAGTAGGGAGTCCAAACCTTCTTGGTACTCCTTCTGCAAGGCCAGAAATCTGGTATCCTGGTCCGCCTTTTCCTGTTGCAGCACATCCATATCCTCCTTTATTTTAATGATGGACTGTCTACTCTCATTTTCGGACTCCTGGCTTCTGTGCAGCCTCTGCTCAGAAGAGTCCAGATCAGATTGGGCCTTCTGTAATGCCAGCAGTTGCATACTCGCCAGATCTTGGCCTTCAGCACATTTGTCCTGCATGGCTCCCATATGTAAATATAAATATGCTGCTACCCTGGCAATCTTGTGGTGCTCATCCTTGGTCTTAGGGGCCATATATAGTTCACTCAGGGCCACATGTAGGGGACCCTGATCTCCCAATATATCTGACCCTGTTTCAGTGACCTGTTGCGCGATTGCCTGCAACCAGACCGTTTGGTCCTGATGAGTCCACTCACCTCTCACAAATAGCTTATGTAAGAAGTGTTCTCTGGCTATTTTCATATCTACCAAGGTCGTCATACTGGAATTTGAGTTCCTTCCTGACGTACAGAAGTTTGTATTTTATTTTTGCAAAACAGACCTTTTCCTTAGAGCGTTCCTTTGAGGAGTGCTTTACAGCGTAAAACAGCGTGGTGATCCGACCGGATATGTGTATCTGGTCAGCTAGCACACTGTATTAATCTGCACAAGTGATAGATCTAACCCAGACATCCGGCTCGAGCCCCCAATTTGTAAGAGGATTCAATTCAACACTACAGCTAAGTCAACGCCTAGTCTGGAATACTGAATGAAAACCCTTATTGATATAACTTTATGTCCAGTTCATGAGTTCTGGATGACTACCCCTGTATAACACCCCTCTCTTAGAATCCCCCTGACCCCACTGAGCCAAGAAGTAGGTTTGTTTTGCAAATTTATAAGATTTATTTGAAAAAATTAAACAATTTATAGATATATCACACTTTGATAATAAATTAATAATTGATAGCACACTTAGGCATATGAGCAGTAATCAGCAATAAGCAATCCTACAATAGCACAGTTCTGGTGACTTATGACTAGGAACAGGGGAATAAAGTATCAGAGAATGCTTTATGGTTTCAATGAATTGCACAGATGAAAAAGAATGCAGCACAGAAATTGACTTGATAGGACTTCACTAAAAGACAATGCAATCACTTTTCTTTGAAAATTCACCCCCCCCTTTATGCAATATAAGGAGATGGAAAGGAGAGCACACAGTTCTCAGGAATGCAATCAATACAATATGAAATTCAGTTCCCCCCCAGCAAGCTTAGAGGAAAACAGGTCGTAGTTTTAAACACAGGCCGAAAATGCTTTGGAATGTGGTGGCAAGGAAGTGAAATGCGCCAAAAATGCCTTTAATTCCCTCTAGAGGTTCAGGATAGGTGATGGCTACTTTATATTGTTCAGGCTCGGGTTACCAATGCTCTATGGATGATTAGCATATTGCAAACAAATTTTTTTAACGGAAGGCAAGCAGCTGCAGATTTTTACACGTGACTGAAATAGCCCTATCGTCTTGGGTTTTTTGGAAAGCTTAGAATCTCAGCTTCAAAATAAAAGTTAAATTCCGTTCCTAGCCCAAACGGTTACGGAGTTATGAACGATTTTGTGAAGGTTGTTTTTCGGATTTGAAATTTTAAAAGTTCAAAGCGACAGGTTACAGCTTGCAGCTAGAAAATGACAGGTGACAGCTTTGCAGCTAGAATTGACAAGTGGAGGCAGTTCTACTTAGATTAAAATAGTTTGGATTAGATTATTTTAACTAAGTGATTGGCTCTGCACAGTTCTGCTAGGTACTCACAATATATTTAGAAATAGGCCTTGCCACGGATCTGGTCAGGTTTTGGACTGGACTCCGGTTCTGGTCTCGGCACTTCACAGTGATCTGGGTCAGCTCTCTGATTCTGCTAACAGCGGTCTGGGTCACTCTGGATCTCTGGCCTCTGGTTCTGGATACTGCTCTGCTTTCTCTGGGTACAGCACTGCTTCTGGATCTTTCTGCACAGCTTTCTCTGGACCCAGCGCTGATCTGCACGGCTCCTGGATGCTGCTACCGCTGTTAGGTTTGCTGGATGCTGAGGCCTACTGAGAAGAGTTCTCAGTTTGTGGGTTTAGGCCCTTGCTTTGAGTTCTGAATCAAGTTCTTTGGAGTTTTAAAGTCTAAGTGTTGGATCTAGTATCTTCTGGATGTTGTGTGGTCCGGCAGAGCGCGTTGCAGCAAATGGATTTGAATGTGTCTACCTGTCCCAGCAGTCTCTTTTTATGTGTTTTGAAAGTGGGTGGAGAGGCTAGCTTTCTAGGCCCAACCCCTTCAGAGTTCTGATAGGTTGGAGAATTCTTTGCGTTCTCACTGGAGAGCAGGATTGTGTGTCAGAATGATGTCATTTAATGGCTTGCAGAAAGGACACTCCCCTGCCAAATTGCACACAAATCTATATTTGATCAAAATACACATTTCTCAAATACATAGTGGTTTGTCATTGCATGTACATATTACCTATCACATGAGGTATACTCTGTTCAAACTCTGCTCTTCCTGAGGGCTTGCATTCAAAAATGGCAACTTATTTTCGATTTTAGTGGGTTATGCAACCTTGGTTCTTCATTAAAAATTATACACATATACATGCCTGTCCTTACATACTCCAGTAAATTCCCATGTCTCGAGCTTAAACACAGAGTCTCTAGTATCCATAAATAGCGGGGTTTTGCCCCAGAACATCACACAAATTGGAGTTTGGGCTTGAATCGAAGGTACATTTTATAAATGAAGGCTCTCAAAGTTATACATTCCTGTCATTTGATTACAAAGGGTTATCAGTGTTTCTGTAAAATATATATTTTGCTTTCAATTCAGTTGTCAGAGTGTTGGAGTCCGCCTCCAAGACTTGGGTGGGTCAGTGATCACATGTGTCTTCTGGCAGGCAGGCCTTTGTTGACAGGAAACAGTCAAAATCAACATATTCTATTCAAGTGCGAGAGCCTATTGTGTGGTTTCCAGGAGGCTCCCAGCCAGTCTGCCTTCTATCAATCAAGAGGTCATGTGAGATTCTAACTCCTGGTGTGTATCTCTGGAGGTGAGAGGTTTCCCAGCCTTTGGCCTGTTAATTAAATCAGATTGTCTTCTGGGAACAGCATGTGGCTAAGATTTTAATTAACTCCCAGCCTTTGATGTAAAGGCCTCTCCTGCAACTCCTGACATGCAGTTTCCCTGTCAGAGTTTAGACCGCTAGCACCGCCCTCAGTCAAAAGCGGGTACTGCATGCAATTTTGGGATCTTTCTTGGATTAATGCCTTCTAAACAGGAATGGTTCTTACATGGTAGTAAATCCTTGCTTAACATTGTTTTGATGGGGCTCCTTACAGTAAAATGGTTATGTGGAACCCCACAAAAGGGTTGAATCTTTAAAGTGGTCCGATGAGCCACGATTTCAGCAACTTTTTGACATCCGTAACAGTGGATTTTGTTAACAAAGATCTTTCTTTACACTGGTGGGTGGCAAGTCAGGTAACCATTTTGGTGTGCGCACAAACTGCGTGGTACTCCTGGATTCTGGCGCACGTGTGGGCTTTTTGGCCATCTTGGATTTTCTAAGCCCACAGCACCAAATGTTGCAGCATGATAGCTCAAACGTGGGTTAGGACACCCAACATGACGTAGAAGCCTAAAGGCTAGTGGCCTCCAAGGCATGGGGCAGGAGCCCTATGACTTCAAAAAGAAATAGGGCCTCATTACGAGGTCGGCGATAAATAGCCAGTGTGACCGACTGGTTGCCTCCGACCTCGTAATACCATTTCTGACACCTAGCTTCCCGGTGCTACTGGGACATTACAAGTCCTGGCGGACTGGGAAGTTAGGTGCCAGCAAATGTTAGTCCCCATGGGTTCACAGAAGCACCGGCACTGCCACTAATTGTGCCTATGCTTCTGTGATGAGTCTGCCTACTGGGGCCGCTGCGCCCACCAGGGTCAGACCTGTCGGGTGCAGCGGTCCCAGCAGGCATACTCTGAAGCTGGGGTTTGAGAAAAACAAGCTACCTCCATAAAACGTGTGGTGTCCTCTCGCAGACTCCACACTCATGACATATGCTGTGGATAACCCAAACCCTGATACCCGTTTGAAGTGCCAGACATGTATACTAAGCCCGTGTGCCACCCTGTTTCACCCATGCAGCTAAGCCATCTGAAGGGACGAAACATTTGCTTTGAGTCCATGAGATTGATTGTACATATTGAAATAAGATGGCCCTCACCCATCCCAGATCACACACGAAACCATGAAGTGTATGTTCAAGCCTTTCATTACTAATCAAGGATTACTGTTGTTGCACAATACACAAAGTAATGTATGATATCAATATATACACAATGATGTCCTAAAAATGAACAATTTCAAATGTATTCAATTAAGTATTGCAATATGTATGGTTTTGATTAAATGGGTGCCGACTGTATAATAGGGTGTCCTTTGTAGCATTTGTTTAACCTCTGAGCATTGAATTATGCATGTCATATCATAAGCAGAATGTTGCAGACTTTTCACTGTACCAATGCACACACTAACCTATTTCTACCTCATTTGAATGGACGCACTATGTGTGCCCCTCACAACGTAGTAAATGCAAGGCCCAACATGCTACGGGACCGTTTCTCCCCTCTCCCTTCTCAGGTACCACCACATGCACAGCCCCCACCTACCCTCCCCCTCTGGCCGGGCTGGGATTTGAAGCCTTAGCCATGTGAATGATGTGATGATACAATTGTACCCTCTCACCCTTTTCGCTGAGCCTGCACCAAGCATGCACCCTCCCCTCAGCCCCCTTAACTCACGATGCTACCATGAATCTGCCTGGCACCCCCAGACTCTGGTTATTGAAATATGGGAAGTAAGCCCCTTATCTTAATCTTAATGCTTTTTGAAGTAAGAGTACATGCCCCTCATGAAGTTTACCGCCCCAGCTCACCCCTGACCTCCTGGGTGGCAATATTTTTTTTCCCACAACCAAACAACAAATAATTGCTTTAGGAGATCTAACAGAATGATTGGTGAATGTGACTCCATAATCTTATGAGTAATTTTGCCACTTGGACCTATGTGTTCTCACTTTTATTGCTCAGGTCAAATGTTTAAGAGTATGTCTCTCATGTGTTAACTTAGATAGATGATGGTCAAGGTATGTGTGGCCACAAGGGCAACTGTTATGTAGCATAAATTGTAAGAGCTTGGTCTTCCTCGGACCCAGCGCTCCACACAGATGAGCCCAGCTGACCTGAGCACCCCGGACTGGCACCACGTGGATCTCCGCCAATCCTGGAGCACGCCCTTACACATTACATAGTATCTATTCTTCGCCACCCAATCCCCATGACTATGTGCCCCCTATAGCTTACCTCACTGATGACGTTATTTTGTAATAAATATGAATGTCTTTCTATTGTCCGGCAGAGCGCTCTCGGAGTTTGCAGAGTTCTCTGCTTTCCCTATATTGGTTTAGATAAACTTATACTTTTTGACTTCACCCGCACTTGGTTGTGGTCTCATTCCCACCCGGGGTGTACCATCACTGACTCTCATTTTGGAGCTCCAAATGCCTTTTTGAGGGACGCTCACTTTCAGTGTCTAGACTGGTCTGCATTGTACAGCCGGTTGGGCATGTTTTCATTGTGGCATGTCATTTATAATAGCAAAACATTCCATTAATGAAAATGTTAATGTTCCTGTGCACTGTTGGTTACATGCATGTATTGGATTTTTGGACTGGTTTTACCCTACAAAACAAATGCAAACGCTCTGCCTTTTCAGCCAATTTTTCTCAGAAAGTGTGCTGTTTAATGCATTAAAACACACATGTATGTATGCTGCTGCAAGCACAGTGTGCAGCGTACCCTTGAAGCAGCACACTCGTGCATATTGGGCAAGCGTGGTAATCTTGGCCAGCCCATAGTGTGGCACGATCCATGATTTGTTGTCGGATTGGAGGGGGCCCCCTCAGCATGGCTTGCAGGGGGCCCCCAAAGGTAGTGTTAAGCCACTGCATGTAAGCTTGTAAAAGTTAAAGTAGAGTGTACTTTTACTTTTGCAAACTTACAGTAGACGGACTGTCTGCAACTTCTGCTGCGCTCCCGCACCTGCGCATAATGAACGTGCCCGTGCTGGGGAACAAACAAACTGCACGTTCCCTGCCATTGCAGTGCCCTGCTGCGCAGCCTCAGCCTTTGTTTTTCAGAATGAAGGAGGAGCAAGGCAGCGACGTGTGCTGCAGTGACTCTGTGCTCGTGACAGCGTGTGTGTTATCGAGGGAGACAGAGTGAGAACAGGCTGAGCAGGCAGCAGCTACCATAAGGTAAGTCAGTCAAGTGCCCCCTCCTCGTCTCCGAGGTGCAGGGCGGCATGGGGAGGATTTATTGGAGGGAATGTGCGGCTGTGCCAAGTCAGATATAGTTTCTAAACACGCGCAGTGCATTGCAAAACTGATCAGGGAATCCTGGCCTCTTAATATTAAGAGGCCAGGATTCCCTGATCAGTTTGCAACATTCTGCGCGTGTTTATAAACTGTATATCTGATGTTGGCAGTGGCACACTTTCGTGAATTGAAAAACCTGAGGCCCTGCCAGTGCCGCCCTCATGTTTTTCAATTCATGAAAGTGTGCCAAAGCCCCTGCCAAGGAGGAACATCATTTCGGAACGGCTCTTTGTTCGTTCCTTACTGATGGGCAGCCAGGGCTCACATTTAAGCTCCAAGCATTGGCCAACACTGGCTTGCAAGGCCACACAAACAAATAAAGAGGCCATTCACCTATACAGCAGAGGATCAAGGGTGCACAATAGGAGCCGTTATATATTGACATGTACATGCAGTTTCTATACAAATGCCACAACACTGTTTAATATATTATGTATTGCCTTTTTTAACGAGAAGGGCGTGGTGATTATTTTTGCTGCTTACACTCTATTAGTACCCGAAACCGTCAGGTTACTTTGAGATTATTTCTAGTTTATTTCCTTAGAGTTGGATCACGAAACATTACAAATTCTATGTATCTATAACTGCTTCACAAAATGAGACCTGGTCTCCCAGCTGGAGGTGACATCTATTGCTGTGACACTTTGGGCCTCATTACGACCCAGGCGGTAAGTTACCGCCTGGGCCGTGACTTTACCACCATGGCGTAAACTACGTTTACGCCATGGTGGTTGGCGGACTTACCGCCCCATTCCGAGGTCGGCGGGGCGGTAAGTCCCCAATCCCCATTTACCCTTCCCCATTCCCATTTTTGCCCCATAGGGCATAATGGGAGTGGGGAAGGCGTTAATTACGCCACCGTAAATTACGGTGGCGTAATTAACTCCATGGTCCCTTAGCGCCATGGATTTTAACACCTGCTAAAAGCAGGTGTTAAAAGCGCCATGGCGCTAAGGGACCTCGTAGTTGGCGGTAAGGGGTCGGCGCAGCTAACGCTGGCGTTAACCCCCTACCGCCAGGGTCGTAATGAGGCCCTTTGTCCTTCTTCACACTCACTCAACATGCTTAGCATACATGGAGCAACAAGAAACTCTGTTAGAACATTCACGATTGAGGCATTTCGTTATAGTGTACACTGCCAACTGAGTCACTTCTAGGTGATCCCAAGTAAACATGTATAGAAAATAATGCACAGTGGGGGGTCACACGATTCGCCCAGGATCACACAATCTGGTGAAGACTGAATTTTCTCCCAAATGTGCCTATACCCAGGCCTGGCTTGCAAAGTGCAGACACTGCCTGAGATATCAGCCTGACATTGTACAAAATCCTCATGAAACCATATAAAGTAAAATGAGGATGAGCCAATCTCAAGAATGGCCGCTACGTGGGATGTGTGCTCTTTTCCATAGTAATGTCTAAGATAGGTGTTAGGAAAGATTTCGTAATTGTAGGTAATTTTCCTTCCATGTGGCAACCCCTAAACTTTTTGCTGTTGTTTTTCACCTTGTTCTTGACTTTGCCAGAGAAGTGCAGCCTTCTGCCGCACTCCTCTGGGCTTTCGCTCCTTTCTTACGGGGAAACTGACATGCCCTTAAGACAGTCAGTACCGGGGAACGCTGTTTCCCGTAGTTTCTTTTATCATGTTGCGGCTTTCGTGCAACATGACACAAGAGGGCACTGTAAGCTAAGTTACAGCTCTCTTGGGTCTCTAGCTTTCTACAGGCCCTAGATACTCGTTTAGGATTGTATCTGATCGGTGCAAGTGATTCAGGGACGGGAATGGTGGCAGCGATCGTTTCTTGTGTTTTGAGCTCCTTTTGTCGTTCTAAGCGCGTTTCTCGCGCTTAACCCAAAATGGTGGCCTGGCTCCCAAAATGGCCAGACCATGAGGCTCCTTTGTCCTGTCCGCTGACCGTCTTGCTCCCTTCACCTTTCCCAGGTCGAGCCGACCCGGAGCCTTCCTTATTTGGGCATGTACTTTCCCGCGAAACACGGATGCTTTCGCGGGCTTCTACATGTCTTGTGTGTGCCTCCAGGATGTGAGCTGGGATGTCTGGTCCCAATACACATCCTGGGTGCCAGAGAGTCTAGGGTGGTGTGAATGCCTGGGACCACCGTGGTCCGTGATTGGTCCACGAATGGTGTGAGTGTTGATGAGCGGATCTCCCATTGGGTCCCCTCCGTTTTGGCGCGAAGGGAACCGTGGATAAGAGGGGGCTGGAAACACCACTACCATGTCGATCTCCTGAGTTCTCATGAACGAAGGAATACAGGAGCCAAGTATCCTGCAACCAAGAGGCTGGACCGAGGAATCGCTGGTGACCCGCTGAAGGACTTCTCCTCTGCACTGCTGTCGTCTTGTGAAACCCTTTTCACCTTTGATCGAACCAGAAGGCCTGTACTGGTACTTCGACCCTTGGAACAGCGGGAACAGCTATTCTCGGCATCTTCACCATCTCCTGCCAGTAAGCCTTCGGAAGCGTTTCTGGGCCATCCAGCTTACTGACCAGTTTACACGGGAGTCTTGCTCTGTAACCGCCGCCAGGTTGTGTAGTATTTCGAGTCCTTGTCACTCTCACACGCTTCGTACACTTGGCGTTCCCAGGTCTGAAGTGGCTCAGATACACACGGCCGCTCCGTTGCCCTGCTGTGGTAACAAACTGTGCGGGTTTCTTCGATTGGGACGTCTTTTTACTCAACACGACGACGAGGCGTTCCCTGCTCTTCTGAACCTGCCAGCTGCTGAAACTGACGCGGAGAAGCCTGGGTCTGCTTGCATCGGGGAACGGTGAGTAGCATAGCTAGGATCTGGTCGCCCTCCTGCAGGAGCCCATTGCTTTTCCCCGCTGTGTCAAACAGCACCTTTTTCCGTACTCGCGCTCTGCTTCTGCCGACTGTGGAGGCTGCGCTTCAGTCGCGGAACTTGTTCTTCTTCTTTTGTGCACTAAACTGAACTGCCTGATTTCCCTCGAAGAGCTTCTCCTTTTGCCCGTTGGCACCAGCGCGTGCAGGTACTTTTGAGCACAAGGCTCCACTCTTCGCAGGGCTCGGACTTCCATCTAGTTAGGTGCCTCTGAAGGCGAACTGGGTCTAAGCATTATTGCGCAGTGCCTGTTTTCCCTCCCTTTTAGGTGGACTACACATTTCGTGCATATAACGCTTGAGACTTGTATTTGTATATATATTGTGTTGATATGGTATGTGTTGGTTTACTATCATTATATTGTGATTTTCTCGCTACGGTCATTGTTTTAAAGGCCTTGAAATAAATGTGTATATATTTTTAATATAACAACTGTTTGGAGTAGTTTGTAAGTGATCTTGCTTTGTGTGCTCATTGCGGGCTTTCAGTCACCCTCACCCCTCTTGAGACCTAGTCTTGACCGCCGCGATCGCTACCTTGATTGGTCTGGCTCGCCCAGAGGTTACCCTGTTCCAAGTAATTAGGTTGGCCTTCTGAACTTCTGCGCCACCAGGACAGAGTTCAGAAATCCGTCTTAACAATAGGTAACGGAAAACACTTGATGTATACTCTAATATCAGTAGGCCTCACTTAAGGCACACCCCTCCACATCTTCCCACCAACACACACCTGCTTGAAGTTTGGATGGTACCACACCTAAAGCTTGGTCTCTGAAATGAGGGCTACCTGCATTTCACTAGTTCAAGCCCAGCAGCAGGGTCCACTTAACCTTTCATAAATTCAGTGTTGTTCAAATGAGGGTAATAATACCTGTTATTACATTGCCTAGAAACTGAAAGCATCTAGCATGAAGCGCTATGACCAAAGTGTTATTATATTCCATAAAGCAAACTATTACCAACACAGACCTGAACTCTGTCCCTGCCCAAAATAAACCATTTGCTGGTGCCTATCCTGCGCATCTCTTAAAAGAAATCAAACGCTAATCTTCTGTAGGTCTTGCTAAACTTCACCCTGTTTTATTCAGCCTGGCTGTTTCGGTCAGCGTACTTGAGTGGTCGCGGTGGGATCAGATTTTGGGGGTAGAGCCTCGGCAGTACGTGGATTTTGTGACTTCTGTGTCTGTCCCCCCTTCCAAATATCCATGCTCCTGACTATTTCTTAAGAGTTAATGCTTGCAGGTATCAATGGGCCCTTTTAAGGTCATGGATCTGGCATGCCTGTTTCAGCTTATTTTGAGAAGCTACATGGAGTGGTTGGTCATGCAAGGCATGCAAGAGAAAACCTGTGAAATGTAAGCCAGGATATCAAGGGTGCTCTGAAGACAGAGGAGAAAGTACTGAGTAAGTGTAGATGAGAGTTGTGGGGTGCTGGCCATGGGGGAATGGGAAGCGAGGAACTGCAGTGCAGTAGATTGTGGGACTGCAAAGTGAAAAAGGGTAGAAAGGGTGCAGAGGACAGAAAAAGAGAGGAGCAAGCGAGGAGAGAGATGGGAACAAGAACGAAGTGCAGATGACAGATAGGGATGGTTTGTAGCACAGGGTGACCAGGGTGTACAGGGGAGAGAGGGGTGCAGGAAAGACTAGAACACAGGTAGAGTGGTGTAGGGCAGAAATGGCATTGGAGGTGCTTCAGGTTTTGCAAATGAGAGAGAAGTACAGACAAGTGAGAAAGTGCAGAGGGCAGTGTGCCAGAGGAGTGACTTGGTGTGGGGTGCAGGGAAGGGACTTGGGAGAAAAGGGGGTACAGCAGACGAGAATGTGGAGTAGAGAATGGTACAGAGAGGAGATTTATACAAGGGAGAATGGTGCCTTGCCTCATGTTCCCAGATAAAGGGCGCAGTCACAAATGTGTCTTCTTCTAACGCTTGATCCATGCTCACGAGGCCTGCACGAGGACGATTTTAAGTCATTTGTTGAAAAATAATTGCAGATATATACACTACACCATATCTGTCTGCACATTGATTGGGCCTGATAATAAACAAACTGGCCCCCTTTCCCAGGTGCAGGGCGGCATTGGGAGTATTTATTAGAGGGAACGTGGGAGCTAGGGCTTGGCGCTCTTCCACTGCCCCAGTGTCATCTGCGCTGCTGTCTGGTTCCTCTCCAGGAACAGACAGTCACAGCAAGCTGTTCCTGCATCAACTCCCTTTTCACTCAATCCCACCTGTAGCCTAGCTCCGAAGTCAGGACTAATCTTAAATGAAGTATATATTCACCTCTGACCTGTCCTGTAGTGGGAGCTGGTGCCAGGGTGCGTGGCATCTTGCCTTGCGACACAGCATCATGTTATTTGGGCTACTTTAGCAACTTTCATTGGTTTTTGTTGGATGAAAGCCATGCGGGCCGCAGACTCATTTTACGCCATAACCTATTCCTTTAAAAAAACACTAGAATGATCTATAAAGGGCACGTAAAGTGCCAGTTCTGGTTTAGATAAATCCACTGACTTAGGGATGTTTACTACAAAGCCCTGTGTAGTTAATGACTTAATTGGAGCTGGGAACATACTACTGGTGTAATACAAATGTCTTATCCAGGGATGGCTTCATCCACTCCTTTTCTCCTTAATTGTTCATTGGACTTGCACTATCTGAAATGTCATCAGGCTGATTATGATAGTTATTCTTCACATTCTTAATTGTTTAAAGGACCTGGAGGAATGTAACTGTAATTCTCCCATGTCCCCCCTCCCCCATGAAGCACTTTGAAACACATTGTGCATAGGCGCTATACAAATAAACAATCAATGAATCAAAAATCAATCAATCAGTCTATTAGCACTATGCATTTCCTTCACTGAAGTCCTGTTAAAAACCAGCAATGGCAAGTGTTTGCTTGTCTATACGTATTGGGCATTTTCCAGGCACTGCTATTAAATGTTCAGGTACATGCACCATTTTGCGGCTGCTACCATGAGTGTGTACCTAATACCACAATGGCGGTGCTTGGTAAGGGCCTTGTCCAAGCCTACATTAAAGCTCAAACGGTTGGCGTTTCCAACGCTCGTTGGGATGCACTGCATTTTTGATACCCACCACCAGCTGAATAATGAGTTGGAGGCAAATTTTAATAGAGGCCACCATAAGCTATCTGGGTGACCTAGAAAAAATATAAAGCAGAGCCTCGAGATTCAAAACAGCACTTGTTCCGCTATCCATGAATATCCAGTGAATACCCTGGTGCCGAGGTATGATTGCAGCCCATACATTGCTGTAAAGGGGCACACTCAAGTTCCATCATTGAGGGTTCAAGTGGAATAGAATAGGAAGGTTTGGGGAAACTCCATAAAGCATCTGCACTTAAAGCGCAGGTGAGAGTATCATAAAAGATCTCTCTAAAGGTCCATCGCTGGGAGGATTTTATACTCTGAACTGCTTTTCTTTTTCTTAATTTTCTTTGGTTTTCTTTCCTTCTTTTCTCTTGTTTTATACAGTGATGATATATGTAATTTCATACATGTTGCTGTTTTAATTTTGTGAAAAGTCAAGTTCTTTGACCTAAACACAACAAATAAAAAAAAAATACAAAGTCCCCAAGGTGTCCCCTGCCCCCCTCAGATTTTATGGGTCTCCTACGCCCCTGCATTTCATATGAACTCATCAGCACCTTGAGTTCAACTACTCAGCTCTGTAATGACGGATGCAATCTGCCAGCTATTTTGTGCAGCATAGACTTTTCCACTGTGCATCATTGCCATTACTGTCAGTGCCATAGTTGCACATTCAATGCTCCTGTAGCTATGAATGGTTAGTATGCCTTGATTAGTATGCCTCGTGCTCTTATTATATTAGCATGGTTCTGTTAATTTGCCCCAAAACCCACTGCACATCATTACAAAACCCTCTTCATAAGGACCCCTTATATACTAGGTATAGCTTACTCAGACCACACGCTGCAGAAAGCAATATGTACACTATGGGACAGAATCTCAATTCATTTTCTGGTGCTAGTGATGAAATGCATTAACGCATCACGTGCGCCAGAAAGGAGCAGGTCCATTCTCAAAGGGCAGTTGAATGAGCGCATTTTACCTGCGCTCATTCAGATGCCAAACTTCTGCACAATTGAGTATATCCGGGGGCATTTCTGGGCATTTAAAAGTGCATCACGAATTCACAAATGCGATGTATTTAAATCAGCACAAGGGACTATCACCTCCTTGTGACTTTTTTAAATAGGTGCACATGAAGACAGGGTCATCTCTGCCCCTGTCATGTTTTTTTTTTTAAGTGTGAAAGCCACGTTTATTTAGCATTTCACCGAGAATACAATAAAAAATAAATGAGAAAAAGACATGGCACTCTTTTGTAAAGATTTAACAGTGCATCCCATTTGTGAATTTGGAATGCACTTTTAAATGCCCGGAAATGGCCCCTGATATGTGCAAATGGCAAAAAGGGTTAAACGGGCATCTGAATGAGCGAATCTAGTGTGGACCCGGGGCTACGCTGATGTCGAAACTGTTGGGACTGTGGGCTAGCTAGCCTTTTGGCTGTAGCTCCTGATATTCTATCTGGGGCTACAACCAAAAGACCAGGGGCTATAGCCCCCTTTGCCCCCCCCCCCACAGCAACGCCTCTGGGTACAGAAATGTACCTATCGAAAGTACCCTATGACTCTCATCACAATGTCCGAAGATGGGACCAGCTATTCACAAAAAACACACCTACATGCGTTTGACTGCATTTCCGATGGTGATGTGCAACTGTGCATTTCTAAAAGGCTCATGTCACTGCTAAGAAAGGACATTTCTAACTGCTTTACAGCCTCTCATGAACCTGTCTTTGATATTCCTCTAGTAGCTCCAGGCATACAACAGGGCATCTAATATTCACCATCTACTATTGCTAATTTGGTTGTAATTAGTTACTGGACAGCATATAGAATTTAGCTATCAACTACTGGATATATTCCACTGAAGGGCTCTGAATGACATCAAATAGGTACTATGAGCAACGCTGGAGTTGTCTCTGATGTCACTCTGTTCCTCAAGGTGGACTACATCCAGTAGTTGAAAGATAGCCGTCTGCAACACTTGAACAATAAAGCCCTTGCTGGGTGTGAGGGGGCATTACCACATCCGGTAATGCCCCAGGGCCCCAGTTTCTGCTCAGGGCTTAATGAAGACCCCAGGGCATTCCCTGACATGGTAATGCCACCCCAGTGAGGGGTTTATTGCTATTAGAATCCCGGGTGTATTTCACAGGATACTAATTGCAACACGTTCACGGTCACGTACGCGAACGGGAAGCCTGATGCCGAGCACAGCCTCAAAATGGCGATGCCCATCATTAAGAGAGAGACCAGACCATTCAATGTGTAAACAGTTTGAATGTATGGCAGCCATGTTGGAATTATAAGATGGCCACTATGGAGAATAAGCACTACATTTACTTATGAAATTTGCCACATTCAATGCACACATTAGTAATGTATTGAAAAGAAAAAGGTATTAGATTAACATGGAAAATAATTTTGAAATTAAATGATATCTTTCAGCATCATGAGTTCTTTCTCCCTCTAGGCTCTAGAGGGACAGAGCACCCGTGATGTTGAAGGATGTCATTGGTCAGTCGCAAGCAGAATAGGAGCAGTCAAAATGAGTGAAGTTGATGTTGGACATCATGGAGTTAGCTCAAGAAGAACGAGGAAGTGTGTATTGAAACCGCGTTTCCTATAACAGGTCCGGAGCCTGCCGAATACATGGATATTGCAATACAATGGCGGTGGTGGCCGCGGTGGCGAGAGAAGACACAAACAGGAGAGAATGGAATGCTGCAACAGCTGACGTGCAGCTCAAGAGTTGCTTGGAAGAAAGAGTGATTTACCAGCTGGTAAAGCCTGTGTCACGAACAATAGGACGAAGAAGGTAAGTTCTTAGCATGATGCAGTTTTCCCCATATGCCAGCACTGCCCGATTGATGGTGGTGAAGAGAGCATTCTTGGGAGCAAGCCTTAAAATGTTGTAGCTAGGAAGCTAGACATTTTCTGCTTCCCTTTGAACTCAGAAGACGGAAGGATTAAGAGAAGAAAGTCGAGTTTCCCTGCCATGACATCACAGCAGTTGATTATGAATTCAGAAATCTTAACCTGTGATCTCACAGTAGGAGAGTATAGAATATGTGCTGATTGTGTTTGTATGAGAGTCATGTACAGCAAGATATTTGTCCACCTCATTTCTTTTGTTGTCTCAAATCTTGTGTCCATTTGTAAGAAATCTAGGACACTTCAGCTCTCTATTCACACCCCTAGCAACTCACCCTCACCTTTTAGATGTCATCTTCCCAGAACAAATTTGACCCCCCTATAAAAAAGATAAAATGGCTTTAATTGGGTCACTGTTGCATCGAATTTTCCTCCTCATTCAACATATAATTCATTGAAGATCAAACAGGTTAAGAGTAATGATAATAGGTAGTAGAAATAGCCACTCGTTCATTACTTTTTATAACTGTAACAAATATGCGATTAAGATGGAGCTCCCCACTCCTCCAGCATAGAATGTCAATGATTGGTACAGTACCACAAGTTTAGGATAAAAGTGCTGTGTACACATACAATTATTAATAATCATTATTAAAAAGCAGGGATCAGTCTGTAAAACTCCCTAAGGAGAACATCGATATATGGACACAATATGAATTTTTCATAATCATGCACTCTGAATATTTTCTCTCAAGATTCTTTATAACCAAGCTTGAGTTTGAACAAGTAAATTATGCCTAAACTCAACACATTCAGGTTTGAAGCAACTATTCAAACACCACACGTTAGCATTGCAAAACGGAAGCTTGGACAAAAAAGCCTGCTTTCCTAAATAATCTGTACAACTACAAAACAACAACTGGTCACTTTGATTGGATATTGTTAAAGTGATTCTCTGCGGATGTGTTGAAATTAGCTATTTGTTTGGGATTATTGGGTAATCATCTAGTGGTCTAGCAAATGATCACAGATTTACGATGCATTGTGTATTATCCACTCGTACACATTAGTTGTGGAGAATACGTTGATTTACATTGTTGCATGCTATTTTGTTTATTATGTCTTGCTGTTTTGTTTGCCTTTTCTCTTTGATAATTGCAGTAACCCCATTTGTACTAATTGATTTAGAATGAACAAACTCATTTGAATTAAATGCAATTCATTTAAATTAAGTGAATTGGGCAATTTAGAATTGTATTAGTTGTATGAATACATTAATTAACACATTAGATTTAATTAGAGGTTCCATGAAGAATGATGTTGCCATTTGGTTTGTGATTTCATGTGATAAATGGAACGGTTGTGCTATCAGCTTATATTGGCAATTAGATTTTGCAATGATGGTGCCTTTTTCACAGCCTCAGTATAGCTCATTTGAAAAATTGCAAAGGGTAAGGCTCAAAATGCATGAATGTTAATAAATGTAATGTTTTATGTTGAAAACCTATGATATTCTACATAGCGAAGAATCACAATATTATTCTTTTGGTGATCATCTCTGCAGACATTGCGGGTGAATAATGATAAAATGCATGGACACACTACAGCTGATCTCTGTAAAATGATAGAAGTGTGATTCCATCAGAATACATGTTTTGGGAGGTACATAATACACTTGTGAAATGTGGAAAAGCAAGACCCACCAAACAGGTTGATTTTGTCAAATATGGAAGTAACTTTTCCAATGAACAAAAGAAGCACAAACAGCCATGCTTCATTAGGTTGGAAGTGTCAAAAGGATACTGCTCCAAAAAACACAACTCCAGAGAAAGGACACGTTTTACATTAAATTGAATGACGACCTGCGCCACCATTTCCTAAATTCCACTTTCTAGGTGATTTGACAGAGGTGTGCCTCTTTTTAGTGACCACATGACAGTAAGTGTTACACAAGGAAACAATCTCCTTTATGGTCTTCCATTGGAAATGTATATAGTAGAAGATGCAAGATACCACAACCACTAGTATATCCAACATCCCCGCACTCATGTGTAACTGCCACTCTAAGAACATCTATGTACTGCTGCATGCAACATCCGAATAAAAGTCTGGTATATTTGGCGAGACACCCACCGCGCACATCCATCCGCAGCTCAGGTTTGATGTAACTGCTTCCGCTAGAAAAGTCCTTCTCTCCTTGGAGGCATCATAAAGTAATCTACATTCTACATGTTATCTCTCAAGACATATAACAACCTCATTCTGGTTGGTGCAGGTGTGGAGACCATGCCTCATGCCTAGAAAAAGGCATTCTGTGCCTTACTCTGCATCCAACTCCACATTAAGACAGAACACCTCCAGGAATTATTTGAACCAGATTTTTCCCGACAGGTTTTCTTCATAATGATAGGCTGGATTCCTGTGCATTTTGATTCTCGATTTGTGCAGACCAAAGGGATTTATTGGCAATATTGGTCACCACAATTAATCTGGTGGCTGCCATTGCTGGATGCTGCTGTGTGCACTGGTGTGCACAGCAGAGATCAACATGGATTCACATGTGAGCGGTGACAGACATAGGTTTCTAGGTTCTGCTTGTTTTTCAGTGTGCACCTCGATTGCATACAGAGTTACCAGAATCAAGGCAGAAGGGGCATAACTCGAAGAAATGAAAGCAGTTGTGCTCTTCCTGCTTTCATGTCCAGCTCCAGCAGAGTGAGCCTGTCAGAAAGTGACTGAAATTGAAGATGCTGTCAATTAATAGAGAGAAGTGCTTCAAGTACAATTGAAAGTATCATTCAAATATGGCTGGAAGAAGAGGACTGAGCCCGGGAGGGGAGGAAAGAAGGGACCTTTCATCTCCAGACTAGTAAGGGCGGTGGGGTGGGGTTCTGAAGCAGATATTGTTCGGAAATTGGGTTGTTAAAAGGAGCATTGGAAGGAAACTCTGTACATGATGTGTGATGACACTTTGACACTTGTGAATGTTTATAAACTAATAAAGATTTTGTTGGAAAAAAATAGACCGTGCCCTGACTGAATCCTGTTCTGGCGAGAAGAAGCATAAGGGGGAGAAAATAATTCTATATGCTATTGCCAAACATGCACCAAAACTTAGCACAGCATTATTTCAGTTATTAAGGTAAAACAGATTAAAGTAGATAGTATACCTTGTTTGATTGTATGCTGATATTATGGGCCGAGTGCATGCAAAAAAGTCCAGAGAGTCGGATCAGCAGTGAAAGCTTCCAAACAACAACAGTTTGGTAAGTACCAAACAAGCAAAGTTCTATAAAAATAAGTCTTTACTAAAAAACATATAGGCCCTCATTACGACCCTGGCGGAAAGGGGTTTACGCCGGCGTAAACCATGGCGCCCCTTTCCGCCTGAGTACGAGTTCCCGTAGCGCCATGGTGATTTTTACGCCTGCTTTTTGCAGGCGGAAAAATCCATGGCGCTATGGGACCTTGTTGTTAATTACGCCACCGTAATTTACGGTGGCGTAATTAACGCCTTCCCCACTCCCATTATACCCTATGGGGCAAAAATGGGAATGGGGAAGGGTAAATGGGGATTGGGGACTTACCGCCCCGCCAAGGTCGGAATGGGGCGGTAAGTCCGCCAACCACCATGGCGGAGTTGGCAGCTTAGCGCCATGGACCATGGTGCAAATAGCACCATGGATCTCCGCCAAGGTCGTAATGAGGGCCATAGTCACTAAAAACACAAATAACCCACACATGAAGTATATATACTTTAGGTAGAGAGGTACAATAAGTAGTGTACTGCAGGATGAATACAAAAAAAGGGGGAAAAGGAGGCAATGGGAAACACAAATTGGCCAAGGTAGTGAAATGTGAACCTAACCAGTCTTTAAGGTCCAAGGTAAGGCCTGGATGTCAGGGTTCCGAGCATGCCTAGGAAAGGACAGCTAGACTACACATTCTATATCTAAGTCTCAACAGCATCTACTAGGTCTTCTAGGGGATTTTGATAGGGTTAGTATGAAGTGGAATGATCAGTCCAGATGCCTCAAACTTGATAAATCTTTCAAGAAATTGTGTTGTAGCTCAATCAGAGGTTAAAAGGTGGCTCGATGTCACAGGAAATGTCTCTGAGTTTAAAAGAGTGCTGAGAGTTTATACAAAATAACCTCACAGGCCAGTGTCTTTCTGCGGCACTTTGTACACTTGAGGAAGTATGCTGAATATCCTACAAGTATCCTGGTGAAGGGGACATCAGTGCAGCCAAGCACCAATGTCACTTCTGTTCTCCTGGAAAGTTAAGGGGGAAAGTGTTTTAGCGTCCTTGCATCAGCCATCTTCAACCCTAAGGAAAGGGACTTTGAATTGACAAGAGTTTCATCAGGTAGTCCACAAAATGGGAGTTTGCACTAAATTTGGAGGTACATTGAAGCTGTGAATTGATGGCTACCAAGGCTCCTGCCAGAATACAATAAAGATCTCTCCCAAGTCGATGATTATGCACATTTGTTTTCTCCTAAAGGAGTTACTTCATTGCAAAACCTAAGCATGCTGGGATTTTCCAAAATGGTGTAAGGAATGTTCCCTGAACGTGAGGTCCAGAACTATCATAGTCCCTTAGAACATATCCTGCCCTCTATGGAGCAAACAGACCTTGTCTGTAAATATCTTACTTTCCTAACTTCCCTTACTTTCCAGGGCTCAGTGGTATGTTATTGCCTCAACCCACCATCAACGATCTTAAAATTACATGCAGATGAGGTGTGAAAGTTAATCACTGGCGAACAAAAGACATAAATAACAGTTTTGCTAATGTGTTTCCAAATATCTGCTCTGTGCTAGATTGTTAATGGATAATGAGTATGAATAGGTGTAGGAGCTGTGCAAGAGTACATTTTGAGCTTCAAAGTTCCTAGATTAGCAGAAAATGCAGTTCTGAACTGTCTGCGAAGCACAGATGCAAAGTGCAGATGCATTCACAGACATGTCATCACGCCGCACATGTACGTGAGGTCACGTGACAATGTCTGAAAAGTCAGAGATGATGTCAGAAGTTGGCGGACATCAGCGAACACAAAACAGTGGAAAAAGTTGCAAAAAGTGTATACAAGTGTTAAAAATAATGCTAGATGGTGAGGAATGGCAGAGTTTTAATGTGAACCTTTGTAAATTGGAGAAATATGTTGCTATAGTGGGGTAAGTATGATATTAGTAAGTCGTAGGAAATTACATTGTACTGGCAAACACTCATGAAATTCACCAAAAAAACTTTGTAAAATGGACTTAATGGTTAAGTTGCACTAATAAAAACCTATAAAATTAAATGAAAAAACGTTGTTAAAGGGACATTATGGTTACCAGTAAAACTGAAAAACCTCAGAAATACACCAGTTATGGTAAGCTAAGCAACCATTACTCGTGCCACCACCGTGCACTGCTAAGACTAACACCCAGAACATGAAAGATGACATTACAAATGTCTTTGCTATAAAGTGCAGTATGCTATGTGCAAATGGATTGTCCGCCTTATGCATCACCTGCTATCATACACAGTAGGTGCAACTTGCAACTAATATATTTGACTATAAAGTGCAGTATGCTATGTGCAAATGGATTGCCAGCCTTATGAATCGCCCATTGTCATACCCAACGGGTATGTCTTGCAATTAATGAATTTGGCAGTAAAGTGCAGTGTGCTATGTGCATTTTCGTCCGTTCTTAAGTATAAAGTGCAAATTACCCAATATGGGATTGATGCATACTCGGTGCATAGTACATTGTGCACAAACATTAAACATTGCAAGATATTATGCAAATGGCAAATCCTCCCCAATGGAGGCTCTTGACATCTGAAAGTGTAAAGTGCAACGTGCTATAGGGACTGTTGGTACTGGTGATATATGTCTATGAAACATCTAAGCAGACTAAAGAATTGAGCCAATGAAAGCATGCCATACCCTCTGAAATGTACTATAAGGTGCAATATGCGGGACATGTGGTATGCCAGAGTTAAAAGCAGCATATTATGTAGAACTTTATGGAGTAGAGCACTCTTCATCAATCATCAATCACCCCACTGGGTGCGTGTTTCGACTGATGTATTTTGCTAAAGGTGCAATTTACTATGTGCAAATATGTGCAAATATGTTGTCAAGCTTATATATCACCCATTGTATATGTTTTTGCACACTACGCTGCATAGATCACTAGTATTCTTCCGTTCTTAAATAAAAGTGCAATTTGACCCACATGGGACCCATGCATACATTTTGCATAGTGTTTTGTCCATAAACATTGCAAGACATTGTGCAAATAGCAAATCCTCCCCCGTAGGTACTCTTAACCTCTGAACATATAAAGTGCAACATGCTATTTAAGCCATCGATACTGATGACCTATGGCTATTCAGCATCTTAAATACACTAAAACATGAAACCATTGATAAAAAGCCATCCCTTATGCATATAAGAGAGCTCACTCAATCAAATATATAAAGTATTGTATGCTGCATTGCTTTTCTCCTATATTCTCACAATATTATAATATATTATAATGGCTAATTTGTCCTATGTTAGACTCAGATGATCATATCATATTCTACACCATATAGCCTTCCAAGCACCCATGTATCTATGTAACCGTAGTTCACATATTCCATGTATCACCATCCTACAGATTCCAACCCGGATTCTCTTACATTTAAAGACAGACATAGGTGAAAAAAAACCATCATGGGGCTAAAATCAAAATAAAATATCAGAGAAAGTCCAACCACAGTGGAAACCACAAACTACCAATATAACAATATTTTTGGCAGGCCAGGGAATTTTATGGCCTTCAACTTCCACCAGCCAGGGAGCATGGGAAGGTCTGTTCCTGTATGCGTTGCCACCACTGCCTCTGCTACTATGAGTAATCAGTCAACTCAAACAGTGCCAGTGCAGGATGATCCTCGTCGCCCTGGCATGGCCGAGGTAGATGTGGTACCCGAACCTGCTCAGCATGTCAACGTCACTTCCAGTCAATCTACCAGTGGTCGCAGTTCTGCTCACCAGAGGAGGCGCAAGCCTGCGCCATGAACCAGGTGATGAACCGGGTGTCATATAGTTTGGTAATGTCACAGATGACTAGGACAGTGTGTTTCTGTGAATACACCACTAATAAACTTCCCCACATCAATCACAACTCAGGGGCTGGCAGCTCTCGCAGCGGTCTCACCTGACACACCACCACATATTGCTCAACAACTGGCATTGCAGGTAGTCGGTGGGACACAGCGAAGCGTGCCACTAAAAGTTAAGCTAGGGGAGCGGGATCTCTGTGGCATTTTGCTGCGGGGTAATGTCCGTGATTATTGCTATTTTGAAAAGTTTGGAATCTAAATCATGGACATCTGGTTCCTTCTGCTTTGAGTCAGTATGTTTCTGTCAATACACAACTAATAAACTTCCCCACATCAATCACAACTCAGAGGCCGGCAGCTCTCACAGCGGTCTCACCTGACACACCACCACATATTGCTCAACAACGCTGCCAGCCGACTAGTATTCCAGGTAAGCCAGCAGCTTTCGTTGTGGCACACCTGATCCACTATCAACCCACCCTCAACAACACTCCCACCCGACAAGTACTCCAGGTATGCCAGCAGCTTTCGCTGTGGCACACATGTAACATTCTCACTGCACCCCCGCCCACCGATCCACATGAGAGACGACAAACAAAAGTAGTCCAGGGTAGCACACGCCCATCACTAAGTAATCACTACCACTGTTAACCTGCATCGCTCACTCAGGGAAGCTCTCAACACTAGCAATCTCCCTCTACACACGTATTCCCAAATCTAGGTACAACAAACCATCGATGACTGTTACATTACGGAAACCTACTGTAATATAGTCTGAAACCCACAGCCCTGTGAAGCCTAGACCTCTCCCCCAGCCCTCCACCATGCAGGATTCTCGAATCTAGGTCTAGCCTCCTCTTTTGTTTATTGTATGATGAGGCCTACTGCATTTTGAAATCTAGGCCTCTTGCCCACTATACCGGATTCTGAAATATAGGTGTATCCTCTATCTTTGTTTACTGTATGATGAAACCTACTGCATTGTGATACCTAGGCCTCTCTCCCACTATACTGGATTCTCAAATCTAGGCATAGCCTCCATCTACGTTTACCATATGCTTAAAACTTTCACACTGTGAAACATAGGCCCTTTTCCCACTGTACAGGATTCTAAAATCTAGGTGTAGCCTCCATATTTGTTTAATATATGTGGATACCTGCTACAGTAGGAAACCTAGGCCCATTGGTTTAGGACTCTCAATTTTGGACCTGGACAAATATTGCCCCAGATGAGCAATCGCACAGCCTACGATACGTATATCTCACACCACTAGTGTGGACACAGGCCGCAGGCACGGCCAATGCATCCATGTATGTTAGAATACGGCAATGGCTAAGCACATCCGGTCTAGTTTCAGACATTGGTGTCCAGACTGAAACACCCGACAAACCTCAACACCTCTGCCACTAGCATACAGCGACCACCACCCAAATGGAATGCGGTATAGCTGTCCTCACATAGAATGTTTCAACAATAGCAATTTATCTCTAACCCTCAACAGCACCCACCCATGTGTCTGACCCTCTTGGTCTGCTTAGTTGAGCCTTGTCAGCCACCTAAGTCTTAGAACGGCAACATGCACACATACATCTCCTAAACTAAACCCCCTAGAATTTCAAACCACATCGACTATGTCACCAAGGGCATTCCAACCAAGGAAAAAAGCACATTGAGGCCACACAAGCGGGTAAAGAGCACTATATAAATAACCAAATGCAATACAATACAATACAATACAAAACAATACAATATATATATATATTATAGGGTGGCGATAGCCGCCCAATAGTTAAGGTGAGTCGGACTCTCATAGGAACCCCTCAAAATTCTATTGTTAATAACTTTTTATTTGAGTAACTGATTTGACCGTCATTTCAAAAGTGATTAAGTACTCGGGCCCCCCTGACTGCAAAGTTCCGTAAAGATTTGTTAGAAATGAAAAAATATTACAGCATTTTTCGTTCAAATGTGCAGCCTACTTCCTATTCATTTCCCATAGACAAACAAGGTAAATTTTTCCCCAAGCGTGCAGCCCAAACCGTTGGACGGATTTGGACCAGGTCTGTATAAACCTGGACACAAAGCATTGTCTCGTGACCCAAGCATGGTTTGGGGTTATTCCGTACAGTAGTTATTTAAATATTTGATGGAGAAAAGGGTGCCCTCTTCTCAGGGCCGGTGCAAGGAATTTTGCCACCCTAGGCAAACTGTCAGATTGGCACCCCCCCACTCCAGATCCTAACCGTTCTCAACCAACCGTCCTCATTTTGTTACCGATTGCTGCAAAATCCCTTCTTCTCCATCATATACTTGTGCATGAGGGCTTGGTTCAGTGAAACAGTGTTTCAAAGTCCTCTTCCATCCAATGTGACGAGCTGTAGAAAAAACAGATTTGTGGCAGCTACCAATTTTATAAATAAGTTTTAAAAGTTACCTTACCACATTTCCTAGGAAGGCTATTGAAACCCGCCCACCCCCTAGTTTAATCCTGAAGGCTGTTGGGGAATAGGCTTTTGAGAACAGGATTGGATCACCATCCACAGAACCTCCTAGAAATGCAAATAAAACATAGGAAAGTAAGTCATAAGATAGCTAGTGGCTTGAGCGCTCACTGCTGCGATCAGTGTCTGATCTGCAGGTGCATGTTGTAATCCCGGCATGGCCAACTCAGCCTTTCATCCTTCCAAGGATGATAAAGGAGTACCAGCTTTAGTTGGGTGATAATTGTATCTAAATATGTTTCATGGAGGTTTCAGATTTAAACACTCACAATGTAGACACTTACAGGCTGATTCATGGAATTAATGTGCGCCGAAAATATCGGCGCAAGCGTGCGAAAACGTGCGATTCGCAGTGAAAGAGCGAAAATCGCAGTGCAAGTGCGAAAATCACAGGGAAACCAGCGCACATCGATTCATGGAAGTCCGTGCGCGAGTAAAATATTGGATGTGCGCTGAAAAAGTATGCGGCGCATGCCGGCACACAGGTCATCTAACGGCATGCGCCACGGCCACAGCGAAATCGCACATAGCGCGGCGCACAAAACAAAACTAGGCGGAACACGAGGCGGAACACTCGGAATGGGGAACAACGCATGAAAATATGGGCATCACGGGGGAAGTACAGGAGGCAAGTGCGCGGAACGCCCACACGCTCGCCTACAACACGTATTCATGGAATCGAATAGGGCAAACCAGCGCACGGGCAAAGACGCGCACAGGGCCAAACACGTCTGCCACAAGAATGCAGGTGGTAGCGTCCCTGCGCCTGAAATAAATGTGCGCCAAAGTGTGCGCTAACAAAAAGCACCTATATACAGCTATGATGAATGTCCCATACTGTGGCCTTCTAGGACAAATGACGTGCAAAGGGGTACGCAACAAACACGGACACCCGCTGTGTGAAAAATAGCGTGTGCGTGCATTTCGGGGTGCGCGGGAAGTACCACACGCGATTGGCCTGGGTACATGTATTTCGGGGTGCGCGTGAAGTGTCACACGCGAATGCAGCAGGGTACGTGTAAATCAAGGTGCGCGTGAAGTGTCACACGCAAATGCACCAGGGTACGTGTATTTCAAGGTGCGCGGGAAGTTCCACACGCGAATACAGCAGGCTACGTGTATTCCGGGGTGCACTGGAAGTTCCACACGCGATTACAGCAGGGTACGTGTACTTCGGGGTGCGCGGGAAGTTCCACACGCGATCACAGCAGGCTATGTGTATTCCGGGGTGTGTGGGAAGTTCCACACGCGAATACAGCAGGCTACGTGTATTCCGGGGTGCGCGGGAAGTTCCACACGCGATTACAGCAGGGTACGTGTACTTCGGGGTGTGCGGGAAGTTCCACACGCGATCACAGCAGGCTACGTGTATTCCGGGGTGCGTGGGAAGTTCCACACGCGATTACAGCAGGGTACGTGTACTTCGGGGTGCGCGGGAAGTTCCACATGCGATTACAGCAAGGTACGTGTACTTCGGGGTGCGCGGGAAGTTTCACACGCGATTACAGCAGGGTATGTTTACTTCGGGGTGCGCGGGAAGTTCCACACGCGATCACAGCAGGCTACGTGTATTCCGGGGTGCGCGGGAAGTTCCACACGCGATTACAGCCGGGTACGTGTACTTCGGGGTGCACGGGAAGTTCCACATGCGATTACAGCAGAGTACGTGTACTTCGGGGTGCGCGGGAAGTTTCACATGCGATTACAGCAGGGTACGTGTACTTTGGGGTGCGCGGGAAGTTTCACACGCGAATACAGCAGGCTACGTGTATTCCGGGGTGTGCGGGAAGTTCCACACGTGATTTCAGCAGGGTACGTGTATTTCGGGGGTGCCGGGGAGTACTACACGTGAATTGGCCGTGTGGGTCCTCCCAGGTGTTCCCTCTACACCCTCCACGGCCCCTGCAGCAGGCAGACCACACCACAGGGGACTACCCTGCACCCCTGGTCATGTCCCGCAGGCATCAAATCCACCATGGCCATGCCCCCCAGCCAACCCACATGTCACCTTGCACTACTGATCACCAACGCATGTCTCCCAGCATCCCCACCCCCAGCATCCAGGGGCACCCTCCACCAGGCCCCCACTCATGTCCCACACATGTCTCCCAGCACCCCCACCCCCCAGCAGTGCAGGACACCTGCCAGCAGGCCCCCACTCATGTCCCCCTGCACCCCCACCCCCCCAGCAGTCAGGGGCACCCTCAACCAGGCCCCCACTCATGTCCCACTGCACCCCCACCCCCCAGCAGTCAGGGGAACCCTCCACCAGGCCCCCACTCATGTCCCACACATGTCCCCCTGCACCCCCCACGCCCCAGCAGTGCAGGGCACCTGCCAGCAGGCCCCCACTCATGTCCCACACATGTCCCCCTGCACCCCCACCCCCAGCATCCAGGGGCACCCTCCACCAGGCCCCCACTCATGTCTCCCAGCACCCCAACCCCCCAGCAGTCAGGGGCACCCTCCACCAGGCCCCCACTCATGTCCCCCTGCACCCCACCCCCCAGCAGTCAGGGGCACCCTCCACCAGGCCCCCACTCATGTCCCACACACGTCCCCCTGCACCCCCACCACCCGGCAGTGCAGGGCACCTGCCAGCAGGCCCCCACACATGTCCCACACATGTCCCCCTGCACCCCCACCCCCCAGCCTCCAGGGGAACCCTCCACCAGGCCCCCACTCATGTCTCCCAGCACCCCAACCCCCAGCAGTCAGGGACACCTGCCAGCAGGCCCCCACTCATGTCCCACACATGTCCCCCTGCACCCCCACCCCCCAGCTGTGCAGGGCACCTGCCAGCAGGCCCCCACTCATGTCCCACACATGTCCCCCTGCACCCCCACCCCCCAGCAGTGCAGGGCACCTGCCAGCAGGCCCCCACTCATGTCCCACACATGTCCCCCTGCACCCCCACCCCCCAGAAGTGCAGGGCACCTGCCAGCAGGCCCCCACACATGTCCCCCCAACACCTCATGACGATCCATAATCATGGTCCCCATGCCCCCTCAATACACCCCCCACGCCACCCCAGTCCGAACACACCACCAGGTATGACATCCACCCCACCAAGAAATCACCACAACATGATGCATCCCAAATGGCTAGTCTGCACATCCACATATATCCGTCAAACCCACACAATGAGAGCATGTGAATGGTAAAACACACATTGTGACATGCATGAAACCAAAGAGAGAATACCACACATTGAAGTACCAAATGATAATGTATTAAACAGAAAAACAAGGGAATGAAATGGAACAGAAAAAAATGGAAATAAGAATTGAAATCCTGCATGTCCAATAAATGAAAAAGATGCATGAAATCCAAATGAAAAGCAATCCAAAAGCAAGTCTCCAAAGTGTTAGTCTGAGAAAATAAATCCAAGGTGCAAAAATAATAAAAAACCATTGATCCATGGAAAAAAATAATAATAATCCAAATCAATTGTCAAACTATTTACAAAGTGAACATCCAGGGTCCATGTGCCCAATCCTTAAAATGAAACCTATGAAATAAAACCCTACCTAATGAAGAACTATATTCAAGAAGTTTGGGCATTGTCCAACCGCCCGTAAAAAAAAAAAAAAAAGGAACCTTAACCCTAAAGAACTATTTACAAGGGCAGCAGGCTAGTCCGACAGCTCACTTCTGGATATTCCGGGCCAGGGCATCATCGAACTCCTGCTCAATGTCCCAGAGGCGGTCCTCTTCCATGGCCCCGAGGGTCTGAGGGGACGACGACATGTTCTCCTCCAACTCCCTGCGGATTGCCTCGAGGCACTCGGCCCACCTCAGGGCCCTCCACATGGAGTTCTCCGCCCTGACCATCGTGAGCCGTGCCTCTTCCGCCCGCTGCCGCTCCTCATCTATGGCGTGGGCCAACCGCTGCCACACGGAAGACACTTCCCGTCCTGGGTCCTCCTGCCCTCCGGCCGATGGCTGCCCCTCCGATGTGGAAGGCCCCAAGCCATCATGGCTCCCACCTCGTTGCTGCTGTGCCTGTGCCCATGCCCATGCTCCTGCTGCCTGCACATCCTCCTCCCGCTGGGGTGCAGTTATTGATGTGGCCACCCCTGCTGGACGTCCGACTCCCGACTGTGGCAGGGATGTGTACTCCACCAGCCTGGCCGCATGGTCAGAGGCAGCTCCACAGGGCACCCAGGTGACAAATGGGTGGAAAGATGGCACGGAGGACGACTGGCACATAGGGTGCTCAGTTGAGGAGGGGGTCGGAACAAGCTCCAGCAAACGGAGGAATCCGGCCTGGGTGACCCGTCCCAGTAGGCCAATGCAGTCAACGAGCCATTCGAGAAAAGACTGCAGGTCACCTCGCATGGCCCGTTGACGCAACGCCACACCAGTCAGGACAGGCTCAACCCGTACCTGGATAGCCACGTCCGCAGGCAGAGGAAGGCCAGTTGTTGTAAGCTCATCCCCTGCCTGAAAATCGGTCTGGACGTAGGCATCCCTGCTGGTGCAAGATGATGCAGTGACAGGATCAGGGACAGGATTGCACACAGGCGCCTCCGCGGCGGCCTGTGCTGCCTCCTGTCCCTGGTCCTGCACTGCACCACTAGCACCAGTGGAATCCCAACCTCCAGACCCCGTCTCTGTCGCTTGCACGGCCTCCTCCTCCATTAAACACCCCACCAACCTGGATGACTCCGTGCCTTCTTCCCCCGTCGGGCCCTGTGGGATCCCAGCTGCCCCTTCTGCTGTCGAGGAGTCCAATTCCGACCTCCGCCTCTTGGACCTCCCCTCGGCAGCTGCGGCCTGGGACGCGGCACCGGACTCCTCACTCCCCGACGAGATGACAACCTGGGAGGGGAGCCGGGCCTTGCGTCTCCGGCTGGCGGTGCGATCCCAGCCGCTGTGCTCCACAGCACCTTCTCTGCCCTCTTCATCAGTTGACGCTGCAGACAGGAAGAAATAAAACACAGGCATCCGGGCACTGTACAATGGACTCATACACACATGACAGTGGTACATGAGTGGCATTGGCAAACCTCAGACATGGCATCACAATCACCAACACACATGTCATTTCAACTCGCACACATGAGCTATACCACAGCCATATCGCAACAGCCAGCACCATCCATACACATACAACAGCATGAGCAGGCAAAGGTGAGCCAGACATCACATGCAACACAGGGAGTGGACTACACATGCACACACACCACCACACTTGCATTCATGTGTACACCTCCACCAACTGTCGCAGTGTTGCGATCGGCATCCATGTCACATCTGCCAATCAGTCTTCCACATCCTGGTGTCACATGCATCCATGTTGCATCACTGTTGCACCATTGTTCAATACACACACATGCACATGTACACGGTGCAGATACATGCAGCTGAAAACAACATCTATGTGTGACATCACAACCATGCCTACTTACATACACATTCATTCAAACATGTGTGCACACACATCTGCATTTGGCATGCAAGTCTACGCACACAAGCACCATCCATGTCGCACACATGAGAGCCCTCGCATGTGTTAGCTTCATGGCCCTGTACACACACCCCCATACTTGGCCCCATAAAACCACATGTGCAACCTGCACACTACTGGCACACCACCACACGCACAGCTTACAATCAGTATGCATGTACACTTACCGCTCGACTCCAGAAGGGTCTGCCTCTCAAGGACCTGGACGTGGAGCGCTGGGGATATGCGTTCCAGGACCCTCATCTGATCTTCCGACAAGTGGCCCCGGCTCCCCTTAGCATCCGCTGCCTTCAAGAGGCGCCGGGCCTTGTTCAGGGTCCTGGACCTGAAGTCCTCCCAGCGCTTCTTGACATGATGGAATTGTCGGACTGCCACACCCTCCGCGTTGATGGCAGTCACGATGTCCGTCCAGATCCAAGTCCGTCCTTCCTTGTCGGCACGCAAACTTCAGAAGAGGGCATCATACTGCCCCAGGACTAGCTCCACCAGGACACCAACTTCAGTGGCAGTGAAGCTGGTGCCCCTCTGCCTCTCTGGCTGGGGGTTGCCAGTGGTGCCAGATGGTGTAGTGCCCGACATGGCAACCCCAGAGGCAGGAGTGGGTGGGCAACTGGGTCCTGGGGCTGGGCTGTGGAGCGATGGAATCCCAGTCGGGAGTCTTCGGTTCCAGCAGGGGTGGTCACAGCAACAGCACCCCTGGCTGATGTGCAGGCAGCAAATGGCAGGGCACATGGGCAGCAGGCAGTCAGGCAGCAGCAGATGGCAGATGGGAGCGTGCTCGGGGCTCTGGGGGGCAGTGATTCGGCCTTCTGGGCAGGAGCGTGGTCTTCCGTGTGCTTACGCGTGGCCAGCTTGATACGGAGTGATTTGGCACGTGAATATCCAGCACGTCTGCGTGTAATTCGAGGAAAGGCCCATAGCGCCTAAGCGCGTCAGCACACTTACGCGAATTCATTGGCCCAAAGGCCCCCAGCGTGTAGGCGCATCTATGACGTTACGCGCACAGGCGTTTTCCATGGCGTGTGGAAAAAATAAGCACGTCCGAGTGTCAAAGCGTGTAATTGGTGGAAAGGGCCTCAGCGCGTATGCGCGTCTGTGACGTGCATGCGCGGGCGTTACCCTGTACACGGGTGCATGTTACACGTCCAATAACTGCACGTCAGAGTGTCCGCTCGTGTAATTGGAGGATATGGCCTTACCGCGTACACGCGGAAGTGACGCTGGACGTGTGGGCATGTTTAAAAGGCACGTGTAGGACGCCATTTCCTTGTACGTGCTTTTCGTGGAGAGCGAGTGGGTGAAATCTGTACTTCTTGTCGGTTCACACGCGATTTACTTCACGGCGTTTCAAGTTCATACTCCCTGTTACCTCTTACAGCTTTTTCTATTTTTGTCTTTTTTCTGGGCCTGTTTCCTCAAACAGCGTACACTTCTTCTGTTGTCCTGTCTCCTCAGACAGCGTCAATTATTCTTTTGGCAGGGATATTGCCAGCGTGCACACGCACGTCTTTTTCACTCTATTTTTCCAGGCAGACGGTGAGTCGCGCACGTATTTAACATCTGTGCTTGCCCTGTGTGTCGCATACCCCTTCAGAGGTCATTCTAGGCTGCGTGTGACACGTATAAGTTCATTTTTGTGTTTCTGGGTGCCACAGCGTAGTGCAGGTTTATTTTTCCACGCACGTGGTCTAGGAGGGGTTGCGTGCACGTTATCTCCCTTTTTTGGGGTGCCTGTGCGTTGCGTGACCCGTCATCTTTCCCCAGGGGTCACATACAGCCTTGCTAGAGCACTGGGATACGAATTCCATCTAGTACCCTACCCCTTTGACCCCCAATTGCCCAGGACAATAGTTTACTGCAACTCCCATACGCACAACAACATCAGTGCCATGGTTGGGAGGTGAGCACGCGGTAAGGGTGGCAAAGGTGGCCGAGCCTCAAGAGGTGGGCGTGGTGGATACAGTAGGGGATGTGGCCGGGACTTGCAGGGTGCCCCTAGCCCCCCATGTGTGGAAGACCAGTCAGGGACACCCATGCCCCCCCCCCCGGTTGAGGGTAACGTGGCTGACACCATCCCTGCTCAGCCCTTGTTGGACCAGCCCATTGTGGCACCAGACCTGGCACAAGGTGACTCCCAGGCTGACTTCCAGGTCAGCAGGTCTAGGCCACGTGTGGCGGTGCACTTTGGTGTCACCAGGCCACTTGGATCAGGGACAGCTATGTCATCTGCTGCCCCAAGTAGGCAGGGTGTGGAGGCTGCAGGGACAGCTGCGGCTCCATCCACCCCAGCTCTCACTCACCCAGCCAGGACAGTGTCGGTCCCAGTCCATCCTGCTGACGTTCCCCCTGACTACATCACACTTCAGCTAATGCCTGCACCAAGTCCCATGCTCAGTGTTCATTCCCACACTCCTAGTACACAGTCCACTGGGGCTCCTGCCCCTAGTGTTCAGAGCGGCGTAGGACACTCAAGATCCCCACCACCTTCCAAGCGGAAGAGGAAGAGTGCTCGTCCAGTACAGGCTGATGCCCCAGACACGGCTACACAGTCTGGCACCTCGAGGAAGCCTAGCTTCAGTGAGGCCGAACGTGATGCACTTGTGGAGTATGTGTCCGCACATGACCGGGAAATGTTGATTACTGCAGGGTGCAAGACGACACCTGCTCAACGTCAGGCACACTGGCAGACGATCGCAGACATCATAAGTGCCCTTGGAATCGTGAGGCGCACAGCTAATGATTGCTACAAGCGCTGGAATGACCTGAAGCGCAGGGCAAAGAAAAAGCTGGCCTCAAGTCATGCCGCTACTCTAGTGACTGGAGGTGGGTCTCCAGCAGAGGACATTGAACTCACTCCACATGAGTATGTTGCTGGGACCTACGTCATGGAGGAACAGATCCAAGGCGTGGGAGACCTGCCAGATTACGAGGCATTGTCCGGTGAGTGCACATGCATGTGTGTGTCATCCATGTGCATGGTGTGTGTGTGAGGGCTTCTGATTGAGTGCCAGGTGAGGGTGTGTGTGCCTGAGTGGTTTGGGTCACCCATGTGCTTCATCCATTACATTCTGCGCACCAGGATTTGGGTATTGCAGTATCCCTTCTGGCAACAGTAGACATTTAGCCCAACATCATGCCAGTTGCCCTTGAAGTGTCATCTTGCCACAACATTGTTGCATATTTTTCTGTGTTTATTCAGGCTGATTGTTTGCATTCCACCACTTTCACTAGGCATTTCTCAGGCCTATTGTCACATGTGTGACATGGCTATGGTACATGCCATCTGTGCGATGTGATGGCATGTGTCATGTATGTGTATTGGGCATGCCACTCACAGGCCAATGTGTGATGGCACTGCTAGCCAGCATGCAGCAAATGTGTTGATCTTCCATCTTGGTGTCATCAATGTGTGCCATTTGCCTCCCCTTCATCCCCTTCATACGCAGTGACGGTGCATGCATGGGAGGGTTATAGTCATGTGGGACATGTGTCAATGAAGTACTGGTTCTGTTGCTTCTCAGCCCTAATTGTGTGCCATGGTGCTAATGCCTGTTCCCATTTCTTTTCTTTCATGTCTTTGCAGGGGATGACGCACTTGATACTGCTGGGGTTGTGGAGATGGTGCAGACCCAGGAGGGGTCTCAGGGCCGACTGGGCACCAGTGAGGGACGTGGTGTGGTGGTGGGTATGAACCCACACTTGCTGCAGACCATTCTCTCAAGGGGTGACTCTGGGTGCACCTCCCCCCGAACTCTATTCAGGTGTCGATTCAGATGATGAGACCTATGTGCGGTCGCAGGTAAGTGTTTCTGTGAGGATTCTGTTCTGTCCGACCCACCTGCACCAGGGGAAGAACCCTCAATGGGGATGTCAGTGTTGGTAGGTCCGCCTTTGGTGGTTATGGATGCAGGGTCACACTCTGCAACATGTGATCCTGTTCCTGGGATAGCAGATCAGAGGGGGAATGCAGTCCTGCAGCCTCAGGCAGTTCCGGCACAGCAAGGCGCAGTTCGCCTTGCCCCAGACAGGTGTGGTACCCACCGACGCGGTGGCCGTACGCCACCTGGCAATACCGCATGGGAGCAATCCATATACGGTATGGCAAACCAACAGGCAGCATCAGCTGAGATAATGGCTCAGGCCATGGATAGGGTGGCCACTTCCATTGTCCCCCAAGAAAGGCTCATGGAGCAACTACAGCAGGCAACAGACTCCATTTGCCAGTCACACAGGGAGAACATGTTGGCGGCCAACAGGGACAGACGGGCGCCACTGGAGACTCTGCAGGAAGCCATTTCTATAGAGTCCCAGGGCCACAGGGAAGCCCTGAGGGTGGAACTCTGTCACCTCAGGGTGACTCTTGTTGAGCTTGAGGCTTCAATTGACACGAGGACAGAACAGCAGCTGGGGCGTCTCACACGTACGCTCTCAGCTGAGATGCAGGCAACTCGGGAGGAGGTCCGGGCATCCCGTGAGTTGTTGCATGGGACCTCCGCACGATTATCCTCCAGAACCAGACCTTCCACACCCGCATGCTTGCTGCCATGGAGGACCAGACTAGGGCTTTGCATGGGCTGCCTCCCATAGTGCCACCACCTCCTGATGCAGCTACAGAGGGTGGGGAGAGCGACATCAGCAATTCTCCCACAATAGGGTAGCCGTGCAGGCCATGAGCCCATGGAGGTGTTTTTTTTCTCAGAATCCACACAGGTGGGTTTTGGTGTGCACCCTGTCCTCGGACCTCCTGGGTGGCCTCCCTCCCCCACCGGCCCATACATGGCCATTTTTGATTTTTGATTTTTGATTTTTGATTTTTGAATTTTTAATTTTGATTTTTTTTTCAGTGTGTTGCCTTGTGTGGCTCCCATGGGCATCCGCTGTATTGTGACTGGGCACATGCAGGCTTGTCCTGAATTTGGGTTAGATGCTTGGGTTTGTGAGACACACACCCCTCCTGCTTCCCGTTTCCATGGGCTTGCAAAGGGTGTGCCCAAGTGACATTGACTTACACAGTGACGTTGGACTCCCATGTGCTGTGTGGTCAGTCTGTAGTCAATACTGTGTATACATTCCTAGTGCATATTGTTGTTGTATTGTACACTGCATGGTGTATTGATATGTGCCTCTGCATCCACCTCATTTCTTCACAAGGCCGTCTACTTTGGAGATGGAGTCCATGTTGTAAGCAGTGCACCTACACTTTTGCGTGGCGCCAACACTGTACAGTTGGAAGTGGTCGAAGTGTTGGCATTATCAGGTAGTGAGACTACACATTTTTTGAAATTCGTACTGTCATGTTTATGGTAGGCTTGAGGTTGTGTAGCTGATTTGTATTATTGCTAAATATTTGCTCATGTGTGTTGTTGGTCCTGCATACTGTGAGCATTTCCTGTGTGGCCAGTTTCCATTAGGGACACTGTACTTTGTGACACTTGTGTCATGTTGTGGGGATTACTTTGTTTGCTCTCACATAGCATGACATGCCATGGTGTGTTGTGTAGAGGTGCCGGGGAGGGGTTGGGTGACATGGCACTGTTCTCATGTTGTATTTTGCAAGTGGGTATTCATTTTTGATGCATAGAAGTGTGTCTTTTGATGACACTGCATTGGTGGTGTTTGTGTAGGTAGGGATGCACACATTGTAACACTTCCAGGTGAACAATCTCAGGCTGCTATGGTTGTGACAGTTGACTGTCCCTTCATTCATCATCATTGTCTGATTGAGGCATCATTGATTGTCAGATGGTATGTGCCAGGGCTGTGTGCACTCCACAGGGGTGTGATTTCTATGTCAAGTAATTAGCCACCAGCTGCGTACGGGCTGCCTCACCCCGTGCCCTTTCCCCTCCCATGCGCAGCGGGCGTGCATGTGGTTGGGGATGTGGGGGCACCACCATGTCCACAGCCAGGCCCCGCGTGTTGCAACATTGTGCAGGACACATGCTGCCACTATGATCCTGTACATACTGGAGCGTATAACAGCTGCCCGCCAGAACGGTCAAGAGAGCGAAAGCGTGACTTGAGCCCTCCGAATGTGCGCTCCACTATGCCCCGGTTTTCAATATGGGCTGTGTTGTATCTTACCTCGGGAGGCGTGATGGGGTTCCGAATTGGCGTCATCATGTGGGTGCTCAGAGGGTAGGCACTGTCCCCTGGTGAGGTGGTGATGGGTATCATTAGTGGGATAGTGACATTACTCTGTATCTGACATGCATGCATGTGCATTGGCATTTATACTCACCAAGCAGCCATGCATCACCATGCCGCCCAGCTTCCATGTCCCGGTTTAGGGTTGACATTCTGTAAATGAAGCTGTCGTGGGTGGACCCTGGATAGTTGGCATATACTGAGGTGATGATTCCCTTGGCATCACATACTACCTGGACGTTGATGGAATGCCAGTGTTTGCGGTTTCTATAGATGTGCTCAGATGCCCTGGGCGGACGTAGAGCCACATGGGTGCAATCAATGGCACCTAGCACTTTGGGGAATTGTGCCACCCCATAGAAATCCTGGGCGGCAGCCTGCCTTTCTGCAGGTGTTCTGGGCAGGTATATGTGCCTGCGGACTGATGGGCGTGCAGTGATGATGGCCAACACCTGGTGTAGGCACTGTGACTGCGTGGCCTGTGACACCCCCCCACTATGGCACTTGTCCGCTGAAATGATCCGGTAGCCAAGAAGTGCAGTACATTGAGGACCTTCTCCAGGGAGGATGAGTGCTTGGGAGCAGAGGGTGGGTGATGTGAGGTCATCCTCCCACTCACTGACCAGGTTGAGTATTATGTGAGGTGGAAACCTGTACCTCCCATACACCTGGTCATCAGGCATCCCAAAAAGGCTGGTTCTGGGTGTGAAGATTCTGGCCCTGACTATCCTCCTCCTCCTCCTCCTGCGGTATCCCACGGCCACTGCTGCTAGGAACGGTATATTCATCCTGGCGTATGAGCTTGTTTGTTGTTTGTGTGCACTTTTATGCTGTGCGTGTCGACGTACACCTGCTTCCTGCGAGTCGACGTACGCCGGCTTCATGCTGGCGTACGTGTTTCCGGATTGGACCGTCTTTTTTGGCGCGTTGTAGGCGACCGTGTAAATCTTCCCGCCCACCACAGGAATACACGTAGCCCGCCCAGTCGTTTGTGGCACTTCCCGCGCACCTCCGAAATGCATGTACCCTGCTGAAATTGCGTGTGGCACTTCCCGCGCACCCTTGAAATACACGTACCCAGCCCAATCACGTGTGAAACTTCCCGCGCACCCCAAAATACACTTACCCTGCTGAAATCGCGTGTGGCACTTCCCGCGCACCCCTGAAATACACGTACCCAACACAATCGCGTGTGAAACTTCCCGCGCACCCCTGAAATACACGTACCCGGCACAATCACGTGTGAAACTTCCCGCGCACCCCTGAAATACACGTACCCTGACCAATCGCGTGTGGAACTTCCCGCGCACCCCGAAATGCACGTAAACTGCTGAAATCGTGTGTGGCACTTCCCGCGCACCCCTGAAATACACGTACCCAGCCCAATCGCGTCTGGAACTTCCCGCGCACCACGAAATGCACGTACCCTGCTGAAATCGCGTGTGGCACTTACAGCGCACCCCTGAAATACACGTACCCAGCACATTTGCGTGTGAAACTTCACGCACACCCATGAAATACACGTACCCGGCACAGTCGCGTGTGAAACTTCCCGCGCACCCCTGAAATACACGTACCCAGCACAATAGTGTGTGTAACTTTGCGCGCACCCCTGAAATACACGTTCCCCGCTTGGCGTTTGCTGTTTGGCAGCCCTGTAAACTCGTCCAGGGTTAGCGCAGCCCTTTGCGTTGAATTGGGACTCTTGATGGATTTTCCTTGCGCGAGGGCGTTCTTGGGGGCGTAACTGGCGTTGCTGCAGGGTCGCTGGGCCACTCTGCGCCACGGCTGGTTTTGGAGGCTAAAATCCATGAATACGCTGTGCGATGAAATGGATTTTATCGCACGCGGCTGGCGCAATCTATCGCACGGGAACCCTGTGCGCCAGCCGTGTGCGCCACTTTTGTGCGAAATTCCATGAATTACCCCCTTAAGTGGACTGAGCGACAGAGAGCAACCGTGATTTGCTCAGGATCACACAATTTTGGTAAAGTGGATCATCCAGTTTTCCGATCCAGTTTTCCTGTTGCCAAATTACATGCATGCACCTTCATCAGTTTGGCACAAATATCCCATAGACCCATCCAAATAGGAGGCATGGGGCCTCATTACGAATCAGGCGTTAAGGGGTTAACGGCGCCGTAAACGGCGCCGACCCTTAACGCCTGATTACAAGGTCCGTTAGCGCCATGGTGATATTAAAGCCTGCTTTTTGCAGGCGTTAAAATCCATGGCGCTAAGGGACCATGGTGCTAATTACGCCACCGTAATTTACGGTGACGTAATTAGCGCCTTCCCCACTCCCATTATGCCCTATGGGGCAAAAATGGGAATGGGGAAGGGTAAAATGGGAAATGGGGATTTACCGCCCCACTCACCTTGGAATGGGGCGTTAAATCCGCCATCCACCATGGTGTAAACTTAGTTTACACCATGGTGGTAAGGGTACGACCCAGGCGGTAACTTACCGCCTGGGTCGTAATGAGGCCCATTGTCTTTCGAACACCCACTTTACAGAAAATATCCCCCAACAAACATAGCAAAACATTTGGTTGGCTTTTCTGGGGAACAACTGAGGCTCATATGTGAATCTGGCAATATACAATATAGAAGGTGATGGAAACATGTTATGCAAAACATGTCCAGTTTGCTTTTAGAGGAGAAATGACCACAGGAGGAAATGCATATCTTCAAATGTTAGGCCGTAAATAACTCTACCAAGTGGCATGTCAAAAACGAGGAAGGACACATGCTGAGAATTAAAATGTGAGAAGCAGACAAACTTAATGAAACAAACCCCACCTCCACATTTCAAAAAAGATTGACTGTTCATTTTCTTTTTTTTAAAGAGCCGAGTAATGTTAAAGCATGCTCCCAGGTTAAAGGGCTGAAGACAGCTGTTGGCACTTCACTCTCATTGAATTGCCTCCTTTCCGCCCAACCACACCCTCCACAGCCTTGTGTTCACTAGGCGTGAATTGCTCTGCTGGAGGGGCTGACTTCGAGGCCAGCATGCATAAAAGAAATCAACAAACAAATGTGGGCCAACTCAAAACAGCAGCTTCAGGTGCCAGATTTGGTGCCACACCACCAAAACAAAAGAAACAATTATTGGCAATGCCAAAGGTTTGGGTCTTTTAGAAGACATGGGAAAGGCATTTGCCAGGCACTGCCATAGTGGTATTAACTGGCCATTGATGGTAGCAGATGCAAATGGTGCGAATACCTGTGCATATAACTGCAGTGCCTGGCAAATTTCTCATACCTATGCACAAGTCAAAACTGTTGACTTTGCCAATGTTTGTTTTTAAAAGGACTTCAGTGAAGGAGAGCATAGTGCTTATAAATTGAGTGACTGTAGGCAGGCCTTGTAAGGGATTTTTATTCTATCAGTAGCACATGTACAGCTCAAATTAAGAGAATGGGCCTCATTACGACCCTGGCGGAAAGTGACTGACCGGACCGCAACAGCGTAAATAGCGTTTCCGCCATTGCACGAAGGAGCAAAGTGCGGCTAATTACGACCCATCGGGCACGAGCATTACGCCATGGCGGAATCCGAAAGGCTGCGATGGCGGAAATGACCCCAAAACGGCCCTTACCGCCGCCGTACGCTGCACCAGGTGCAATACCGCCACCCATCTTAGCGGTCACCGTAATGAGCGGTCACCGTAACGAGCGGGCACCGCAAATTACGGGCACCGTAAATATACGGAAACGGAAGTAAAAGCATGTGGCCGGAACGGGAAACAGCACGCCGCACAACTATAAAATCCGAATCCCAACACAACCATTAAAAATCCGACCCTGACACACATCCCAACCCGTTAGCAACCCCAGTTAAAAAAATAAATATGGGAAAGGTAGCCAAGAAAGCGTGTGATCGCAAGCGGCAGGTCCACTTCTCCCGAGAGGAACTGACCGTGCTCACCGAGACCCTCCAGGAAAATGCCGCCGTCGTCTTCTCCAGTCAAATGACCAGGACGGCCCTTGCCAACAAGAAGGCCATATGGGCCCTGGTGGCACAGCGCGTAAGTGCGGTGGGGACAACACCCCGCACGCCACAGCAATGTCGCAAGCGGTGGGACGACCTGCGGATCCGCGTACGCAGCATACTTTCTGCGAACAGGAACATCGCCACAGCTACCGGGGGGGGTTCAGAGTCGCCCATCAAGTTGACCCCCTGGGAGGATATCTGCGCCTCCACCATAGGAATGGAGAGCATAGAGGGAGTCGGAGGGATGGAGAAAGGAGTGCCGACATCCGGAGAATCAGGTAGGTTGGCCAAGAGAAACAATGCGAAATCCACAAAACACGAACATGTGCAGTACCCTGTGACCCCATAGTGCAATACATACTTTGCCCTGACAGCGCCCTCTAAAAGTCAGAATGAATAAACAAATCAATCAAGATGCCATAAACAACCCCTACATGTGCAGCATGCACCCCCTAACTGCAGGCAGCCAAATGAATGCATCCTCAATCCACACGAAAATGAGACCACCTCCAAGGCCCAGTCCCAAATCAGCCTCATGTACCACCCCAATGCATTTGATACGTTGCCATTCCAAATCCGACAGACCCATAACTAACGCTCGCCCCTCTTTACTCCACCACAGGGTCCGATACCAACGACGAGCTGCAGGACACCCCTACCAGCACGCCTGCAAAGAGGGCCAGGACCAACGTCCCAAGAGCCTCCACCTCAGGTGCAAGGATCAAGACACGGCAGCAGCAGGAATCAAGTGGCAGCACACTGGAGGGGACTGCAACAGGCACCCCAGCAGCCAGCAAGTCCACAACCCCAGCACCACAGGTCCCCCCAAAGAACGTATCTGATGGCACTGCCTCTGGTGGTAGCAGCACCATAGGTGACACAGCTGTCATGCCAGCATGCTCCGACACGGAAAACAGTGCTGGCGACGTAGGTACCATCCATGACCTTTCCCAATCCCCCTGCATGTTCCATCCCCTACACCATGACGAAACCACGCAGGGGCACCCTGAAGACGACGACTGGCCAACCCCCACAAGTCCTGTGCCAAGGCAACATGTGTTGAGCAGCCCCCCTGTCACACCACCGCAAATGTCCATGGCCCAGCAGAGGCAACAGTCCCTCGACCTGCTGATCGAGCAACAGCAGGAAGTGTCCACGCTACTCAAGGACCATGCAAATGAATGCGGGGGTTCCAGGGCAGCCATGGAAACATCCACCGAGACACTCAGGGCACAAATAGAGAAAAGTAGTGAGAGCCTCAGGGGAGAAATGGAGAGAAGCACCGAGAGCCTGAGAGCACAAATGGAGAAAAGCACCGAGAGCCTGAGAGCACAAATGGAGAAAAGCACCGAGAGCCTGAGAGCACAAATGGAGAAAAGCACCGAGAGCCTGAGGGGGGAACTGCATGCGACGTCCAAAGACGTTTGTGCTGAACTTGCTGCTGTGCGCCGTGTGCTCTCGGAGCTCTCACAAACCCTCAGAGACATGCATGGACGCGAGCAGGCCGAGACATCATCCGTGGCAAGTTCCGTCCAGGGCAGCCCCCAACGCAGATCTGGCAGGAACCTGCGCTCCACGGGCAGGGGTGCCCCTGATACCCGTAGAGGGGGCTTGCAATAGCGTCTACCCACGGACAGCATGCATATTTGGACACTGGTGTTGGGGGGGGAGGTAGTAGGGTGGAGGGGGTGTGTTGGGCTTCACTGGGTGGCGGGTCCATAGGGTGTATAAATCAAATCACATTAACAATACAGCACCTCATTATCATCCAATGACATGTGTGGACATTGATATTTGCGTACGAGGCCTTCATAGGCGTACAGTCCACAATGTGCCTGTACTACACACACACAGTGCCACAGGTCCCCTTTCCGTGTAATAGGCACCATGCGTGGTTGCTAGAAGCATGCATCTATGATGCTCTGTCGGATTGCACGTGCATCCTGTGCCTCATGGACTCCTTGAGGTGCCTCCACATCCCCACCCTCATCATCATCATCATCTTCAGGTGCATGCAGTACAGCGTCAGGGGGCATGGGCACATTCCTACGTATGCACATGTTGTGCAGCATGACACATGCCATGACCATCTTAGAAACCTTCTCATGGCTGTACATGAGTGCCCCGCCAGACCTGCTGAGGCTGCGGAAACGAGCCTTCAGTAGGCCGAATGCCTGTTCAATGACCACACGGGTACGTGAGTGGGCATGGTTGTAGTCCTCCTCATGCTCGTTCTGTGGGTTCCGGATTGGTGTAAGGAGCCATCTCTTCAGTGGATACCCGGCATCACCTGTATGAGACGAATAAAGGGTGTCAGTGGAATGATAGTGCTAAGTAGCCCCCCCCCCCTCCTGCAAGGTCATTGACGCATCAAATGGGCCACGATGTCATGCATGGAATGAGACTCACCGAGTAGCCAGGATCTGTGCCCTGCGTGTCGCTCCATGTAGCGTGGTATTCTTGTGTTCCTCAGGACCATAGAATCATGGGTAGATCCTGGAAACCTGGCACAACAATGCGTAAAGATCTTGTTGGAGTCACACACCATTTGCACATTGATTGAATGAAATTGTTTCCGGTTGCGGTACTGGACCTCCATGGCATGTGGGACAACCAATTCAACATGGGTGCAGTCGATGGCACCAATGCAACCCGGGATGCCGCCAAGTGCATGGAATCCCACTTTTGCGTTGGTAATCTCCTGGTACGTGCGTGGTAGTGTGATGTGGTCGTCGGCGTGCTTCAGGAGGGCATCGTGCACTTGGAAGAGTGTCCGTGAGAACAGTGGCTGTGAAATGCCATGCAACTGTCCCACTGTGTGCTGGTAGGTGCCTGTGGCCAGGAAGTGGAGTACAGACACCACCTTCAGTAGGGGTGGGATGGCGGTTGGGCTATCTATCATGCTCACGAGGTCAGCATGTGTCATGTCCACAATGGCGATTATGGTGTCCCGGTCCAAACGGTAGAGGGTGTGGATCTGCTCAGCAGTGAGGTTGAACGGATCAGCTCGGAGGCGTGGGATTGCGGGCCGCCTGCGTGGTGGTAGTGGCAGTGCTTGTGGGCCTTGCTGACCCTGCCTTGCCCTCCTCCTCCTCCTTCTCCTCCGTCTCCCCTGTGCGCCCGGTTGTTGTACCTGTTGTTGTTCGTCGTCTTCTTGTAGTTGTAGCACTTGCAGTGCTATCTGGTCCCCCAGGCCCAACATCGCTAGTCCTGCCGGTAGCATTTTGGAGTGGGAGTGGTTGTGGGAGGGGTTTGGGTCTGCTATATATGTGCTGTCGGCCTGTATGGCCTCCACCTGTGCTGATTGAATGAATCTGTGGCAGATGCAATCCCTTCTGGCCGAGCACGTCCCGCACGTAAGGCTGCATTTGGCCGCATGGCATCTTGGGATTGGAATCATGTATCAAATCCCGATGGCAGTGTGATGTACTTTGACTGATTTTCATGCTATGCTCCCATTGTTACACATGCTATAATTGCAGCCGCTTACATACCTGTGAAGAGTCAGTGGTATGTAGGGCTCGATCGATGGCCGACCCTCATGCAGCACAGTAACGTACTTCACCGACGGGCGTGGCGTCCCATTTGTGATTGCAGCCAGTTAGCATTATGACACACAGCCGCACTACATTGATGTAATTGTGAATGCAAGCGTTCACAGAAGCCTTTTCGACGTAATGTTGCAAGTGAGGAATTCGAAGGCCAGCATTTTTGGTTTTGAAGTAGCGGCGAGGATACGCCCACAGGTCTGGGTGGAAATGTAACGTTCTATTGTAGAATGTCCTTGGGACATGGCCCATAACGAGCAAGCAATGAATGATATGAATTGAATGGGATGCGCAATAGCGTAGTGGACGATAAGGCAGGACGTTCCCAAATCCATCTTGCTTCACAACACTACAGATCCGGCCAGGAGCACAGTGGTTTTTGCAGACTGCATTACGCACAGACGCGATGGAAGTTTCACATATTATGTGAGTGAATATTCATGCGTTTTCATTGCGGGATGAGGGAATGATGAATGGATGCATGGACAGATGATTCCATTTAGGGTCTGCCATGTACATGGGTTTTTTGAATCACTCCCCTTCCCCTGCGCTATGTGATGCAAGGCTGCCATAGTGGGATTTACGTCTATCTGCCCTTGTCGGATCCTCCCTGTCTCGACGCGCCTTCATACACTTGTGTCTAGGCACGTTACTAATCCCATGTCATGGGTTCTATCTTGACGGACGCATGCACAGTAACCGACGTTGCCAATGGTGTATTTACCTCGATTGATTTCGTTATGAATCGATACTGATTTAGGGGTGTGTATATTCCTTTGGAGTGGGCTAGCATGCATATGGGTGTGGATTTGGTGTGTTGAATGAAGATTGTAATGCATCATGAGTCCCGTAATGCAATCGGTTAATTTGTGTTTCATTTGGGTGACAGGTATCTCCTGCCCTATTGCAGATGCCATCTCTACGCCACTCCTCCAGATGGGTTTTACTCTCGACACCTGCAGCTTCGGGTGAATCAGTGGAGCACCATTACGATCTTATGGGACGATCGCCAATGGGCCACATGCCCTTACGCTGTACTGGTGGCTAGGTGCAACATTTCGGCCTTTCAGCTCGACTAGTGCCTGCCTCATGGGACGGACCTGCGGTTCTTGCCGCTTCCATGTTGCCTTTTGGAACGTTGATGTAGGCCCTGTGTGCCATGATGGTACAGGGCGTCACACAAGTGGAAGCTGGTCAATTATTGCAGATGCAGCCCTCGGTGATGATGGATGTTTTGGTGTTATTTTGCAAATTGCTGTGGGGCCTTTGTCATTTGGATGTGCATTTAAATTGTATTCCGATATTTGTCGTGTTGCGTTATTCTTTGCAGGTGATGTGGCGATTTTCGATTTGTGGCGGTATGTATTGCGAGATGATCTGCATTGTGTTCCGCCTTCTGAGTTGAGTTGTGTGGTACAGTACTGGCCGCGTTTGCCTACGTAGCACAGTATGGTCACGGATAGGGGCTGCCATTGTGACTGTTTACATGATGTGCTGTTCAGGGGCGGGGGATTGGCTTTTGGCCGACTGGTGCCTGTCAGCCAGGTCGATTGGTGGAATGATGGGATGTTCAGAATGTGGCTGGTCACAGGTGCCTGTGTTTGCGTGCGTTTGTTGGAGGGGGACTGGGGTCATGTCCATTGGAATAGCTTCTGTATTCATGCCATCTGTGCCCTGCAGCTCCCATCGGCCCCTCTTGGGATGAGCCTGGCTGCTCAGTCACTCTGCCAACTTGTGTGGTACATGCTTCTGCTGATGGTTGGTTTGTTTACTGGCAAGAGTACAGGGCTGGTGCAATCCCCCTCAGGATGCTGTTTTGGATGTTGCCTTGCGCTGGTGGCAAGCGATGGGGGACTACTGTTGTTTTGTGTCATGTGTTCTTGATTTTCATTTTGATGTATTGTACCTTCACATTCCTGTGCTGCATCAGTACGGCTATGGTGACATGCCGTACATGGATGCCCACTCACGGGGCGCTTTGAGCCCCTGCATGCATTTCTACGTTGGCATGCATGGGTGAATTGTAGATTTCACTGGTTGCATAGTGTGAGTACATTGCGCCTGCCAGGAGTTGTGCAATGTGGCCAGGGAGTGGAGTACAGGCACTCAGTGGGCCATTTACGGTTGGTTCACGATGCCGTATTTCTCGCCATGGCGGAATGGTACTTTACGACGTGCTTGATGGCGTTCAGTACATGTCCGCTAGGGTCAGAATTCGCGTACCGTTGCGCCATGGCGGTGATTCCGGTTTTGCAAGGCGCGCGTGCGCGTACTTGGTGCAGTTAGCGTTGCCGTTCACTGCGGTGTCGCTAATGGCATCGTACTTTACGGTGACGGGTCATAATCGCAACGAGCGGTGTTCGATGGCGGTATTGCATTTCCGCCATCATTTTTCCATTTCCGCCAGGGTCGTAATGAGGCCCAATAACTCTCAGAAGACTGCTTTGAAAAAACATTGGCAGGCACTACAAGTGCAAAGTTGTATGGTAAGGCTTGAGTAAAGCGAGCTCAAAGACATCCCAGGACTGGATGTGTTTGGGCAGGAAGTGGGTTGGATTGGCCATAGGGATTAGCATGGCCTTGGGTAATCAATGGGTGGGTCAATAAGCAAATAACACCGACAAACTTTGTGTCCCTCCTCATACGCCATTGCTCCTCACTCAGATGCAATAGTTTTGATTATAGGTGGTGCTTTCCAAAACAAAAAGTAAATGCTCTCAACACATGACCTGCGTGAAGTCCAGGATGTAGGACAACTGCTCCTTCGGCCCGCCACCTCCATCACCATTGTTGCAGGCCTGGTCCTGACTGCAATTTATTCTTTAAAAAATTGTAACCAAATCTACAGTTACCAGAATGTATCAGTTGACTGAAAGCCCGGGGCTCGAAAAAAAAGGGCAAACTGGCAAAGACAGGCTTTTTGCATGGTGGGACATGGGGGAGTTGTAGACGTGGGTATCTTCTCAGCATCCCCCCTGCACAGAATCTTGTGGGTTGCCGTGGACCGTGGTAACCCTAAGATTTGCTTATTGCTAAACCACCTCTCTCCTTCCTTGTAGCCGGGCAGCAGTCGCAGGGGACTATGGAATCTCAAATGGGCAGACAGGTCCCACGCAGGCAGATGGGGCCAATCGGCCCTCCCAGCATGACCATTGCAAAGGAGATTAGGTTTACCGGGCATTGGATTATCGTATTAATAGGTGAGAGGGCAACGGGTCAAGGAGGGGGAATTGCTCTAAGATGTGGGAAGAAAATATTGAGAACGGGACAGGAGGACAAGAACAGGAAACAAGAGAAAGAGAAAGGGGCAAATGGAAACATGAGGGGATCAGACAGGGACACACACACATCAAGGATAGAGCAATGGTAATATGTGGACTGGGCATACAGGCAGGTGAGTGGCGGCAGAAGGAAGGGGCTGGACAGAGGGATGGAGTGAAGGACACTGGGATGAAGAGTGGAGACAGAAGGGCATATAGATTAAAGAAAGGGAGATGGTACCCTAACCACACTGTTGTGGACACGAAGATGAGGCCAGGGAGCATGGCAGAAGGACGGATGGTGTTGGGCAGAGCGGCAAAGGCACATGGACAAAAAGACAAAATAGGGGAATGCAGTGAGTACTAAGGGCAAGGGAGGGTGTGAGTAAAGAAGGAAATGCACAGGTGGCAGAGAATGGGAGAGGAATAGGACAGTGACAGAAGAGCGGAGGCGACTGGGACGAGAACACAGGAGCAGGGCACAGAGTGGGCAGCCAGGCAGTGACAGGAAAGTCGGCATGCTGCATTCAAGAATAGGGTCGGCCGGCGGCGGGGACCATGAGGTGTGCAACTGAGAGACGAGAGCAGGGGTTGAGTGTCCTGGCAGGACCAAGGGTAGAGTCGTATCCAGGTACACACTTCCATCAGAGCACAAGGATGATACATTCTATGCTAATGATGTGAGCAACTCATACACCGAAAGCGGTATAATAACAAATTATCAGTACATTTCCTAAAAAACGGATTCCATTATTTTCCATAATATTGCTGTAAGCCGCAGCGGCAGACTTGAGGCCGCCACCCGCCCCTGAGGGGCCCTTACTGTTAGAGCCTGCAGCCTGAGCCACTGTGGGCCAGGCATTGGCATAACATTTTATTAAGACAGAGGTTTGGGGGGCACTGCATGCATGATGCACCATGGTATTGGTCGGCAGTAGTCCGCACTGCACCTCGGTCCTCACCTGCGTTGGACTGTTACTCTCTCACTCTGTCAGCACTATACAGCCATGGCCCGGCTCCGGGCCACTCTCACAGGCACAGCAGGCGCCGCCGCCACCATGATGGGTCGGGTAGCCTAGTACGGGCACTGGCCTTGTACGAACCGCACAGCAAAAGGCTGCTGCAGACCTGCAGCTAGGGCAGGGTGTGCAGGTGGTCACCACGTCTGATGGTAGGACTAATTCAAGTTAACAGGTTCAAGGGGCTCAGCCAGGCTGCACAGTGCACTGCAGCATTCGCTGGCTTACACCATCGAGTCGACGATCGGTTGAGGGGGAACATGCAGTGCTTCGTGGTATGCTAATGCACAGGTGCCAGCGCTGCCGTGCCCATGCCACTCATGACCCTGACCCAACCCTGAGTCCCAACATTCATGGAGCCAGCTTGCAGACAGTGTAACTACAGGGCAGGGCCGGTGCTATCACAGTCAAGGCAGTCATTTGTGTGGAGGTGTTAACAAGGCATTTTGCTGCTCTAACATTTCCAACATATTGGCAAGCACCTAACCTTGCCTAGTGATAGCACCGGCCCTGCCTCTTCTCAAAAATTGATAGTTATATCTCCCATGGTGCGTTGCCGGATCAGGGTTTTTATAAATGAAACCTCAGCCATCTTGTTTTTCTCTCGATGCAAGAGATAGTCGACATTATAGCCGAGGAACTGGGAAAATTGAATGCAGGAAAATAGAAATTTTCAGGTCAATAAACCTGCAAATGCCATCAGGCTAGAGGGCGGTGGGGGGGGGGTATTAGAGGGCACCAAGTCAAATTTGGGAGTTGGGGAGGTCTAGGGACTGAGTTTGCAACACAAAGCTTTCTGTAGCTTCAGCTATAGCCTCGAATAGCTGACATCTGAGAGCAAACTGTGTCACAGAAACAGGTGAGGAGGCCATCTGGGGAGAGGGGGGTGGGGGAAGCTGGCACAGATGAGGGCCCTTGGGAACCAGGAAAGCATTTTTCTCCTGCTGTTTTGCAGATATTTGCTGATATATCTGAGGCTATAAAGGACTATGGATAACCAAGGATATGTATAGTTCAGTACCTGCAGCTACAGTTTTGTTCTACTGCTCTAGTGACTTTGAGGGGTGAAAAATCACTGGTCAGTGGCACGATTACCATCCAGGTCTCCCATCCTTGCAGTAATTGTAATTGTAATTGTAATTGTTTATTTGTACAGTGTCTACACATAAATGAAGTGCTTCAAAGGGTTTCAAGGCAGGAAGGGAGCAAGGGGATACAGTAGTCATTCTTAGGCCTTGAGGTTTCTGAATGATCTAATAAAAAGGTAACTAGCGTACTAGACCTGACAGCATTTCTCCTAGTGCAAGTGCATGAAGTGTTTCAGGCGCAACCAAACTGGGGAGGGGAAACCAGGACAGATCCTGCTTTGCTTCTAAGTAAGAAAAGGGCCAGCCTCCTCAGGCCATGTGACCCAATAAATAAGCCAAAGTTACAAGACCACTTAGAGAAACGGGCCGCCCCTTTCCTTGCTTTGATGCTAATCAGGGTCAGTTCCAGTTACTGCATGGATGAGCACCCTTCTTTTTGTTTTTTGTTGAAACCATGATAATTTCCATGCTACTTTGAGCCTTTTGCTGAATTGCATTCTGGTTTTTGTAGTGTCCCTGTCAATAATAATAAAAAAAAAGATATATTTACAGCAACAGTGGGTTTCCCATCCTGTCAATAACTGAGAATAACCCTGCTTAGTTTCAAAGCAAGGAAGGGGTCAGCCCCCTAAGGCCATGTTGCCTAATAAATGTGATCACCTTTCAAGACCACTTAGAAAAACATGGCCTAAGGTGGCTGGATCCTTCCTCATTGTGAAACAAGCATCGTTGGTCCTGATTACTGCATGGATGAGAGACAGTCCACAGTCCTGAATGCTATGTGTTTTCTTAGTTTTAAATATCACATAACACAGCATTTAGCCGGATTGTACCAGATAACCTGATTGTGCCAGATAGCCCTATTTTGCCGTTAGCCTGATTGTACCAGATAACCTGACTATGCCAGATAGCCTTATTTTCGCATTTTCGCCTGATTGTTCCAGATAATCTTATTTTCCCATTTAGCCTGATTGTGCCAGATAACCTGATTGTGACAGATAGCCTTACTTGGCATTTAGCCTGATTGTGCCATTGTTGTGAGTTACGGTATTGTGCTGTGCTCAAACTCTTTCCTTTTCCCCCTTCTGGGAAAGTCCAATCTGGGTGTGTTGTATTGTGCTGTGCTCAAAAACTTGACTTTTTCCCCCTTTTGGGAAAGTTGAATCTGGGTATTTCAAATTTCGGTAATTGTGGCATTGTTGCTGGTTCTCTCCTAGCTCCCACGTAGATACCCCTGCATGGGGTACCATTCATTGTTGTGAGTTACTTATTCCCTTTCTGTGTCTTCCTTTTTTGTGACCCCAGCCCCCCTCCTCGTCTTCCTCCCCCTGCGCATTCTGAGCTGTGTGCCACAGGGATGTGCGTCTCTCTCTCTCTTCGCTCACCAACTTCTCCTCCACCTACCTCCTTTGCACCCCCTATGGTGCTTGCTCTCTGTCTCTCCCATCTTCTCTAACTGCTACTCTATCTCTTACCATATCCCTCTCACCAAGTCTGGAAGGAAGAAGTTAATGAGGGACATCCTGGTCGTCCCCTCTCCAGACCTATGGACCCTTCATATGGCTTCTGTTCTCTCTACTTTCTCCTCTTCTCCCATTAATGGTGGTACTAGGTGGGAGGTCCTCTTTGCTCACTTCCACTCCTCCAAGACCATCATTAATGTCTATCTGAATGGCACCAACTTGGCACCTCAGCCCAATATCCTCCTTTTTGATAGGCGTTTCCCACATCTTATCAACGTCCTCCCTTCTTCTGCTACGCATTCTGCCACCTCTGTGGTACCCTCATCTTCCTCCTCTGCCCACCGCTGGGCCAGTCTACCACCTCTGCAGGGTGTACCTTAAGCCTGTACCCCTCCACGGAAGTCTTTCAAATGTGGCAACCTGCTCCACGTCGCTACTCTCAACTCCCATTCTGCTGTCAAACAATCCTCTGACATCTGACACCTCCGTGAAGAACTTACCCTAGATGTCCTTGGTCTCACTGAGACATAGTTTATGTCCAGTTCTGTCATGAGTTTTGACACTCTCCTCCCTTTGGGCTGCAAGATCGTCTCCGAACCCAGAACCAACTGTCCAGGAGGTGGAGTAGTCCTGATCTTTCTGGTGTGGGTTCTGGCCTCTGTCCTCCCTATGCAGGCCTACTCCTCCTTTGAATGCCTGGTCTTCAGCCTCTCTATCTCTCGTGGCCTCTCTATAACTGTAGCCACCATCTACAGGACACCTGGCCAGGTCTCCCTCTTCCTCTCTGAATGGGCTGACTTCTCCTCTTCTCTCATCTCCTTGCCTCTATTTCTCAACTTCTCCTCCTCAGAGATCTCAACATCCACCTGGATGCTTCTAATCCCTCCTCTGGAATTTTCCACAACCTCTGTGACACTCTCTCTCTTTCCATTCTGCCCTCTGGCCCGACACACTCTGCCGGACATACTTTGAATGTTCTTATCACCTCAGACATCCCCCTCTCTAACACTCTCACCACTCCTCTCCCTTGGACTGACCACTTTCTACTCTCATCTCATCTGAAACTCATTATCTCTCAAGCAAAGCCCCCCCCCACCTCCCGCAGCACTGCCATCTACTTTCTTGGTCATTCGCCCATAAAGCGTGTGTCAGTGTAGATGCATTTGCCTCTGCTTTCTCTGCTCCACCTAAACATGCGGCGGACTCACACCCTGACACAGCCGTTTCTAATCTGTATCTTTCCATTTACAACACACTGGACATCCTTGGCCCTGTCATGATAATCCAGCTGAAGCCTACCTACAAGTGCAACTCTTGGTATGCTTCCGACCTCGCCATCCTGAAACGCAAGTGCTGGGTGGCTGAGCGGAAGTGGAGGGCTTCAGGCACTTCCTCTGACAAACTGGCCTGCCATCTGCTCCAAAGACAATACAGACTCTTTGTACTGTCAAAGAAGAGAGCACACATTCAAGCCTTCATCTCTGCAGCCTCTAACAACATGGCCAAATTCTTTAAAATCTTCAAGGAACTGGCCATTCCTGTTGCAGTCTCTACCTCTCCTGTTCCCTGCCAGGCCGTCTGTACAGCTCTGGCCTCTCACTTCTCCACCAAAACTCAGGACATCCTATCCTCTATCTCCTCTTCCTCTCCCTCTTCCTCTGCTCCCCTGCTCTGCCATAACCATATTGACATCCTCACTCCAGCCTTGGTCAATTTCTGTAATCACTCTTTCGCAACTGGAACTTTCCCCTCTGCCCTTAAGCACTCCATTGTGCACTGCCTCCTCAAGAAGCCGTCTGCCGATTCTACCTGCCCGGCAAACTATCACCCAATTTCCATCACCCCTTTCCTGGGAAACCTCTTGTAAAAGCTGTTCATCTTCCAGCTTACTCTCCACACTGAATCTGTTGGTTGTCTCCATGACTATCAGTGTGGCTTCAGAGCGGCCAGAGTCATGGAAACTGCTCACCTGAACACCTGTGAAGATCTGCTCTCCAACCTTGATTCCAGCATTCCTTCTGTCCTCATCCTCCTTGATCTTTCATCTGCTTTTGACACGGTCAACCACGCCATCCAGATCAATCGACTCAATGAGAACCTGGGCCTCATGGATCAGGCCCTGGAGTGGCTGACCTCCTTCATCTTGGACCGCCCCTCCGAGTGCCAACTTAGTCCCTTTCTCTCCATCACCTCTCTCTCTACCTGTGACGTTCCCCAGGGCTCTATCCTCTCATCCTGGTTTTTTAACCTCTACATGGCCCCTTTGACCCACCTGATTTCTACCTTCTCATTTAACTTGCAGTGTTATGCGGATGACACTCAGCTTTCCTTCTGGCTCCCCTCAACCTCCTCTCCTCTCTCGCTCATTCTTGACAGTCTATCCACGATTTAGAATTGGTGCGCCTCCAGCCATCTCTGGCTTAATGCCAGTAAAATGGAGAGCCTTCTCATTGGGACCTCTGGCCCAGATTTCCCTTTCTCACTCTCGCCGCCCGCCCTGGGCCCTCTTCCTTCACCTTCCTGCGATGCAAAAAAGCCTTGGTGTCATCTTCCACTCCACTCTCTCTTTTCACACTTACTCCTCAGATGTCACCAAGAAGTCCCTCTACCAGCTGCACCTCATCAAAGGGACTCTTCCCTTTCTCACTTTCCCCCATAAACTCAAAGTCTCCAGAGCCCTGGTTCTGTCTAGGCTGGACAACTGCAGCAGCCTCTTTCTCAATCTGCCTTTCTCGACTCTCCACCCTCTGCAACAAATACAGAACAGGACTGTGAGACTTATCCTTGCCCTCAAGCCGAGGGACGGTATCTCTTCAGCCCTGAAATTTCTCCACTGGCTTCTGGTGGCTGCAAGGATCAAGTTCAAGACTCTTTGCATTGTCCACAAAGTTTTCTGGGGCCGGGGCCAGGGCCCGTACTACATCCAATGCTCTCTTCCAAAATACCTTCCTTCTCCAGCCCTTCGCTCAGCTACCTCTAACTCTATAAGGATTAGATGTTTTTCTAGGCAGAAAGTGGTGGGTAGATCTCTCTCCTTCCTCTGCAGGTGCCTCCCTCTGGAATGGCCTCCCTGCCCCTCTCAATGTTGAGCTGGACCACCTGAAGTTCCGGAAGCAGCTCAAAACTTTCCTCTTCCTTCTGCTTTCTCTCTCTCCCTCCCCTGCTGATCTACCTGACCTACCTGTCTGCTGCACCGGCTGGTTGTCTGGCTCCCCTCACAGTCTCACTCTGTAACGGGCTCTTTCTTGATCAGTCACCCCTGCACTGGCTCTGGGCCTACCATGCACTTGGGGGATGTAACTGTAACCCTACTGTCTCTTGTTCTCCTTGCACTACCCAGAGCCGCGTTGCCCTGCTGCACTTACTCAGAGCATTGCTGCCCTGTTTTCTCCTCCCCTCTCAATTGCTCTTCCTTCCTCCCTTTCCCCTTTGCACTTCTCGTTCTCGCACTTGCACAATCTGAATGACACAAGGCCCCGTAAATTCATTTGTCTTGTCCTCCCTCTGTCTTCCCTATCTTGTCTTGTCAGGCCTAGAAACACTTGTTTACAGGCGCGTTATGAATGACTCATATCATATCATCTGCATTATTTTTTTTAAACCCTGCTAGTGTCATAGCTTGAATGTTTTGTACTCAAAGACAATTGTTTTGACTTTTGCTGAATTGCATTCTTGTAGTTGTAGTCTCCCAGTCAAGTCGAGGGAATAAAGCCACAATTGCATGCTTTTGCCCAGCATTATTATATAAGGATTTATATATTTGAGTCACACTATGGTATGTGTACTTTTCAGGTTAGCTTTATAAAGCAGAGAATTGTTGAAAGCCAGACATGGGGGTGAAGACATTGTGAGAGGGCAGGTAAGCCATGAGTATTTGCCCACGATGTGGAAATAGAGTTTGCAATCCTGGACACTGGTGCAGTTATTTTCCCCGGATTGTGGCTGCTTTACAGGGCACCAGTAAAGGACACCACATTTGGGTGGAAAGCTTAACTTTTTTCTGAGGGTGGACACAAGCCCTTGTTTTTTTTAGGTTGGCAAACATGCTCAAGTAGTTGGCTACAAGGATTTTACTCAGGTTGACACGTTCCAAGTGCAGATGCTTACTCACAAGACCACAAGCACTTGTTTCGTATTGGGATTTAGTTTTCCATGGAATATTTCATGACAGATTGCTGGGTTTAAAAGGTGAGCACCTTTTATACTTTGCCAGCATATTTATTGGAACATTTCCTTTCTCAGGTTATTTCTCTGGTGTTCATTGCTTTTTTAAAAACTACAATGCTATTTTGTCTTGCACACTTTCGTTAGAGGAGTAGGTCTATTGAACTACATTGTATATTTCACTTTAAGATATATGTTCACTTACTGTGCATATATCCATGGGTGCCAGCTTTTGATTTTTGTTATGGGGACAAAAGTACCAGGGCATATTTTATTTTTGCAGGGGCTCATTTTCTTTCCCGTTCACATGCTGCTTAAATGCAGTTAGTTGGGGTTGTGGGATGTATGACAACAGTCACCAAGGGACAGGCCATAAAACAAGGGGCTCGTGGCACGCTGCTTAACCAAAGTGTGTGATCCTCGGCAAATAATCTAATCACACAGGGCATTAGCTATAAACATTGGGAGTTCTCAAAGCCTGCAATCTTTTATACATAATAAAAAACCTAGATATTTTTTACAGCTACAGTGACATCAGAGGCAGGGGGGGGGATCCCTAGTGACCCAGTCTCCCATCCATGCAGTAATCAAGACCGACCATGCTTAGCTTTAAAGTGAGGAAAAGGTCAGCCACCTCAGGCCATGGTACCTAATAAGTACACAAAAGATTCAATACCACTTAGAAAACATAGCCTGAGGGGTCAGGCACCTTCCTCACTATGGAGCTAAGCACCACTGTGCGTACATTCATGAGTGCCAGCGTTTGATTTTAGCTATGGGTGCAGAAACTACCTGGGCATATGCTATTCTTGCAGCCGGTCATTTATTTCCCATTTCCGTACTTCTGAAATGTGGTCAGTTGGGGTTGTGCGATGTATCACAGCAGTCACATAAAAAAGGGGCTTGGAGCATGGGACAGGACGTTTTGGTGCGGTCAGTTAGGCACACACTGTTATGGTGAAACTGTTTCACTGCAGGTCCCGTTTGGGTGCCCCCCAATTAGACGCAGCCAGTTGGGCGCAGGGACTTCTCTGCAAAATGATGTTTTGACACGAGAGGTCGCAATTGGCACGGCATAAACCTGCAGGCACTTTGCATTTTGTACCTCTCGGCGCAAGGATGTTTGTGCAAGAGGTCACAATTGCCATGGGCCTGCAGCCACTTTGCATTTTGTAATATGGATTAAATGTGAAAAATATGTATTTACTACAACGTTATAAAACAGGATGAGACATGTATTACACAGTCATTGCAGAATTTAACACGTATTAAACTTATTTATTTACTGCAACATTATAAAACAGAATGGAACATGTATTACACATTCTCTGGGCAACATTATAAAACGGAAAAAATAATTAGCCTTTTACAATTGGACATATTAATTTGTAGGCTAAGTATGAAATGTATGCACCATGAAACACTATGCCATTCTGGCATAGTGGTTTAATGCTGCTCCTTGAACTGTAGCAGACCAGTGTTCAAGACTTTTTATTTTTTATTTAAAACAGTATATTTTGGTAAACACTCTGTATTCCGGACTATGTAGTTCTAACAGGCATGCCTTTGATCCATGTCTCCTCCTTCGTGGAAACATTTCCCAATCACTGCATGATTTTAAGAAGGTATTTTGAACTGCATTACCAATGGGTTAATAATAGTTGCGCATCTTTCATTGCACGGGAGCCAGCGCAAACAAGACTTTCATTGCAGGTCAATGGAGGGGCTTGCCACACAGTCCCATTATTCCCTTAACATATTGCGCTACTTTTAGACTGTGAAAACGGTGGGGGAAAGTAGACACCACTCCTCTCAGTCCCTTATTCCCATTTTTCTCAGCTGAATTTAAAAAAAAAAATGTTCCCCTCCTCTGATTCTACACAACGTACCTCCTACTTCAACAACTTACAGATCCCCTACTGCCATTCAACCCAAACATATAGAGGTGCAGGAGAAATCATGAATATAGCCAAGTTACATGTCTTGTGTATATTGTTATATGCCACACGTCCCTTGTTATTTGGAAGATGATCATTCGGATTTCCTTTTTACTTTGCATTTTGTGACGTTTAGTACAGGACACTTGATGGACAAAAAGAAACTACAAGTCACAAAATGCAACAATAAAAACCAAGAACTGGATGTGCATCTTCTGAATTACATTGAGACATGCGTGGACACACACACATGAGAATACACACACACTGACATTGAGAACTCACACTGGACATGTCACAATGTTCACATACACACATGGGTGAACATGTGTGTGCACACACTAACACTCATCTTCATGGAGCAAATACACACTGCATGCACAATCTCCCACACACACCTTCACACCATGTACACACACCCTCACATCAAACACACAAATGCACATCCTCTCAGATGGCATGCAGACCCTCCCACCACAGATTCCCCCTAATGCTGCATATATATTCAAAAAGAGGACTACACTGTCTCTGGCCAACATTATAAAACAGAAAAAATTCAATTAAAAAAATCACATTTCTGCTGTCATCAGAGAACCCTGGCCTGCAGGAGTTCAAGACGCAGCACTTAACAATTATGCTACAATGATGTTATTTTTTGTATTCTCACAAGTTTCATACCTAGCCTTTTATCATTGAACATATTATATCATAGGCTAAGTATGAAATGCATTCCCTATGACACACCAAGCCATTGTGGTCTAGTGGTTAAAGGCCTGGCCTTAAAATCTGGTAGGCCAAGATTCAAGGTTGTATGTTTTTGCTTTTTTATTTTACTAATTTAATTGAATTAAAAGAAAAGAAATACAACTGGGAGCTGGCAAGATTTGTTGCAGTGCAGTCCTATGATCTTATTTGGCATGTGGACGTTTAGACATGGCTGCAATGTGAGGCACGTCCAAACATCACTCTCGCCAAAATAACAGTGGCAAAAAGGGCACGCCAAAACGGGCGCTGCAGTGCAATGGGCGTCCCAAATCGGCACTCAGCAAAATGACGGCGCCAAAAAGGGCTGTACTGCTTGGAGCAAGCTGCTTAACCAAAGTGTGGGGTCCATGGCAAATAATGTAATCTCACTGTGCATTGCCTAAAAACATTGTGAGTTCTCAAAACCTGCAATCCGTATGCCCACTGACCATGGCTGAAGACCATGCTAGTGGTCTGGAAGCATTCTAAAAATGTATGGAATAACAAAAATCTTGATATTCAAGGAAAACACTTTAGTTGCAGGGACGTTAAGGTGATATCTTAACGCAACACAACCCCTGAAATTCAACGAAAGCCACCTTAACTTCATGCCCCTTGTTGCGTAGTCTATGACCACAATGATGACATCACAGATCACATCACTGTTGACATCACTAATACATGTTTTATGAGAACACTGATGACATTATAAATCACATCACCGATGCCATCACTGGTGATAACACTAATTACATTGAATGTAACTGATTACATCAATAATGGAATTAGACATAACATCATTTATAAATTAGATCACGAAAAGCTTGATTACCTTAATAATAGTAAAGGCCATATCTAGTACCCATTAATATGTTAGAATATACAGTCAGCACAGCCAACGTCCATGGCCACTAGCAAGTATTGTGTTGAAGACCATGGCTGCTTAGTGTATATACTATTCAGTGGGCACGGCCGAAGGCCATTGCTTATTGCATTTTATTATTTTAAAATATACATTGGACATGGCCAAAAGTTGTATAAACTGCTCAAGGTGAAAGGCCATGGCTAGTGGCCCATTTATATGTTACAATATATAGTGGGTACTACCAAAGATTGTGGCCACTGACCAGTATTGTGCTAAAGTCCATGGCTAGAGCCTGACCAGTGTATCTAACATAAAACGGACACGGTTGAAAGCTGTATCCAGTGGTAAAGCCCAAAATCTATGGTTGGCATCCTGTTAGTATTTTAAAATATTCAGTACACATGGGTGAAGGCTGTGACGACTGTCCATAACCGAAGGCCAGGGGGTTCATTACGAGTTTGGAGGTAACCATGGCGCTATTAGCGCCATGGCTGTCTCCAAACCTATACCGACTCCGCCCTGGTGAATGGAGGTATTACCGCCCCATTCCAAGGTTGGAGGGGGCGGTAATTCCCCATTCACCAGGGCCCTTCCCCATTCCCATTTGAACCCCCATAGGGCTCAATGGGAATGGGGAAGGTGCTAATAACGGTACCGCAAATTGCGGTACCGTTATTACCTCCAAAGCCCCTTTGCGGGTCCCGTTCTTAATGCCTGGTAAAACGAGGCGTTAATGGAGGACCCACAAAGGGACCTCGTAAAAGGGTGGTAAGGGATTACCGGTACCGATGCCCTTACCGGTACCGGTAATCCCTTACCACCCTGGTCGTAATGACCCCCCATGACTAGTACCCATTCATATATTAAAATATATTTGCCCATGCACACTGACCATGGCTGAAGGCCATGCTTAATGCCTATTACTGTTTTAATGTAATTAGTGATGACATCAGTGATGTCATCATTGTAGTCATAGGCAGAGCAACAGGGGGTGTGAAGTTAAGGTGGCTTTAGCTGAATTTCAGGGGTTTCGTTGTGTTAAGTTCTCACCTTAATGTCCATGCACCTAAAGTTTTTCCTTGAATATATATATGTATGTCATCATCAGACTGAAGATTTGGGGAGTTGGGGACTGCCTGCTGGGAGGAAGGTCCGCTGGTGATGAGGGGCCTCATAATAAAGAACCTGGAATAAAGGATGTGTATTACAAAATGCTGTTTCCTGCTTACTTACCATCATACATCATGGGCCTCATTACAAGTTTGGCTGTCTGGAACTAAATGTGCTGGTAAGTTTACCGGTACCCTTGTTTCCAGACTGCCACACGACGAGTCTGCCAGCCGTGGCTGCTGCGCCTGACAGGTGTGACCTTGCCGGGCACTGTGGCCCCGGTAGTCAGAGTTGCTATGGAAGCTCAGGCAGCTTCAGCAACAGTGCCGGTGCTTCTGTGTCCCCATACCCAAGGTAATGGGGACTTACAAAATCCTTCACCTGACTTCTCGCACCGGCACAAATTGTAATGTCCCGGTGGTACCGGGAAGTGAGGCACTGGATTCAGTATTATAGGGTTGGCGGCCACCCATCGGTGGCCCTTGTGTGTGAATTATGTTTCTCTGCTTTTCACAGATGTGTTTCATGAGCTGCTATCCAAAGCCATGAACTGACTAAGATAGTCAGCTCATCCAGAAGAGGCAGTGGAACTGCAGTGACACATATGGTGGGCCTTCCAATGTCAGATAAATTGAATATGCTTTTCCTTCTAGCACATGATAATTTTCTCTGTCTATTTCATTTTAGAAAATATGGCTCTGGCCATTGCTGTCTTCAAGGCACTAAGACAGTGCTTGAACTATAATACAAACTTAAACATAGAGAGAGCTTGTCTCTCATGGCTGACCATAAAGCCAGATTTTCAGAGCTTTCCTAAAGAACAAAGATAAGGTGAGGCACACAGTAGGAAAGGAAAGGAGTTCCTCAAGTCAGAGTGGTGTTCAAAAAATGCCTGAGCCCCTAAACCGGTAACAAAAAAAGCAGCACATAGAATATTAGATGAAACAGATTGGCGCTAATGGCCAGGCTGATAAACACTGGATTTGGCAGAAAGGAAAGATTTTTACCTACACTCTTCTTGTAGATGAGGAACAGGGCCTTGAATGTAAATGCATTTGTCTACTGTGAAAAAAGCAAAAACATATTGCAGAAGGAATCAAATCACAATGTCTATAGTTCAATATGATCATGGCGGCAATGTTTTGGACACGCTAACATTGATTCATTGCCTTTTTCAGAAAATCTCAAATTCACGAATTACAGTAGCGCTTAAACTATTGCTGAGAGAGAGAGAGAAGTAAGAATATGTCACAGTAGACACAAATGCTAAGTCATATTACGTTAATATGCGTTTTAATGTGCCAAATCAAGTAGTTTCAGAGATCCTGTAGGTGTCCATGAGGTGGTGTATTGTGCCCCCGCCAGGGATATCCAAATTGTATTCCTTTGCTAAAATGAGCAGGAAAAGATAAAAGGCTGGAGAAGTGGTAAAGAGATGCTACAAACCCAGGGATGGAGGGATGCAACAGGGATGCAACAGGGGAAGCATGATTTGTGGTAGCATGGGTGCAGGGAGAAGATAGGGGCATGAAGTGTTCAAACTAGTATGGTATAATTGAAAAAAAACATGGCACTTTCATGTCAAAACATTTCTTAAGAGTTTGTTCAATGTCATGTCATGCTTGTCTTTATTTTAGCTCATGGTGAGACAGGGTTTTGCCTTACTTGCAAATAGGCCATTGCAGTTTGTAATATGTAGTCATCTGCAGTGAGAAAATATACCCGGAGCTCGCAATGCAGGCCTCTGTTCATTAGACTGTGTGAAAGGTGAAAGTGGATAAGCAACAAACAGGGAAGACAAGGAGAGAAGGGCTAGTTGTATGCCCTCCTGTTTGCATTGACCGTCTGGCACACTTATTTTATGGTACGTTACTATGAAATCAAAGGAACATGCTTGTGCTACAGAGCAGATATGAGTAAAAAGTGTTAAAGAGGCATCGAATTTCACTCCCAGATTTTTCACAACTAGGACAGGAGAGGACATGTTCCCAAATATGATGGGTAAAAGGCTTGGAATCAAGTATCTGATGGAGAGAAAGAAGCAAAATTCCCTAATTTAGGGACATTAACCTTCAGGTGATGGAAAGAATAGCAAGCGTAACCACTTCAAGACGTGATTGAAGTTAAGCCGCAGAAGTGTGCTGCCCGAAATCTAGACACACAAAAACCTGAGTGTCATAGGTATGCATCAGAAAATGAAACCCACATAAATCATCCACCATTGCCAAAGGGATAACCTAAATATTACACAAAGGGAGAAATAAAACATAAGTATGTCATACCCCACAGGTCAATGGTTTTAACATATCACTGTAGACGGTCAGCCACAATTTACCCCTCACTTTTTACAGTGTACAGGAGTTGAGAAATTGGATGAAAACTATGTTGTGCTCTTGAAACAGATTTTCCCTTCTGCACCAGTACCCAATTGATAAATAACACAATGGCAGTGAAATTTAAAACCACCTAATTTATTTCATACTAATGTCATAATCTGTAATTATTCAAACAATGGGTGAACTTTGCCAAATGTCTTTAATCTTCAGAATTGAGACAACAGGTTGCATTTGCTGACACGTGTTTCGACCTTCACATTCAAGGTCTTCATCAGGGCCAATAAATCATACTGCAAATGTTGCAATGTAGACCATTACTCCTCAGCAAGTATTACAATTTCCAGAATCTCAATCAAAATCGCTTTGCGCCCATACTTCAAATATCCTAGTCACTGACTTCAAGTTAATCTTAGCAATGTCTCATAATCACCAATCCTCTAAAGATAATCCTGTTCCTGTAGCACAGCGTTCCTCTTGGATTCAAGTTAAGCTTCTTCAACAGTTTCAGAATGTTGTCATGTGCTGCTCTCCCAACCCAAACACTATTGAAGGGCATTTCAGAGTCTCCTTCAGGGAGATGATAAACCTTGCCATGTTAGCTAAAAAGGATCATCGCTATGGGCAAACACCACATCAGGATTGATAAACAAAATGCTAAGCATGCCATGGAGAATATTGGAAATTAGTGCAACCCATTGCATACATTCACAGACTCAAAAGAGTGGATGGCCTACTGGATCTGGTTTCTGCTCTCATTTGGGGTATCTTGGGAGATTCATCTGCAGACCATGACAAATAGAGTGGTCAGTCCATGATTATAAGAAAACATTTTCTCTGCTCTTACAGATTCTGTTTCAACCTTCTGAGACGTTTTTCTGAATCTACTATTCCCTCCCCTGACTGAGATAGACCTGGGTAGACTGTTGGTGAGTCTTGAGCTCACCATCACGCCTAGAAACACTTGTGTCAAACCTAGAAACACTTGTGTGCAGGCGCGTTATAAATGACTTATCATATCATATCATAACATCACCATGGACATGTTTGAACCAATCCATCCAATTCCACTCTCAAGGAAATTAAATAATGGATAAACCTGAAGTGTCATTTATGAAGTGATGAGGAACAATTGTCAACCACCCATGCTAGTAAACAGTAAAAAAAAACAATAAGGTGATTATTTACATTTAGCATGATAACACAGAGACAATGTTTCATACCATGCAACTCCCACAAAACTGAAATGTGTTCATGCCAAATTAACAAGATCTAGGACATTACCTCAGAAGACAAACCCTGAGGAATCTTTATGAACCTCTCCCATCACAATGCTGAAGGCTTTACTGGCCTCTTTCACAACCCACATTCAAGCTTTGAAGGCTGGCAAAGCATCCACCATCTGAGATAAGCTATGTGTAAGAACATGGTGGCTCTGCGTTCTACACTGGATGCTAATGTAATGCTGGGCATGGAGAGGATATCCTTCTACATCCTGAAGATGGCCGCTGGAGCGTGTTCATGTAGCCCAATGCGACATGGTAATCATGCCGGTGTCAGGATGGGAACCTGGATATAGAGAATGCCGGTAGCTTCAGAAAGCAGGACTCTGCGGATTGGTCCCCACTTCACAACTTTCCTGCTTGTCTGTTACACTGTTGCTCAAGTCTGTTCCCCCTATCATTCCTCTGCCTTCCTTGTACTTTGCTCTTCATATTGCCTCTCACTATATTCCTCTCCTGTTTTATTAAGCCCATCTTACTGCACCCTGTCTACATTTGTATACTCTCCTGTGTCCTGCCTTCTGGAATCCGCTCTTGTAGGTTCTGTCCCCAGGAGACATCTCTCATGATATTCCACCTGCAGTTAGCTTTGACCATACTGTGGCCTTCACGTTCCATTACCACTGTCACTCCAACGTAGGTTTTTCCTCTCTGAAGGTTTTTTTCTTCGTGGGTCTGATATCCTTATGGAGCATTTGTTTGTTAACTATTCGGCCGAAGCCTAATATGAAGCCGATAGTTGTTTTATTTAATAAATCATGTTCCAAACTTCAAAAAACACTTCACTTCAAAATAATGCACCATTTTAAATGCATTCTATATTTTTATTTCTCTTCATTGTAATTAATGTAGCATCTTTATTTAAAGTATAAAAGACAGAAATAAAGCAGATTTAACCAAAATGAAGAGACCAAATGTACAGAAGATGGTTGCATATTCAGTGCCAGTTAAAGTAGGAGGCTTCACAAATGCAAAAAGACTGCCTTTGTGAATCAGATGCATTGCATTCTCTATCAAGTCGATGCGGTCGAATTTCGAAACTTCTTTGCAACTCACATAGAAATATATAAAATAGTGCATGTCGGCTCATGCAGGACACAAGTCAAGTGGAAATCTGAAATGCGTGAACTCCATCTCACAACTATTCACCCCACCCAAACAAATGCTGCTCACTTTTCCCTTATCCTAGCCACTCTTTCTCACCAATACACAAACATATGCAACTTATACTTCCTGACAAAATATCAGAAAATATTAAACTCAGGACTCCAGTCCTTAAAAAAAGAAAAGGGGGCTCTATGACGTACGCAATGGGAAGTGACGTGACAGGAACTGACAGTATATATGCACATTTATTTCAGTTTGTTTTTTCCAACTGAAAAAAGTGCACATTGCATATAAACATTCGCCAAAAGAAAAGATGGTCCAGTTTTGTTGCAGGCTAAGTTTAAAAGATTAGCACCTTTTTTGTCTAACAATCTGTAACAAAACATGCCCTAAAGAGCAGATTACAACAGAAAATAGTTTTCAGCTGTGTGATAGCAATTTGTCTGGTCTAATTCTATTCAGTTTTGCCTTTCTGAGTTTATGTTGCATTGCATTCAAATGAAAATGTCAAAGTATTCGGCTGGAGCCGAATAGCTTTTTTTCAGCCAGAATTCGGCTGAATACTTACTCGAAGCCGAAGTTTGGTACACCCCTAGTGCTCACACACACTTTGGTTGAGTGACATCCAACATCTGACACATGCAAGCACTTGGATTTCTCGTAAAAATAATTAGCATAAGTTGAGGGAAACACAAACTTCTTTGCGGAACGCTGGTTGATTGAATTTGCATGGTCATGTGCAACTTTATTGAGCACAGTAGCTGACACAAGCAATTGAAATTCTTGTCAAATTTATTAGCATCATTTGAGTGAAGGGTAGAAATCTTTGAATGTGTGGCTTTACAAAACACTACTCATTCAACAATTATTTTTGAGGTCAGTAGCTGAAAAACATGAACACTTTCATTTCATGTCAAATTTAAGAACACACTTTGAGGTAAGGGCAAATGTCTTTAGTGGGCGCTGGTTGATTGAATACACACACATTCATGACTTTGCTGACCACAGTAGCTGACATGATCACTTTTACTTCATGGTAAATTTATCAGCACACTTTAAGGGAAAGCATAATGACTTAGGAGAGAGCTGGGTAATTGAATTCATGCTCACAATTGACTTAGTGGAACACTATATCTGGCATGAGGATTTCAATTTCTTGTCCAATTTTGTAACAGAATGTGATGACAAGGGACCCATCTTTGGGAATTGTGAGGAACCAAAGGGTATCTCACCCGCTAGTCCTCCAGGACTTGTCATCCAGCGGGCCAGGACAGGCCCATTGGTTTTGGATCCAGTTCCTGGGGGTGGACAAGTGTGAGAGGATCACTTGGGTGAGGGGTCTTCGGGTCATTCCAACTAATGGTGAGATGCAGTATTCCCCCCGTTTTTTAATCTACCCCAGCCTATTTTTTAGGATTTTCTAAAGTCCCAACTCCCCCCGGTTTTTACTCAAACACTGGGTTGAAGAAGAGAGTTACTGAGAGTAACCAGACTAACTCTCTCACATCATACTAGACATGTTCCGTTAATTGGGTCAGGCAACATCAGGCACTTTAGCCTAAGTGCTTACACCGGATGCCAATTAGCTCTCCTCACATGAATAAAAGATAACACCTAAAGATGCACTCTGAGCAAGGTGGAACATGAGAATGAGCAGAACTTCCGGGACAAAGGCACACCTACTGGAGTAGAGCAATGGACCAAGGGATGAGAGCAGCGGACCGGAAACCCCAAGGCTTCCCTGCTGGAGGTCATTGCGTCCCACAGACCGCCAAAGACATGTGGAGTAGGCCAAATTCCACAAGTGAAGATTGAATTGTGTTTCAAGGACGCCAGCAACCTGTTTGGACACAGTAGATGCACACACAAGCACTTGACTTTCTTGTCAACATGATTAGCACTCTTTGTGAGAAGAGCAACAATCATTGGGAAGCAGTGGTTGATGAAATGTATGCTCATGCATTGCTTAAGTGAGCAGAAAAGCTGATATGAACATTTTCATTTCTTGTCAAATTTTCTTATCAATGTTTGCAGAAAAGGCAAACATCTTTGGTGAATACTGGTGTGTCGAACACATTCTCAAATATGACTTGATAGAGTACAGTAGCTAACACACATTTGATTTTCTTGTCAAGTTCATTAGCACACTTTTAGGGTAGGACAAATGTCATTTGGTAACACTGGTTGCGTAAATGCACACTCATTCTATAATTTGCTGGCCAAAGTAGCTGACACATCATTTGAATTTCTTTTTGTGAAATGTATCCTTATACTTTGCGGAAAGGGTGCATTTCTTTGGGGAGGGCTAGTTTAATAAACATGAGCTCACACATGACTTAGTGAAGCACCAGAGGTGACATCAGTATTTTGATTTCTTGTCAATATTTTAGCAGAATGTAATGCAAGGATACACGTCTCTGGGGAATGCTGGTTGAATGAATGCACAGTCACACACTACTTGGGTGAGCTCAGTAGGTGACATACACACACCCTTACATTTCTTATCAAATGAATGATCACACTTTGAGGGAAGGACAAATGTCTGGTTGATTGAACGTGCACACATGCAACATTTAGTTGAACGCAGTTGCTGAGACAATCACTTGAATGTCTTGCCAAATTTAATAGCAAACTTTAGAGAAAGGTAGATATCGCTAAGGGACACAGGTTGATTGAATGTATGCTCATTGATGATGTGGGTTAAAACAGTATCTGGCAGGAACACTTGAATCTCTTGTCAAAATTATGAGCACTCTTTTCAGTGAAAGGAAAATATTTTTGGCTGTTTAGCTTCATTGAACATGCACTCACCCACAACTTGTTTGGACACAGTAAATGCATATATGAGCACTTAACTTTCTTGTCCAATTTGTTAGCACATTCTGTGAGAAGGGAAAACATCTTTGGAAAACACTGGTTGATTGAATGCATGCTCAAGCATTGCTTAGGTGAGCAAAAAAGCTGGTATGAGCAAATTTCTTATCACTGTTTGCAGAAAGGGAATACATATTTGAGGAACACTTGTGTGTTGAACACACTCTCACACATGACTTGATTGAGCACAGTAGCTGACAGAAGCATTTGAATTTCTTGTCATGTTCCTTGGCACACTTTTAGGGAAAGCTGAGAACACTGGTTGAGTGAATGTGCACTAGTTCATGACTTGGTTGAGTGTAGTATATTACACAAGCACTTGAATTTCTTGTCATATTTATAGGCACATCTTGAGTGAAAGAGAACATCTTTGATGGGCTGTGACTTTATTAAATACATGCTCACACACAACTTGTTTGAGTGGAATTGCTGACATGGCCATTTGAATTTCTTTTCAAATTTCTTTAGCACACATTTAGGAAAGCAAATGTGTTTTCAGGCATACTTTTTGATTAGGCTCATACCCTACCCTTAATGACTGATTAAGCGCAACAGTTGGCATAAGCTTTTCAATTTCTTATACATTATATAAGCATACTTTGAGGGAATAGAAAATCTACTTGAGGTCCTCTGGTTGTTTGAAAGCATGCTAACACATAACTTAGTTAAGTACAGTTTGTTTACACAAACACTTGAATTTCTTCTCAAGTTTAACAGTTTACTTTGAGCAAAGAGGAAAGGTTTGTGGGTAGTATGGCTCAACTGAACACATGATCAAATGTGACTTAGTTGAAAGCAGTAGCTGATACACAAAGACACTAGAATATTTGTCAAATGTATTAGCATTCTTTGAGGGAAGGGGAAAAGTTGTTGGAGTATGGCACACAATTCAATGCGCACACACACACACACACACACACACACACACACACACACACACACACACACACACACACACACACACACACACACACACACACACACACACACACACACACACACACACACACACACACACACACACACACACACACACCACATGTACACACATACAAACACACCATTTGGAGATATGTGCACCAAGAGAGAGGGTTAATCTGCTGTCATTTGGGGTGGCATGATTAGCATGATTTTGGCTGAAGTGTTTGAACACAGGGAATAAAAACCTACAGCTGGCCCTCTATCGAGTCTTGCTATTCTTTGGGCAGCTCCTGCTGTTATGTACTGAGTCATAACCAGGTAAGATCGTCAGAGAACCTGACCCCTAAATAGTCATAGGAACTCCCCTGCTCTGAAGCACACCCTTCAATTAAGATCTTTAGTTTGTTTTTTACAGATTTTTGCTAATCTCCATCACTTTGGTCTTCTCTGTATTGATCAATATCAAGGGTTCCTTATATTTCCCAACAAAAGATTGCAGATTGTTTCTCAGTCCCATAAGGGTAGTCGATAGTAACACTGCATCATCAGCATAAAATAATGTGGGGAGACTATGTTTCCCTAATTTTGTATCGAGGCAGCAGACTAACAGATTCTCAATGATTATGTTAATATATAAACAAAATAAGAGGGGGGCCAGCACACATCCCTGGTGAACTCCCAACTCCCCTCCAAGGCCCCACCTCACTGATGCACTATTATCAGTTTATAGAGACTGGGACACTCTTGTTCGTCAAAATAGACCACAACTTGCTGCGGGAAACACAATCAAGAGGCGTACGCAAATCTTTAAATATAGTGCAGACTTTAGAGTGCTGTGCAGAGACATACTTAGCCAGAATTGCACTTAACCTAAAGCACTGATCCACTGTGCTTATCCCGGTCTGGAAACCAGCTTTGAGATGATTAATTTGCACCCTCTCGGATACCCGGTGTTGAACACGGGCCAAGCAGACTTTGTATAGGCCTTACCTACAGCACCCAAGAGAGAAATTGGCCTATAATTCCCCAGATGCTTCATTTCGCCCTACTTAAAAATGGGTAGAATTATTGCCTCATGCATGGATTGTTGAACACTCCCAGACCTTGCAACAAAATAAAACACACGCGTCAGCGATGGGGCCCAGATACTAAGCTCATCCTTGAGCAAGTCAATAGGAACTCTATCGAGACCTGGCGCCTTCCCACTTCCCATTACAAGTCTGGCCTCCTCCACCTCAGTAATTGAAATTGGCGGGTAATACTCACCTAGATGTTCAATGCTGACAGTCTGTGGTACTTCATGGGTCTCACCCGGCCCATTTGTTTTATAAATTACTGAAGTGCTGAAACCATTCATTCGGAGGTCTATGCAAAAAACAGACCCCACAGAATTTGAGTCTCTTTCTCCGATGAGCTTCCAAAAATGAATTAGGTCGCCCCTGGCACAATATGACAGCAGTACATCCCATTTGTTTTTTGCATGTTCTGCTTTTTTTTTGTGGCAAGCACTGCCTTGTATTTGGCCCACAGATTTCCTAAATAAGGTTTATCAATCAAGGCTGTATTTTTTAGATAAGTTAACAAATCTTGTTTTGCCATCTGGCAGTCCTCATCATACAGCCCCTATTCCGTACGGTGATCTTTCAATTCTCCCCACGGATTTGATGGAATAGGGGTGAAAAACTTTCAAAATATCATTATATGTATCCCCAATATTGGAAAAAGGGCTGTCAGCCATACAAATACCCACAATGTGTGAATCAATGCTTGCAGAGATACTGGGCTTAACCACAGACACATCTAAAAAACTGAGAACTGGCTTCCATCCCTCAAATCATCAGGTTTACACCCCCGCCCCCAGTCACAACTCAAGGCACAGCTGAGTGGATAGTGATCACTGTCGCTGCACTTACGGACCTCCAAGCTATCCGCCATGTCCAAATCCGTCAACCTAATCAGGACATAATCAATCCTTGAGCTCCCCTGGTGTCCAACATAAGTAACTCCAGCAGGCTTATCCAGGGATACTCTCCAATTACAGGCTCGACGGCCTGCCTCATACATTACCCTGACAATCTCAATAACACATGGTTGAAGCCTTACAGGTTTATCTGACTCTAATGGGGGGGATCCCATGTGCTGCACACAGACCACTTAGTACATCAATAGGTTCAAACTGAACATTGATATCACCCATTGCCAAAATTAAAGGTGTAATGTTAGTAACAGTTTCATAATCATTAATTATATGGTTAATTGCTTTGACACTTTCCAATGGTGCAGTCCCACCAGGTCTATTATTGATGTTGAAAATCAATATTTGCCTCCCATTGGTAGAAACTGCTTCCAAACTTAAGAGGTCATCTGAGCCTGAGGAAATCATTTTTATATTAAGTTCCAGTGCAGGGCTGAGCAGAATTGCTAGCTCTCCTTTGGGTCTTCATCTAGTGCCCTTTATTGCAGGGTTACAAAAAGAGCTAAAAACTGCAGCTCTATTTTATCCACTGCCCATGTATCCTGGTGACATACAAGACATCACCTTGCATTCTACTTTATTATTATTTCCATCAGACACCAGTGGCTCTGGGGCAGTAGGATGGACACTATCAACATTTTCCTTGGTTAATCACCCACTCCAGTCCCTCCTCCCTCCCCATATTTGGCCAAGGCATCAGACTCAGCCCATATCTATAACTAGGTATATTAAGATTGAACAATGGAGCATTTGGATGAAGGGTAATTTGAATACAGGCTGGTGGGAAAGTATGAGACTCAATTGACACCGCTACTTATACTGTGTTTAACAGGAACATCTGAATAAAGTTCCGGTCTCTGGAGGGCATCCGACCTCTGAAACAGTTAAGGATGCCCTCCCATATTACAGACCTACATCCCCTAACATGGCACAACCAGTAAATGGTTTTGTTCACCAATAATGACTGATTTTCAAAACATCCTACACGTTACCTTGGGACATCATACATATACACATCCTTGCATCCCCTCTCATTTGGTGCCCCCTCTTTTCTGATGGATTAGCATAATTTTGTTACCCGCAGGTATAGGGCTAAGCGCCATTCCAAGATCTAGAGTATTTGGCCCTAATGTGTTTTTTTCTAAAAACACAGTCATTGGGAATGACAGACATTGGCAATAAAACCCCTCCATTAGAACCCCTGTTAACGTGACTGGGGCTGCATCTGATGGGCGGGCCAGGTCCTTTGGGCAATCTATCAGAACAAGATCATGAGGCCAGGGAGGTGTAGCAACTAACCTATAGTTCCTGTTGGGAGTGGTATAATGCAGGAGGATCTCATGGGAAAGGACCTCTGGGGATAAGTACAACCATCTAGGGTATGGCCCTTATGAGAACATCACACCCCCACATACTCTAGCCCCTCCTTCCACTACTCACCTCTTTGTAGACAGCAGAGGTATGTACTGTTATAAGGCAGAGTACTTCAAGGCTCTTAAAAGTACTAAGACAAAGACAAACAACAGTAACCTAGGTGATCCAGTTACTGGAACGATTTGGCCCTGAAGATCAGTGAAGACGCAACACATGAAACAGATGAAGGACTTATACAATGGACCCAGACACTGCTGACAACATTGTCTAAAGATCGACAACGGACTGAACAGTTGGTCTCAGGCAGCCACGGAAGACTGCAGGTGTGCGGCACAGCGAACGTAGGAGATTTAAACCTGAGTCTCTGATCTGAAGGAAGAGAGCTCCAACGATGCTGGCAGCCCATCTCGTCTGATGATCTGAAGGTCCGTGGGAGAAGACATGTGCACTGCATTGTCGAGAGGAGGAATGAACGGGGATGGCAGCAGTGAACACCGTCGCACAGCAGCAAGGAAAGCAAGATACCAGAGAAGCCAAACTGAATGCTTGCCATCTTTGGTAGCCCCGGTGAAGTGAAGAAACCCCCGACAAGGTAAAGGGTTGCATGGAAGCCCCAGAGGGGATGCAGGGTGGCTCACCAAGAGGGCTTATGCATTTATCCATAGGCCCTTTGCAAACATAATGCTTGGGTGACACAGCAGGGGCACACCCCCTACAAAACCTTTCCTTCTCATTGCAATAGTGGAATGAAACCTGTTGATCACCAGGGAAGGGTCAAGGACCCCAAGCACCATAAAGAGACCTTGAGAGGGAGAATCCCTCATGGCAGTGGCAGAGATAAGCCAGCTGGCACCCAAAGTAAACCAAGTGGACCAGTACAAAGAAGAGGATAAACTAGGATCTGGGACTCAAAGCAAGAACATTATACTAGTCATATTCCTTGTGGCAGTACTTGGCAGGGAAATGAACCAAGTCGGCCAGTTCAAAGAAGAAGAGAAACCAGGGTCTTGGACCCAAACTAAGAAAGTGATTTGAGTAATATTCCTCATCACAGTGCTTGGCAAAGATTAAACCAAGGGACATGGGAAAACAAGGGAGTCAAATCAAAGAAGAAGAGAAGCTGGGGTTGTGGACGCTCCTAACACTTATAATTGTGTGTTGTAGGTGTGAATTCAAAGGGAAAGAAGACAAGGGGAAGGGAATCATTCCACCTGGTTGTAAGGAATGTATAAGAAGATACTAGGATAAGGGAGTCATTCTACTAGGAACCCGCACCGAGAGTAATCTCCAAAAGCCTGGGGAAGTGAGTCATTCTCCACTGACTATGGGAGACCCCCAAATATTGTTTGGAACTTTACCATAAGGGGAAGGGAGTCTTTCCCCCTGACAACGTGTGGCGACACAAAACTGTTCTAAGATTTGGGAATTGTTTTAACAAACCATGAACCATAACCCAGGAGAAGGGGTTCATTCTCCTGGGATCAGAATAGTACTGCCTTATTCTTTCATTTCTAATGCAAGGGACAGAAGGAGGGTTTTCTTGACACAGGACGATGAGTTGACAGAGATCCTGACAGTCATCTTATCTCTTTGGTTGAGGCAGGGAAACGCCTCCATGGAATTGATAGGTTTTCCTTTTCTTTCCTATTCAATACAAGTCTTTAGCCCCATAGTGCACCTTTGTTTTAGCCACCTTCTTCTGCACCCTTACAGTATGTTCCTGTAAACCATCATAAATAAATCAAACAGACCTCATGGAACAGGACCATTTAATTCAGTTGTTTCTTCAGCGTTATAAGATCACATAGAAACTGATTTGTTATCCTACACTTTAGTCATGCTTCTGAAGAATGACCAGCCTTCATAGCAAAAAGGACAGAAAGATGTAGGGTAATGTTGAGAAGACACAGATGTTTCGTTGTGTATTTGTATAACTTACATAATATGTTGAAGAGGAAGTTTTTTGAATGAAATGTTTTGAGAATATGTATGTTAATTTTTCCATAAATTGTTAAGTCATTAACTTTGTTATGTTGTTTGTATGTCAAATGCATGTCTTATGAACTTGTCTGTCATATTTGTTTTCCAATTGGTGGTTTATCATTGAAGTTTCACTTCTTTTTATCATACCAGATTTTACATGATGCACATTTTTCTTAAATATCACATTTGTTCTCTCAGGAACTGATGTCGATAGGATTGCTTCCATGGATCATTCCCGTCTGCTTCCCAAATATGCCTAAGCCGGTCAACAAACCAGTACTAACCCACCTGAACAGGTAAAAAGTACACTTCTTGGATCTAGAAAGGAAATAGAATGGAATCAGGAAAGGGACAATATATCTCACATCAGTCCATAATCACCAGGTAGTATAGTCAACTTGTAAGTTCCAGAAGCAGATGAAACCAGGAGTCCCGTAAGGAGGGGATAGGAGAACTGAACCACTGGTATGAGGAACATAAAGAAAAAAAATGCATGAACACCCAGATGGGTACAAGGACGAAAACTAGAAGAATGGGGGTAGGAAGCCCAAAATGTCAATGTGAAGAATCCATTGGAGGCGAACAATATCCTGTTAATGTAGAAGATGAGGAATGAAACATGGAGGAAGGCAGGAAACCACACAAGTTTAAGGATGAGACATCGATAAAACAACACAACTGGAATAACAGAGTCCAAGGAGGGTCTTGGCAGGCAAGGGATAGGTAGAAATAGATCACAGTATCAGAACGTGATCCAGTAAGCAGGCAAGGTTTGATAAACATGAGAGTAAGACAGAGCAATTGCATAGACACTCCCATAAACAGACAGAAGAATCATACACAAGAGGGCAGTCAGAGAACTCCCCTCCATCCCCCCGGGTAAACAGGATAGCATGAGGGAGAAGGAATCACACTGCATGGAGAGCTATCCAATAGGGAGAAAAACAATATGGCTAACAATTACAGAGGAACAGGAACAGCAGACATGGGAAAACAAGCACACACTCATGGCCTTAACGGAACAGTGTCCCCAGGGAATGACTTATTGTGCGACGTGGCAGACACCAAACACGACTGCGTGTTGTCCTGGGAAATGTAGTTCCAGCGTCCCCACAGTGGTCTTCATGCCCACACAGTGTTGCGGCCCAGAACCATGACATGTGCTTTATGATGAAGTCTACAGTCACTAAATAATGTATATTGTTCATAAAAGTGCGTGTATTTTACAATTTTAATGCTTGACTTAAAAATGTAGGCTTTCTCCTTTAGTTGTTTGTTATATTTTCTGTTTCTCCTGTTGGTGGCAGACTGACTTTAGTTCAACCTCTGTAATGCTTTGAACTAAAACTTGGCACTGGTGTGCAGTGCATTCTGGTGCACTCGGAGCCATAATGGACATTTGCTCCCATTTACCAGGCCTGAGTGGAATTTGCACTTGTGAAGGATTCAATGGTTAAACATATTTTCAGCATTGCTTGTATTATTCCACTGGCAAAATATGTTTTCAACGTTATCCATTGCATTGTTAATTTGCACTGCTGATCCAAGAACACATTGCGCGAAGAGGCTAGGATAAGCAGGTGCTGGCTGGTACCTGATAACGTTACCATGGACATTGCCAAAACTGAAGATGAGTTATAGAGTTGTTTTTGCTGCTTCCTTGAGAAAGGGAAGAGTTCTGCTCCTTGAGGTTACCGTGGGTCATGCCAGCCGGGGGCCCATGAGAGCTGCCAACAAGTAGAAACTTTGAGAGCCAGAAGATTCTAGAAAGTGCCACCCCGTATTTGTGCAGAGCTTAAAATGAGTGGCACCGGGGCAGTCAAGTAGAAATCTTTACTTGGAGGATGGACACATTGCTCCAAACCCATTGATGCCAAGGACTCTCTGCCTGACTGTTTGGGAGCTTTTCAGTGAATTCTGGTGAGATGAGGGTGTGTCTTGTGGCTGTGTCAACAGTGATGCGTTTTATCTAGACTTCTTTAATTCATTTATTTACTTATTATTCTTGCTGCATGTATTCATTGATGTATGCTTTTGGTGAATAAAGGGGCTGTAGAAGACCCATTATGCAGTCTAGCTGAGTGTTTGTGTGTATAATTGCCCTCCAGTGTCCAAGGTTTTCATGCAGTCTACTGGGGAGAAACAGAAATATATTCATACACTTTGCGAAAGCAAAACCACCTCAGAATAACTTTTTTGGGGTCTACCATGTTAGTACATTTATGCTTTTGTAAGCACAACAACAGTCTCCTCAAACTTAGCAGCTACTGATAGTTGAGCCAAGGATGGCCTGTTTCCCACTGAAAGGCACATCAGCCAATGCACTGCAGTAGGGGTGATGTCTACTGTTGTCATGGAAATGACCATTTTAAGGTCTGAAAATGGATGCTCTGTGTTAGTGATTAAAATGAATGTGGTGGTAAGGAGGGCCAATATTTTGTTTCTGCCCTAGAGTGTGAAATAACATTTTGTATATCTACCAAACAGAATGTAACACTGGAGTACTTCAGAAATGTTCTTGCTTGTACATTCCACTGTTCCATGCTTGTACACACCTAATTTGTGCTGCAGATCCACAAGGAAGAGGGTGTATTCACAATGTCCAATGCCTTGCTGCAGGAAAGGGGTTGCACACCTAATTCTTCCAGCACTTTTTCAGGGAAGAGAGCTTGCACACAATTTCAAACACACTGGTCGAAGGAGGGGACACACACCTGATTTGTGCAGCACTCCCAAGATATACACACCTTTTGGGGCACACACACAATTTGTATCTCACTCTTGCAATGAAGGGGGTACACACACAATGTTTGATGCACTACCTTGGGTAAAGGGGAACACATCTAACCTTTGCTGCATTTGGGCCTCACACTCCAAAGTGTGCTTCATTCCCTCAGGTAAAGGGAAGCACACACATGTTTGTTCTACACTCCATAGGGAAGGGGCTAAACATACAATTTCTAATACACTACAGCAGGGATGGGGCATATACCCTAATCTTTTCAGCACTCCACAACAGAAAGAGGCACAAACACACATAATGTGCATATTTCTCTTATAAAACACAATCCCAAATGGTGTGTGGAATTTCTTGATGAACCCACTGTCAAGTGCAAGCTGAGTGTCATCACATGGTGGGACTCAAAACATACATTTCAAATCTCAGCAAGGCATATTACACTGTTTGTAAAGGTTATGGTCACAGGCATAGTAACATCAATCCAACACAGTTGAACAGCTCTGCTTCCCAACATCACGAAGTAATCTCTCCTAGGTTGACGATGTGGAATGTTGTCACTGTCGTGTCTCTCTGTGATACTAGGAACAACATCCTCAGGTATGGAATGGGGTGTTGGAGGAGCAAAGCTGCCACACAGTTCCCTCAAACTGCACCGGAAGTGGAACAAAGATGATGATGGTGAAGATGTTTCACATTATCCTTCCCATTTCCTACAACAACAGCTTTATCATCATTCTGGTCACTGGCAGTGGACACTAAGGGTCAGAGATTGTGGGGTTAAAAAGCATTGTGGTTCTTTATTACAGGACAGGGCAATGGCAACCAGTAAATTGGTGGCAGATAGTACAATTCTTAACTGACATCTACAATTGCCTGCATTCGACTCCCACAACAGGTGTCAGGTGAAATGCTTCTTACTCTTTGTTGTGCTTGAACAGATAAAGGTCCCAATATAAGGGACTCTCTCGAGAACCTGCACATGGTACACCACCAATCTAAATGAGGATGGGATATTATAAATAGCCTCAGTGACTGATGTATTCATTCCTATTTGTATTACATTTGTTATTTAATTGTGATATAGTTACATATAAAACCTTAAACAAAATAATCAACATCATAGAATAAATAGAAAGAAAAAACAACAATTCGCACATTCAAATTGCACTGCATAAAATTAGAATGTCAAAAATTGATAAAAGCTGAGTTAGGTTAAACTATAAACAAACAAGTATGGTCAACATATACCAGATTAAGAAAAATAAAACAGTTGAACTAATCAGTTAGGCTCAACTGTTCATTAGTAAGATGTTTGATGTCCCCCAGTTAAATGAGAATTGTGTCAACAAAATTAATTACGGCAATAGTAATGGACAACCTGTCCCCCAAAATCAACCAGGACTACAAAGACTCAGTAAGAACTTGGGCGGTATCATATACAAACCTACCCAACAAATTGAGGTGCACTTACTTTAATGCTGGATAGTCAATGACCGATTGTCTAAGGGTTTCTAATTTCTGTGGCTTGCATAACTACAAGTCCTCTTATCTCGTGCAAAAACTATACAAGGTTGCAGGACTTCCAATGTAAGAAGACAGTTAAAAGGAAATCTTAAAAGAAAGGTTTTATACTTCGATAAGGGAGATTTGAGCAAGTAGAGTAAAGGTGCCTTCTAGCCAACAGAACAAAGACTAAATTCCTTGTAAATTTGCACATTTTTCCCCATGTTTCAGACTTATCCCAAAACTTAAATTTTAATTTCACAGTTAAATGACTCCACTCTTCAACAATAGAGGCTTCATTGAAAAGAGTTTCAAGCCCATAAAATTCACAACAGAGAGAGAGTCTGCTTCTCTAAAACCTTCACCCTTGGATGTTGAATAATGAGGGGGCTGGGTCTAACTTTATCTTATTTTATAGGTTAATCTTATTAAAATTATATATAAACCGCAAAGAGTATAGACCCAGTTCCCATATAATAACAGCCATCGGAACAGAATTAGGGAGACCCAACACTGACCTGCATAACTAGCCTTCAATTTTGTCCAACCACACCCTCTCAGCAAAGGTAGCAGCTGCAGTCCATACAGCAACTTGGGAATTACCTTCAACTTCTAAAATTGTAGCAAGGGAGCCAGTTAGAACTGACAACATTCAGAGTGAATTACTCTCATCTGTGTTTAAAGACAGTCTGACTTAGCTACAGCTTTGGATTTCACAGTTGTTACGTTGGATTTTGATGCAAAGGTGTAACCCAAATAGTTTTTATTAAAGATTCAAATTCTAGACTTTACTGAGCTGATTGTCATACTGTTAGCACTTACAAAGCTACACACAGCATCTAGGGCTCTTTGAAGGTCTACTGGGGTCATGTCAAATAAACAAATATCGTAGTTATATATGGGCCAACCCACCTACAACAACTCTTCCCTGCACCGCCCGTCATAGCCTACACGAGGGGTAGAAATGTAAGGGATCAACTGGTTAAGGTGGAAAATATAAAGCCGTATTCACAAATGGCACTTCAGAAGAAGAGTGGTACATTTCTTTGTTAACATTTTAACAACCGCAATAACATTATGAAGGACAGTTATATGAGATACCCCTGAACAGGGGCAAAAATCAAACGTAGAGACTTCGCCACATGTAACTCAAGTTCCGATATATATGGTCTGATTGTTTACACTGGGCAAACTGCAAGAAAAGTGAAAGACCGGTGCAATGAGCATAAAAGCAATATAAGAACAACAGATGTACACTCACCCATTGGTAGACACTTCACAGATCAAAGGCACACAGTAGCCCAACTGAAATCCCTGGTACCGGAAGTGGTACATATGTCCAACACAGGTGGGGATCTGGCCAAGAAACTGAATCAGAGAGAACTATATTGAATTAAAAAGTTGGACAGTCTGTGTCCGAATGGCATGAACAAGGAATTTTATTTAGGATCCTTTCTGTAAAATTATCCTTGAAAGTTACAAATGTTGGTAACAATTGCTTCTTTACTAAGAAGGAAATATTGCATAGATTGTAAGCATATCCACTCTCTTTAATCATTCACCAGCAGTACTCTTGCTGTGCCCTCTAATAAGCATATGTTCTGGCAGAAGTATTCCTCGGGATGTCTTCATCATATTCCCTTAGATCGGATAACAGTATTACATCTTTAATACACACATACTCATTCGATAGGTAGATGCATATCCAAGGGACATCAACCGCCAAGGAGACCAATATAATATAGTGTTTAGATACAGTCCAGGATATCCATAAATTGTGGATAGTCTCAACACTGTGGATATGGTGGAACATATACATATATTTACAAACACTACATGGTACCCACCGTGTTACACTACATGATACCAGCATTCAATTATTATTTTGTTTAATTTTGTATCACTCGTCAACATTGTCACCTTACTATTCTCCAATACTATTTTCATAATTTAAAAAGAGTGTATCCTTTGTGACACACATCAAGACCTGCTGGGCATTCAATACAATTGAGAAAGCACCCAGTATATCAAAACAAGCACAAGCCACTATGCGCAACATCCTTTGTTAACAAATGATGTCATTGCGTGAGCACGTCGTGAAATAGCGGCTATTTTAGAATGGCACATGACAGTAGGATCGAGTGGAAGGTAGAGTCTGATCACGTTATCCATGTGGTAAGAATTTCCTACCAGAATCTTTAATAATTGCCACTGTATGAGTCTAGCAAATCCTCAGTAGAAGTTACCCTTTCACCTTTTTCTATATACATAGGGTCCTATGAACCATGCAACTTGAGATACAGGCTACCTTTCATAAACATACTGACGTATAAGAACATTATTAGAGACATCATTAAGAGGTATGCCTCTATACATCTTTGCTATTGAATATACCCCTGATACCATGCAACAGTACCACGTACGCACTTGCTTTGTTCTTGTCATTTAATTCTTCTAAGCCTGGAAATGCACCACTTGCCATCACTTCTTTAAAACTCATCTTGGACACATATACAATCTCAGAAGTAAAAGTGAAGGTATGTCATAGAGCTATTAGTTTAAATGCGTATGATCATGAGCAGTATGATCCTGTGGGTTGACTTACAATGAGAACTTATGAGATATTATTCTCTACAGATACAGCGCAGACAAGGCAAGCACAGATGAGTTGATTTTAGAACATAATTGACAGCAGACAGTCTAAAATTAAGGTAAGAAGACTTTTATTTCTATCTCTAGCTACAGATTATTCTTTGACACTAGAGTTTATCTAAGGTTTAAATATCTGAAGTGATTACCTATCTACCTAACAGGAGGATGAACAGTTGCTACACAGTGAATATGAATTAAAGGCATCCACCTGGATTAACCACTCCTGATCTAGACCAGGTGAATGAACAAGGGATGGGTCATAATAGACTAACAGGCCGATTCATGGAATAATTAGCGCGGCGCAAGTGGCAAAAACGTGCGATTCGCAGTGGAATAGCGAAAATCGCAGTGCAAGTGCGAAAATCGCACGAAAAGCAGCGCACATCTATTCATGGAAGCCGTGCGCGAGAAAACTATCGGATGTGCGCTAAAAAAGTGCGTGGCGCACGTTGGCGCACAGGCCATCTAACGGCGTGCGCCAGGTCACAGCAAAAATCGCACAGGCCACAGCAAAAATCGCACATAGCGCGGCGCACACAACAAAAGTAGGCGGAACACGGGCCATAACACTCGGAATGGGGAACAACTTGCCAAAGTGTGGGCGTCACGGGGGAAGTACAGGGTGCAAGTGCGCGGAACGCCCACACGCTCGCCTACAACACGTATTCATGGAATCGAATAGGGCAAAAAAGCGCACGGTCAAACCAGCGCACAGGCACAAACACGACCGCCACAAGAAAGCAGGCGGTAGCGTCTCTGCGCCTGTAATAAATGTGCGCCAAAAGGTGCGCCAACAAATAGCACCTATATACAGCCATGATGAATGTCCTATACTGTGGCCCTCCAGGACAAATGACGTGCAAAGGGGTACCCACAAACACGGACACCCGCTGACTGAAAAATAACGTGTGCGTGTATTCCGGGGTGCGCGGGAACTTTCACACGCGATTTGGCAGGGTACGTGGATTTCAGGGGTGCGTGGGAAGTTCCACACGCGATTTGGCCGGGTACGTGCGCGGGAATTTCCACACGCGATTTGGCTGGGTACGTGGATCTCAGGGGTGCGCGGGAAGTATCACACGCGATTTGGCAGGGTACGTGGATTTCAGGGGTGCGCGGGAAGTTCCACACGCGATTTGGCCGGGTACGTGCGCGGGAATTTCCACACGCGACTTGGCTGGGTACGTGGATCTCAGGGGTGCGTGGGAAGTCTCACACGCGATTTGGCAGGGTACGTGGATTTCAGGGGTGCGCGGGAAGTTCCACACGCGATTTGGCCGGGTACGTGCGCGGGAATTTCCACACGCGATTTGGCTGGGTACGTGGATCTCAGGGGTGCGCGGGAAGTCTCACACGCGATTTGGCAGGGTACGTGGATTTCAGGGGTGCGCGGGAAGTTCCACACGCGATTTGGCCGGGTACGTGCGCGGGAATTTCCACACGCGACTTGGCTCGGTACGTGGATCTCAGGGGTGCGCGGGAAGTCCCACACGCGATTTGGCAGGGTACGTGGATTTCAGGGGTGCGCGGGAAGTTCCACACGCAATTTGGCCGGGTACGTGCGCGGGAATTTCCACACGCGACTTGGCTGGTACGAGGATCTCAGGAGTGCGCGGGAAGTCCCACACGCGATTTGGCAGGGTACCTGGACTTCAGGGGTGCGCAGGAAGTTCCACACGCGATTTGGCCGGGTACGTGCGCGTGAATTTCCACACGCGATTTGGCTGGGTACGTGTATTTCAGGGGTACGCGGGAAATTCTACACGCGATTTGGCTGTGTGCTCCCAGGTATTCCCTGTACACCCTCCATGGCCCCTGCAGGCAGCCGGCACCACAGGGGACTACCCTGCACACCTGCTCATGACACCCAGCACCCCCACCCCCCAGCATCCAGGGGCACCCTCCACCAGGCCCCCACTCATGTCCAACTCATGTCCCCCTGCACCCCGACCCCCCCAGCATCCAGGGGCACCCTCCACCAGGCCCCCACTCATGGCCCCTATCACCCCCACCCCCCAGCAGTGCAGGGGCACCCTCCACCAGGCCCTCACTCATGGCCCCTATCACCCCCACCCCCCAGCAGTGCAGGGGCAGCACCACCAGGCCCCCACTCATGGCCCCTATCACCCCCACCCCCCAGAAGTGCAGGGGCAGCACCACCAGGCCCCCACTCATGTCTCCCACCACCCCCACCCCCCAGCAGTGCAGGGGCACCCTCCACCAGGCCCCCACTCATGTCCCCCTGCACCCCTACCCCCCAGCAGTGCAGGGGCACCCTCCACCAGGCCCCCACTCATGGCCCCTATCACCCCCACCCCCCAGCAGTGCAGGGGCAGCACCACCAGGCCCCCACTCATGTCTCCCACCACCCCCACCCCCCAGCAGTGCAGGGGCACCCTCCACCAGGCCCCCACTCATGTCCCCCTGCACCCCCACCCCCCAGCAGTGCAGGGGCACCCTCCACCAGGCCCCCACTCATGTCCCCCTGCACCCCCACCCCCCAGCATCCAGGGGCACCCTCCACCAGGCCCCCACTCATGGACCCTATCACCCCCACCCCCAAGCAGTGCAGGGGCAGCACCACCAGGCCCCCACTCATGTCTCCCACCACCCCCACCCCCCAGCAGTGCAGGGGCACCCTCCACCAGGCCCCCACTCATGTTTCCCACCACCCCCACCCCCCAGCATCCAGGGGCACCCTCCACCCGGCCCCCACTCATGGCCCCTATCACCCCCACCCCCCAGCAGTGCAGGGGCACCCTCCACCAGGCCCCCACTCATGTCCCCCTGCACCCCCACCCCCCAGCATCCAGGGGCACCCTCCACCAGGCCCCCACTCATGTCCCCTATAACCCCCACCCCCCAGCAGTGCAGGGGCAGCACCACCAGGCCCCCACTCATGTCCAACTCATGTCTCCCACCACCCCCACCCCCCAGCAGTGCAGGGGCACCCTCCACCAGGCCCCCACTCATGTCCCCCTGCACCCCCACCCCCCAGCATCCAGGGGCACCCTCCACCAGGCCCCCACTCATGGCCCCTATCACCCCCACCCCCCAGCATCCAGGGGCACCTTCCACCAGGCCCCCACTCATGGCCCCTATCACCCCCACCCCCCAGCAGTGCAGGGGCAGCACCACCAGGCCCCCACTCATGTCCAACTCATGTCTCCCACCACCCCCACCCCCCAGCAGTGCAGGGGCACCCTCCACCAGGCCCCCACTCATGTCTCCCACCACCCCCACCCCCCAGCATCCAGGGGCACCCTCCACCAGGCCCCCACTCATGGCCCCTATCACCCCCACCCCCCAGCAGTGCAGGGGCAGCACCACCAGGCCCCCACTCATGTCCCCCTGCACCCTCACCCCCCAGCATCCAGGGGCACCCTCCACCAGGCCCCCACTCATGTCCCCCTGCACCCCCACCCCCCAGCATCCAGGGGAACCCTCCACCAGGCCCCCTCATGGCCCCTATCGCCCCCACCCCCCAGCATCCAGGGGCACCCTCCACCAGGCCCCCACTCATGGCCCCTATCACCCCCACCCCCCAGCAGTGCAGGGGCACCCTCCACCAGGCCCCCACTCATGTCCCCCTGCACCCCCATCCCCCAGCATCCAGGGGCACCCTCCACCAGGCCCCCACTCATGTCCCCCTGCACCCAGGTCCTCACAATCCCCAATCATGTGCGTTATGGTCAGCCTCCACAGCCAATAGGCCCTACCAAGTAACCCATTCACCCACATAGAAATGGAAATTACATGTTACACCCCCAATGTTCATAAAGCAAATGAACCCATGTCCGTCACACACAATGGTTGCAATTGAATGGGAAAACACCCAACATGACATGCATGAAACCAATGAGATGATACCACACAGTGAAGTATGAAAACAAAATTGTATTAAAAAAAAATTTAATGCAAATGAAATGAAACAAACAACAATGGCAATGAAAAAAAGATAAGCTGCATGTCTGTCCAAAAAAATCTAAACTACAAATCCAAATCCAAAAAAATGTTGTCCAAAATCACATTAAAAATAAAATCAATCCGAGAGAGAAAAATAAATGCAAAGACCATTGCTCTATGGTTAATAAATAAAAAAAATTAAAAAAAACAATCCAATGAAGAACTATGTACAAAACATCCAAGGGTCCATGAGCCCAACTGAACAAAGGAAACCTACAAAAAACCCTAACTAAAATGCAACTATATACAAAAAGTGGAGCAGTGTCCGTCGACTCCAAATCATAAGAAGAAACAAAGGAAACCTAAAACTAAAGAACTATATACAAAGGCGGCGGGCAAGTCCAGCCGCTCACTCCGTGGTGTTCCAGGCCAGGGCATCATCAAACTCCTCGTCTATGTCCCGGAAGCGGTCCTGTTCCATGGCCCCGAGGGTCTGCAGGGACGACGCCATCTGCTTCTCCAACCCCCTGCGGATTGCCTCGAGGCACTCGGCCCGCCTCAGGGCCCTCCGCATGGAGTTTTCCGCCCTGACCATCGTGAGCCGCGCCTCTTCCGCCCGCCGCCGCTCCACACCTATCTGCTGGCCCAACCGCAGCCACACGGAAGACACTTCCTGTCCTGGGTCCTCCTGCCCTCCTGCCGATGCCTGCCCCTCCGATGTTGATGGCCCCGAGCCATGATGCCTCCCACGTTGACTCTGCTGCTGCCTCCGACGCAACTGCCTCTGCCAGCACAACGGCATCCAGGCTGATGGAATCCACCGACGCCGTCGTGCACGTGCCCTGCCTGATGATGCTGGCACATCCTCCATCTGCTGGGGTACAGTTGCTGTGGTGTCCACCCCTGCTGGACCTCCGACTCCCGACTGTGGCAGGGATGGGATCCCCACCGAGCTGGCTCCATTGGTCAGGGCAGGTCCACAGGGGGCCCTGGTGGCATCTGGGCCGGAGGAAGGCAAGGAGAACGACCGGCGTATAGCCTCCACAGAGGAGGAGAGGGCCGCCAGATTGGCCAACACATGCAGGAAACCCCCGAACATGGAAGATCCCAATTGGGCCACGTCGGCACGGTGCTCTTCGTGATGACGTGCGTGCTCCTCCCGGGAAGCACGCACGTCATCACGAATTGCACCCGCGCGCATCGCGACCCCAATCAGGACCTTCTCCATACGGCCACGGGTCCCCTCGTCCGCAGGTGGAGGGGAGTCAGGTGACATGGACATCCCCTCTACCTGTGGACGGGCCTGGGACGGGGCATCCCTGCTGGTGCATGGTGGTGCACTCACAGGGTCAGGGACAGCGACATGCACAGGCCCCTCCACGGGACCTGTGCTGCCTCCTGCCCCTGTCCCTGGACTGCACCACTTGCACCAGCAGGGATGCCCCCACCAGGCCCCATGTGTGCCTCAGTGGCGGCCTCCTCCTCCTCTGTGGAAACCACCAACCTGGATGGCTCCTTACCGTCTTCCGCCTTAGCAAGGCCCCTGTGGGGGCTCACCCACCCCTTCCGCTGCAGCCGTGGGGGCATCCCCGCCGCCTTGCTCCACAGCGCCGTCTCCGCCCTCTTCTTCACTAGCAGCTGCGTAGAGGGAGACATAGAACACAAGCATCAGGGTACTGTTCAATGGTCCCCTAGACAGGAAGCAATAGCAGATGAGTACCACTGTCAAAGTACACTTCCATCATGTCCCTCCACAACACATGGGTCAGTCCAGGCAAAACACACACAGTAACAGGCATGGTGCATGCCATGGACATTTCCATACATGTCCAATGGACTCTTGAAACATACAATGATATGGAACTCACATGCATCATGGGTCATGCCTATCACATGCACACACTTCAACTCAGTCACATCCATCTGGCCTCATACACCGCAAACACAGCGGATACAAGGATAACTAGGCTGCATCAGTGAATCTGTGCATTGTCACACACATGTGTCATGCATCCATGGCATTCACAAGTCACAGACACGCAGGTCAGGCACACATACATGGCTACCATATATGTACCTGGCATCAGCACCCATCCCTCACCCCCACCCATGTCCAGGAACAGAGACTGGCATGCTCTCATGTGTAAAATCTGCATAGGGCTCCCCATGTCGCATTTAAACACATGCAACAACCATGTGGTTCACACATCACTGGTCGCACATGCATTACCATGATGTCCCTGCACACATACATGCATACATGGCCTATGTCACACATACAGGCAAGTATCAGACAACCAGCACACCGCAACATGCCCTGTCTCACACAGCAATGCTTGGCCACTTACCGCTCAACTCCAGACGGGTCTCCCTCTCAAGGATCTGGGTGTGGAGCGCTGGGCGTACGCGTTCCAGGACCCTCATCTGGATGGAACTCATGCGGCCCCGGCCCCCCTCCACGAGGCGCCGGGCCTTCACGAGGGTCCTGGACCTCAAGTCCTCCCAGCGCTTCTTGATCTTCTGGACGTCACGGGTTGCCACCCCCTCCGTGTTGATGGCAACCACACAGTCGGCCCAGATCCTCTCCCGTCCTTCCTTGCTGGCGCGGGACGATCCAAAGAGGGCATCATACTGCCCCAGGACATGCTCCACCAGGACACCAACTTCGGTGGCAGTGAAGCTGGTGCCCCTCTGCCCCTCTGGCCTGGGGTTGCCACTGGTGCCAGATGTGGAAGTGCCCGACATGGCAACCCCAGAGGCAGGAGTGGGTGGGCAACTGGGTCCTGTGGCTGGGCTGTGGAGCGATGTTATCCCAGTTGGGAGTCTTCTGTTCCAGCAGGGGTGGACACAGCAACTGGACCCCTGCAGATGGCTGATGTGCAGGCACCAAATGGCAGGGCACGGTGGCAGCAGGCAGGCAGGCAGGCAGGCAGCAGCAGCAGATGGCACGTGGGAGGCTGCTCGGGGCACTGGGGGGCAGTAATTCGGCCTTCTGGGCAGGAACGTGGTCTTCCGTGTGTTTTCGCGTGGCCAGCTTGATACGGAGTGATTTGGCACGTGAAAATCCTGCACGTCAGCGTGAAATTCGAGGAAAGGCCCTTAGCGCGTAAGCGCGTCAGCACGCATACGCGATTCTATTGGACCAAAGGCCCTCAGCGCGTAAGCGCGTCTGTGACGTGACCCGCACGGGTGTTTCCCTCATAGCACGTGATGACGGAGCACACGTGGAAAGACTGCACGTCAGAGTGTCATCGCGTGTAATTGGACAAAAGTGCGCGTACACGCGATTGACCTATGTACGTGTATTCCAGGGGTGCGCGGGCACTTACACACGCGAGTACATCAGCGCACGTGTATTCTGGGGTGCGCGGGAATTTCCACACGCTATTGGCCTGGGTACCGGATTTCAGGGGTGCGCTGGAAGTTTCACACGCGAGTACATCAGCGCATGTGTATTCCGGGGTGCGCAGGAATTTCCACACGCTATTGGCCTGGGTACAGGATTTCAGGGGTGCGCGGGAAGTTTCACACGCTCGCCTACAACACGCGCAAAGAAACACGTACGCCAGTAGGAAGCAGGCATACATCGACCCGCGACGCATAAATTTGCGCGCAAAAAACTAACAAGCTCAGACGCCAGGATGAATATACCGTTCCTAGCAGCAGTGGCCGTGGGCTACCAAAGGAGGAGGAGGATAGTCAGGGCCAGAATATTCACACCCAGAACCAGCCTTTTCGGGATGCCTGATGACCAGGTGTATGGGAGGTACAGATTTTCACCACACATAATACTGGACCTGGTGAGTGAGTGGGAGGATGACCTCACATACCCCACCCTTTGCTCCCAAGCACTCAGCCCCCTGGAGAAGGTCCTCAATGTACTGCACTTCTTAGCCACTGGATCATTTCAGCAGACAAGTGCCATAGTGGGTGGGGTGTCACAGGCCACGCAGTCACGCTGCCTACACCAGGGGCCTCATTACGACCCAGGCGGTAAGTTACCGCCTGGGCCGTGACTTTACCACCATGGCGTAAACTACGTTTACGCCATGGTGGTTGGCAGACTTACCGCCCCATTCCGAGGTTGGCGGGGCGGTAAGTCCCCAATCCCCATTTACCCTTCCCCATTCCCATTTTTGCCCCATAGGGCATAATGGGAGTGGGGAAGGCGTTAATTACGCCACCGTAAATTACGGTGGCATAATTAACTCCATGGTCCCTTAGCGCCATGGATTTTAACACCTGCTAAAAGCAGGTGTTAAAAGCACCATGGCGCTAGGGGACCTCGTACTCAGGCGGTAAGGGTCGGCGCTGTTAACGCTGCCGTAAACCCCTTACCGCCTGAGTTGTAATGAGGCCCCAGGTCTTGAACATCATCACTGCACGCCCATCAGTCCGCAGGCACATATACCTGCCCAGAACACCTGCAGAAAGGCATGCTGCCGCCCTGGATTTTTACGGTGTGGCACGATTCCCCAAAGTGCTAGGTGCCATCGACTGCACCCATGTGCCTCTACGTCCCCCCAGGGCATCTGAGCACATCTATAGGAACCGCAAGCACTGGCATTCCATCAACGTGCAGGTAGTATGTAATGCCAAGGGAATCATCACCTCAGTATATGCCAACTATCCCGGGTCCACCCACGACAGCTTCATTTACCGAATGTCCACCCTAAGCCGGGACCTAGAAGCTGGGCTGCATGGCGATACATGGTTGCTTGGTGGGTATGAATGGCACTGCACATGCATGCATGTCAGATACTGAGCAAGGTCACAACCCCACCAATGATACCAATCACCACCTCCACAGGGGACAGTGCCTACCCTCTCAGCCCCCACATGATGACGCCAATTCGGAACCCCACTACGCCACCCGAGGTAAGATATAACACAGCCCACATTGCAACCCGGGGCATAGTGGAGCGCACATTCGGAGTGCTAAAGTCACGCTTTCGCTCCCTTGACCGTTCTGGCGGGCAGCTGTTATACGCTCCCCCAGTAGTGTGCAGGATCATAGTGGCAGCATGTGTCCTGCACAACGTTGCAACACGCCGGGGCCTGGCCGTGGACATGGTGGTGCCCCCACATCCCCAACCACATGCACGCCCGCTGCGCATGGGAGGGGAAAGGGCACGGGGGGAGGCAGCCCGTACACAGCTAGTGGCTAATTACTTCACATAGAAATCACACCCCTGTGGAGTGCACACTGCCCTGGCACATACCATCTGACAATCAATGATGACTCAACCTGACACTGATCCTGAATGTCTGGAGAATCAACCGTCAAAACCATATCAGCCTGAGATTGTTCACCTGGAAGTGTTACAATGTGTGCATCCCTACCTACACAGACACCACCAATGCAGTTTCGTGAAAAAACACATTCATGCAGCTAAAATGAATACCCACTTGCAAAATGCAACATGAGGACAGTGCCATGTCACCCAACCCATCCCCAGCACCGCCACACGACACACCATGCCATGTCATGCTATGTGCAGGTAAACAAAGTAATCCCCACAACATGACACAAGTGTCACAATGTACAGTGTCCCTAATTGAAACTCGCGACACCTGAAATGCTCACAGTAATGCACGACCAACAACACACTTGAGCAGGTATTTAGCAATAACACTTATCAGCTACTGACCCTCAAAACTACCATTAACATGACATTACGAATGTAAGGAATTAGTAGTCTCACCACCTGGAAATGCCTGCACTCCCACCACTTCCAACTGTACAGTGTTGCCGCCATGTAGAGTTGTAGGTGCACTGCTGCCAACATGTACCCCATCTCCAAAGTAGAGGGCCTTGTGTAGACATGAGGAAAGGACCTGCAAATTAGGAGGTAGACACGGATGATGAGTTACACATCAATGCAACATGCAGTGTACAACACAACAGCAATATGCACTAGGAATGTATACACAGTATTGACTTGACTACCCACACAAGTAGTCGGAGTCCAGTGTCACCATGTACGTCAATGTCACTTGGGCACACCCTTTGCAAGCCCATGGAAACGGGAAGCAGGAGGGGTGTGTGTGACAAAAACCCAAGCATCTGAACCAAATACATGACAAGCCTGCATGTGCCCAGCCACAATGCAGCGTATGCCCACGGGAGCCACACAAGGCAACACATTGTCCCCAAAAAAAAAAAAAATCAAAAATGGCCATTAATGGGCCCGGGGGGTTGGGGAGGCCACCCAGGAGGTCCGAGTACAGGGTGCATACCAAAACCCACCTGTGTGGATCTTGTGAAAAAAAACACCTCCATGGGCTCATGGCCCACACGGCTACCCTATTGTGGGAGTATCACTGCTGTCGCTATTATCACCCTGCGCAGCTGCATCCGGAGGTGGTGGCACTATGGGAGGCAGCCCACGCAAGGCCCTAGTCTGTTCCTCCATGGCTGCAAGCATGCGGGTGTGGTAGGTCTCGTTTTGGAAGATGAGTGTGCGGAGGTCCCCATGCAACAACTCACGGGATGCCCGGACCTCCGCCCTAGTTGCCTGCATCTCAGCTGAGAGCGTACGGGTGAGACGCTCCAGCTGCTGTTCTGTCCTTCGGTTTGTTGAAGCCTCAAGCTCAACAAGAGTCGTCCTGAGGTGACGGAGTTCCAGCCTCAGGGTTTCCCTGTGGCCCTGGGACTCTATGGAGATGCCTTCCTGTAGAGTCGCCAGTGCCGCCCGCCTGTCCCTGTTGGACGCCAACATGTCCTCCCTGTGTGACTGGCAGATGGAGTCGGTTGCCTGCTGTAGTCGCTCCATCAGCCTTTCGGGGGTGACAATGGAAGTGGCCACCCTATCCATGGCCTGAGCCATCATCTCTGATGATGCTGCCTGTTGGGTTGCCATACCGTAAATGGATTGCTCCCATGCGGTATTGCCATGTGGCGTACGGCCACCACGTCGGCGGGCACCACACCTGTCTGGGGCAAGGTGAACTGTGCCTTGCTGTGCCGGCACTGCCTGAGGCTGCAGGACTGCATTCCCCCTCTGATCTGCTGGCCCAGGAACAGGATCAGATGTCGCGGAGTGTGACCCTGCATCCGTAACCACCAAAGGCGTAGCTGCCAACACTGACATCCCCAATGAGGGTTCTGACCCTGGTGCAGGTGGGTGGGACAGAACAGAATCCCTCCCAGGAACACTCACCTGCGACGGCACGTAGGTCTCATCATCCGAATCAACACCTGAGTACAGCTCGGGGGAGGTGCAGCCAGAGACACCCCTTGAGAGCACGACCTGCAGCAGTTGTGGGTTCTCACCCACCACCACACCACGTCCCTCACTGGTGGTCGGTCGGCCCTCGGACCCCTCCTGGGTCTGCACCATCTCCACAACCCCAGCAGTATCAGGTGCGTCTTCCCCTGCAAAGACATAAAAGCAAACAAATGGAAACAGGCATTAGCACCATGGCACACAATGAGGGCTGAGAAGCAACAGAACCAGTACTTGATTGACACATGTCCCACATGACTGAAACCCTCCCATGCATGCACCCTCACTGCGTATGAAGGGTAGGCAAATGGCACACACTGATGACACCAAGATGGAAGATGAACACATTTTCTGCATGCTGCCTGGCAGTGGCATCACACATTGGCCTGTGATTGCCAGGTGAAATACACATGCCATCACACAGATGGCATGTACCATTGCTATTGAGTGAAGATGGAGAGGAGGGCAGCACTTATTCATTCAGTCCAGTTCCCTCATGTAATAGCTTTTATAATTCAAACAGGTCTGATTTATCACCTGGAGCTGCCAGTCCAAAATGGTCCGATTGCACAGGGACATGTCTAAACAAATGATATCCAGGTAACAAAGTCACTCCACTTTACCATAGCCATGTCAGACATGTGACTAGAGGACTGAGAAATGCCTAGTAAAAGTGGTGGAATGCAAACAATCTGCCTGAATGAACAGAGAAAAATAAGCAACAATGTTGTGGCAAGGTGACACTTCAAGGGCAACTGGCGTGCTGTTGGGCTAGATGTCTACTGTTGGCAGAAGGGATACTGCTATGGCCAAATGCTGCTGCGCAGAATGTATTGCATGAAGCACATGGGTGACCCAAACGACTCAGGCGCACACACCCTCACCTGGCACACAAACAGAAGCCCTCACACACACACCATGCACATGGATGACACACACATGCATGTGCACTCACCGGACAATGCCTCATAATCAGGCAGATCTCCCACACCTTGGATCTGTTCCTCCGTGACGTAGGTCCCAGCGACTGACTCATGTGGAGTGAGTTCCATGTCTTCTACTGGAGACCCACCTCCAGTCACTAGAGTTGCGGCATGACTTGAGGCCAGCTTATTCTTTGCCCTGCGCTTTAGGTCATTCCAGCGCTTATAGCAATCATTGGCTGTGCGCCTCACGATTCCAAGGGCACTTACGATGTCCGCAACGGTCTGCCAGTGTGCCTGGCGTTGTGCAGGTGTGGTCTTGGATCCTGCAACAATGACCATCTCATTATCATGTGCGGACACATACTCGACAAGTGCATTCAGTTCGGCATCCGTGAAGCTGGGCTTCCTCGACGGGCCGGACTGTGTAGCCGTGTCTGGGGCATCAGCCTGTGCCGGACGAGCACTCTTCCTCTTCCGCTTGGAAGGTGGTGGTGATCCTGAGTGTCTTACGCCGCTCTGGACACTAGGGGCAGGAGCCCTGGTGGACTCTGTATCAGGAGTGTGGGATTGCACACTCAGCATGGGAGTTGGTGCAGGCATTGGCTCAAGTGTAATGGTGTCAGGGGGAATGTCAGCAGGATGGACTAGGACCGACACTGTCCTGGCTGGGTGTGTGAGAGCTGGGGTGGATGGAGCCGCAGCTGCCCCTGCAGCCTCTCCACCCTGCCTACTTGGGGCAGCAGATGACCTTGCTGCCCCTGATCCATGTGGCCTGATGGTGGTACACAGGAAACGGTATGCTGGGGAAAAAATTCATCAACTTGCCGGTAAGGGCAAGACCAAACAATTAGTGATATTTCTGTGGACCGTGGTCCTGTCCTCTTGGACACAGGGTGTGAAGCTGGTCTGGTGCGGGGATGAAAGTGAGGGCAACCAGCACAAATATGCAAAAGTGCGAGAGGGGAATTCAATCTCGCATTTTTAAATCTAGGCAGCTGGCAATCAAAACTGCGAAGATTGAGGCATTGGAATAGTCATGTAACTTTATTTTAACACTAATGACTAGAGAGTTCCTTGCAAAAAGGGTGGTTGTCCAAGGGGGTGATTACCAAAGTACCGAATAATCGCTAAAAAAAAAAAAAAAAAAAAATGCACTGTCCCACTTGGTGTGGGATGGGAAAACCAATACTTTTTGGGTTTTCTCTCAATTTCATGCAGTAACCCCTATTGGTCTTGGGGGTATCATAAAATGTTGTGGTGGAGTCACAACAGGTAAGGTCGACCGGTTTCGATGGTTCATGACTGATTACCGACCATCTTCTTCAAGACAAGATCAATCTTCATGTGCTATTGAATAGTGTCTGTCCTCTTAGTAGGGCAGCGATGACAGGCTGCAAAGTGGATCCTGGGAGGGGAGACACAAGAAACATAATTGCAGAGAGGGAATGAATTGGCCTCTAACTGCAATGTTGCAACAATAGTACATCCAGAGTGCAGCTAAAGAACCTGTTACAAGGCAAGTAAATGCTAACACAAACAAGGTGCTCGCCAATTCAGAGCAAAGAGCCAATCTACTGGTGGCTAAAAACATAGACAAATCAACCCCGTGGGGGAAGGAGGGAAAGGTGACAGGATCTGTGCACGTGAGGAAAGGGAAAGGGGGGAGGGAAAAAGGAGGAAAGGGAACGAAAAATGGGGTGTGCGAGGAAAGGGGCCTACCTGGAGGGGATAGCTGTGCTATCCAGGAGGTCAGTTGAGAGCCGAAAATGAGCTCTCTCCAATGGCGTACCTACGGAGAAGGCGAGACTGATAAGGGACTGGATGTGCCGAGGGGAACGCTGAAAGGAGCGCGAGGAAATTCGCCTACCTGAGGAAAAACGGGGCGAGCACTGAAGGGCTGCAGCCTGCTCGGTCCCAAGGCTGTAAGTGTGCTGTGCGGCTACAGCGGTAAAGGCCAGCTACATCTGACGGTGCATGGAGGCGTGGCACCGTGCGTGAGGGGCGCGTAAGCCAATCGGCTTTAGCCACGTCACGGGTGTTTACAAGGATAAGTGGCCTATCACAGGCGCAACCCGGGCAGGGAACTGGATCGCGGGCGGCCAATCTAAACACGTTATGGAAGGTGTAAGTCTGCTGACGGGCTGGGACAGGAGCGGCCATGTAAAGAGTAAAAAGTAAAAAAGGCTGGGGGAGAGCCGGGCAAGGCGTGGCCCGTGAGGTGACGTGGGCGCGCGCGGCCTGCTGCCGTGCTGGGAAAGGAGTGGCCATGTACCGAGTTAAAACGCTGGGGAGGAGCCGGGTGGGCGTGGCCCATACGAAGACGTGGGCACGCGCGGAACCAATCAATGGTCGGTGGGTGTATGTCAACAGGACCGGGCTCGTGACGGGGCGGGCAGGAGGAGGAGGGACAGAGCTTACGTGTTGGCCCACAGGGGGGCGGGCTGTGAGGAGGGTGCCTGGATCATGAGTAGAGAGTGCGGAGGGTGACCAATGGAAAGATGCTGAAGCGGTTAAAGCCTGCAGCAAGGAAAGAATGGAAACAGTAGAAGTGATGCCAAGAAATAGACATTAAACAATAAAGAAACTATAAAAAACCCATAAAAAAACCAATAAAGGAACTGTAAAGAACTGGTGTATAGGATCCCCGAATGAAACAGATGGATAGATCAAAGGAAGGGCCAGTGAAGTGAAATAAACAAGAGTGATGGGTAGAAAAAGGAGACATAGATGAATGGACCAGAATAACATGTAGCAGAGAAAGAGGGAAGACAAATTGCATCAAACATTGCATATGTTTTCCCATTAACCACACAGATGCATCTGCCGGTGGGTAGTGATTCGTGGAAAATCGTGGTTCAATGTTGTAGCACCGCAAGTTCTTGCCACTGCATTGCTTCATTCAACCCTTGTTTGCAAGTGTTCAAACGGAAAATCCACTTCTGTTCTTGAGTAAAGAGTATGGCATGGTAGTTGCCTCCTCGCTTCAGTGTTTTATTTTTTCCAAAATGGTCCATTGAAAAGACTCTGCTGTGTGTCCTTCTGCCAGAAAATGCGGAACCATAGGTGCTGTGAGTTTCTTAGTGCGGATGCAAGATCTGTGTTCAATCATCCGTTTTTTCACTTCTCGGACAGTCATCCCAATATAGCGCAGGTGGCACGGACAGGTAATCATATAAATTACTCCTTTGGTGTTGCAGTTGGTGAAAAATTTCTGAATCCAAGGAGTGGTCCAGCCAATGTCAAGACTGGTGCTCCGAGCTGTCTGAGTGCACATTGAACAAAGGCCACAAGGACTATGGCCCACAGGGTTGGTCTGGTTCCATAGGGTGACCTGTGTGTTCTGGGCAGTGTCCGTATATGGTTGCACCGTTTTGACGAGAGTGTCTCTCAGGTTGCGTCTTCTTTTTAGTGCAAACCGTGGCGTGGGCCTGTTAGACACACCTGTGTTGAGAATAGGCCATAGAGATTTGATCTCCTTTTTGATCTTATTAAGTAAAGGAGAATAACTCAGTACAGCCGTGATAGTTGTCACATCTGGGTCCTTTTGGTGTTGTTCAAGGGTACATGCGCGTGGGATGCTTCTAGCCCTTCTGTATGTATTCCGGACAATCCTCTGCGGATAGCCTCGTTCGATGAGTTGGTTTCTGAGAGTCTTAGACTGAGCAGTATAGTCTTCCGTCCTACTACAGAGACGGCGGTACCTCAGAAATTGGCCAAACGGTAAGTTATCTCTGAGAGATTGGGGATGGTAGCTCGAGTATGCAAGGAGGGAATTCCTATCCGTGTTTTTTCGGTAAACTTTGGAAATGAGCCCGCCTTGTGAGGCCATAATTTCTAGATCCAGAAAGTGGGTCTGGCTTCTGTCTTGTTCCATGGTGAAATGCAAATGGATGTTGCGTGTATTGAGCCATTCATGGAAAGCCGAGAGCTCCTCATTAGAGCCTCTGAAGATGATAAAAATATCATCTATATAGCGTCGCCAGATGAGCAGTTTGTCACGAAAAGGATTGTTTGGCGCATATATATGCTGGATCTCGAAGGAGTTGACATAGAGATTGGCCAAGCTCGGTGCGAAGATCGCACCCATCGCAGTGCCCGAGATCTGTTGATAGAATTGGTCATTGAACATAAAGTAGTTCTTCGTGAGGGCTATTTCAGCCAAGGAGGATATGAAGGTGGAAGGTACCTCGTGGAGGTCGATGCCTGAATCAAGGAGATCTTTGAGCATGGTTAGAGTTTCTTGTTGTGGGATTTTGGTGTACAAAGATTCGATGTCAATGGTGACTAGCCAATCAAGTTCTGGGTTGAATTGTACAGAGTCAAGAAGAATGAGCATAGCTGTGGAGTCTTTTACATAGGATTGCATTTTTGGAATTTCATCCTTAATGAAAAAGTCTACGTATTGAGATAAAGGTTCCAGAATAGACTGAATCCCGGAAACAATGGGACGGCCCGGAGTGGGCAGGGTGGTTTTATGTATTTTTGGAAGGGCGTACATGGCTGGAGTCCTTGGATGCAGTGGCGTAAGGAAAGCTGCTTCCCTTGAGCTGACGTATCCTTCTGCTTCCGCTTCTTCAATGATAGGGGCTATCAAAGCCTGCAGGGAGGCTGTTGGGTCACTGCGAAGTATTTTGTAACTGGAGGTGTCGCAGACCAGGGCATTCACCATATCATTATAGTCGTTGGTATTCTGAATGACTATAGCTCCTCCTTTATCTGCCGGTTTGATGGTTATGGCTTGATTCTTAGCTAGGGCAGAGAGGGCATCAAGTTGGATTTTGGTGCAGTTGTTGTGAACGAATGGAATGTTATCTTCAATTTCTGAAAGTTTTTTCATGAGGGCTTGTTCAGACGTGATGGATTCGGCCGTGTACACGTTCACATAACCATCAAACCGGCGACGCTATATAGATGATATTTTTATCATCTTGAGAGGCTCTAATGAGGAGCTCTCAGCTTTCCATGAATGGCTCAATACACGCAACATCCATTTGCATTTCACCATGGAACAAGACAGAAGCCAGACCCACTTTCTGGATCTAGAAATTATGGCCTCACAAGGCGGGCTCATTTCTAAAGTTTACCGAAAAAACACGGATAGGAATTCCCTCCTTGCATACTCGAGCTACCATCCCCAATCTCTCAGAGATAACTTACCGTTTGGCCAATTTCTGAGGTACCGCCGTCTCTGTAGTAGGACGGAAGACTATACTGCTCAGTCTAAGACTCTCAGAAACCAACTCATCGAACGAGGCTATCCGCAGAGGATTGTCCGGAATACATACAGAAGGGCTAGAAGCATCCCACGCGCATGTACCCTTGAACAACACCAAAAGGACCCAGATGTGACAACTATCACGGCTGTACTGAGTTATTCTCCTTTACTTAATAAGATCAAAAAGGAGATCAAATCTCTATGGCCTATTCTCAACACAGGTGTGTCTAACATGCCCACGCCACGGTTTGCACTAAAAAGAAGACGCAACCTGAGAGACACTCTCGTCAAAACAGTGCAACCATATACGGACACTGCCCAGAACACACAGGTCACCCTATGGAACCAGACCAACCCTGTGGGCCATAGTCCTTGTGGCCTTTGTTCAATGTGCACTCAGACAGCTCGGAGCACCAGTCTTGACATTGGCTGGACCACTCCTTGGATTCAGAAATTTTTCACCAACTGCAACACCAAAGGAGTAATTTATATGATTACCTGTCCGTGCCACCTGCGCTATATTGGGATGACTGCCCGAGAAGTGAAAAAACGGATGATTGAACACAGATCTTGCATCCGCACTAAGAAACTCACAGCACCTATGGTTCCGCATTTTCTGGCAGAAGGACACACAGCAGAGTCTTTTCAATGGACCATTTTGGAAAAAATAAAACACCCGAAGCGAGGAGGCAACTACCATGCCATACTTTTTACTCAAGAACAGAAGTGGATTTTCCGTTTGAACACTTGCAAACAAGGGTTGAATGAAGCAATGCAGTGGCAAGAACTCGCGGTGCTACAACATTGAACCACGATTTTCCACGAATCACTACCCACCGGCAGATGCATCTGTGTGGTTAATGGGAAAGCATATGCAATGTTTGATGCAATTTGTCTTCCCTCTTTCTCTGCTACATGTTATTCTGGTCCATTCATCTATGTCTCCTTTTTCTACCCATCACTCTTGTTTATTTCACTTCACTGGCCCTTCCTTTGATCTATCCATCTGTTTCATTCGGGGATCCTATACACCAGTTCTTTACAGTTCCTTTATTGGTTTTTTATGGGTTTTTTATAGTTTCTTTATTGTTTAATGTCTATTTCTTGGCATCACTTCTACTGTTTCCATTCTTTCCTTGCTGCAGGCTTTAACCGCTTCAGCATCTTTCCATTGGTCACCCTCCGCACTCTCTACTCATGATCCAGGCACCCTCCTCACAGCCCGCCCCCCTGTGGGCCAACACGTAAGCTCTGTCCCTCCTCCTCCTGCCCGCCCCGTCACGAGCCCGGTCCTGTTGACATACACCCACCGACCATTGATTGGTTCCGCTCGTGCCCACGTCTTCGTATGGGCCACGCCCACCCGGCTCCTCCCCAGCGTTTTAACTCGGTACATGGCCACTCCTTTCCCAGCACGGCAGCAGGCCGCGCGCGCCCACGTCACCTCACGGGCCACGCCTTGCCCGGCTCTCCCCCAGCCTTTTTTACTTTTTACTCTTTACATGGCCGCTCCTGTCCCAGCCCGTCAGCAGACTTACACCTTCCATAACGTGTTTAGATTGGCCGCCCGCGATCCAGATCCCTGCCCGGGTTGCGCCTGTGATAGGCCACTTATCCTTGTAAACACCCGTGACGTGGCTAAAGCCGATTGGCTTACGCGCCCCTCACGCACGGTGCCACACCTCCATGCACCGTCAGATGTAGCTGGCCTTTACCGCTGTAGCCGCACAGCACACTTACAGCCTTGGGACCGAGCAGGCTGCAGCCCTTCAGTGCTCGCCCCGTTTTTCCTCAGGTAGGCGAATTTCCTCGCGCTCTTTTCAGCGTTCCCCTCGGCACATCCAGTCCCTTATCAGTCTCGCCTTCTCCGTAGGTACGCCATTGGAGAGAGCTCATTTTCGGCTCTCAACTGACCTCCTGGATAGCACAGCTATCCCCTCCATGTAGGCCCCTTTCCTCGCACACCCCATTTTTCGTTCCCTTTCCTCCTTTTTCCCTCCCCCCTTTCCCTTTCCTCACGTGCACAGATCCTGTCACCTTTCCCTCCTTCCCCCACGGGGTTGATTTGTCTATGTTTTTAGCCACCAGTAGATTGGCTCTTTGCTCTGAATTGGCGAGCACCTTGTTTGTGTTAGCATTTACTTGCCTTGTAACAGGTTCTTTAGCTGCACTCTGGATGTACTATTGTTGCAACATTGCAGTTAGAGGCCAATTCATTCCCTCTCTGCAATTATGTTTCTTGTGTCTCCCCTCCCAGGATCCACTTTGCAGCCTGTCATCGCTGCCCTACTAAGAGGACAGACACTATTCAATAGCACATGAAGATTGATCTTGTCCTGAAGAAGATGGTCGGTAATCAGTCATGAACCATCGAAACCGGTCGACCTTACCTGTTGTGGCTCCACCACAACATTTTATGATACCCCCAAGACCAATAGGGGTTACTGCATGAAATTGAGAGAAAACCCAAAAAGTATTGGTTTTCCCATCCCACACCAAGTGGGACAGTGCATTTTTTTTTTTTTTTTTTTTTTTTTTTAGCGATTATTTGGTACTTTGGTAATCACCCCCTTGGACAACCACCCTTTTTGCAAGGAACTCTCTAGTCATTAGTGTTAAAATAAAGTTACATGACTACTCCAATGCCTCAATCTTCGCAGTTTTGATTGCCAGCTGCCTAGATTTAAAAATGCGCGATTTAATTCCCCTCTCGCACTTTTGCATATTTGTGCTGGTTGCCCTCACTTTCATCCCCGCACCAGACCAGCTTCACACCCTGTGTCCAAGAGGACAGGACCACGGTCCACAGAAATATCACTAATTGTTTGGTCTTGCCCTTACCGGCAAGTTGATGAATTTTTTCCCCAGCATACCGTTTCCTGTGTACCAGTTATTCCCTACGGTTTGGGAAGGCAGTTGCCATCCTGGCTCTTTGAGCCATAATTTACCCTGTTGTCTTTGCCATGTGGCCTGATGACATCAACGTGCACCAGCGCACGTGTCATAGGCCTGCTGACCTGGAAGTCAGCCATGGAGTCAGCCAGGTCTGGTGCCACAATGGGCTGGTCCAACAAGGGCTGAGCATGGATGATGTCAGCCACATCAGCCTCAACCAGGGGGGGGGGGATTATGGGTGCCCTTGACTGGTCCTCCACACATGGGGGGACAGGGTCACCCTGCAAGTAACGACCACGTCCCCTACCGGATCCACCACGGCCACCACTTGTGGCTGGTCCACCTTTGCCACCCTTACGGATTCCTCGCCTCCCAACCATGGCACTGATGTTAATGTGCGTATGGGAGTGGCTGTAAACTATTGTCCAGGGCAATTGGGGGTCAAAGGGGTTGGGTACCAGATGGTAATTGTACCCTAGTGCTCTAGCAAGGCTGAATGTGACCCCTGGGGAAAGATGACAGGTCACGCAACGCACAGGAAGCCCAAAAAAGGGAGATGACGTGCACGCAACCCCTCCTAGACCACGTGTGCGGAAAAAAAACCTGTACTACGCTGTGGCACCCAGTAACACAAGAATGAACGAATGCGTGTCACACGCAGCCTAGAATGACCTCTGAAGAGGTAGGCTACACACGGGGCAAGCACAGATGTTAGATATGTGCGTGACTCACCGTCTGCCAGGAAAAAGAGCGTGAAAAAGAAGCGCGTTTGCGCGTTGGCAACACCCCCGCCAAAAGAAGAATTGTACGCTGTCTGAGGAGACAGGACAACAGTAGAAGGGAACGCTGTTTGAGGGAACAGGCCCAGGAAAACCAGAAAAAGAGAAAAAAGAGAAAAAGCTGTCAGAGGTAACAGTGAGTACGAACTTGAAACGCTGTGAAGTAAATCGCGTCAGAAACGACAAGAAGTACATATTTCACCCACTCGCTCTCCACGAAAAGCACGTACAAGGAAATGGTGTTCTACACGTACCTTTTATGCAGGCCCACACGTCCAGCGTCACTTCCGCGTGTACGCGCTAGGGCCATTTCCACCAATTACACGCTTTGACACTCGGACGTGTCTTTCATTTTTTTAACACGCAACATTTCAAGCGTGTGCCATATTCAACGTGCACGTGACTTCATAGACGCGCATACGCTGGTGGCCTTTGGGCCAATGAATGTACAGACGTGTGCTGACGCGCTAAGGGCCTTTCCTCGAATTACACGCAGACGTGCTGGATTTTCACGTGCAAAATCACTCCGTATCAAGCTGGCCACGCGTTCACACACGGAAGACCACGCTCCTGCCCAGAAGGCCGAATTACTGCCCCCCAGAGCCCTGAGCACGCTCCCACCTGCCATCTGCTGCTGCCTGACTGCCTGCTGCCCACGTGCCCTGCCATTTGCTGCCTGCACATCAGCCAGGGGTTCTGTTGCTGTGACCACCCCTGCTGGAACCGAAGACTCCCGACTGCTTTTCCATTGCCCCACAGCCCAGCCCCAGGACCCAGTTGCCCACCCACTCCTGCCTCTGTGGTTGCCATGTCGGGCACTGCAACATCTGGCACCAGTGGCAACCCCCGGCCAAGGAGGCAGAGGGGCACCAGCTTCACTGCCACCGAAGTTGGTGTCCTGGTGGAACATGTCCTGGGGCAGTATGATGCCCTCTTCGGAAGGTTGCGCGCCGACAAGGAAGGACGGACTCGGATCTGGATGGACATCGTGACTGCCATCAATGCGGAGGAGGTGGCAGTCCGTGACTACGAACGTGTCAGGAAGCGCTGGGAGGACTTCAGGTCCAGGACCCTCAACAAGGCCCGGTGCCTCCTGAAGGCAGCGGATGCTAAGGGGCGCCGGGGCCACTTGTCGGAAGATCAGATGAGGGTCCTGGAACGCATATCCCCAGCGCTCCACGTCCAGGTCCTTGAGAGGCAGACCCGTCTGGAGTCGAGCGGTAAGTGTACATGCATACTGATTGTAAGCTGTGCGTGTGGTGTGCCAGGAGTGTGCAGGTCGAACATGTATTTTTATGTGGGCAAGTAGGGGGGGTGTACAGGGCCGTGAGGGTGACACATGCGAGGGGTCTCATGTGTGACACATGGATGGTGCTTGTGTGTGTGGGCTTGCATGGCACAGGATGTGGAGGAATGATTGTCAGGTGTGACATGGATGTCGATCGGAACACTGCGACAGTTGGCGGAGGTGTACACATGCATGCAAGTTTGGTGGTGTGTGTGCATGTGTAGTGTACTCCCTATGTTGCATGTGATGTGTGGATGACCTTTGGCTGCTCATGCTGTTGTATGTGAATGGATGGTGCTGGCTGTTGCAATATGCCTGTGGTATGGCTCATGTGTGCAAGTTGAAATGACATGTGTGTTGGGGATTGTGATGCCATGTCTGAGGTTTACCAATGCCACTCATGTATGACTGTCTGTTTGTTTGTTTGTTTGTTTTATTATTTATAATGCGCGAGCGTACCCGGGGGTATCAGGGCGCAGATTTTACAAGAATTTTCGAAGCTTGGTTACAGTACACAAGGAATATACATAATACAAAAATAGGTGCACAAATGTTATATACAGTATATACAAATCATCAGTAAGGCCAGCAGGCGGTAATGTAACATACAGGTAAGCAAGAGGCACACGTGGTTACGATGTGTGCGTGTAGCGCTGGACACTACCTAGTCTTAGTGGGTCTCCAGTTTCAGCCAGGAGATTAACTTGGAGCGGAAGTTCTGATAGGGCAAGTCTACTCTAAGGTTTGGAGGCAGGGAGTTCCAGAGCTTGGCAGCTTTTACCGGGAAGCTGTTGCCTCCTATGGTGGCCCGTTTGTAGTGGGGGACAGATAGGCAATCTTTGTATGCGGTTCTGAAGGGTCTTGAGGAGGATTGTTTGTGGAACCTGTTGATCAGGTAGGTTGGGGCTGCGTTGTTGAGAGGCTTGTGGGTGAGAGATGCCGTTTTTAAGAGAATTTTATCTCTGGTGGAGAGCCAATTGTTCTGTTGGCTGAAACCTGTAATGTGTTCTCTTCTGGAAATGCCCAGAGCTGCTCTGAGAGCGTTGTTCTGAAGGGTTTGCAGTTTATTGGTGGTGGCCTTGGTGGATCCTAGGTAGAGGGCATTACAATAGTCGAGGCGAGACAGTATGAGGGCTCTGGCGAGTGTCAGACAGCTAGTGTCAGACAGGAAAGGTTTGGCTGCACGGATTAATTTGCACGTGTAAGCCGTGGAGGATGCAAGGGAGCTCACTTGTCTTTTGAGGGAAAAATTGGAATCTAGATAGAATCCCAATGTTTTGACCTCTTGTCCGACTTTGATGTTGTTCCCGTCAATCATGAAGGAGTTATAGGCCGGGCCAAGTTTCTTTATACTGATTGTGGTGCCTAAGATGATGAGTTCTGTTTTATCATCATTCAGGCATAGTCCATGAGTAGCCATCCATGCCTGGATGATGATGTACACCCTATTTAGCAAGGCCAAGTCCTTTCCATAATCTCCTGAAAGCGGAAGGAGGATCTGAGTATCATCTGCATAGTTAGTGTAGGTGATACCGAGATGATCCAAATCATCGAAAAGGGGCTTGGTAAATATGTTGTATAATGTGGGGGAGACACAGGAGCCCTGAGGTACACCACATGTGATGGGTATAGGGTCTGCTGCCGCCGTGGGAGAGAAGACCCTCATAGTCCTGCCGTTGAGGAAGGATGTGATCCAGGTGATGGCCTCACTGGAGAAGTGAGCCGAAGTGTGGAGGTGTGAGCAAAGGACAGAATGATCGACCAGATCGAAGGCTGCAGAAAGGTCGAGGAGGAGGAGTAGGGCGGCTTGCCCGTTGTCTCTGAGCGAATCGATCTGCGCTTTCAAGTCAATAAGGGCGGTTTCAGTCCCGTGTTGGGGACGGAATCCAGATTGTCTAGAGCCTAAGAGGTTGTGTTCTTCCAGGTGCTTCTGTATTTGTACATAGGCAACCTTGTCCAGAATTTTTAGTAGAAAGGGAATAGTAGTTATGGGACGGTAGTTTGTGGGTATGGCTGGGTCAAGTGTGGGTTTTTTCAGTAGAGGTAGTACCCAGGATTGTTTTAGGTTAGTAGGGATGGAGCCAGTGGCAAAGGAGGCATTGATCAATTTTGTAATGAAAGGGGAGAGGTCGCGGGCAGCATCTTTAATGAGCTGTGCAGGGCATAGATCTCCCTGGCAATTAGACGGTTTCAGGGACAGGATAATTTTTTCGACTTCCAGTATGTTGACTTTGGCGAATTTGAAGCGGGCTAGGTCAGTGGGCATGGGCTTGTCCGGAATTTTTGAGTTGAGGGTGTCATTCAGGGATGCTCTTTTGCTGGTGATTTTACTTTGAAGAGTCGCAATCTTGTTTGCTAGGGCACTTTGAATTTCTGAGCACCAGTTTTTATCTTTGGTGCACGTGTCAAGGGGTGCTATGGGGGTTTCTATTTCTTTAAGGATGGAGAAAAGTTCTTTCATGTTAGATTTAGCTTGGGATATACGAGAGTCAAAGGAGGCTCGTTTGGCCAGGTAGATTTCTTTTTTGTAGAGTGCAGCTAGTTTGGAGAGTTTTAGTTTGTTAGAGACTGAAGGGGATTTTTTCCAGATGGCCTCGCAGTTTCTTTTTTGCTGTCTTAGTTTTTTGAGGAATGGTGTGTACCATTTGTTAAGGTGCGTTTTCGGTTTACTGGATCTCAGTTTAAGGGGTGCGATGCGGTCCAGTGAGGTGGCCATAATCTTGTTATATTCTTCAACTAAGGACTCAGGGTCCAGGTTATCAGGAAGTGAGTTGAGAGTGGGGAGTAGGTCAGGGATAAGTCTTTCTACTGTCATGTTCTTCTTGTTTCTAGTGAGAGTGGGTGGGGCCTTAATGGTGGGCGGGGGTGAGGGTCTGTCGGTGGAGAGCATAAATGATACCAGATGGTGGTCAGTCCAGGCTTGGGGTGAGATATTTGTAATGTTCACTAGGCAGTACTGGTCGGCCACCCAGTCAAGTGTTCTACCTTTCGTATGCGTGGGTGTCATACATCTTTGCACAAAGCCTAATTCAGTAAGAGTATTAGCTATGGTACTAGCGGAATGGTCTTCTAGGTCATTGTAGCCCAAGTTAAAGTCTCCTAAGGTGAGAGCTTGAGTGGAGCTTTTGAGGTTGCTGGATAGGATGGAGTTAAGGTCTTCATCGAAGGTGCCAATGGGGCCTGGCGGACGGTAGATCAAGTAGATGTTAAGAGTTTGGGAGTTAGTGAGTGGTATTTTGACTGCTAGTGATTCGCAAGAGAGGGCGTCGGTCGAGGTGGCTAGTCTCATGGTGAGACTGCACTTATGGATAAAGGCGACACCGCCTCCTCTAAAATTAGGGCGGTCTTGTCTCAGGATGGAATAGTTATCTGGGACTGCCAACATAAGCATAGGGCCTGCTGCTGGGTGTAGCCAGGTCTCAGTGATGGCGAGGAAGTCAAGGTCTTCGGTGAGTATTAAGTCTGCAATTTCTGTAGCATGAGCTACTAGCGACCTGGCATTGATCAAGGCTCCCTTGATATTGGGGCTAGCTTTGTTTTTAGAGATAGTGGCTATGTTTTTTGAAGTAGTAGTAGTATGGCGCTTGTCTTGTGTAAGTTTAGGGGTACTCTGGTTGCGGGAGTTCTGAAGGGTTTGTAATGGGTTACTGGATTGTGTGGAGGTGTTTGGTCGCGGTGGCAGCGATCTAGAGTTTTGTGTAGTGGGCAGTGAGCGGGCAAGTGGTTCGTGGATTTTGTCTAGTCTGGCTCTAAGTCCTAAGTTCCTTTCTGCTTTCTGTGGTGGTGCGAGGGTGACTGGAAGGTAGCAGTGTCTGAGAGTCGTTTAAATCTAGGTAAGGTACTTGGTTGTTGTGTCTGGGTAGGGCTGGCATGTTAGGTAGGTGTGGAGCCATCTTGGTCGGAAATGTGTTATTGAGGCTGATCATGAAGTAGGCAAGCAAGATGGAGGTGAGTAGATACATGCTAAATGGTGGGGTCGAGAGTGTTATGGAGCGCTAAATAATACCTGAATTGGGGTGGCCGCACGTGGATGGGATGGTCTATGTAGCCCCTAGATAAGGGTAGTTGATGAGGCTGTGATGCCGGGGGTCTGGCAGACGGCAGACACTGGCACGTGCAGGGGGTCTGGCAGACGGTAGACACTGGCACGTAACAGGCATGAAACAGGCACTAGCCTTGTTTCAATAGTGTGGTCTAAGTACGACCATAGGGCACAACACAGTAGTGTGGTCACTATGCGACCATAGAGCACAACACAATAGTGTGATCACTATGCAGCCATAGGGCACAACACAGTAGTGTGGTCTAAGTACGACCATAGGGCACAGCACAGTAGTATGGTCACTATGCGACCATAGGGCACAACATAGTAGTGTGGTCACTATGCGACCATAGGGCACAACACAGTAGTGTGGTCACTATGCGACCGTAGGACACAGCACAGTAATGTGGTCACTATGCGACCAAAAGGCACGACACAGTAGTGTGGTCTAAATACGGCCATAAGGCACAACCCAGTAGTGTGGTCTAAATACGACCATAAGGCACAACACAGTAGTGTGGTCTAAATACGACCATGAGGCACAACACAGTAGTGTGGTCTAAATACGACCATAAGGCACAACACAGTAGTGTGGTCTAAATACGACCATAGGGCACAGCACAGTAGTATGGTCACTATGCGACCATAGGGCACAACATAGTAGTGTGGTCACTATGCGACCATAGGGCACAACACAGTAGTGTGGTCACTATGCGACCGTAGGACACAGCACAGTAATGTGGTCACTATGCAACCAAAGGGTATGTGACTAGTAGTAGAGACCATAGACCCATCTGAGTGGGGGTGGCTAAGAGTCCGTGCATGCAGTAATGTCCCGGTACTTGCAGGTACTGTCATGTGTGTATGAGTCCATTGGACAGTGCCCTGATGCCTGTGTTTTCTTTCTCCCTGTCTGCAGCGTCAACTGATGAAGAGGGCGGAGAACGTGCTGTGGAGCACAGCGGCAGGGGTCGCACCACCAGCCGGAGACGCAAGGCCCGGATCCCCTCCCAGGCTCTGATCTCGTCGGGGAGTGAGGAGTCCGGTGCCGTGTCCCAGGCCGCAGCTGCCGAGGGGAGGTCCAAGAGGTGGAGGTTGGAGTTGGACTCCTCGGCAGCAGAAGGGGCACCTGGGACCCCACAGGGCCCAATGGAGGAAGATGGCACAGAGTCATCCAGGTTGGTGGGGGGTTTGGAGGAGGAGGAGGCCGTGCAAGCGACAGAGGCGGGGTCTGGAGGTGGGGATTCCACTGGTGCTAGTGGTGCAGTGCAGGATCTGGGACAGGAGGCAGCACAGGCTGCCGCGGAGGTGCCTGTGTGCAATCCTGTCCCTGCTCCTGTCACTGCATCATCTTGCACCAGCGGGGATGCCTACCTCCAGACCCGTTCTCAGGGAGGGGATTGGCTTACAACACCTGGCCTTCCTCTCCCTGCGGATGTGGCTATCCTGCACCAGGTTGAGCCTGTCCATGGTGGGGTGGCGTTGCGTCAACGGGCCATGCGAGCTGACCTGCAGTCTTTTCATGATGAGTCTGCACGTCTTCTTGCATGGCTCGTTGACTGTGTTGACCCACTGGGACAGCTCACCAGGGCTGGATTCCTCCGTTTCCTGGACCTTATTCCGACTCCCTCCTCCACGGAATCCCCTATGCCCCAGTCGTCCTCCATGCCATCTTCCTACCCATGTGTCACCTGGGTGCCCTGTGGAGCTGCCTCCGACCGTGCGGCCAGGCTGGTGGACAACAGATCCCTGCCACAGTCGGGAGTCGGACGTCCAGCTGGAGGAGGATGTGCAGGCACCATCGTACAGGGCACATGGACAGCAGCAGCTGCAGCAGCAGGAGGCTGTAGGTGGGAGCCACGATAGCTCGGGGCCTTCAACATCGGAGGGGCAGGCATCGGCCGGAGGGCAGGAGGACCCTGGACAGGAAGTGTCTTCCGTGTGGCAGCGGTTGGGCCACGCCATAGATGCGGAGCGGCGGCGGGTAGAAGAGGCACGGCTCACGATGGTCAGGGCGGAGAACTCCATGCATAGGGCCCTGAGGCGGGCCGAGTGCCTCGAGGCAATCCGCAGGGAGTTGGAGGTGAACATGTCGGCGTCCCTGCGGACCCTCGGGGCCATGGGACAGGACCGCCTCCGGGACATAGACGAGGAGTTCGATGGTGCCCTGGCCCGGAACACCACTAAGTGAGCCGCTGGACTGGCCCGCCGCCATTGTATATAGTTATTTAGTGATAGGTTTCCTTTATAGTTTATTTTTATTTGGAGTCGACGGACCCTGCTCCACCTTTTGTATATAGTTTCATTTTAAATAGGTTTTTTGGTAGGTTTAATTTCTTCTGTTGGGATGATGGACCCTGAATACTTTGTACATAGTTTGACTTTGGATTTGGACATTTTTTTTACTATGAATATTTTTTCCCATGGAGCAATGTTTTTCTATTTATTTTTTTCCCTTCATTTCCTTTTTATGGACTTGAACTTTGGAAGAAATCTTTTTGGATTATCATTTATTGATTTTAATTTGAAAAGGGACAGCCAGCTTAATTTTTTTTTTTTTTTTACTTGTGTATTTTGTTTAATTTTGATTGCCATTACTGTTGTTATTAATACATTATTTGGATTTTTTCATTCTTCAATGTGTGGTTTCATCTCATTGTTTTCATGCTTGTCATGATATGGGTTTTCAGGTTCACTTGCAACCATTGTGTGTGTGTGAGACACATGTGTTGATTTACATTGTTTCCATTGGAGTAGTATCATGGGCACATGTAATACTTGGTTGTGTCTTTGGGCTGTGGTGGCTGGCCATGAGGCCCATGCTTGAGGATTGTCAGGGCATGTGGGCAGGGAGACATGAGTGGGGGCCTGGTGGAGGCTGGCCATGGTGGCTGGGGGGTGGGGAGGGGGGTTTCAGACATGAGTGGGGGCCTGGTGGGGGCTGCCCATGGTGGCTGGGGGGGGGGTGGGAGACATGAGTGGGGGCCTGGTGGGGGCTTCCCAGGGTGGCTGGGGGGTGGGGGTGGGTGGGAGACATGAGTGGGGGCCTGGTGGGGGCTGCCCATGGTGGCTGGGGGGTGGGGGTGGTGGGAGACATGGGTGGGGGCCTGGTGGAGGGTGCTCCACACTGCTGGGGGGGGTGGGGGTGGTGGGAGACATGAGTGGGGGCCTGGTGGGGGATGCCCATGGTGGCTGGGGGGTGGGGGTGGTGGGAGACATGGGTGGGGGCCTGGTGGAGGGTGCCCCACACTGCTGGGGGGGTGGGGGTGGTGGGAGACATGAGTGGGGGCCTGGTGGAGGCTGCCCATGGTGGCTGGGGGGTGGGGGTGGGTGGGAGACATGAGTGGGGGCCTGGTGGGGGCTGCCCATGGTGGCTGGGGGATGGGGGTGGGTGGGAGACATGAGTAGGGGCCTGGTGGAGGCTGCCCATGGTGGCAGGGGGGTGGGGGTGGGTGGGAGACATGAGTGGGGGCCTGGTGGGGGCTGCCCATGGTGGCTGGGGGGGTGGATGGGAGACATGAGTGGGGGCCTGGTGGGGGCTGCCCATGGTGGCTGGGGGGTGGGGATGGGTGGGAGACATGAGTGGGGCCCTGGAGGGGGCTGCCCATGGTGGCTGGGGCGTGGGGGTCGTGGGAGACATGGATGGGGGCCTGGTGGAGGGTGCCCCACACTGCTGGGGGGGTGGGGGTGGTGGGAGACATGAGTGGGGGCCTGGTGGGGGCTGCCCATGGTGGCTGGGGGGTGGGGGTGGGTGGGAGACATGAGTGGGGGCCTGGTGGGGGCTGCCCATGGTGGCTGGGGGTGGGGGTGGTGGGAGACATGGGTGGGGCCTGGTGGAGGGTGCCCCACACTGCTGGGGGGGTGGGGGTGGTGGGAGACATGAGTGGGGGCCTGGTGGAGGCTGCCCATGGTGGCTGGGGAGTGGGGGTGGTGGGAGACATGAGTGGGGGCCTGGTGGAGGCTGCCCATGGTGGCTGGGAGGTGGGGGTGGTGGGAGACATGGGTCGGGGCCTGGTGGAGGGTGCCCCACACTACTGGGGGGGTGGGGGTGGTGGGAGACATGAGTGGGGGCCTGGTGGAGGCTGCCCATGGTGGCTGGGGGGTGAGGGTGGTGGGAGACATGAGTGGGGGCCTGGTGGAGGCTGCCCCTGCACTGCTGGGGGGTGGGGGTGATAGGAGACATGAGTGGGGGCCTGGTGGGGGCTCCCCATGGTGGCTGGGGGTGGGGGTGATAGGGGACATGAGTGGGGGCCTGGTGGAGGCTGCCCATGGTGGCTGGGGGGTGGGGGTGGTGGGAGACATGGGTGGGAGCCTGGTGGGGGCTGCCCATGGTGGCTGGGGGGTGGGGGTGGTGGGAGACATGAGTGGGGGCCTGGTGGAGGCTGCCCCTGCACTTCTGGGGGGTCGGGGTGATAGCAGACATGAGTGGGGGCCTGGTGGGGGCTGCCCATGGTGGCTGGGGGTGGGGGTGATAGGGGACATGAGTGGGGGCCTGGTGGAGGCTGCCCATGGTGGCTGGGGGGTGGAGGTGGTGGGAGACATGAGTGGGGGCCTGGTGGAGGCTGCCCATGGAGGCTGGGGGTGGGGGTGGGTGGGAGACATGAGTGGGGGCCTGGTGGGGGCTGCCCATGGTGGCTGGGGGTGATAGGGGACATGAGTGGGGGCCTGGTGGAGGCATCCCATGGTGGCTGGGGGGTGGGGGTGGTGGGAGACATGGGTGGGAGCCTGGTGGGGGCTGCCCATGGTGGCTGGGGGGGGGGGTGGGAGACATGGGTGGGGGCCTGGTGGGGGCTGCTCATGGTGGCTGGGGGGTGGGGGTGGTGGGAGACATGGTTGGGGGCCTGGTGGAGGGTGCCCCACACTGCTGGGGGGTGGGGGTGGTGGGAGACATGAGTGGGGGCCTGGTTGAGGCTGCCCATGGTGGCTGGGGGGTGGCGGTGGTGGGAGACATGGGTGGGAGCCTGGTGGGGGCTGCCCATGGTGGCTGGGGGGGGTGGGTGGGAGACATGAGTGGGGGCCTGGTGGGGGCTGCCCATGGTGGCTGGGGGGTGGGGGTGGGTGGGAGGCATGAGTGGGGGCCTGGTGGAGGGTGCCCCACACTGCTGGGGGGGTGGGGGTGGTGGGAGACATGAGTGGGGGCCTGGTGGGGGCTGCCCATGGTGGCTGGGGGGTGGGGGTGGGTGGGAGACATGAGTGGGGGCCTGGTGGGGGCTGCCCATGGTGGCTGGGGGGTGGGGGTGGTGGGAGACATGGGTGGGGGCCTGGTGGAGGGTGCCCCTCACTGCTGGGGGGGTGGGGGGGTGGGAGACATGAGTGGGGTCCTGGTGGAGGCTGCCCATGGTGGCTGGGGGGTGGGGGTGGTGGGAGACATGGGTGGGAGCCTGGTGGGGGCTGCCCATGGTGGCTGGGGGGGTGGGTGGGAGACATGAGTGGGGGCCTGGTGGGGGCTGCCCATGGTGGCTGGGGGGTGGGGGTGGGTAGGAGACATGAGTGGGGGCCTGGTGGGGGCTGCCCATGGTGGCTGGGGGGTGGGGGTGGTGGGAGACATGGGTGGGGGCCTGGTGGAGGGTGCCCCACACTGCTGGGGGGGTGGGGGTGGTGGGAGACATGGGTGGGAGCCTGGTGGGGGCTGCCCCTGGTGGCTGGGGGGGGTGGGTGGGAGACATGAGTGGGGGCCTGGTGGGGGCTGCCCATGGTGGCTGGGGGGTGGGGGTGGGTGGGAGACATGAGTGGGGGCCTGGTGGGGGCTGCTCATGGTGGCTGGGGGGTGGGGGTGGTGTGAGACATGGGTGGGGGCCTGGTGGAGGGTGCCCCACACTGCTGGTGGGTGGGGGTTGTGGGAGACATGAGTGGGGGCCTGGTGGAGGCTGCCCATGGTGGCTGGGGGGTTGGAGTGGGTGGGAGACATGAGTGGGGGCCTGGTGGGAGCTGCCCATGGTGGCTGGGGGGTGGGGGTGATAGGGGACATGAGTGGGGGCATGGTGGAGGCTGCCCATGGTGGCTGGGGGGTGGGGGTGGTGGGAGACATGAGTGGGGGCCTGGTGGAGGCTGCCCCTGCACTGCTGGGGGGTGGAGGTGATAGGGGACATGAGTGGGGGCCTGGTGGGGGCTGCCCATGGTGGCTGGGGGTGGGGGTGATAGGGGACATGAGTGGGGGCCTGGTGGAGGCTGCCCATGGTGGCTGGGGGGTGGGGGTGGTGGGAGACATGAGTGGGGGCCTGGTGGAGGCTGCCCATGGTGGCTGGGGGGTGGGGGTGGGTGGGAGACATGAGTGGGGGCCTGGTGGGGGCTGCCCATGGTGGCTGGGGGGTGGGGGTGATAGCGGACATGAGTGGGGGCCTGGTGGAGGCTGTCCATGGTGGCTGGGGGGTGGGGGTGGGTGGGAGACATGAGTGGGGCCTGGTGGGGGCTGCCCATGGTGGCGGGGGGGTGGGGATGGGTGTGAGACATGAGTGGGGGCCTGGTGGAGGCTGCCCATGGTGGCTGGGGGGTGGGGTGGTGGGAGACATGGGTGGGGGCCTGGTGGAGGGTGCCCCACACTGCTGGGGGGTGGGGGTGGTGGGAGACATGAGTGGGGGCCTGGTGGAGGCTGCCCATGGTGGCTGGGGGGTGGTAGACATGGGTGGGAGCCTGGTGGGGGCTGCCCATGGTGGCTGGGGGTGGGGGTGGTGGGAGACATGGGTGGGGGCCTGGTGGAGGGTGCCCCACACTTCTGGGGGGTGGGGGGGTGGGAGACATGAGTGGGGCCCTGGTGGGGGCTGCCCATGGTGGCTGGGGGGTGGTAGACATGGGTGGGAGCCTGGTGGGGGCTGCCCATGGTGGTTGGGGGGTGGGGGTGGTGGGAGACATGAGTGGGGGCCTGGTGGAGGCTGCCCATGGTGGCTGGGGGGTGGGGGTGGGTGGGAGACATGAGTGGGGGCCTGGTGGGGGCTGCCCATGGTGGCTGGGGGGTGGGGGTGATAGGGGACATGAGTGGGGGCCAGGTGGAGGCTGCCCATGGTGGCTGGGGGGTGGGGGTGGGTGGGAGACATGAGTGGGGGCCTGGTGGGGGCTGCCCATGGTGGCTGGGGGGTTGGGGTGGTGGGAGACATGGGTGGGGGCCTGGTGGAGGGTGCCCCACACTGCTGGGGGGTGGGGGTGGTGGGAGACATGAGTGGGGGCCTGGTGGGGGCTGCCCATGGTGGCTGGGGGGTGGGAGACATGGGTGGGAGCCTGGTGGGGGCTGCCCATGGTGGCTGGGGGGGTGGGTGGGAGACATGAGTGGGGGCCTGGTGGGGGCTGCCCATGGTGGCTGGGGGGTGGGGGTGGGTAGGAGACATGAGTGGGGGCCTGGTGGGGGCTGCCCATGGTGGCTGGGGGGTGGGGGTGGTGGGAGACATGGGTGGGGGCCTGGTGGAGGGTGCCCCACACTGCTGGGGGGGTGGGGGTGGTGGGAGACATGGGTGGGAGCCTGGTGGGGGCTGCCCCTGGTGGCTGGGGGGGGTGGGTGGGAGACATGAGTGGGGGCCTGGTGGGGGCTGCCCATGGTGGCTGGGGGGTGGGGGTGGGTGGGAGACATGAGTGGGGGCCTGGTGGGGGCTGCTCATGGTGGCTGGGGGGTGGGGGTGGTGTGAGACATGGGTGGGGGCCTGGTGGAGGGTGCCCCACACTGCTGGTGGGTGGGGGTTGTGGGAGACATGAGTGGGGGCCTGGTGGAGGCTGCCCATGGTGGCTGGGGGGTTGGAGTGGGTGGGAGACATGAGTGGGGGCCTGGTGGGAGCTGCCCATGGTGGCTGGGGGGTGGGGGTGATAGGGGACATGAGTGGGGGCCTGGTGGAGGCTGCCCATGGTGGCTGGGGGGTGGGGGTGGTGGGAGACATGAGTGGGGGCCTGGTGGAGGCTGCCCCTGCACTGCTGGGGGGTGGAGGTGATAGGGGACATGAGTGGGGGCCTGGTGGGGGCTGCCCATGGTGGCTGGGGGTGATAGGGGACATGAGTGGGGGCCTGGTGGAGGCTGCCCATGGTGGCTGGGGGGTGGGGGTGGTGGGAGACATGAGTGGGGGCCTGGTGGAGGCTGCCCATGGTGGCTGGGGGGTGGGGGTGGGTGGGAGACATGAGTGGGGGCCTGGTGGGGGCTGCCCATGGTGGCTGGGGGGTGGGGGTGATAGCGGACATGAGTGGGGGCCTGGTGGAGGCTGTCCATGGTGGCTGGGGGGTGGGGGTGGGTGGGAGACATGAGTGGGGCCTGGTGGGGGCTGCCCATGGTGGCGGGGGGGTGGGGATGGGTGTGAGACATGAGTGGGGGCCTGGTGGAGGCTGCCCATGGTGGCTGGGGGGTGGGGTGGTGGGAGACATGGGTGGGGGCCTGGTGGAGGGTGCCCCACACTGCTGGGGGGTGGGGGTGGTGGGAGACATGAGTGGGGGCCTGGTGGAGGCTGCCCATGGTGGCTGGGGGGTGGTAGACATGGGTGGGAGCCTGGTGGGGGCTGCCCATGGTGGCTGGGGGTGGGGGTGGTGGGAGACATGGGTGGGGGCCTGGTGGAGGGTGCCCCACACTGCTGGGGGGTGGGGGGGTGGGAGACATGAGTGGGGCCCTGGTGGGGGCTGCCCATGGTGGCTGGGGGGTGGTAGACATGGGTGGGAGCCTGGTGGGGGCTGCCCATGGTGGTTGGGGGGTGGGGGTGGTGGGAGACATGAGTGGGGGCCTGGTGGAGGCTGCCCATGGTGGCTGGGGGGTGGGGGTGGGTGGGAGACATGAGTGGGGGCCTGGTGGGGGCTGCCCATGGTGGCTGGGGGGTGGGGGTGATAGGGGACATGAGTGGGGGCCAGGTGGAGGCTGCCCATGGTGGCTGGGGGGTGGGGGTGGGTGGGAGACATGAGTGGGGGCCTGGTGGGGGCTGCCCATGGTGGCTGGGGGGTTGGGGTGGTGGGAGACATGGGTGGGGGCCTGGTGGAGGGTGCCCCACACTGCTGGGGGGTGGGGGTGGTGGGAGACATGAGTGGGGGCCTGGTGGGGGCTGCCCATGGTGGCTGGGGGGTGGTAGACATGGGTGGGAGCCTGGTGGGGGCTGCCCATGGTGGCTGGGGGGTGGGGGTGGTGGGAGACATGGGTGGGGGCCTGGTGGAGGGTGCCCCACACTGCTGGGGGGGTGGTGGGAGACATGAGTGGGGGCCTGGTGGGGGCTGCCCATGGTGGCTGGGGGGTGGTAGACATGGGTGGGAGCCTGGTGGGGGCTGCCCATGGTGGCTGGGGGGTGGGGGTGTTGGGAGACATGGATGGGGGCCTGGTGGAGGGTGCCCCACACTGCTGGGAGGGGTGGGGGGTGGGAGACATGAGCAGGTGTGCAGGGTAGTCCCCTGTTTTGTGGGCTGCCTGCAGGGGCCGTGGAGGGTGTACAGGGTACACCTGTGAGGACCCACCCAGCCTAATCGCGTGTGATTATTCCCGCGCACCCCTGTAATACACGTACCCAGCCAAATCCTGTGTGATAATTCCCGCGCACCCCTGTAATACACGTACCCAGCCAAATCGCGTGTGATTATTCCCGCGCACCTCTGTAATACACGTACCCTGGCTAATCGCGTGTAAAACTTCACGCGTACCCCTGTCATACACGTACCCAGCCAAATTGCGTGTGAAAATTCCCGCGTACCCCTGTAATACACGTACCCTGGCTAATCGCGTGTTTAACTTCACGCGTACCCCTGTCATACACGTACCCTGGCTAATCGCATGTAAAACTTCCCGCGTACCCCTGTTATGAACGTTACCCGCTTTGCGTTCCTTGTTTGGCAGCCCTGTAAACTGGTCCAGGGTTAGCGCAGCCCTTTGCGATGATTTAGCGATTTTGATGGCTTTTCCTTGCGCGAGGGCGTTCTTGGGGGCGTTACTGGCGCTGCTGCAGGGTCGCTGCGATACTCTGCGCCACGGCTGGTTTGGGAGCCTAAAATCCATGAATACGCTGTGCGCGGAAATCGGTTTTGGTTCACGCGCCTGGCGCAGACAATCGCACGCGGACACTCTGCGCCAGCCGCTTGCGACACTTTTCTGCGAAATTCTATGAATTACCCTGTAAATCTGTGATGATATTAGCATGTCTGAGCATATGAATACCCTATACTAAAAGAGTTGTATTCTCTATTCTTCATCTGAATTTAAAGATTACCCTGAAGGTTTTCGAATGAAATACAGTGTGAATTTTCGCTCCTGAAGAATGGGTGGCAGTCTCGAAAAGCGCAGAGCAGACATCTTTACAACTTGTTAAGGATTTCCTTTTGAATTGTATGTGTTGTACAAATATTGAGCACTGAATTGTGAATAATTTGTACATCTTTGATGTTACAATTAACTTAAAAAATATGTTTTTGCAAAACAACGTGTAATTGAATTCATTCAGATATCATTTGAGATTAGTATTCAAAACTATTGTTTGTTGTACAATAATACTTGGTGTGCAGGGGACGCAAGTGTTCCACAGACAGTGGACACCGGTTTCTTTACTATTGTTATTATGCAACCCAGTGGCAGGGTTGTTTCTCTCTCCCGTACACCCTCTTACTAATATAGAGACTGTCAATTGGTTTTCTAATACCAGTGTGCACCTGTATACCAGATGTTTTGCATGCTCATGGATAGCAATGTCTATTGATATGATATGATATGATGTGGCATTTATAACGCGCCTGTTGTACACAAGTGTTTCTAGGCGTGAAAACCCAACGTGATATTTTCCAAAAACAAAAAACACACAACAAAAGGTTTCTCTGGCAAAAAGCTTTCCCACACAGTCCTGCTCCGTGGCAAGAAAATACATTGCGGCCTAATCTCCTTTCAATAACACCACTGTTTCAGGCTTGCTCTTCTTCTTGTAGCCAAACTCAACCCTAATGTAAATAGGAATTGATTTGTCCTCTATAGGCATCCAAACTCACTTTATAAATCACATGCAAACATCACAATCTCACCAGAATTGTTGCATGTGTAACCGAATCCTCATTTGAGTACCAAGATCCTTTGATTTGGCCACAGGCTCCCATGGAGGCACCCAAATTCAGTCGTTGAAATTGTGGGAATTTGCAGGTGGATTCTCTCGAGATTATGGCTAGTATTTGCCCAAGAACCTAACATGCTGTAATAGTTCCAGTTCTGAAGAGGCACACATCAGCCACCTTATAAATGTTTATTAACAGATCTCCAAACTCATGCAATATCCAGATCCTAAAATCGAAGGTCAACCCTCAATAGAGGTGGGACAATGTGCTTCTGACTTTGGGCCTCATTACACGGAATGCGGTAAGGGCTTAACGTTACCGGTAAGGGTACCGGTACCGGTAAACCCTTACCGCCTTACTACGAGGTCCCTTTGTGGGACCCGGCCTCAATGGCGGGTTTTACCAGCCGTTAAGGAACAGGCCCGCAAAGTGACCTTGGGGGCAATTACGGTACCGCAAATTCTCAAATGGGAATGGGGAAGGGCCTTGGTGAATGGGGAATTACCGCCCGCCAACCTTAGAATGCGGCGGTAATTCCCAAATTCACCAAGGCGGAATCAGTAAAATACTGGCGGCAACCATGGCGCTATTAGCGCCATGGTTACCGTCGTCCATGTAATGAGGCCCTTTGTCCTGATAGAAATTGAGAGTTTGTAGTGTAGTTATTGTCTCTAACTGCTGGAGAAGCCCTACAGTCCTGTATGCTGAGCAATTGACATTTTAAAAAATTAACAGTCCCTTCATTGAGGAAGAATATGAAATGGCATATACCCACGGCCAACACACAATCTCTTATGATGACAATGAGATGTTATATGGGACTTGTCAGACAGCCAACACCTGAGCAGAGTCTTTCGTGCTTCATGTTAGTGGGAAACTGATAGTTTTAGGAGTTACTGAGAGGCCCTGACCAGTTGCTGTTTTTCACATGCTTCTGCTTAGTGTTAGAGTAATGTTTTTTTTTTAACTTTGCATTGGCTCATGATGATTCTACCACTTGGAAAAGGTTTTCTTGTTCAACCAGAGGCCACAGCCACAGACTGGGTTCTCCGGTTTTATTCACAGGGAAAAGACACCTACATTGTTCTGAGGATTTTTCCCTGGATGCAGCCCCTACTAAAGTTATTTTTTTTCCACAGCACACAGCTACCCACTAATGTTCGCCAGTTTGTTCACATGATGTTGCATCCCACTTAAGTTCTTGAGTTTCTTCACAGGGCACAACCACCCGAGAAAGTTCTAAATCTGTCCCACAGCCCATTTCATAAGGATATCCAGCTCTCCCAATGTCCTCTGCCACCCTCACATGGGGCAGTCTCACTGTGAGTCTAGTCCCTACCCTAATTGTCCTTTTCCTTCCCCCTGCACAATTCCCTACAGGGGTCGGGGGTTATGGAGCTATATGTGCCTCCTCAGGTTGCCCACCACCTCCATACAGTCCAGCTGTTCCGGCTAATGGATTGGTTGTAATAAAGGCAATAGAGGCCTCATGCCTCATAATGTAGTGAAAGGGGTCCTTCCCAGAAATGGGCACTGCCCGTAGTGCACTACCCCAAATGGTAGTTGTGTGATTCTAGCAACAGGGGCCTGATGCTGGAAAGAGTTCCCAGTACCACTTTCACCACTTGGGCAGACTGATGGAGACATTTTTGTGCTATGTGCTGATGACACTGCAGTGATGCACCGTCTCCCTAGGAGGTGCTTGGACTCTCTCAATCCTCCTCACTTCCACGGTAGGGTTGGTGGTGGCAGCCAGGTCACTGTGGATCTATGTTGAGGAAGAAGACAAATTTGCCAGGTAGGCTTTTTGCACCACCTGCAAACATGGTTCCTCGTGCCTGTCGTCCATAGGGTGTTGCCCTTGCACCTGGACCTCTGATTCCGTGTCACCTCGTTCCAGCACAACCCCCCTATTGCAGAAGAGCACAGACTCCTTCCCCCTGATGATCTTCCCGTGTGGCAGGGCACAATAGGACCACATTGGACCTAAATCCAGGAGAATATGGGCTGTTTAGGGGAGTCTCCACTTCCTAGGGTTTATCTTGTGACTGGATTCCCCCACTCCCATGGCAGAAAGATGCTCCTCGTCTTCCACCTGCCTGTATCCCTCTTCTACCTGCACTGACTCGTACCCCTTCAAAGTAGATCCACCACCTGCAGCGGCAACTCTGCATTCTCATCCTCCTGAGCCTCCTCTTTTTGGACCACCACAACATCCTCAGCAGCACGCTTACCTTGCTGCATGGAGACAACTTCCTCCTAAGTGCCCTCTACGCAGACAGCTGCATACTCCAACTACAGGGTGGTTTCTGCAGCTACTGATGAATACCACATGAGGACCATGCCCTCCCAATCCTCCACTGGCATTGTCTCCATGGGGACACGCGCTAGTGGCCTGGTCTCCCCTGTCTCAGTGGGGCAGACAGTAGAAACACTGCTTCAGCAGGAGGTTCACATAAGGCCCTGCCACCTTTGCCTCTTTGCTGCTAGTCAGGGACACCTCCGATGGACCTGCCTCCTTCCTAACACCTTCTGTTGAGTTCCAACCAATGCCTCAACCTCCCCTAATGCTCAGATGATTGGCAGTGCTGCATGTCTCAGTCATGCTAACCAGCATTCACAAACAGCATGCAGTTCCCCCTTTCTCATCCCCCTCCTTCTGCAAGGAGAAATCAATCTGGTTCTATAGCTCACCTTCAAATGTCACCACTACCCCTCCCTGGGTTGTATGTGCTGTGAGAATCACTAGTGGCAAATGGCAAAACTGATTGAGAAATATGTGGGGGTACTACCCAAGAACACGAAATGGTGGAACACCAAATAAGAGCCAAGAACCCAAGCACATTCCCAATATAAGAAGCAAGCAAAGTTAAATAGGTACTATACTAAAACAACAACGACATGACAAGCCAACAGAATAGCAAGAGGGAGATGAGAGAATAAAAAAAAACATGAAAAGAGAAACTGTGAAAGGGTAAACAATATTTTTTGTTGTGGTTTTGGGAAATAGCACTAAGGGCTGGAAAGACTTTTGGTGTTTACTGAAAATGGAAATTTGGGAAACTAGCAAAATACTATCAACATATTACACAAACATTTAAATGAAAAGGCACACAAATGTCATACAAAATCAAAGCAAGGGCCAAGAAATTAGACATAATATCAACACAAACAGATGTAAGCCCTCAAAATTCATCAAAACCTGCTCCAAAGCACCCATAACCCACCAAACTCCATCCAAGTGTGAGCTGCCCTGTCCACCCCTGTCCTTACAGCCTAACGGAATCCACAAAGGAATAGGAAGTGAGTTGTACTTTATATAGAGGGTCAAACTTCGTTTAGGTAATTCTATGCCTCTGATTGGCTGAACAAGCTCAAACACACTTAATTTGTCAACCGGAGAGGTCTCTGACTGGCTTGAAAATTGCACAAATAAACCCAGTATTCATCCTGAGATCAGATTATTGTGATCAGACGATGAATCATCAAAAGAGACGGGAAAGTCTCCCACACGTTTGTCCTGGGATTCGTGTGTGCCACAACCAATCCTATTCCTGCAGTTATGGCAAATCTTTCCTAAAAGATATATGAAATCGACCGGGTCATTGTTTTGCAAATGTATCCAGGTTTACTCAAAAGAGATATTACACTCCACTAAATAAGGAATTGGCTACACATCACATGGGCTCTGGTACTCTCGCTCTCTCTTTCACTGCTGCAATGAAGTCTACACAGGAGCACTGAAACAGGTAATTTAGAAACTGCAATGGCTCTACGGTCAGCACCAATCTTTAGCAGCCCTAGAAACTTTCTACTGGTTGCCAGCATAAGAATCAACCTTAAAACTCTTGTGCACCATTCACGAGGCTAAGGAGAGAAGTGGGCCAGAATTCAGATAGAACCGGATTCAGGCCCGGCACTACATACCCACATACTATTTTAGGTCCAGCAATTCCTGAGCAACCTCTCTAGCCTAGGTCAATACAAATGAAAAAAAGCAAAGAGGAAAAAACTTCAGATTACAAGGAGCTGTTATCTGGGACCCCTGCGCATTCCACGCCATCATGTTAGCTGACGTGTCATCCTCATATATAACTTTATATATTGCTTCACTACTTCCTTGCTAGGTTCAAGCTATTTAAATGTCACCCGATGCCCTGAGATAAGCGCTCAATTCAGCATGACCTTATCGTGGAGTGCACGCTACAACATGCCTTTTATAAAGAGGCCTTTATCTCCAAGCCAAAAACCATCAGAACAACCACCAACCCTTACTCCAACAAGAAGGGAGCTTGGCAAGCTATGCAACAGTCAATCCCACAAACTCTGACCTAGCTGAGGCCTCTTCCTGGAATAGCCACAGGTGAATGGCAGTCAGCTGATATGGTGACACCGTCAGCATCAAGCATCATTTCATGGGCATGGCGACACCTCTTATTTCTAGTGACTGCGGGCAATTCAGGTCCTCGTTGGTATGCAAGTCCGGCTTCGGAGCCAGAGAAAAGCAATGGCTCCTGCCGAAGGTTCTGGGCTCAAGATAACCCGTGTCGTTGCTGTGAAAGTTAAACGTGTTTGACTGGAGGTTTCACTCGTGCAGTTTTCCATTCAGCTCTTTGTCATAATTCAACACCGTGAAACGTCCATCTTGTTACTCATTGACTGCGTTTTGTTTTAACTATAAATGAAGCCACCGAGTGCTTCCAAGTTGGTAATTGCTGGCAACGGGATGTAATTGAATCGTGTGATCCCCTGGCTTGTAATGACTTTGCAATTGTGTGGGCCCACGGACCATGGTGTTCTACAATAGTGATCAGAGTGAGTACAGCAGGTCTTTGTAGTGCAGAGTGTAGCCTTAATGCGACACACTTTGCAAAGGCACAGGAATTGTTCTTCCTTCCTAGCCCGAGTTTATTGGAACGTCAACAGCATTTACCTTTACATTTCCACGCAAAATGGTTTGAGCTGATACGTAATTTAAAACAATATTAACATGAAGCCAAACCCCGATGCCTAAATCGGAAATCCAGCACTGCATTCCAAAATGGATGCTTTCTTGTTCCTATACAGTTTAGTTCACGTAAACCCTTGACCAAAACTCGCCAACGGAACCCCCATAGCCCACTAAGTGCTAATACTTGACACAGTAACAATTCAATCTAGAGGAAGAGGGTGGTGTAAATGGGTCCGTGATTCTTTTAAACTTTGTAGCCATTTTGCCATCCATCTTTGTCAACGTGGGGTTGACTTGGCTGCAGCGTTAATGATAGCTGTCAGAATAATGGTCTGATGTTCAAAGGTCAACAAAAATATGTAAAGGGCTCGAGGGCAAACGCGATGATGAAGTAACACATTAGGGCGGGCCGTTAAACGCCGCAGCGCCGCGGCCTCTCAGGGTTCACGGGAGAGCCGGAGCAGGGCGAGTAAATGGAGACGTCTCCGAGCAGTTTGGTCATGTTTAGAGATGAGAAAAGATGATACTAGCATTACCTAACAAGCACACACAATGCCATTTACTTAATTGCAGTGCTGACTTAGCAGCGAGCAAGATTGAACTTGTAGATGGAAAGGGAGCTTTTAGCTTCAAACAATGTTAACCCTTCGACGTAGATCTTAATTAAGAGCGTTCCTCGGAAGGCTGTTAACGTATTACTTTTAATATTTCTATTTATAAATGTGGCACGGTCAATGTCATTCAAAGGTAACGCGCCCAGTGTGATTGGATGCTTGTGTTGCACGCACAAGGGACATCACCCGGCGTTAGGGGCGCTTCTGACAGTCGCCGTTGTAGCCGTGAACCTTGCACTTTTAAGCAGTGGATACAAAAAAGGAAGCGCGAGATCTGGACAGAGGCAGAATTCATGTGGGCATCTAGGTTAGGGTGACCAGATTTAAGAAATAAAAAACCAGGACAGGGCAACTAACATAAAAGTACCACTAACTCTTGAAAGTGGCTGTCAATGCATTACACTCCGGTAGCTTTGGAGGAGAAGGGGGTTTAAGTGTTACTGGTAAAAAAAGAAACACATATTATAATTAATTTATCCCAAACTAACACTATCTTAAGTTGTAAAATGCAGCATTTATTCCATGTGAAGTTGTGCATCCTGCCGACTAGCTATGAAGACCTACTACAAAAAAACCAGGACGACTGAAGTTTCCAGTGGGAACAAAATCTTGAGAAACGGGGACAGAGCACCAAATATCAGGACAGTCCCGGCAAAACTGCGACGTCTGGCCACCCTAATCTATGTTAGCCATATACAGCATTGCAAATAGGCACGCAAGGCCGGCCTTAGGATTTGTTGGGCCAAGTGCGCACATTAAGTGCAGGGCCCATTACTGTGCATGGAGTGACATCAGAGGAAGTGACATCACATGATAATGACCACTAGGTAAGGAGGCTGCAGTGAACAAATGCACATATGTGTGGATATAAATATATATCACCTATTGTCAAGTTTCAATAATGTAAACTGTGCTGCTAGTAACTTCTATTATTTTTCCCCAGTTGGGGATTACGGGATTGGTGGGTGTATGCCTACCTGGGTTGCCCACATTGCCAACAGAGTGTTATCCTGAAGGGTTGGAATGGGGACAGGCCTGCACTGTTGGCTGGAGCCGATGATCACCCCAACGTGTGCTGGGGCCAGTTGGGGTGCTGTCAAAGTCTATTTGTATTGTATTACATTCTGGTGAAGCTTCAAAGTTACAAGCAGTTAACTCTTCTTCACATATGAAACCACACACTTAAGCACTGCCGTGAGAGTGGCCTGCCTCCTGCCCCCCCACACACTTCCAATAACTCCCCTGACATCAAGTACTAACCCACATCAAGAGTTCAATTGCCTACAAATGTATGCATATGAATGCAGGTGCTAACTATGAAAACGACATTACATTCCCTATTTTGTAGACATTTGGTGTTCTTAAAGCACCCTGTGGTTTTGGGAGTCTGCACTCTGATTTAAATAACTCAGAAAGGAACATGTGCTGGAGGGAGGCACATATTTTAGGCAGCTAACTGGTGCTTTGGATGTCCTTTCAAAATAAAAATGCCCCATTGCAGTTCTTAACACGTTAAGAACGCGTTGTCCCAAACAATGTTCTCTTAAATAGACCATCACCCATTTTAAATGTTCTGCTTTAAGAAAAAGTGATCAGCAGTGCTTACAAGGCCAGCAGCGCCTATTGGGCCACTGAGAGCAGGGTATTTGTCTCTCAAGAATCGCAGCAGTAGGTTGAGATGCAACACAATGCCTCACAGGACAAACTTGACATTCACAATCGTAAATCATGTGCCAGTAAAACTAATAACAGCATTAAATATGCCAGGAGAATTACCCATAATGCATATCATTGTTCCTGATTTAAAATCACCTCTGCCAGGAATTGTGAGTCAACCACATGCAGCCTGTCTGGTTAGTATTCACATGTCCACGTTGATTTATAACTTCTCTGTTCAATAACTTATTATCAATATATCATTGGCTGCTTTGTAATGGTTTATGAGAAGCCACCCTCAACACAAGGAGTCCCTTCCCTCCCCACTCAGGTGGTCATTCAACAAAATGTTTAACAGATTTTTTATTTTTTAGCCCTATCTCAGACACATATCATGCCCCTTGGATCCCTCTCCCGTGAGCTAACAATGAGCCAAGAAACAGGCTTGTATACGGGAAATATATTGGTATTTATTTAAATTAAAAGTAATAGAAATTAGCATGAAAATGTTAAACACCACTTTAACCGTGGCACAGCACAATCAACTTCTCTCAGCATAAATACATCACAAAAGTGAGTTAAACAGAACAAAATCACAATTTTACACTTTTTGCCAATTTCACTTCACAATATAATTGCACTGATCAATAATATTATTTCGCCCACATTTTTGGTTTAAAAAAAACACAGGGTGATTTATCGCTTTGTTTTTCACACTCACCCTTGCTTTGGTCTATGTTGGGCGGTCAGACAGAAAAATTTGAATGCTTTGCAGAATTTTGGATTTCAGAGCCCCCTTACTGAAAGGCCTGTGTTGGGGAAGCTGGATAAAAAAGTTGGACTGATTTAAGAGCAGAAAGACACCCCTCTTCCTTAAATAAGTCGGTGCCAGCTGGACAACAAGGATTACCCAATTAAATTATAGGTTATAGTTTTCAGTGCACACTGGGAAGTGAGCGTTGTTAATTTTGAATTTTAACCAAATTCAAACCATAGTGTTCTGCCAAATGGGGAATTAATTAAATTACTATTTTTGGTTACATAGGCTAAGGATCTACACAGTTGTGCTCCTCCCCCACCCACTATAAAGGGAAAGGATTCAGGACAAGCAGATGCCCCCACCTTTTGGTTTTTCAGGACTTATTTCTACTTTCATAGCAAACCTCTGTTTAAGGTTCAGGAAAGCCAGCTGCATCTTAGGACACCCGGGAAAGATAGGGCAGGGGTCTGGTCAATCCACTCTCAAAGATGGTCTCCCGCTCTCCACCACCGGACCCAGTCAGCTTTGAGGCCTTCCTAGAAATAGACAGCTCCACCCAGATGCTCCTCAGGTGTTTCTTTACAGCTGTCAGATGGCAAATTTCAGCAGCCTTCCTGATGGTCTGTCTCTTCTCTATGTCCTCCTATCGTTCTCCTTGTTCTGTCTCCCCAGTTTTTGTGCATGTCCTCTGTCCTAGTGCAGTCCCCCTTATAACCAGCAATGACATCACCAATTTTACAATCTTGGGGAAGTACCCTGCAGTAATCCCTGCTACTAGTATTGGACAGTTACCTCTCTCTCCTTCAAATCCCGCCTCCAAGTCAGGATTGGTTTATGGGTTTGGAGCACCATACAGCAATTCCCATTTGTAATCACCCCTTTGTTCTCCTTTCAACTTTTTGGTAATAACGAGTTATGTATCACAACTTCATGATTTTATTAGCAACTGCCATACTAAACATATTTTCTGTTTTGCCTGATAATGGAGAATTAGATAAGTCGACCACTGAATCCGTATTATCTAGCATGGCCATGTGGCACATTTCTGTCACTTCCACAGTTATGAATTTGTAAGTTTTTAAGCATATCCCTAATTTAATTTTCCACCCTCTCACCAACTCTCACATTTAGAACATGTTCAGATCAGCCAGAAACCTAGTCTAACTGGCCATTACAGTTCCCAGAGTCACAGGTAGATGTATTTTATATCCCCAAAATCGCCTAGAGATTACTTAAAAATGGTACAATAATGAAATCAATCCGCCTTTCGATGTCTGAGCAAAAGGCCTACATGATAATAGTCCTTTGCGGGACAAAAGGCAGTTTCTGCTTTCTGGCCATTTGTTTTCACTGGGTCAGCCTGTGACTAGACGTATTTTTGCTAGTTTTCTCTTTTGAAGTTGCAGCCCCCATTTTCATACATATTAGTCGTGCTAAAGCCATGGTTGATTTTTTTGTTGAAGTCCTTGCTTTCAGAGCCAGCAGGTCTGGAGAACACTGGCCTTTCAACACCATCTGCAGAACATTTTATCGCAGGTGGTCATTAGATGGGAGATGTGACATCCAAGCGGGAAGTGGGAGATTTCCTTTGTGAAGTTTTGACCACAGCCGGAAACAGGGTCTGCCTCGGGCTGACATTTTCCATGAACACAAAGTGGCTCTTCAAATGTCACTGGAGTTTTTTAGGTGAAACTTAATATACATTGCTTTTGTCAATGCACACACCAAGTTTTGTTTTCCTGACATTGATTTGTGAGCAGTGATATTTCTTTTTACTTTTGCTTTTGAAAGCCGTTTTTATCTGCACACACATGTGCAGGCCGTTTTTGTTTTCAATGTTTAAAAATCCTGTTTTCCATGTGATTGGGATCTTTTGTAAATTAAAATGCTGCTTGTCAATTGTTAATGACAGGTAGGCCCCTTTCCAGAGGGCTCTTTAACTTTACTTGAAAAACAAAAAAGAAAGCCAGGTCGTTTTTGTTTCAGTGGTTAAATTCTTGCTATTCATGTGAAAGGGACTTCTGTTTGGAGCCTTTAAATACACCCCAATTCCCCCTCCCTGTTCTTCCATGACTCTTTGTTGGGGAAGAGCAGGGCACAGTGGGGTTTCCATAGGTGTAATTTTCTTCATCAGCGAGTGGGCACTCCACTCTCTCCTTCCATCTCTGGGTTGGGGGTATGGCATGGCACCCCCTTTTTTCCTTCTTTTTGGAATGGACACTCCAGCCTCCCCTTCCATCTTTGGGTAGGAGGGCGTGGCACGGCACCCACTTTCTTCCGTCCTTTCCAGGTCTCCTGGGTTCGCACCGAACTCCGCTCTCACCTCCAGGCTGGAAGTTTAAGGAGGGTAGTTCTCTAATAAAAGCTAGAAAAAGAGTTTCAGTACTTTTTACACACATTTTTCCCCTAGAAGATTTACATAGAATTTACAACAACAACAATTTACAGTTATAACATGACGTTTCCATTTCACAAAGCACTTTTTAAAATTATTTTCGTCATTTGTACAATAGCACCAAGTAAATGACTCTCTGTTATACATATATTTGTGCATAAACTGTGCTTAAAGAAATTCTTTGCAACCTCCTCCTATAAAAAGAAACCCAAGCAAACATTGGAGGGACACACAGATATTGTTGTTGCAGATATGGACACTTTGACAACACTTGCCACTTTACATCAGGAGAGTGAAACAACACCAGGTGATACGTCAATAGACTTAGAAACATTGGGCATGTGCACAGGACTGCCATCAAAGATTAAATTAAAATGTAAATCAAAATGTAATCCATTAAGCACACAGAATTGCCACATTGAGGCTTTTTCCAATGTGGTCATTGATGACCTATAACAAGAAAGAAGAAACATTAAAAGGCATACTAAAGGCAACCTTTCCATGAAACAGAAAAAGGTTTTATCTGATATATACAAATTAGATAAATACATAATAAAAACGGCGGATAAGGGCTGTACTATAGTCCTAATGAACAAGCAGGACTATATTAAAGAAGCATATAGACAACTTAACAATGTGAAAAGCTATGGGAGACTCATTGCCAATCCTATTAAACAATTGGAAAGAAAAGTCTGGGATTTTTTACTAAAATGGCAAAGCGCAGGCATCCTGGAAGAAGACATGGTCAAATTTCTATTTACAAAACACTCTGTGATTCCCACCATATACTTTCTCCCAAAAGTTCACAAGAACCCACTAAACCACCGGGGAGACTAATTGTGACTCGAAAACATGTCCAGATTTGTGGACGAAGTGCTCTGTACCTTTGTATCTACTCTACCCTCATATGTAAGAGACAGTACTGACTTTCTATTCCGTGGGAATCAACATATATATTAGTGACCATTAGTGACCATGGATGTGGTATCTTTATATACGTCTATCCAACATAATGATGGTATGAAAGCATGTCAAACCTTTTTGAGCACACAATCGCTCAACTATTTTGAACATTCAAACATGATTCTTGAAATGATTAAACTCTGTTTGGAGAGCAATATTTTTATTTTCAACAATTAGATATTTTTTCAAATCCAAGGCACCGCCATGGCCACATCATTTGCGCCATCATACGCAAATTTAATGATGGGCAATTCGGAAAAAATCTGTTGTGTGGGCAGAAGAAAATGAGAAATACACTGAGAAAATAATATTATGGCTACGCTATATAGACAATGGCCCTCATTACGGCCTCGGCGGTAGCCATGCCGCTATTGGGGCATGGCTGCCGCCGAAATCGCATCCAGGTCTGGGTCCACGGAATGAGGAATTACCAGGCCATTCCGAGTTGGGAAGGCCCGGTAATTCCTCCCTCCAAGGACCCAGACGCGGTCCTTCCCCATTCCCATTTCAGCCCTGATAGGGCTGAATGGGAATGGGAGAGGGAGCAAACAACAGGCCATTACGAGTTGGCCCGTTTTTTGCTCCCGCTTCCCCTCACAGGACCCGGTAAGCACGCCTGATTTGAGCAGGCGTTAATTAGCAGGTCCCGGGAGGGGACCTCGTAATGAGGCGGTACGCGGTTAACGGCGCTGGCACCTTTTACGGCGCCGTTAACCCCATACCGCCAGGGTCGTAATGTGGCCCAATCGCTTTATCATCTGGAATGGTTCCACACAATCTTGGTGTGAATTTATAAAATTGTTGAATATGAATAATTTAAACTTAAAATTCACAGAACATCATAGACAACAATCCATTGTATTCTTCGATGTGAAAGTTAACATTGTGGGACAAAAAATTGGGTGTGAGCTACATAGAAAAGCTACAGGTGCAAATGTCCCCTTACATGCCAATAGTGCCCATCCTAAGAATCTTTTGTGGAGCATTCCATATGGCGAATTCATTTGCATTAGACAAAACTGAAGTGATATTAAAAACTTCGACCAAGCTAGCCAAACCACAGCCCAAAACTTTCTATGACAACAATATCCGAAAGAAGTTATTCAAACATCATACCTAAAAGTTTGAGAAATGGATAGACAGAAACTGTTGACAACATCAAAATACAACTCACAAAACACAGCAGAAGAAGATACTACAAGATTGAGCTTAACATTTGGAAGCCATTCGCAAATCATTAAAAATATTGTAAATAAATATTGGAAAGTCTTAAAGGTGGATAAAGATTTAGGTAAACTATTAGACGACCACCCTGACATAAATTTTTGTGAAAGCATTGTGATGTCATCTTTGATGTCATGGGTATTAGTCTTAGCAGTGCATGGTGGTGGCGCGAGTTATGATTGCTTAGCTTATCATAACTGGCGAATTCCAGGGAGTTTTCGGTTTTACCTGTAACCATAACGTCTCTTTAATAACATTTTTTCACTGAATTTCATAGGATTTTAGTAGCACAACTTAACCATAACGTCCCTTTAACAACATTTTTTGGTGAATTTCATAGGTCTTTAGTAGCACAATTTAAACATAATGGGCCTCATTACACGGTAGGCGGTGGACCAAGGTGCTATTAGCACCTTGGTCCATGCCGGTAAAATACCGGCACCGCCTTGGCGGAAAGGGGATTTACCGCCCCATTCCAAGGTTGGAGGGGCGGTAAATCCCCTTTCCGCCATTGCCCTTCCCCATTCCCATTTCTGCCCCATAGGGCTCTATGGGAATGGCGAAGGCGCTAATTACGGCACCGCAATTTTGTGGTGCCGTAATTAGCTCCGAGGTCCCTTAGCGGGTTGGATATTAACGCCTGCAAGAAGCAGGCGTTAAATCCTCCAACCCGCAAAGGGACCTCGTAGTACGGCGGTAAGGGTTAACGGTCACCGTTGCCATTAACGGTGACCGTTAACCCTTACCGCCGTCCGTGTAATGAGGCCCAATGTCCCTTTAACAACGTTTTTTCACTGAATTTCCTAGGCTTTTACAGGTATACCCTTACGTACATTTACCATACCACATACTGAACCCTGTAGCCCATGCTAATAGCAATAGGGTCCGCGACTGTGCGACTGTCCACTGACCTGGGCAACATCTACACTGTCCAAAAGCTCAGGGGGTACCTTACATTCTTATAGCATACAACAAACACACTGAACATGTTCAAAGAGCAGCACATAAACAAATTAAAAATAAAAATAAACTAGAAATACAAAGTACATACTTAAGAAACCAATAATGCAGTTCTATAGGATGTACATTATAATGGATCATACCAAAAACAAAAATAACCTATGCCTCCAGCAGAATCCTCACTGCTGCTTTATACAGAAACTGCACAGCAAATATCAACAGCACACCTACAAAGCACTATCAGCAAAACTGTAAAAACAAACTGGTAAGTACACTACATTAATTCCTATAGTTATACACTTTCTTTAGTAGGATACACTAAAAAATAATGTATCTTTTTTCACATAGATATGTCTAGCACTCTGGAGTGGCTTGAAGAACATTTTCCCCGAGATGAAATGAGTGAAGACAGTGATACTACTGGTACACCCTGCAGTTTTCAAAGTAAGCCAAGTAATACACATTATTTCACATGTAACTAACACATTTTTTTCTTTAACAGTACATACAGAAAATACGAATAATGCTCCAAAAACAGTACATCATGTAGTACTTCAACAACATATGGAACAACAAACAGACATGGTGGGAAATCATCTAGTGCACTTAGAAGAAAAAATGGATCAATTATTGACCAATTTCCTTGATTTGAAAGACTTTGTAGAAAGACATATCATGGAGAAAATTAAATATCACTGATGAGAACTCAATCCTTTCCTCCCCTAAAACCCTACCTGTAGAAAACCCTAATTCTCCTGTATATGTCTCCATTTCTGCCTCCCCCTCCCTTTCATAATTTCTATATTTTTGTAAATAAATAAAGTGATATGTATACTGTTCCTGTATGTGTCTGTATTTCTTTTTAAAAAAGGCCATTTGCCAGTCCGTGGACAGCGCGACTGTCCGGAATGTCCGCAATTAACCAAAATGGGGTGTCCTACAGACAGTTAACCTGTTCATACTGTCCACAATAAAAATGGAGGTGTCCGTGGAACACATAACCTGTCTGCATGTCTGCAAAGCTGTGACGTGCCTTTAATTAATTCAGAGACTCTCTCCATGTCCGGCGGACACCTGACCGCATGCGCATTTCACTTTTGGAGTCCTACCTACATCGTGCCTGTCCGGAACTGCCTCCCGCCCGTGTGTCTCACTTTTAATTAGTTCGGGGACCCAAACCCTGTCCGTAAAACATCTGTACGCATGCATACAACCGATCACGCACAATAGGTGTCCTACAGACAGCCATCCCATTCGCAAATGTGTCCATGATGTCATCATATGCCATCACGTGCCCACACCCAGGCTGAGTTATGCCCATGACCGTAAAACTCTCCAAGATTTCTCCTTCCAGATTCATCCACATCTACATAGATCAATACAAACTACAGGTATGAATATTTTGTGTACAGTACATTTGCAACTCTTTTATAAATGCATGTGAACAGGGTACCTGCCACTGATGCCTGATAATCTGCACAAAAAGCATACCGTAATTTCTCCTAACTCCTATAATCAAGTTCCCTTACAAATCTGTCTGCTTTCCAAGATTTCATTTACCCATATTACTCAATGTACTGTTATTCTCTTATTTCCTTCTGCCATTTTCACAACCAGTTACCCCTTAACAAACTATTATGAAATTCCTAGAATGCACACAAAACAGAAAACCAGCTTGTATCTTCCCAAAACATTGCAAGTACATACATTGCATGCATTTAAACAGAGTGCCTGCCACTTGCCATTCTTGCAAAACCAAACAAATACATGTGTACATTCGGATCAGTTATAATATCAATGATGCTGATGCTCCAAAAATCCCCATTCATATACAAAGCTATGAAATGTAACACATACAGTACCTCTTCTTGGAAAGAAATCCTTCTACAGATGTAACTAATCTATTCTTCAAGTGAAATTACTGCGCCATTAACACACACATGTAATAACTTCCTTCTTTCACAATGGCAGTGAAGACCACACTCCTGAAAGCCAGTAGTGCCTGAAGTACAAGACAGAACCCAGAAGGAACCTACTCTTTGCATCCAACAAAGTGAGTGCAATACTATTGTGGTGTTCTGACTGTTACTCAAACAGTGTAGTATTCTTGTATTGTAGAACAAATAATTGTAGTATCAACCATACAGCATTAGATTCCGTATTATTGATTGCACCTCAGCAGGTGCACACTTTCTATTGTAATCTGAACACCAGTATAGTAACACACAGATACGAGAAAATAATTCCCAACCTGAAGTAACAGCCCATTCCACAATCACACACCTCTACATGCATGCCTACCCTCATACTCAGACACTCATGTACAATGCACACATACATTGCACAAGGTCCCAACCCACACCAAAGCATGCCTACCAAAAAGCAACTCTGTAGAAAAAAAACAGAAATAGAGAATATCAAAATAAAAGTGTAAAAAATAGGCTTTCGCCTCTAGCAGAATTTATACAAAAAGTTCAAACAAAACAACTAATACAGTCATTAAGTGCAACTAAAGCAGCTTGCAGGAAAGAAACTTTGACTCCTCTTTCAAAATGTAAAACTAAACCGAAAGGTGTTAAGAAGACTGCAGCTACCACTAGTGCTTACACTGCACCTATACATCTTGGTGTAGCCACAAGTAAGCATACCAAGAACATTATTTTACAAAAAATGTTCTGCTAGAGAGTCCTTCAGAACCTCATAAAAACAGGGGACAAATCATGCTCAACCCTTAAAACCTACCACAGAAAACGAATCCTAGAAGCTCCCATAGACCGTGCAATCCTTCTCAAAAGGAAATTATTTATATTAGTTTTAAACAGAATGAAACCACTAACAAAACTAATTACTAAACTATAACAAGGACTTCTCAATAAATGGAATATCAACAAAGATTTGCAAACACCTGAGCAGGTGAGTGGAGTCACACCACCAGCACAGAACCATACTTCAATGAAGAAGCATACAATCAAAACCAAACAAGCCCAATTGCAATACGTAGCAGTGGATGAGGGTATGAAAATGTTAACAATACCATCATGGAACAAGAAACACTGCTCACAAAAATATCCCCAGCAAACTTAGCATCAACTCTCCATTCCACCGGACCAATACGTCCAGTCTACAAATGGCTGTGCATATCAATGTGTAATGTACGCAAAAAATCTTTCACATCTTTATGGCAGTTCCTCAATCAGTATGTGAAAGACAAAGACAAAATAAAAATAAAACTATTACAAACTATGGACTCCTGTCCAGTGCGCAAATACACAGGACTACGAGGACATTCATTAACCTGCGTTTCTGGACCTACTTGCAAAAGCACCATCCATCAAATCAAAATGTCTGGAACACACCATTCAACTGGAAGACATCTCATTCATAAACTGTACTATGCCAAAGTCCTGCCTTAGCAATGGACAATTTAAATAACATTCTTGTACATGGTATAGCCAGATAACTATTCGAAGAAATAGAGCACATCTAAAGAAAATATTTTGGCAGTGAATCCCACTTACAAAATTCAATATCTTTAGAACAGAGTAGCAACAACCTTCCAGATGGCAACCTTCTATTACACACATATAAAAAAGAAATACTAAAGTTTAAAAGCACATCTGCTGAAGTACCAAACCATGTGTGTGTGTGTTGCCACAGGACTTTTTATAAAAATAGCACAAAAACTGTAGACATAATGTACAAAATAGAAGACAATGAAGAATCCAAGTCGTTTCAATTAGCAGAAAACAAATACGAAATTACTAACCCCTCAATACTTTGCAGATACTGCACTGCAAAACATGACAACAACCAAATACCTTCACGTGCTAGAACTAACAATTTGAAAATATTCCCACTGCCGAAACCACTGCAACTACTTAACTTGTATGAGAGCATTATAATTCAAAAAGTGCACCCATTTCGAGCAATAATACACCTCAAATACGCCTAAAACAGCAAAACTACCTCCCTCTGAATTACTAAAAGTCATTTGTGGCAAAATAGTTTATTTGCCATTAGATCTCAAAGAAAATGTAGACACTCTGAGAGTGCAATGGCCAATAGATCAATGTTTGAATATCCTAGTGAATGGCGTACCTACAAAAGACAAAAATAATTGGCAGCTACTAGTGGACTTACATAAAATTAGAGAAGCCCTGCAATATCTAAAAGACAACAATGAATACTACAAAGAAATAAACATTGAAGAAAACCTGAGGGAAACCATCAAAATATTTCAAGACTCGTCAGGAACTGGCCAATTTCAACTTCTAGATCCTACTACAGAACCCAATATTTTAGTCCATTATACAATTCACCCACTGCACTCTGAAGGCACCATAGACGATGCACCCATTTCAAGTAATAATATGCCTTCAAACAAAAACAGCAAATCTACCTCCCTCAAAATTACTAAAAGGCATTCATGGCAAAGTAGTTTATTTGCCGTTAGATCTCAAAGAAAATGTACACAGTCTGAGGGCACAACGGCTAATAGATCAATCTTTGATTATCTTAGTGAATGGCGTACCTACAAAAGACAAAAATAATTGGCAGCAACTAGTGGACTTGCATAAAGTTAGAGATACCCTGCAATATCTAAAAGACAACAATGAATACTACAAAGAAATAAACATTGAAGAAAACCTGAGGGAAACCATCAAAATATTTCAAGACTCGTCAGGAACTGGCCAATTTCAACTCCTAGATCCTACTGCAGCATCTAATATTTTAGACCATTATACAATTCTCCCACTGCACTCCAGAAACACCATAGATGATGCACTGGAAACTTACCAAATGCGGCAAGCTAAAGGATCTGCAATCAGCATATCAGAAAAAATTATAGAAGCACAAGCCTTTCCTCTACTCTTTCCTACTGAAAAATGAGGAAGGTATGATGAAAGACCCACACAAATAACAGCATCAGAATACCACTCTTTACAAATGTATTCTGAAGACCCCAGATTCAGACAAAACATTGAATACATATTCCACTTTCTCTTTGAAAGTGAACTAGCAACTCTATGCTAGGGAGTTGCACACACATTGAAATCAGGTACCAATTTTCAAAATATGTCTGCTACGCAATTACTACAAAAGGTGCTAGAGAAAGATGAAGTTTTAAAGTCAAGCATTACAAATCTTTTAGCAAACATGCGTGGTACAAAAGAATACCGGTTCTGACGACACGCAGAAATACGTTGTATGATAAGAAACCTTGGCCCATCTACATGGTTTGTGACATTAAGTTATGCAGAGTATGCATGGGAAGATTTGCACGATTTCCCACGCATATCAAATTAAAACAAAATAAATATACACATAAAAACACTGGAAGAACTCTGCTCTCTTGATCCTGTAAATGTATCAAGATACTGCCATCATCACTTTATTGCCACATTACACTTCATTTGTAATAACACAGTTCCTCCCCTCAGAGAAGTGCAACACTTCTTTTAGAGAAAAGAATACCAAGCCAGAGGAGCACAACACATCCACATGCTTTTGTGGATTAAAGATGCTCCTAAATTTGGTCAGGACAGTAATGACACTGCTTTGCAGTTCATTCAGAAATATGTCACTTGTGAATTCCCTTCACAAACTACACATTGCGACCTAAATGCACACATTTTACAATTTCAAAGACACAAGTGTGGCAAGTATTGTCGGCGCAAATGTAAAAACAAAGGAAAAAACTACACCAAATGCCGCTTTGGTTTCCCTAGACCAGTTTCAGCAACAGGAAAGTGAACAACTTCATGGGGGTCATTACGACCCCGGCGTTAAGGGGTTAACGGTGCCGTAAAAGGCTGCAGCGCGTTAACCCGTTAACGCCTTACTACGAGGTCCCTTTGCGGCTCCCGACCTTAACAGCTGGTCTGGACCAGCTGTTAAAGTAGGGACCGCAAAGGGGCCTTGATGGCAATCACAGTACCGCAATTTGCGGTACCGTAATTGCCATCTTCCCCATTCCCATTGAGTCCTATGGGGCAAAAATGGGAATGGGGAAGGGCCATGGAGAAAGGGGGAATTACCGACCCTCCAACCTTGGAATGGGGTGGTAATTCCCCCTTTCTCCATGGCGGACTCCGGCATGGACCATGGTGCTAATAGCACTATGGTTTAGCGCCGGAGTCCTAATGTGGGCCCATGTCTTTATTTAGACATAGGGCCTCATTACAAGGTTGGAGGCAGCCATGGAGCTATTAGCTCCATGGCTGCCTCCAAAACCCTACCGACTCCGCCCTGGTGAATGGAGCAATTACCGGTCCATTACAAGGTCAGAGGGACCAATAATTCCTCATTCACCAGGGCCATTCTCCATTCCCATTTGAGCCCCCATAGGGCTCAATGGGAATGGGGAAGGTGCTCATAACGGTACCGCAAATTGCAGTACCGTTATTAGCTCTAGAGTCCCTTTGCGGGTCCCGTCCTTAACGCCTGCAAAAACCAGGCGTTATGGAGGGACCCACAAAGGGGACTCATAGTAGGGCGGTAAGGGATTACCGGCACCGGTGCCCTTACCGGTGCTGGTAATCCCTTACCTCCCATCTCGTAATGAGGTCCATAGTGTCAAAGGCAAATCACCTGCAAATCATACCGGCATCGTGAACCAACCGTAAAATTCTATGTGCAGTGTTCCCAACCACCACAGGTGCACACAATCAGCACAGGTGGAGGCAATAGAGTCTGGGCCAGCACAAAACACATACTGCATAAAAAGAACAGAAGGATCAAAGTACATGAATGATTACAATGCAATCATTGCTCTCCTATGGAATGCAAATATAGATGTGCAGTTGCATGATATGCCACAGCCTACCTAACCAAAGCAGAAAAAACACAGCTGAAAGACCTCTGGGACGGCATATCATCTGACAAAACACTGTCACAAAACTTGTACAGCTTTGGCATAAAAATTCTCTCCCATAGAGAATGTGGCTGCTATGAAGCCGCAGACTGTGGACCTCATTACAAGGTGGGAGGTAAGGGAATACCGGCACCGGTAAGGGCACCGGTGCCGGTAATCCCTTACCGCCCTACTAGTAGTTCCCTTGCGGGTCCTCCCTTAACGCCTGGTTTTACCAGGCGTTAAGGATGGGACCTGCAAAGGGACTCTGGAGCTAGCAACGGTACCACAATTTGCGGTACCGTTATTAGCGCCTCCCCCATTCCCATTGAGCCATATGGGAGCTCAAATGGGAATGGGGAAGGGCCTTGGTGAATGGGGAATTACCGGTCCCGCCAACCTTGGAATGGACAGGTAATAGCTCCATTCACCAGGGCGGAGTCGGTAAGGTTTTGGAGGAAGCCATGGCACTAATAGCGCCATGGTTACCTCCAACCTTGTAATGAGGCCCAGTTTAACTGACAACGAGGTTGGAGGTAATGGAAAAACGATGCTGGTAAAGGATTACCGGCATCACATTCCACTCTGGACTATTCCGACCTAAGATCCCGGTATTAGAGGCACCATTAATAACGATGCCTCTAATAGCAGCAAGGGCGCGGGCACACGGCCCATCAGGCCGGCAATACCGGCATGCCCATAATGGGAGGATATCACAAGTCAGGCGGACATGCAAATACCGGCATCAAGAAGGTCCTAATAGGGGATACCGGCATGCCGGTAATACCGGCATCGTGAACCAACCGTAAAATTCTATGTGCAGTGTTCCCAACCACCACAGGTGCACACAATCAGCACAGGTGGAGGCAATAGAGTCTGGGCCAGCACAAAAGGAGCACACCCACACACTATACCCCTTCCCACACCAAAATGATTCCACTAGTAGTAGCAATACTGGGGCTGGAGAACATGCTTTCATTGCTACACCAGCAACAACAACAACAACAACAGCAGGCACCACAGAGGAGATGCAGGAGGAGAAGGAGGGTGAGACAGGCCCAGCATGCCCCACCAGTGTAGCCAGTGGTACCACGCCGGCAGACCCCAATCCCCCGCATCAGAGCCAGTCCATTCAACCTAACCCCTGAGCAGATCTACACCCTGTACCATGTGGACCGGGACACAATCATCACCATTGTGGACATGATACACGGGTCAGCCTCATAGAAATATGCACCACCGTCCCCCCTCTACTGAATGTAGTGTCGGTGCTCCACTTCCTTGCAACAGCACACAGTGGGGCACATGCATGGCATATCACAACCCTTATTTTCTTGCATGCTGAACCAAGTGCAGGATGCCCTCCTGAAGCACACAAGTGACTAAATATCCCTACCATGGACTCCCCAGGACACATATGATACAAAAGTTGGCTTCCAGGCACTGGCAGGCATGCCAAATTGTATTGATGCCTTCGACTGCACCCACATGGAGTTGGTGGTCCCACAAGCCATGGAGGTGGGACTCAGGGCACTAGGTGTGGGGGGACATGGACAGTGCGCAATGTTAAGCAATAAAGCACACATACACAATAACCAATGTCCAGTCATGTGATTTTACTTGACACAACGGGCGTATTAAACATGAAGTATATACAAAGTGCTCTAACCCTCTCCCCCTCCCTCATATCTACCCAACAAACCCTCGCCCTCCTCCCCCTCTCCCCAGAACAACCCCACACATGGTGTGCATTTCAATGCAGCATGAGTCTGCAACAGTTGCCATTGCCAGGCTCCCCCTACTTTCCATGTCCTTTATCAGCCTCGGGTGGCGGCATGTCTGACCGGCGCAAGGCCCGTGCAGACCTGTGCAGGGGGCTGGTCTGTGTGGAGCTGGCAGAGGAGCACGCGCTCGCTTGCTCCAGTCCCTGTGCAGGACGCTGGGCCTCCGTGGCATCTGCAATGTGGCTGAGGACCTGCCTCACAGCAGCCAACTCATCATAGATGCGAGTCGTACTCGCCTCTCTCGCAACTTTAAGGGCTGCAGTGTTTTGGCGGCACTCCTGCCTTGCCAGGGCACCTTAAGTCACGTGCTGTCTGACCAGTGCTGTGAGCTCCTCCTGGCGCTGTTCTATGAGTGCCATTCTCAGCTCTCCATCCCTGACAACAGTGGAGGTTGATGCAGCATACGGCAAGGGTCCCACATCATGTGTGCTCTCTGTGGGGCTCAAGTTCCCTGGCCATGACTCCCCTCCAGACTGCTCATGGCTGCTGGTGTTTGGTGTGCTGTGTGGGGTGAGGTGGGGTGACAGCTGCAGCCTCAGTGTACCATGTGGTCCGGATGTTTGGCTGTGTACCTCATCATCTGGAGCAGTGGCAGCAGATTCACCAACAGAACTGTTGGCAGCGGACAGTGACCCATCTGCCACTGGCTCCTGTGCAGTGGTAGCAGCTGGTGTGGGCACTTTCGCAGTGTCAGTAGCCCTTTGGCGCCCCGATGTTGGTGCATCCTGTGATGCTTTGGCCTTCTGTGGCAGTCCAGGTTTGGCTGTGCCTCTTGATGTAGAATGCCTGTTGCCTCCTACCATGCCCCTGGCCTTCTTACTGGGTGTCGTGGCCTGCGCCGCAGAGTCCTGGCCCTCAATGTCAGATTGTGAGCCTGTGGGAGACAGGGAGAGGGACAGCATCAGTGATGGTTCTACATGCATCGTGCATATATTGGTATTGATGCAGTTCTACACATTTGAGGGGAATTGGTTTTGAAGTTGTGACATACAGGTTGCTTGTCATATGGGTAGGTCATGCAGGCATACATCTGAGTCACACATGTATGAGGTGGTGCATGCTGTGTGACGTGCCTTCCAGTTGTGCAATGCGTGCAGTGTGACACATGATGTTTACATGCTTGTGGGGTGTGTGTCAGGTATGGCTTTGAGGTGCTAGATGCATGTGGATGTGATGGTGCTGGGGACAGCCTATAGGCAGGGTTGTGTACATGTGTGTGTGATGGCCCATGCATTGGCTCATTTCACTGTCACATTTGTGGAACATCATCATGCTTTGCATTACAGTGGTTTGTGTGGACACTCACCTACATCTGCCGATGACGGCGCTCCCCGCTCCTTTTCTCCAACTCCCTCAATTGACTCCATCCCAATTGTCCTGGCACATGTTTTCTCCCAGCGAGTCATCTTCATTGGTGAGCTTGCTCCGCCACCTGCTTCCATGCCCTGGCTCCAGTTAGCTGCCAAAATGTTTCTGACGCATAGGCACAGGTCGTCCCAGCGCTTACGCACATCTTTCATGGTGTGGGGGTGGTACCGACCGCACTGACTTTACGTGCCTCCTCCTATCAGATCTCCTTCTTCCTCATAATGGCAGGTCGACTCATATCTGCCGCAAACATAACATCCCCATTTTCTGCAATGGTGTCCGCAAGCATGTTTACCTCATCCTCCGAAAAACGCACCTTGCGCAGGTGCGCCGCACCTTTCTTCAGGGCCTTGCCCATGGTGATGTGGTGGTATGTGAAGTTGGGGCTGCTGTGGTGATGATGCAGGTCCTGTGTATGGAGGATTTCAATTAATTGTATTTTTCAAGATGACCGCCGCGTTCTTTCCCGTTCATGGGCGATAACGCTACTTCCGGTTCCGCTTTTTTACAGGCACCGCTAATATTGGTCACTGCTAATAGCGGTGCCCACTAATGCCGTATCCATTCATACCGGTAGTGCTGTCAGCGCTTTCCATGATGCCGCTAAGGTCAATTTTCTGGACATTATCGGCATGCCAGTACCGGCATGGCGCAAAGCTTGTGCCCGCAAACTCGTAATAGCCCTCTATTAGCTGGCTCTTTACTACACGGACACAGTATTTGCTCCATGCTGGTAAGGACAGTTACTTACCTCCAAACTTGTAATGAGGCCCACTGCCTTTTATGGGAAATCTGAAAACATAGTATGGCTAAGCCTTGGTCCTGCTAAATCCAGAAAAAGAGTTCTCAAATCATATCAAGACATAGAAACAATAGCCAAAAATGATCCCAACAACCAAGACATTTTAAAAAACATCTCACTTGACACATACTACAGAAACAGGAGTACCGCTTTGGAAACCATGTGTCTATACCACATGGCCCAAATCTTCACATACAAAAATATTAAACCAGTTGAGAAGAAACGTAGATACAGAGTCGAAAACTGTGAAGGCAGCCTAGTGAAACTTACCAAACACAGCCTAATTATTCATATGAAATTGTCATTAAAAACTCCTCAACATAAAGAACTGTATTACATGGCCCTACTACAACTTTTTAAACCATGGAGAAAAGAAGATGATTTATTAGATACCCATATCTCCTATGAAGATGCTTTCAAAGCAAAGGAAAGCACTATAACAGATATAAATGTTGTGCAGTACAAACCCATGTTAGACAATGAACACCAACAAGAAGAAGAACTGCAGGCACAACTAAATGTAGACACTCCTGACAGCAGTCAACCTTCTCTAACAGGAAGCCAAGAACCACTTGTACAGCCACTCATAGCAAATGAGGCAGAATTAGCCATGACTGATGTATAAAACACCATTTGCCAATATGAAGTGTCTACAGAAGACTTTGCTATACTCAATTCACAATTAAACAATGAACAGCGTAGCATTTTCCTAGAACTAACTAACCAAATTGAACATGGTATGCAGCACGAAACTAAAACTTGTACCTGTCAAGAGTACAAACATATACTGCTATATGTGTGTGGTCAAGCTGGTTCAGGGAAAACATTCTTAATAAAAATCATCAGCAAGTTCCTCTAAAAATTGACAAACAACAAACTGTCAGCTGTTGTAACTGCCCCCACAGGTTTAGCTGCCTACAACATAGGCAATGCCACTTTACACCGATTGCTACACCTTCCAGTAGAACACCAAAACAAATTAGACTACTACACACTTTCACCAGAATCTGCAATTGAACTACACAGAGTTTTAAAACAAATGAAAATGCTCCTAATAGATGAGGTGAGCATGGTCTCCAACCTAATGTTGGCTTTGATTCACCTCAGATTACAAGAGGCCTTCAAAACGGAACACAAAGACCTCTGTGGAGGAAAACACATTATTGTTTTTGGAGATTTCTTCAATTAACACCAGTGAAAGTTGAATTTATTTTTAAAACCTTATGGCATAAACTATGCCGTAAAACTCTTGGCAGCATAGGAAATGTAAATCTTTGGCAACATTTCCAATACAAAAAATTAACTGAAAACATAAGTCAGTCTGCAGACCTCACCTATGCCAATATTTTGAAAAGTATTAGAGTTGGTGTACTATCTAAAGAAGCACAATCTATATTAAATACCAGACACATCCATGCACTCTACGGGCATAACTCATGTGCTACTGATGTCATGGAACAATTAGCAAACAAAAATGTAAACTTTGTGCCTTTGAAGCCAACTCTTGCAAGCTGTGCACAATTCAATAAAACAATGTTGAAAAAAGAAATACAACCAATAGTTCAAATTTACTCCATAGACAAACTGGACGTGCATGGTATGACACTACCCATGTGTGAACAAGCCATAGCACGACTAAATACCTTAGAACACTCTATCTTTAACACAGCTGGTTTAGAGAAAATATTAACATTATCTTTAAACTGTAGAGTAATGCTAAAACGTAACCTTGATGTGGAGCAAGGACTAGTTAAAGGAGCACTTGGTACAGTTGTGGGCTTTCAAACATACCCACGTGCCAAAAACATTCAGTTTGTCAATATTAACTTTGACAAACTGTCAGCAGTTAAAAGGATAGGACACTCAACAGCCTGATTCCTTCTTTTCAAAGACATGTATGTGCACAGAGAACAATTTTCTCTATCTCTAGTATATGTAGTCCCCATTCATAAATCACAAGGTTTTACCCCAGATCAAGCATTAATAGATATTGACAGCACAGTGTTTAAAGAAGGCAAGAGCTATGTAGCACTGTCACACCTAGGTACACTTGAAGGACTAGTTCTAGTCAATTTTGATGCAAGTAAAGTAAACACTGATATTCCTTGCATTGTGGAATACAATAGACTATGTGCACTCTACACAACCAATCTCAAAACCTACACTGTTCCTCAAAAAGCAAATCTTTGTAAAAGAAAACTAGTTCAGACTCAAATTATACAGGATCTCACAACAATACTTCCAAAGAAATTAAAAGCAGCTGGTACTTCATCAATTACCACAACCAAAGAAGGATCTACTGCACAAACAAAAGCAACTACCTCTTCAAAGAAAAAAATGTGCTCTTCCATCAAATGACTAAGACACAGTACTGTCTGGTCCATTCAAATTTTCCAATACAACTGGTGTAAATTGCTATGCAAATGTAGCAATCAATATTCTATTCCAATTGCCACCAATTGTTGAACACATTTACTTAAATGGGACAGACCAATTATGTTTGGAAATGTTAGTCCATTACAGAAATGCAACGAACAATCCTGACAACACTTACACTGTTTCTGGAATAAGGCAGGAATTGGACTACTGTGCTGGAACGGTCCGATTCACTATAAACACACAAGAAGATCCACAAGAATTTCTAATGTATTTACGTAACTACTGAAAAAACATAAACATACCTATAAATGACATCTTCTAGATTTCATACATGTGGAAACATACATGCACTCTCTGCAGCCACGTGGCACAGGAGCAACTCCCTAATGGACGCTTTGTGTATGTATCCATACCTAACTGTGAATCCATTCCATTTGAGCAGCTTCTACAAAATTCAAACCATGGCATATTATGTACTACTTGCAATTCCGAAAATCGTTCCACATTACAGTGACATAGTGAATATGTAATAGTAATGCTTTTGCGCTACAATGCAGATGGTGCCAAAAAACATCTGCATACTGATTGATTCACACATGGACAAGCATCCTTGGCAAGAAAACCTTCACAACAGTAGGCAAAATCTACCACTCAGGAGCCACAACCAATGTAGATCACTACACTGCGTACATAAAAACGAAATGTGGATGGTTCAAATGTAATGATACTTCCAGTACTCCAAAACATAGATTACCAGCAAATCTTGTAAATGCTTACTTAATATTCTTAAAACCAAAATGTATTCACTAATCTGAGTATGAGCATCTACAAAATGTCCTCAATAACCTTTAAATCCACAAACTAATAGAATAAGGCAACAGCTATCTAACAGTGAAAGTATCCATTCATCAACAAGAGAAAACATGCTTGAAAACATACCCTTCAGAAGTGAAAAACTGTAAGCTGTTAGAATACGCCAACTGGTATCTAACTAAACCAGAATACTGCAATATACATTTTTCTAAGGAAACCCTGCAACACTTATTACGTATAAAAAGACCCTCAACAACTTCAAAACTATCAACAGTTAGAATACGCCAACAGGTAACTAACTGCCCCAAAATTCTGTAACAACCAAACAGATAAATGGATACTGCTAAAATGTAACAAGAAATAAACAATTAGAATGTTGAATGTGCCAACTGGTATCTAACTGCAACAATAGTACCACCACTTCCAAACCAAAATCCATACACCTATTCAATTCCTCCTACTGAAATCAACCACCAAAAAAATTGTACCATAACGTAGAAAGTTTCTTTTTTTTATCGTGCATGGACCGAATGATTATACGAACAAAGACAGGGACTGAGCAAATGGCACAGTAGACTGGTTTGAAGCATAGTACTGTAAAGTACTAACTATGAGGGTACACAAAGTACAGAAATGTCTGCTATGCAATGCAATAACTCATTACAAACTACCTACCCTAACATGTGATCTTTTCTTTTATCACAGTGAATGAAAAAACAATGGGACTCATTATGAGGTTGGAGATAGCCACTACCTCCAAACCGGCAAGAAATTCCGGCACCCGCAAATGGGAAAATACTGGGTATTCCGGCCCCACCAGACTCGGTAATTGCCCTTTCACGGGTGCCGGTAGATCCCCATTCCCATTTGAGCCGCATAGGGCTCACAAATTTGGTGAAAATCTGTCCAGCGTTGTGGGCTGCAGGCACGAGCAAAGGTTTTATCATTCCAGTCTATGGGAAAAAAAAAAATTGGGATCCCCCTATGCAAAAAATCCCCCTTTGCAAAAAAATTGCAAAGTTTGGTGAGGATTCGTCCAGGGGTAGCGAAGTTATAAAGCACCCAAAAAGTACTCTTCCTATGGGTTTAGCAACGTAACCATAACTACACACCCGCTACCGCAGGCCGTGTTACATTACACTCCTTGGAACAGTGGAGGACGTCTTTGTGACTCTCCACGTGAAGACAAACACACCAACTCTTCTCCAGACTGAAAAATGCTTTTAATGAATATCAGTCAACACGATAAGGAAAGCAGCTAAAAACGACGTTATATATATATATTTCCATCTGATTTTTCATCCTTGCTTTTCATTCTTCAGACGGTTCCTCTGCTCGAATTTCATTTGGCTCATCAATCAGTTATAAAGCATGTCTGGGATGACAGCTTTTCAACTGATTGATGTGGACCCATTTTTCTTCTGTCTGTTCTCATTTTAGGATGCAGATCTTGTAAGCAACAGATGATATTTTATCTACAATTTCAAAGGCACCACGCCAAGATGGGAGGAATTTCCACTCCTTGGCCTGATTCCTTTGAAAACTGTACAGGTAAACTTTGTCACCACTTTCATAGTCTTTCTCTGTGGTCTTTAGATCATAGTAGGTCTTCATTCCCTCAGCCGACTTTTCTAGATTGCGCTGAGCATAAGCAAAAGCATGCGGGAGGTGCTTGCTTACATTTTCATTGTACTTATGAGTAGTGGACGCATTTATCAGTGTCTGCTCCTGAGTCTTATAGAGCAGATGCTCTTGTAACACCATTTATCGTCTGGTCATGAACTGAAATGGAGACACCTTTGTTGCAGAAGATGGTGTAGACCTAATAGCCATCAGGACAAGCAGCAATCAGATGTCTCAACTGGGTCTAGAGTCTGCCACAAACTTCTTTAAGATACTCACTATGGTTTTGTTGTATCTATCTACCCTCCGCTAGAGGCCTGGTCATAGGCAATGCAAAGTTTTCCTTTTACCCCTAGAATCTCCCACATCTTTGCCATCACCTCACTGGTAAAATGGCTTCCTCGGTCCAACTCAATCGTTTGCAGGAGGCCAAAATGAGAGAAAATGTGATTTATCATTAGTGCAGCAGCTGTCTCAATTCGGAGTTGGAAGACATTCTACGCACTTTGTGAACAAGCAGGTCACAGTCAACATGTACTTGTTACCACTGGAGGAACGAATCACTGGCCCGATGAAATCGACTTGCAAATCTGCACAAGGCCGTGTAATACCCCTTTTTAGTAAGGGAGCTCTGTGTTTGAGGGAACTAGGTTGGAATTGAACACACACAAGGCACCCCTTTAGGGAAGTGTCTAGATCTTGGCCCATATGTGGCCAGTAGGCAACCTCTCACAAGATTTTCAATGTCGTATGAAACGCCCTATGAACGGCAGTGGTCGATTCAAGGGTGTGGTTCAACATCAGGCTTCAGAATGAGGTAGGTACCACCCACTGGTCACTGTCAAATAGGGCTCTCCTTACCAACAAACCATCTTGGATCCAAAACATCTTGTAAAACTTCTTCAACACCCGCAGTCCCTCTTTACCAGCATAATCCGACTCTGTTAGAGGAAAGCTTGTGGGGTCTTCAATGTGTCGATAACATTTCCCAAGGATCGGGTCCTCTTTACATTCAGTGATCAAAATCACATCTGGGGTATCTTTATTCCACTGGGCTGTTGCGAGTTTGTGACCTGGTGACAGATGCCATTTGGATTTCACCCAGCACGGATTCCATTTCTATGAAATCCCACTGCAGAGCTCCAGTTTTAGCCAGCTGGTCAGCCAGGTCATTCCGAGTCTTATCTGGCCCCTCTATCTTGGAATGACCTCTTATCTTCTTCAAATAGATGGTCATCTCATTGGAGGTCACCAGATCGTCGACTGACTGGATCAGTTTGGCATGCTTTAGGGATTTTTGTTGTTGGCACAAAGCATGCCTCGTTTCTTTCAGTTAATCAGGTGCTCCACAAACCCATCCCTAACATAATCAGACTCAGTGATTATGACCAGTTCATTGAGTTGGTGGTGCACTGCAGAGAGGATGGCTTGATAAACAGCCATAAACTCTGCAACCTGACTATTTTATAAACAGCAGAGGGTTCCAGGGTATCATTCACCCAGACATTCCCAATGCCATCCACAAGTTATTTTTCCCTGTTGTTATCAGCATGGTAGGAGCACCCATCCACATAAAATGTGGGTATCCTCTGACACGTCTCTTCTTCATAGACCTTCTGTGGGGAAGTAAAGTATGCCTCCGTGTTGTTGTGAGTCATTAGACTTTCGTCCTCAAGACAGTTTTCTTGAGCACAATCTTGCAATTGATTGTGTCCAGGCAAGGCTTTCCTGTGGAGGTCAGATATGGCCAAAACAAGAGTCCCCTACTCAAGGGTTGGCAGGCGGGCAAGATTGTGCTCAGGAAAACTATCTTGAGGACGAAAGTCCACAGGAAAGCCTTGCCTGGACACAATCCAGGAAGTAATTCTGGAATTACTAACATTCCCTGCCCGGATTCTGTCACTTTGTAGATACTCCAAAATAAGGGGTGCCTCACTGTAATCCCTGGCCCTTCAGGCTATACAACATATATAAGAACAACAATATGCACCAGTGAATGGAGGATGACAAATACCACTTATTTATCATTTCTCATAATATCGATACATTTTTCAAATACATTTTCTTTTTTATTGTATATACATCTTTAAAAACAAATCACTGTACAAAAACCATTTTCCAAAACAATATTGGCATACACTTTTTGGCTCAGATGCCTAACCCCACCATTCATTCACTCTCATTCTATCTTCACACACTTTCCTAGATTCATCCACAGGTGACCATCTAACATCAGTCACTATCTATGATTCTTGATTTCAACAATATTTAGTTTCCTTTGCCCATTCTAAGGTAACTCAATCTGTATGTGAATATTCCCACAGATTTTTGGTCGATACGTGTTTCGTTTGTTGGGATTGGACTCCGTAAATTATGTCCATTAAATCATGCAACCTTCATCAGGACAAAAACAGGAATCTCAATGTGTCCTGTTTCACATAGTAGGGTGAGCCATACCACCTCCATTTATCATGTATGGGGCAACAAAGATGTGATGGACAAATCCCAACTTCACTCGTATGTTTGTCAAAATCTTTCTGGTCTAACTTCTATTGCACGGGACACTAGTTATTGTCTCCATATTGCGTATTCACTGTGCTTCCCTCTCGCGTAGTGATTAGAACCCAAAATAATTAATTCACTCTTACACTCCAGGGTATTTGATCCAGTCAAATACTTTTTGATTGGGAAAATTAACTATCTTCCCCTTCATTTAGTATGCTCCTGCCCATCGTTTACCCATATATGGGTTTCAAATTCAGTATTCATCTATTCTCTTTGAGTCCACCAAATACAGTATATGCCATCCCAAATCTTGGCTAGGCCCAGTTGATTCAGTGTGCCTAGTAATATTCAAGATATCTCTCTTCTTGCATGCTAGATGGAATACAATTGGCTCTCGCCTCTCTCTTTACTGCAGGAACCCACGCTGCATCTTCACTGCGCCAGTACCAATGAGGAGAATCTTAGTCTTACTGGAATTAAGGCACAGATCATTGGTGGAACATCACTCCTGGATAGCAGACAGACAGTCAGAGATGAGAGAAGGAGAACAGGTGGCGGTAGGGAGCCTGAAAATGAGTTGAGTGTCACCCGCATGGCACTGAAAATTGGGGCAGAGAGCGGCAATGCGGTGGGCAAGAAGTGCCAGGTATTCGTTGTACAGCCAGGGAGAGAGGTTAGACCCTTGGGGAACACCACAGGTAGAGATAGAGATAGAGGAGAGATACAGGAGAGATCTCACAGTCATTGAATTTTTGCTCCACAGAGAACAAAGGCTTGCTCGCGTTTGAAATGACTTTGTTGATCTTGTCATGCTTTTGATACAATACTGCTGTTAGGAAAGTATCTGAGAACCTTGTTTCCAAGAAGAACTCATTCTTCTTTACAGGGTGAGCCAAACCAGGAGCCTTGGAAAAACCTCTTTTCAGTTGTTTAACTGCCTCTGATTGTTCTAGACCCCTCCCCCACTTGACTCTGGCCTTTAATAAACAGACCAAGGGTCGAGTGACCTCTGCGTAGTCTTCAACAAACTTTTGACTTTAATTAGTAACTCCAAGAAGGCTTTTTAATTCTCGCCGATTGGTAGGGTCTTTTAATTTTAATAAGGCTTCCACCTTCTTTGCCTGGGAATTAAGACACTCAGGTGTGATCTCGTGTCCTAAGAAATTCATTCGGGTCTTACACCACTGTGCCTTCGGAAAGGAAAGTTTTGCTCCGCCCTTCTGCAACTGGTTAAGAACATAGCATAGATTTGCTATATGTTCCTCCACAAATGAGCTCTTGATCAGAATATCATGCACATAGGCCAGGTTTCCCCTTTTGACCAAATCGGATGTGGCCTTATGTAGGAAGATGTTGAGCTCATTGACAAAGTTCGGGTTTGGGTACACGTGTACTGCTGCCCCCGAAGGTAAATGCAAGCTTTTATTGGTCGTCCCTACTCACGGGTACGGTCCAGTAACGGTTGGTCAGGTCAATGGCAGTGTACACTTTTGACCCATGGATCTGGCCAGTCCTGAATCGATGTAGTGAAGGGGCCATCTTGACATGTGGACCCGTTTGTTCAACTCCCTCAATTCTGCACATAGTCTCCATTAGCCATTTGGTTTAAGGATCCCCAGAAGTGGGTTGTTTGAGGTACTGTGGATTGGAAACATTATCCCACTGGATTCTAAATTCTTAATAATCTCTGTGAGTGACTCCACGGATGTGAGGGGTAACCGGTATTGTTTCACAAATAGGGGAGTCATCGGAGTCCATGGGATTGGTGGTTGAATGAATGGATGTGCATCCACAGTCATATGAGTCGACTGAAAAGATATCGTGAAATTCCAGGAAGACCTATTTTAGCTTTTGTATTTGCTGCTCAGTCTTACAGGCATCAGGAGGATTGATACTTTCCTCGACCATCTGTTTGAAACCTGGAAAGACCTCGGGCTTGGCAATTTCAGCTGTATCCTCCAGTTGGGTGGAGAGGTCTCGTTTGATGGTGTTGACCTGGACAGGGGATTCGGGATGGTGGTCCTTGACTCTGAACACTACCACCTTCCTCTTAATGTCACAGGTCACCTCTTCCACAACATAGGGGCAAGAAGAGTACACCCAGAAATTACCCCATGCATAGTAAAAATCTTTTCTGGGGAAATACTGTTGCTGATGTCAAAACAGTCGTTTGGGATTGGTCCCATAATTTCATTACCCAAATCAATAGAATCAATAGATAGACACCTTTATTGATATGGCATCCACTGCCATTTCAAAAAAGGTGTCTGTGCCCAAAGTGATACTTCGAGGGTTGCTGTTATCCACCAATATTCAAATGGTGTTGTGTCCTAGGTCTACTAGAGGTGTCGGATTTAAATATAAACCTTGTTGTTGGAGATGGGAATTTAGATTTATAAATGAGTCCTGATGTTTGAGGATCTGTCCTCGATTAATTTTGAGGAGAAGAGTAAATTGTCGTACCTGTCCTGGGATGGTAACCTCTTCTCGTACTTGAACTTCAACCGCATAGGGCAGCAATTGAGCTGACCGGAATGCTTTTCAATGTTGTCAAAGCCCCTGGGGTTACTCCCCAGTCGGGACCAGACTTTCTTATTAATTAGGTCTAAAATGATTGCAAATCAGTTGATAATGTCACTTCCCAGATAAAAGACGAAAGGGACATCTCTCATGACCCAACACTTATGGTCTATACTTTTATTGCCAATGGAAATCTTTAGCATATACCTGCTAGGCAGGAGATGTTTGGAATTTGGGGTTTCCAGACCTACTCCCATTTGTCAATCAATTTAAATGTGGGAATGGTCTGATCTTTTGGGAGTTTCCTGAATAATTCTTCGCTAATGAAGCTCCGTCCATTATTCAGGCATACTCTGACGCGCACTGGTTCCTTCCACTCATGTAACTGAATGAGGAAAAAAAAGGCTTGCCCTTTTTATGAATGTCCGTCACACTTTGACTGGATTCCTCCTTCTCTAGTTTCACGGGACTCAAGTTTTCTTCTGATTTTGGACTGGTGTAACATTTTAGGGTGTCCCCTTCCATTGTGGATTGCCACTTAAAACCTGGAGGAAGGTTGATTTTCTAGAATGGAGAAGGGTTCCCATCACTAGCTAGTTCCCCTACAGAGATGACTGTGATGTCTGGGACATGTTTTTTTTTTTAATGGAACTCTACATTTTCAGAGCGTTCATCAATTATGTGACAGGTACCATTCAGGCTTACATAATGGTTACTCATTTTTTATTTGATAGGGCGGTTAGTCTGAGTCCAGAGGACCTTGTTTACCCAGTCTATTAGAGGTGATAACCTCCCAAGGAGATAATTCGCCAGTAAACAAGATGTGCCCTCTGGATTCGCAATGATCACCAGATGTTTCAGCCAGTGCCGTCCAATTTGTATGTCCATATTTGTAGTTTCGGCAGAAATATCATTCCTGTCAAAATGTTTGAGTTGTCCGGGAAGTTGTGTACATGAAATTTGGTGGCCCTACCCCCATCCTCAGTTGGTCAAATGCCCTTTTTGACAGGAAGGAGACTTGGGATCCAATATCCACCAGAGCTGTTAATTCACACTGACCCTACACCTTAACCTGCACATAAATTAGGCCTTCTTTCTCCTCCAAGGTGCAAAGAAAACCCGTTGGTCATTTTCTTAATATTGAACTCCAAACCTAGGTGATCTTGTGCAGTTTTCTGTGGCAGATTTTGGGAATCTGTAAAAAATTGCTAGTAAAAAACTTTTCTGGGGAAATACCGTCACTGATGACAAAATAGTCATTTGGGATTGGTCCCATAATTTCATTGCCTAAATCAATAGAATAATGTTGGGCATCCACCGCCATTCCAATAAAGGAGGCTTCGCCAAAAGTGATACTCCGAGGGTCGCTGTTATCACCAATATTCAAATGGTGTTGTGTTCTAGGTCTACTAGAGGTGTCGGATTTAAATATAAACCTTGTTGGAGATGGGAATTTAGATTTATAGATGCGTCCTGATGTTTGAGGATCTGTCCTCGCTTAATTTTGAGGGGAAGAGTAAATTGTTGTACCTGTCCTGGGATGGTAACCTCTTCTCACACTTGAACTTCAATTACATAAGGCAGCAATTGAGCTGACCGGAATGCTTTTTCAATGTTGTCAAGGCCCATGGGGTTACTCCACAGTCAGGACCAGAATTTCTTATTAATTAGGTCTAAATTGAATGCAAATCCATTGAGAATGTCACTTCCCAGATAAAAGGTGAAAGGGACATCTATCATGACCCAACACTTATGGTGTACACTTTTTTTTGCCAATGGAAATCTTTAGCATACACCTGCTAGGCAGGAGATGTTTGAAATTTGGGGTTTCCAGACCTACTTCCCATTTGTCAATCAATTTAAATGTGGGAATGGTCTGATCTTTTGGGAGTTTCCTGTATAATTCTTCGCTGATGAAGCTCCTTCCATTATTCAGGGATACCCTGACGTGCATGGGTCCCTCCCTCTCATGTAACTAAATGAGGAAAAACAACTGCTTGCCCTTTTTATGAATGTCCGTCACACTTTGAGCACATTCCTCCTTCTCTAGTTTCACGGGACTCATGTTTTCTTCTGATTTTGGACTGCGTAACATTTTAGGGTGTTCCCTTCCAGTGTGGATTGCCACTTATAACTGGGAGGAAGGGTGATTTTCAAGAACGGAGAAGGGTTCCCATCACTAGCTGGTTCCCCTACAGAGATGACTGTGATGTCTGGGACATGTTTTTTTTTTTAAATGGAACTCTACATTTTCAGAGCGTTGATCAATTATGTAACATGTACCATTCAGGCTTACACAGTGGTTACTCATTTTTTATTTGATAGGGCAGTTAGTCTGTATCCAGAGCACCTTGTTTACCCAGTCTATCAGAGGTAAAAACCTCCTACGGAGATAGTTCCCCAGTAAACAAGGTGTGGCCTCTGGATTCACAATGATCACAGGATGTTTCAGCCAGTGCTATCCAAATTTTATGTCCAGATCTGCAGTCTCTTCGACGGAAATATCATTCCTGTCCAAATTTTGGAGTTGTCCGGGAAGTGGTGTACGTGGAATTTGGTGGCCCTCCCACCTTCCTCATTTTGTCAAAGGCCCTTTTTGACAGGAAGGAGGCTTGGGATCCAATATCCACCAGAGCTGTTAATTCACACGGACCCTACACCTCAACCTGTGCATAAAATCAGCCTTCCTTATCCTCGAAGGTGCAAAGAAAGCCCGTTGGTAATTTTCTTAATATTGAACTCCAAAACTGTGTGATCTTGTGCAGTTTTCTGTGGCGGATTTTGGGAATCTGTAAAAAATACTTTGCAACTCGCAATGGTAATTGTTGGGCAATCCTTCTTTTCCCCGGCTCCTTGGCTGTCCCCCGTTACCTGGCAACAGTTCTCAGAGCCTGTTTGGAGAAAGTACAGCCCCTCTGTTTCACTTCTGTTAGGCTCAGATGTTTGAGGTTGAATAGTTTCTGGTTCAAGGTCGGTCTCCATGCTTACCCTGTCCTACTCACAGTCTTTTGGGACCCATTTTTCTTTGGGAGGTCGCCCCCATTTTTGAAAGAGAAGGTCTGCTTACCTGAATTTTCCAGGCATTCTTCTCTTTTAAAGGGAACAATCGCGAGTTCCTCCATAAAGTGGGTTCTTCTTTGGCCTCTCCTACTTACCCTTTTCTCTTTGGGTTCGAACATTTTGGGGGTAGAAGAGACTCTTTCAGGCTGAGAGGTTTTTGGAGGTTCTGTTTGGGTGAGAAAGGAAGCTTAATCAAGGGCATGGCATCTCCCTTCCAACCGGCCCCCCTCCTCCGGGAAACCTGTGGAATTCTGGGAAGCAGGGCTCGGTTGAGAGTTGGATGAGCCCTCAGCATGCGCCCCAGATCATTGGTCTGTTGCTGGACCTGTCGCTTCAGTTGTGAAACCTTGTCTGGATGGTAGTGAGGTCTCAAGTCATACCACTGCTGCTCTTGAAAGGGGTAACTGTCCCTTCCCCCGGAGTAGCTTGGGTACTGGAAATTCTCTGAGTAATTTTGCATCCTGAATCCCTGTCCTCCCAAGTTCAGGGATCTAGTGTCCTGGGACCAGTTAGAGGGGGATTGGTTTGAAAGTTCTGGTTTGGAGATATCTGGGAAAAAAGCTGAGATTGAGAGGTGGAGTAATACTTCTCTCCCGAGGGAAGTTTGGAGGGAAGTTTCCAATGGCAGTACTTAACTGATCAGTTCCCCCCCTTGGGTCGGGGGAGTGTATACATACCCCAGCATTGGTTTAGTACCCTTGTATCTAGGACTTATATAGGTGGTAGGGTCAGAGGGATCATTGTTCTGGGCTCCCGCCTGACTAACATTCGATTGGGCTGGGTTGGGGCGGTCACTTCTGCTTTCCATTATGCTTGTTTGCAGGAGGGTTACAATCATGTCCCCCATCCCCAGGTCCAATGGAGGGGTTGTTTTTACCTCTGCCACATTTGCAGCTGCACGGGTGTTAGATGGTTTGGGGATTTTGGTGGTATTTTTACTCTCAGCAGGCTTTTGGACCTCATAAATCCTGGTGGCCAGTTCAATCACCCAATCCAGGGTCCTGTGCTCATGAAAGTCATTCACCGATTGAGTCATTATGTATTTGGGGAGAGCATGGAAATATGAAGTTATGAACTCCCTACTATTGGTGTTCACCCGTCAGGAAGTCAGAGCAAAGGCGCGCTTTAGCTCCTTCAGAAACTCCCTCTGCGCCTGATCTTCCTGACACTGCAAGTTATATGAAGACTTACGGGCCTCTTGTGGGTTCCTATGTGTGGAAAAATGTTTCGATATGGCTTCCTTATTTATGATTTATGATGATCCTGGTCCTCCAGTCCTGCAAAGGAATTGGAGTACTCAGGTGAAAACGTCCATTTAGCAAATGCTATACAATTCACATCATTCCTGATCTGGAATTATGCCATCATCTGCTCATACATTTCCAGGTGCTCTCAGACCGGATACTTGCCATTCTTGTGATATGGGATCAGGAACGACTTTATGGCCTTGATTTGTCTTATTGGATCTTTCACAAAACCCTTGCTCTGCTTCGCTGTATTTTTCTTCCTATGCACCTTTCACCTTCTGACTCAGAGCTGCTAGTGGTACCCCCTTTCCTGTCTTCTAGGCGCTCCCTATCTCTATGAGACTGAGCATATCTCCCAGAACCGTGGGGTCTGGACTGCTCTTGCCTGGACCAAAGTGAACTCTCAGGGTCACTCTCCCTGGAGTTCCTGTCAGGCCCAGTATAGAACCCAGTTCCTCACCCCTCCTACCAGGGAGTCCTGGGAATTCGCCCTCTTCCTCTGAATATACAGAGGTTTTTAGAATGCCCTCCTAGGCTGAGACTGGCTTTTCTCCTTAAGCAAAGCGGGCAAGGTGGTCTTTTAATAGTTGCATCTTCAGCCAATCTAACACCCTGACTTTCTCCTCATAAGAGTTTTCATGGTCTGAAGTACTTACCATACTCTTCCTTACTTCCCAGGACACACTGGTCCAGCCACATTCCTTTCTGTGTGGTAGGGATGAATACTTACCAATATCAGACAGGGACTGGCCTTTTTCATCAGTTGTACTAGGCCTGGGTAAGTCTAACTGCCTCATGTCACCCTGTTTTTGATAGGTGGCATGCATGATGTTGTTCCCATTTGTTCACACAAGGTTTTAAATGACAGGCATGAGGCCCCTGTTGGAAAGGGTGCCTCACCTTGATCAGTGGCCCTTGTCCCATATCCTGATTGGTCAGGGTGCCTCAGGTCTTGTTTATAATTTTCAATGCTGTTGGTAGTCAGAGAGCTGGCTTTTTAATTCTGACACTAAGGCCTGATTAATCTCATTTACCTTGGTCTGAGCTACCTACCGATCCTTTGTTTGCTGCACCTCCTGCTGAAATGATTTTTTCTCCCTCTGTGAGCCTTGTAAACTGCATGCATATTCATGGTGCTTTTCCTTCAGGAGACTAATATTTTTCTCTTTTTTATCCCTACATTTTGCTGCATCTAATAGTTCAGCTTCATTTTGCCTCACTCGCTCTACAAGTTTATTCCTTTCTTCTCTAATTCTGGTCAGTTCCGGAGAACCTGACTGTTCCTTTTCTACCTCCATTTCCAACTGATTTATCCTCTGTAACAGGATGCTGTTATTCTGATCAAAGAGGTCTTTTCTCCTGAGCCAGCTGTGTCCTCTGTTGTCTTAGAATACTTATCTGCTCATGTATCGGATCAAAGTCATTTTGGGAATCAACCCCTTTGAAAACTAATTGACTATTTTCAGTTTTCTGATTGGAATGTGAGAATGTCCTCCAAAAAGACTCTATTATGAGCAGACAAGTCATTTAGCTTGCGTTGCAGTGCACTCAGATTTTCTACACACTATTTCTGTGCATTCCTCGGGGCAAAAAACTGGGTTTCGGGCTCTGCACTCTCTTGCTGCAGTGTGTTTAACTCAGCTTTGAGTTGTTGAACAAGATCCCGGGCCTGTGACAGGTCTTCAGCCTGATTCATCCTACTAGCCTCACTCTTTAGCCAACGCTCTTCTACTAAAAGCAAATGAAAATATAACTGAGCAATTAGCTGAGCCATTTGTATCTGTTCATCACGAGCAGTTGTGGTCACATAAAATATCATTGCTTACTGAGGTAACCTCCCTCACAATTCTGGTTTGCCAGTTTCCTACATCACCCTCATCCATTCTGCTTTGAGAAATAATTTAGTTAGGAAATGCTCCCTGAGCTAACAATGAGCCAAGAACCAGGCCGGTATATTGGAAATATATTGGTATTTCTTTAAATTAAAAGTAATAGAAATTAGCACAAAAATGTTAAACACCATTTTTTGCCAATTTCACTTCACAAAATCATTGCACTGATCAATAATATAATTTCGCCCACACCTTTGATTTAAAACAAACACAGGGTGATTTATCGCTTTGTTTTTCAGACCCCCTGCCCACCTTGCCTTGGTCTATGTTGGAAAGTCAGACAGAAAAATTGGAATGCTTTGGGGAATTTTGGATTTCAGACCCCCTTACTGAAAGGCCTGTGTTGGGGAAGCTGGATAAAAAGGTTGGACTGATTTCAGAACAAAAAGACATCCCTCTTTCTTAAAGAAGTCGGGGTGAGCTGGACAACAAGGATTACCTAATTAAATTATAGGCTATAATTTTCAGCGCACACTGGGAAGTGAGCTTTGTTAATTTCGAATTTTAACCAAATTCACCCCATAGTGTTTTGCCAAATGGGGAATTAATTAAATTAACATTTTTGGTTACATGGACTAAGGATCTACACAGTTTTGTCCCTCCCCCACTATAAAGGGAAAGGATTCAAGGCAAGCAGATTCCCCCCACGTTTTGGTTTTCCAGGGCTTAGTTCTACTTACATAGCAAGCCTCTCTTTAAGGTTCCTGAAAGCCAGCTGCATCTTAGGACACTCTGGAAAGATAGGGCAGGGGCATAGTAACTCCACTCTCAAAGATGGCCTTCCGCTCTCCACCAGAGGACCCAGTCAGCTTTGATGCCTTCCTAGAAATAGACAGCTCCACCCAGATGCACTCTCAGCAATCTTCTCAGGTGTATCCTTACAGCTGTCAGATGGTAAGTTTCAGCAGCCTTCCTGATGGTCTGTCTCTTCTCTCTGTCCTCCTGTCTTTCTCCTTTTTTCTATCTCCTCGGTTTTTGTATGTGTCTTCTGTTCTACTGCAGTCCCCCTTATAATCAGCAATGACATCATCAATTTTACAATCTTGGGGAAGTAACCTGCAATAATCCCTGCCACTAGGATTGGACAGTTACCCTCTCCCACTTACCAACCCAGCCTCCAAGTCAGGATTGGTTTAGCAGTCTAGAGCATCATATGGATATTCCCATTTGTAATCGCCCCTTTGTTCTCCTTTCAACTTTGTGGCAAAAAGTAGTTATGTATCACAACTTCATTTTACTAGCAACTGCCATACTAAACATATTTTCTGTTTTAGCTGATCATGGAGAATAAAATAAGCCAACCACCAAATCTTTACGATGTAGCATGGCCATATGGCAAATCTTTGCCGTTTCCACAAAAAGTACAACAGTTATTAATCTGTAAATTATTAAGCATATCCCTAATTTCATTTTCCACCCGCTCACCAACTCTCACATTTGGAACATGTTCAGATCAGCCAGAATCCTAGTCTAACTGGCCATTACAGTTCCTAGAGTCACAGGTAGATGCATTTTATATCCCCAAAATCACATTTTACATCACAATTACATACACAATGGTACAAAAATTAAATCAATCCGCCTTACAATGTCTGAGAAAAAGGCCTAAATGATAATAGTCCTTTTAAATTAATTGTGAACGTTGATGTGTGACAAATGGTAGTTTCTGCCTTCTGGTCATTTGTTTTCAATGGATCAGCCTTTGGCCAGAGGTATTTTATGAGTCTCTCTGAAGTTGCTAGCTTGCTCTTTGAAGTTGCGGCCCCCATTTTCACACATATTAGTCATGCATCAACCAAGGGTGATTTTTTGTTGTTGTTGAAGTCCCTGCTTTCAGAGCCTGCAGGTCTGGAAAACACTGGGCTTTCAACACCTTCAGCAGGACATTTTATTGTGGGTGGTCAATAGATGGGAGATGTGACATCCGGGCCTGGAGTCAGAGATTTACTTTGTGAAGTTTTGACCACAGCCAGAAACAGGGTCTGCCTTTGGCTGACATTTTCCATTAAGACAAAGTGGCTCTTCAAATGTCACTGGTGTTTTGTAGGTGAAACATCATATACATTGCTTTTGTTAACCCACACATCATGTTTTATTTTCATGACATTGTTCTCTGGGCAGTGACATTTTTTTTCACTTTTGCTTTTGAAAGCCATTTTTATTTGCGCACACATGTACAGGCCATTTTAGTTTTCAATGTTTAAAAATCCTGCTTGCCATTTGACAGGGATCTTTGATTCCTCCTTTTGTAAGTTAAAATGCTGCTTGTCCATTGGTAATGACAGGTAGGCCCCTTTCCACATGGCTCTTTAGCTTTACTTGAAAAATAAAAACAAAAGCCAGGCCATTTTTGTTTCAGTGCATGAAATCTTGCACTCATGTGAAAGGGACTTTTGTTTGGGGCTTTATATGCATCCCACAGTTTTTAATGTGCTTATAACCCAGTGGTTTCTAAGCACGGACTGGGGGTTAAAACTATGTTGCTCCATGTCCTCTTGCTTCCAAGACAAGTGCGTTGCCCCTGTGCTATCCTATCAGCAACAATTCTCATCACTCAGCCATTTGATTTTCAACACTCTCTTTCATACCAATGTTGCAAAAGTAAAACACACTACCCTGCTGGCATGTACTACCACAGAACATTGTGATGTAACAGCCTAGTGTCAATAACATTGTTGCATGAAGAAATACGCTCTCTGGCATGATGTGCTGGAGTGGAGCCATGCTGGCATAGCACTTCTTATGAGCAATATGTTGTGGCAGTAATGTAGCTACACTTCAGGAAACAATGATCACAGCCTCAAAGATGCCATGCCAGTGGTATTCCCATAAAACAACTTTGAGTGCTAATGTTTGCCGACGGGATAGGAAAAACAAGGGAAAACAGAGTCCGTTTTCCCTTTCCATGGTGGCCATCGGGTGTGGATGCGCTGGAAACAGAAGTGTTCACCAACACGTCTGCTCCTAAAAAAAAAAAAGAAGGTAAGTGGGGTTGGGAGGGCGGAAGGGAGGGGAAGGGAAAAAAAGAAAAAAAATATGTACCACGGTCTCCGGCGTGGGACGATGGAAGCCTCCAGCTGTGTGTAGACTCAGAGCGGGGATGGCCCCGCTCCGAGTCTCGACACGCCTGGAGGCTGCCATCATCCCCCGCCGGGGACCAAGGGATAAAAGGTAAATGGGGTAGGGAAGTGGGAGGAGGGAGGAGGAAGGAAAAAAAAGCCTTACCTGAGTCCCCGGCAGGGGGCGAAGGCAGCCTCTCAGCCGTGGGGAGGTCCAGAGTGGGGATGGCCCCTCTTCGAGCCTCCTCATTGGCTGAGGGGCTGCCATGCCTCCCAGCATGACAAGGCGGCTGGAATCCCAGGATTCTCGGCCGGGTAATGCCTCGGCGAGGGCCAATCAGAATGGCTCTTTCATTGTGATTGTGCCCTCGCCGGGTGCTAATATGTTTTAATAGACTAACACTGCCATTGAATTGCGTTAACTAGCATCACAATTGTCTTGGAACACTAAAGATGTCAGCATGCTAACTAGATTGACTCACTGTGGTCACCTGCAATAGCAGACTCCCTCATTGTGTTTAACTGAATATCTGGCTTGACTCATGGTGTTTCACCCATATAGCTACATTGCTCAACTGTGTTCACTCACATAGCTATATTGAGTCATTGTACAACCTACCTTACAAGACTGTCTCATTGTATTTAGCTACATAGCTAGATTGGCTCATTATGTTCACCTACATAATGAGATTGACACACTGTGTTCAGTTGCATAGCTCAAATAACTCATTAATTTCACTTGCATAACCATATTGCTTCATTGTGATAACCTGCATATTTAGAGTGCCACATTGTGTTCAACTTTATAGACAGATGTCTTCATTGTGTTCACTTGCATAACCAGATTGGCCCATTTAGCTTCCCTGCATAGCTATGTTGCCAGATTGTGTTCACTTGAATAGCCAGATTGCCACATTGTGATCACCTGCATAGTCAGATTAACTAATTGGATTCACCTGCATAATCATATTGACTCATTGTGCAACCTGTAATACTTGACTAACTCTCTCTGTTTCACTGACATATCTGAGATGCTGCACTGTGTTCACCTGCGTAGTAACACTGCCTCGTTGTGTTCATCTGCATAGCTAGGCCACCATACTTTGTCCACTGGCATAACTAGATCGACCCATTGAGCAACCTGCAAATTGAGACTGCCACATTGTGTTCACCTGTGATAGTTATGTCACCGCAAAGCATGCACGTAATTTAGGTTTTTAGATTGAAGGCCATGGGTTGTGGCCAGCAGCATGTGGCTCTTTGATTCTGGAGTGGCTGGTTTTCTGATAGCTATATCCAGTAAGATAGCTCAGTGGGTTGAGCACTGACTGCTGCAATGTGTGTGTGTGATATGCAGGTTCGACTCCCAGCAAGGCCAACTAAGCCTTTCATCCTGCTGAGGTTGATAAATAAGTACCAACACAGGTTGGGTGATATTGTATGTATATTTGTTCGATATGAAGGGCTTAAGCGTAAGTGCTATATAATAACACATCATTATCATTTGGCCTTGGACGTCTGCTTGCATTCACAATGATTTGGTAATATGGGCCTATACACTGATATTAACGATACATATAGTGATCCATTCTTCCATAAAATGTAGATCACTTTACAGTGATATCGTAACCATATTGTTCGTGGTGTACTTAGAAACAATGCTATGTGTTGCCACTTCCTGTTTTGTCGAGGGGTGAAAGGTCATGTTCCATCGCTTCCCCTGATGTCACTTCAGGGTGGGGTCAAATGACATCACTTCCTATGATGTCATCAGAGGTCAAGGGCCATGTAATGTCACTTCTGCTACCCCAGGCATTTTGGTGAACTGACGTCCCTGCCGCAAAGTAGAAACTGCACAACCAAACTGTCTCATTGTTTTCACCAGCACACCTAAACTGCTGCATTGTATTCACATACATAGCACAGGTTGATATATTGTATTCCTGGCACACCCAGTAGGTAGCTCTAATAACCACTTCTTCGCCATCTCAGCTCAGGACTGCAAAACAAATAAGAAGCTAAGTATCCTCCCACCACTCCCTACAAACACACCATAACCCTCCCCTCTGTTACCACCACCTACTCTCACAGCACACGAAGATTCGCAACAACATGCCAAGAAGATGGAAAGACAGAAGCTTTATAAAGGAAGAGAAGAGGAGGAAAGAGATGCAAGCGCACTAGCCACTACTGCAGACCAGTCAACCAGGGATTTAAAAGGATTCCCACTTCCTCACCTCAGAAGACTGCTAACTACTGTAATCTCCAAAAACCTTCTGAAAGATCTGGCTGAAGTTAGAAAATATGACCTAACCAAAGATTCTCTGGCAGAATCACCAAACAGAGAAACTCAGTAGAATACCAGTCCAACAGCACTGTCCATGATCTCCTGGCAACAAGTCAAGATACCATAAGACCAGACATACAAGAATCAATGCTTGCCATTCATTTTATCTCCAGCCAACCCTCTCCACTCCATACAACGACAGAAGGATAGAAAGATGAGCCAGACTCCAAAAGGAAAGTACTCAGCCACTTCGAATTCGAAAGCCTCATTGTGGAAAATCTTATACAAAGGAAAGCAACTGCTAATGACCCACTAACGTACTTCCAACCAATAAGAACCACCCTGGAAAGATGGGCACCAGATGTCTGTGGATCAACTCATGAGCTATACCCAAATAAGTCTCCAACATCTTCGACCTCTTCTCCAAGGACCTAATTGATGTACTCTTTATCACTGAAACCTGGATTTCTGAAGACCAATCCTTCAGTTACACATGGAAGCATTCCACCAGACCACACGATTGTATGCGCTAGTCATGCACATTGGAATGGAGGAGGCGGCATAGTACTAGTACACCGAGATTCTATTATAGCCATACACCCGCCATCAACAACATCCCAGAGTGTGAATTACTGGTGCTCACCTGCTGCATCTCCCACACCACATCATGAAGCTTCCTCCTCATACCACTTTCATGCAGCCTGAACTTCATAGGCAAACCCACGGACACAGTAGCCTACCCATCTGTGGATTACCAGTTTCTAACCATACTTGGAATCAAGAACTTCTGGAATCAATACTTCTGGATCAAGAAGTAAGACAAGCCTGCAACAAAATCCACTGTTTGCAGGTCTCATTCACATTTCTCGCCACAGCCTGTAAGGCATCTTCTGTAACAAACATGTAGTACAGTCTACTCACCAACAGGTCTTCTTTGGGGAGACCACCTATTCATACCATTATCAAAATTCACTCTTTCACCCAGAACCACCCATATCATCCCAGGCAAAGTAGCAGCACCATGAAAGATGTACACGTTGACACTAGACTAGAAAAACTGGAAGTAAACAAGGGAACCTGCACTGCAGACAGATGAGCAACTGCATCAGATCAGAAACTCTACAACATTCATGACTTGATGATCTCCATTTAGGACTGGAATTACATGAAGACATCGTCCAGAAACGCACAAGCGAAGAAGCTAGCAAAATGGTTCACTCCCAAAGCAATTGGTCTGAAAAAGGAAAACCGTGCATTAGATACCATCTGGAGGAAACACAACCTACAGACAAACAAATATGTCTTTCGTGGACAGCACTGCCTCTGCAGCGCAGAAGTCATCAAAGTCAAGAACTCACCCTACTTCCAACATTGGATTCTGCACAACAAAGCTGAAAGAACATATTTAAGACTGTCCAAGAAGTCAAAAACCCTCCCACATTTAAGCCCCCACACCCAATCTAACTCAATAACTCTCCAATCTAAACGCAGCATACTTCAATGAAAACATCCTTTCTATTCAACAACACCTGAATGAACAAGGATGGTGGTCCCTACACCCCTTCGACGAAGCATCACCCACACCTTCATTCACCCTTTAACGACCGTGGCTTATTTCATTTATGATCTATTTTGCAAGTTTTCCATATGTTGAATTACAAATAGAGATTAATGGCATTATTAGCAGCGCAAAAAATTGCCGTATCTACGTCGGTATATTTAAGAAAAGAAAACATACATTTTATGCAAAATAATATAACACATATAGTTTATCCCAAAAATATAACAGAAGCATCACAGTTGCGGAATTCCCTGCCTATGAGAAGAGAGGTGGCACAAATAAAGAAATCAGGATAGGTGTGCTGTGACGAAGGGCCTTGCCTAATATTCCAAGACTGCTGAGCAATAAACAAAAACCCATTCTGTAGAACGAACCAGCCTTCTGGCAAGCTTATAAATTGCTCCATGTCAAGCAGTGACCCAGCAGAGACAATCAAACATGCACAGCATGTAATATTAAGGCTCTGAATTGTGTCTTTAACACCAATGCAATGTGCAGCCTGAATTAGCCTCATGTCCCCAGAGGCAGAATTGTAAAAGCCATAGTTATTATGCTGATTTTCAAAGGAGACTTTACTGCATGAATATGTTGGCTCCCTCGCTGTGATGGCTGGTGTGGGAAGATAAATGATAAGCAATAATCAGTGATCACAGAGGCGGGGGGAAATGTGAGGTTGCTTTTATGATCATCAGCAGTTTGATTAATCCCCAGGGGCGGAGCTGCATGGCTATAGTGGGAGGCAGTCATTGATCGCGCATTGGTGCAGAACATGACAGCGTGGGTGGCATGTATTCGGAAAGCGGATTTCCTTAGAAGAGACATTTCATGAAAATGAGAATGGAATATTTTGGCAAAAAAGATGTTTGAATCCCAAAAGCAGGGAGAACACACAAATATGAGGAACCCTTCTGTTGCAGGCTCTAAATTATTAATTACATCATGTGCAACAGGCACGCGAAAGCCTGAATCCTTTTTTTTTAATAATGTATTTATTCATGTGGTTTATATAGTGTTCTAAGCAACATAAATACATTTTAAAAAAAACATGTTTGTGGATCATTGATCGCTCACAGTGAGTGAGATGCGGTGTGGCCCTCTATACAAACACAATCACATATAATATCCATATTAAGGCCCAATTTAAGCAGATAATCTTCCGTGTAGTTACTCAGATACTTCATAAAGTAATTAGGACAACTTCCCTTGTCTCTTTACCCAGACGCTGTAAGAAATGGTTTGGTCCTACTGCCGTTTTATCCATTTTAAGATATGGCAGGGTTTTTCTAACTGACCAGCATGTAAGCAGCGACTGTAGTCCATACTCCAAGCGCAAGGCCTCCACAGGTACCCCTCTGGGCATGTTCATTATACAGCAGAGAAGTTTGCCTTCCAATTTCTGAAGCCACGCTACATCCTTTAGTGGCAACGTCTAGTGCATATAGAATGGCCGGGCATATACTGGACTTGTAAATTTGGATGTAGCCTTCTATAATACTGCCACCCCTGTGTTCCACATAGGATTTATTGCTGCCCACCTCCTCCATATCCTGGTACCAATGTGATCTTTATATTGCAAGGCTGATGGAGTTGCCCACACAGGGAAACCCAGGTATTGCACTTCCGTAGCCCTTTCCAATATTATGCCATCCAGGTACAACTGAGTTGTCTTTAGCTTCCTGCGAGAGTCTTTCAGGCACATTGTTCTTGTTTTGGTTTTATTTATAATCATGAAGTTCTCTTAGGGTACGCTGGAGGCCAATCTGTGTTTAGTCTATAATTATTATGCTGGCTGCATAGGCCATGATAGTAATTTTTACACCGTTTATGATTGGGGGGAGGTTTCTAGTATTCTTAAACTCTTGGTCCATGTCGGCAGTATAGAGATTGTACAGGATGAGACCCAGTGTGCAAACCTGTTTAAAACCCTCACTGGTGGCAATATATTTTGTCAGGGACCCCTCTTGGTTGAGCCGAACAGCAACGGTAGTGTTCCTATATGACATTTGAATGAAGTATAGCAACGGGGATCAATGCCCCAACCTTTTAGTTTTGCTCAAAGTCTACTTCTGGAAACCAGATTAAAAGCATTTGAAAAGTCCACATAGCAACAATAGAGCATATTATCCCCTTTTGATCGTAATGTCCATCATCGCCAACAATCTGTAATTCGTTGATAAGAGTCTATCCCCTTTTTTAATATGCGTACCAGAATAGATTGACACCAGCTCTCTGGTATTTGACCACACTTTATGATTTTCCCAAAATATAATGCCAGGATTTGTGCTAGGGTCTGCCTTGAAAACCAGATTAGGGATGCCGTCTGGCGCTTGGGCTCGGGAGGATTTTGATTTTATTATTAGCCTTTCCAAGTTAGTTACCCGAGAACCCTTCTTCCAGTTTTGCTCTCGAGTGTGAGTTCACCGTGCTCCATGCCATTGGCACTCCCTCTTCTGTCTCTGCCAATAGTTTTCTGTTAGGGGAATATAGATTTTGGATATGTTTAATCCAACATTCCTCGGGTATTGGATTTAGGTCGATCTTTGCGGAAAGATTTCTGAATCTGTCGAAATTTCGCCAGAATTTGACCTTATTGGCTAGTCTCAACCATGTGAACAGGTTCCTCCAATTCACTGTTCTGAAGGATGCTTTGTGTGTTTTTTGCCAATTTCTGTATTTTGTGGCCAGTGCCATTCTCAGCCAGATTACACTTTTTCATTCTCCAGGGTGACCAATAAATACAGTGCAAAATCCGTTGCTGAGACTATCTCAGATCCAGATCTAATTTAAATCGGTATGGACTAGAACACATACGTTTCCATTCAGTATCTGAGATCACGTACCCCAATTCAAAGCACCAAACAGCCCTCCCTTGATCTGAAGCATTATTTACTTCTGTAGTAGTAAAAGTTTGTACAGGAATGAGGCAGAAAGAGGAGTTATCCTAGCCAAATATAAAAAAGGAGACACATCATGTGGAGAGGCATTTAGGGGTGAAAACAAAGTTTCCAAAAACTGTAAATAGTTTGCGATAACAAAAAACCTCTGACCTATTCAATTTATATTTAAACCATAGAAATTCAAAGGTGAACATAGAAACACCATCACAAACTTGCCACATTCGCGAAATACCAGCAGCTTGCCAAGAGGACCAAGGCAGGGTACGATTTTCAAGGGTATAGCTGGGTTTTTCTACAGAAAGGACTCCAGACTCAGAAGATACTTTACACCACCATTCTCGCAACTCTTCCTCGAGATCTTCAGAACATGTCTAACAAAAGGGGATGTCTGATCAACAACCAGCCTCTTATCCATACTAAGCAGACAGTCCAAGGGAACATGGTGAACAGAATTTTTCTCTATGGCAACCCAGTTAGGACAATCAACCTCCTCACCTCTTAGCCAAAAATGTAAAGTACGAAATGTGAAGGCTCTGTGATACTCTGCGACATCCGGGAATCCAAAAGTGCCCTGGCTGACTGGCTGCATGAGAAGATCTTTAGGGATCCTTTATCTCCCACCATATCCCCAAAGAAAATTACAGACAACTTTATCATTTTTCCGAAGTATGTCTTCTGACAGAGGAAGAGAAAGGATACTAAATATATACAATACTTAGAACTAGGGACATTGTAATTACAGTAACCTTTCTCCATAACGTTAGATTTAGCCTCCCCTTTTAGACATAATGGGCCTCATTACGACCCTGGTGCTGACAGAATGAAGGGGGCCGGTACGGGACCGGCCCCTTCATTCCGTCAGGGCCGATTACGAGGTTCCCTTTGCGGGACCCGGATCAGACATCTGGTAAAACCAGACGTCTTTCCCAGGTCCCGCGACGGGAAGAGGGAGGTAACAACAGGACACTTGTAATGTGCCCGTTGTTACCTCCATCCCCATTCCCATTGAGCCCTATGACCCGGTTATTCCTCATTGCAGGAACCCGGTAATGGAGCCCGGTTTGGCGGCAGCCATGGAGCTAGTAGCTCCATGGCTACCTCCACACTCGTAATGTGGCCCAATATGTTAATCTGAGCAAGTTTGGATCGGGCATTATTATATGATATGATATGGCATTTGTAACACTCCTATCCACAAGTGTTTCAAGGCACGATGGGTCAAGGAAGGGGGCACAGAGGGAGGACAGAGACAGCGATCTTACTAGGCCAAGTGACATTGGTCCTCATTACGAGGTGGGCGCAAAGGGATACCGGGCACCGTTAAGGACATCGGTGCCGGTAATCCCTTTGCACCCTATTCTGAGGTCCCTTAGCTGGTCCCTTTCTTAAAACCTGGTTTTACCAGGTGTTATGGACGGGGCCCGTTAAGGGACTTCAGAGCTAATAACGGTACTGCAATTTGCAGTACCGTTATTAGCGCCTTCCCCCTTCCCATTGAGCCCTATGGGGGCTCAAATGGAAAAGGAGAATGGCTTTTTCAATGGGGATTTACCAGTCCCGCCAAAGTCGGACTGGACCGGTAAATCCCCATTGAACGGGAACGGACGGTCCCGTTATTGGTGGTAGTCATGGCGCTAATAGCGCCATGACTAGCACCAACCTTGGAATGAGGGCCATTGAGATCCCGCAAGTGCAGGGGAGGCGAGAGGGAAAAAGTGCCAGGGGAAAGGAGAGGGGCAGTGCTGTACATGGGATCAAAATAATAACAAGAAGTGTGGCCTGTAGGTGGCAGGTGCAAGGGTAAGTGCAGACAGCAGGTGTCCAAAAGTGCAGGTAGGGGGACTGTAGTGTTATAGATACAGAACCAAGTGCAAGGGTTGCCAGGAGGCAGTGTGGGTGTGCAACTGTGCAGGCAGGGACCTGGGCTTGAATCAGAGGCTAGCCAGGTGACCAGTGCAGTATCAGACAGGCAATCAGCAGGGGAGAGGAAGAGAGAAGGCAGAAGCAAAGAGGAAGGTGTTGAGGTGCTTCCGGAACTGGAGATGGTTCTCCTCAAGTTTCAGAGAGGCAGGGAGGCTGTTCCAGACAGAGGCTCCAACTGAATAAAGAGATCTACCACCAACTTGTTGCTTGGAGAAGTGACTGACCCTGAGGGAGTTGGAGGTGGAGGAGCGAAGAGATCGAGTAGGAAGGTATTTGCGAAGAGAGAGTTGGAGGTATTGAGCACTCAGGCCCCAGAATGCCTTTGCGCACAATGTATAGGGTCTTGATCTTAATCCTTGTAGCCACTGGGAGACAATGCAGAGATTTCAGTGCTGCAGAGATACGATCCATGGGCTTGATGCCAATGACAAGTCTCGCAGTCCTGTTCTAGATGAGTTGCAGAGGGCAGAGAGTAGAAGCAGGCAGATACAGAAAGAGGCTGTTGCAGTAATCCAGACTAGAGAGAACCAGAGCTCTAAAGACAGTGAGCTTCTGGGGGAAGGAGAGGAAAGGAAGAATACATCTGAGGAGGTGCAGTTGGTAGTTTGGCTTCTCAGAGACATCAGAGATGTGAGGTGAAAAGGAGAGTGTGGAGTCAAAGATGACCCTGAGGTTCTTTGCCTCACAGGTGGAAGCAGGAAGAGGGCCAAGGGAGGCTGGCCAGAGAGTGACAGGAAAGGAAGGTGCAGATGAGGAGAATCTCTGTCTTACAGGCATTAAGGCAGAGATCGTTGGTGGCACACCACTCGTGGACAGACAATCTGAGATGAGAGAAGGAGAAGATGATTAGACGCCGACAATCTATTAACTGGTCTGGTAGTATGTATACCCAAGTATTTGAAACTACCCTCCACCCACATTTCTCACCCCACACTGAATAACCCTCTATAACATGAAGTCGAGATTGGAAAGACCAGAATTGATTTGTCTTTCATACGACCAGTAAAGCAATGACATCAACTAGCTTTCAGCATCACCTCCTGAAATGCACTTCCTTACAATCTCTCCATCTGCTCCATCTGATATTAAAAGCCCTCACAGGTAATCTGGTTCTGCCTTAGAAGCGGTTTGTCCATTCAGCCGGACCAGGAAAAGGCATTCTAAATGTGCATTTCCATCAGCAAACTCAGTTGAAATCCAAGTTCATTTTTCATCTGTCAAACAGGATGTCTTCCCTTTCTGCTTCTCCAAAGCTCTCTCTTGTAGTTATATGTTTGAGTTTAAATACTCTGCATACTCCAACCATGCAGCATCCTTTAACACTTTATTTTTGGATTGGACCATGTCTTTGATAGGTTCCCATATATGACCAAACTCACTAATGCCATCCTACTGGCTTCAATTGGCCAATTGTATTATCTTGCTAACTTGCACAATCTGAATGACACAATCATTTGTCTTGTCCTCTCTCTGTCTCTCCTTTCTTGTCTTAACGCACCTAGAAACACTTAGTACAGGCACGTTATAAATGACATATCATATCATATCATTAGGAGATGTATTACACATGAGTTTGACCTCCCATCAGGAATATACAACCAAAACTGGACTGGAATATGTGTTTTTGTTATTGTTTCCTGTATTTGAGATAATAATAAGAATTACATTTTAAGATTTGCAAGAACATTCTGAGTTCAGACATATCATTTATATTTTTGTGACTGCAAGCATAGGAGGGTTGATAAAATCTGCAAACTTATCAATGGTTCAGACACTTTAATATATCACTTTTATGTGCACTTGAATTTTGTTGATCTTCTTAAATTATATCTTTCTCCTATTTTGATTCAAACCACATTGGCAAGGTTTCAGAGCTACAGCCAAAAATGTCAATCCCACTTTTCTTCTTAAGACATCATTTTCTGCAGCACAATTGTAAACAGGTTTATGTTAAATATATTCAATGACTTGCATTTCCATTGCATGTGATCTACCCTTGCGAATCGAGGCATATGTTTTCTTTCAAATAAATGATCTTTTTAATAGGCTAATTTAAGAAACCCAATTCTTCCTGGTGCCATATCGCTCCGACAGGTCGGGGTTAGGGTTTGTGATGCATTCATGAATCTCTTACCAGGGTGGTCGTCCAAATAAGCTTTCAGAAACAGGACCATGCATGTCCTGCTTTTGAAATGAATGTTGGTTTATTTTGTATTTTTAACACAGGCCTTTGTTCTTGGTGAACACAGTTGTGTCCATTAAGTTGGGCCAGTGTAATGGATAGGGATCACTGCATTCTTGTTTTCAAGAAAGCCGATCCTTGCACAAAAATACAGTTTAACTGAACCAAGGTCCTCAAGTAAGATTCACAGTACATAAAGCTACATCAGAAATATACTGTCCCAGAAAGGCGCTATTCACCTTGACTGTATTTATAGTATCAAATAAATAATACATTGTTATGTTCTTATTTATTCTAAAGCTCTCATGTGATTGGCAATTACGATACTATCCATCATGTATTTTTATAATACTAAAATCCAAGTTGCCGAGCTTATTATATTCCCTTTTCACATGGCAGCATGAATAGCGAAGCTTCTATGCTATAGCTATTTTAGTTTTTGCTTAAAACCTTTGAACTTCCTATTATTAACAAGCATTACACAATATTTCAGTGTAACACTATTCTAAGTTTGGATGATTTTATGAAGAACATTACATTGAATCAGGTAATATTTTACAATATGCAAAACACATGCTTGTCACCCATCAAATGATAATTCAATGTACAAATTAGATGAATCTGTGACACTATAACTTAATGGTTGATTATACATGTGGCATGCAGATCACATCGCATTTGACAACCTAGATAGGGTGAATGAAGGGGTATATGTACCTAAAGGCCTGCAAAAGAGTAGCCTGACATGCAGCATAGACCACCAACCTTCGTGCCTCAAAGCAGCACCAATTCTACTTTAGATGACGGACCGAAGTTTCTAAAGCACCTGAGACCATGCATGTATTATGAAAGTGGAAGCTATACGAGGCATGTGAGACACAAAAAGAGACTGCACAGGCTGCTGATACCTTTCCCAGGCAGTGGATGTCCGTGCATTGGTACCTACTACCCAAGAACAGGTGAGGATGAAGTTTTCCACCGCCTTAATAGGTATGTTATTTTATGTTATGTTATGTTATGTTATGTTGTGTTATTTGGCATTTATATAGCGCTCTATATATCATTGGTATGACCTCAAAGTGCTTGTGGGTTGAATGCCCTCGGGAACCGAAGTCCAGGTCAGTTGAGAGAGTAGGGTGTGATAGGTTGCTTGGGTGCACCCATTATGTGCACAGCTGATGTGATTGCCTGATGGTAGCTGCATCCTAGCATTAGGTGTGGTGGTATCGAGATCAGTTGAATGTGTTCAGTTTGGAGGTTGGTCTCCGAGACTGGATTATGGCTGCGTTAGGCCTGTGCAGGACCCTTATGTGTGCAGCAAGGCCAATTTTTCGTGGGGTATAGCTGCATGCTAGCAGGATGTTGAGGTGTTTATGTAGTATTGTTTGTATGTAAGCAGCTAGGCCTAAATTGATTGTGGGGTGGAGCTGCGCACTATTGTGTGTTGATGTAGAGTAGAACGTTAGCATAGTCATAGGAGAGGTGAGTGTCTGAAGTGGAGGTTTTTTTCTCATGAGTCCACTGTTCCGGATTTCATTTGCGCGTTTTGCGATTGCTGCTTCAGGGTGACCTTATTAGTGACTAAATAATCGCTTTCAGTGGTGTCATTGCTCAGTATCTCCTTGAACATTTGTTTTCAGATTGCAAGGTCTCAGTGGCCTTAGAAGGTCTTAATCAGCATTATGGAAAGAGCCAGGTTTTCTGTGCTACTGACAGATCAAGGTATATAAATTAAATATAATGATTCACAGTGTGAGTGCTCAGCATCACTTCAAATCCTTTAACATCTTCCTATACCAGCATGTACATATTTATCACACACACACACACACAGACACACACACACACACACAGACACACACACACACACACACAGAGTCACATGATTTCACAAGTGGGTTGTTTGAGCAACAGGAGCATGAATAGAGCAGTGTCTCTCCATTCCTTCCTCATACTGTCTAAAAGGGGCGCACTATCTTCTCTGACCTTAGTAAATCCGTATCAGGACAAGTTTAGGAAATGCATAAACCACAACACTGATGCACAAAGTCCCTCTGCAAACAGCAATAAATTGTCTATTGAGCGATGAGGCCTGCCCAGACACCATTTAGCAAATTTATGCGGGTTAGGATCAAAGGAATTACTTTCTCAGTTCTGCCCGTTAGAGAATGCTGCAGTTTGTAATTGGGAGAGAAGTAGGGCATTTTGTGGCTGCACTTTGGGGTATGTTATGGTTAGTATGGGTATAATGAATTTGTGATACACATGCTATAACATATATTTCATGAAAACAACTCTGAATTATGTTCTTTGTTCATAAGACCTTATGTAGAATTAGATATTCCAGGTAGCCTGTTTTCGAACTGTTTATTGTTCAAATCCTTGCCCTAATCCAAATAAGGTGGCAAAGGTTTTTTGAGCCATGTATCCAAATCTTATCATCAAGCAACACAACACTAGCCTGTATTGATTGTTTTGGAACAAATGCAGTCTCATGGAGGCAGTTTAACCTGTTTATAACGATGCATGAGCAGAGATCTTTTTGGGCTATATTTTTTAGTATCTCGTGGAATTTTGTGGTAAACTTATTGGGGTATTTTTTAGTGGTGAGACTAACTTCAGAACACTTCCAAGTAATTATTTTACCAGGGTCACTAACGGTAAGCAATTACTGGACCTAGTACACTCTTATCTGCTCGCAGTATTTTATGTACAATACCACACTTTTAGTTTTATGCTCTTTTGGCTGTGTTTCAATATAAATTGATCATTTCACATCACAACATAGTTGTAAACACACACTCGCATAGCACTTCTAAAAAACTCAGCTCACAAAAAAACAATTTATCTCATGTTGGACCTGTTGGACCTCATTCTATGTGGTAACAATAATGCAGACACATAATGAAAACATTGAGGCTAACTCGTTTTTTGGCTTTTGTGGCTTGATAAAATGTTTAAATTCAGAAAAAAAAACGTTTGCATTATGATGTGCTATTTCTTTACAGTAATTTATACTTGAGACATTTGCATTATGATGTGCTATTTCTTTACAGTAATTTATACTTGAACATGTATAAAATGCATTTCATTAGATAAGATATCTTTTCTAGTAATAAGCTTCAATTACAATATATGGTGCTGGCTGGCTAACACACAGTCTAATGTAACCTTGAATTTCTCTCTCACAATTCTTGCCAGCTATGAGTTTCTTGTCTTGACAAAAACCTGCTTCATAAATGGGAATCCACGTAAAATATAGATTGTGAATTACTTTAAGAAAACAAACATATTTCTATCTCACAACTGCCTGTAAAACATTTGTCACGTACACTACATGCTCCACAATTACTGCATAATTTTATAGATCTAGCTGCCGATATTCCCCCTTTTTCTTCAACTGGACAGGATGGGACTGGAGAACTCTTATTACATCCATTCTCTTTTTTCCTGGAACGAACGAGTCAGACTTTATGTTCCCAAACCCAGCCAGAGGCAATGAACCCTGAAATCAGCTCTCTCTCTGCCAGTCCTTCTGCTCCCTTTATGATATGATATGATATGGCATTTATAAGGCGCCTACACACAAGTGTTTCAAGGCGTGACGAGGCAAGAGAGGGGGGATCCTACTAGGTCAGTTGTCATTCAGATCACGCAAGGGAAGGGGAAGGAGGAGAAGTGCGTGGGGGAGGGGAAGAGGACAGTGCAGAACATGGGATAGGGAAATAAATAACAATAAGTAAAGTACGGCCAGCAAGTGGCAAGTGCAAGGGTAAGTGCAGACATCAGGTGTCAAGTGGTGGGACTATAGGGGTACAGAAAAACAGTCCCAAGTGCGGGGTTTGCCAAGGGGGCAGTGCAGGAGTATGACTGGCAGGGGAGGGGACCTGGGCCCGAGATCAGAGGGTGGCCAGGTAGCCAGTGCAGTTTCAGTGTCAGCCAGGAAGTTAGCAAGGGAGAGGAGGAGAAAAAGCAGAGGCAAAGAGAAAGGTTTTGAGGAGCTTCCGGAACCAAAGATGATTCTCCTCAAGTTCCAAGGAGGAGGGAAGCTGTTCCAGAGGAAGGCCCCAACCGAAGAAAGAGATCTACCACCAACTCGTTGCTTGGAGAAACGACTGACCCTAAGGGAGTTTGAGGCAGATGAGTGAAGAGCTCAAGAAGGAAGGTATTTAGGAAGAGAGAGTTGAAGGTATTGAGGCCCCAAGCCCCAGAAGGCCTTGTGGACGATGCAGAGGGTTTTGAACTTAATCCTCGCAGCCACTGGGAGCCAGTGCAAAGAATTCAGTCCTGGAGAGATACAATCCCTGGGCTTGAGGCCAAGGACAAGTCTCGCAGTCCTCTTCTGGATAAGTTGAAGATGGGGGAGAGTAGAAGCAGGCAGATTTAGAAAGAGGCTGTTGCAAAAGTCCAGCTTAGAGAGAACCAGAGCTCTGGAGACAGTGAGCCTCTGGGGGAAGGAGAGGAAAGGAAGAATACCTCTGAAGAGGTGTAGCTGTTAGTGTGACTTCTTACAGACATCAGAGATGTGAGGAGAGAAGGAGAGTGTAGAGTCGAAAATGACCCTAGGTTTTTTAGCCTTGCAGGTGGGAACAGGAAGAGGGCCAACAGAGGCCGGCCAGAGAGCTACAGGAAAGGAGGGAGCTGGTGTGCCGATGGGGAGAATCTCAGTTTTACTGGCATTAAGGCAGAGGTCATTAGCAGCACACCACTACTGGATAGCAGACAGTCAGAGATGAGGGAAGTAGAGGAGGAGGGCGAGGGTAGCCTGAAGATGAGCTGGGTGTCATCCGCATAGCACTGAAAGTTGGGGCAGAGAGCAGTGATGCGGTGGGCTAGGAGTGCCAGGTATTGGTTGAACAACCAGGGGGAGAGAATAGACCCCTGCGGGACACCACAGGTAGAGAAAAAGATAGCAGAGAGAAAGGACCCAAGTTGGACCTGGGAGGGTCGGTTCGAGAGGAAAGAGGTCAGCCACAACAGAGCATGACCAGTGATACCCAGGTTATCACAGAGACGGTTGAGCAGGATGGCATGTTTGACAGTGTCCAAGGCAGAAGAGCGATCAAGCAGGATGAGGGCGCAAGGGGTGTTAGAGTCAAGGTTGGAGAGCAGGTCATCACGGATGTTCAGGAGAGCAGTTTCTGTGCTTCTGGCAGCTCTGAAGCCAGACTGATGGTCATGAAAACAACCAACAGATTCAGTGTGGAGATTGAGCTGGGAGATGGCCAGTTTCTCCAGGAGCTTGCCCAGGAAGGGAGTGATGGAGAATGGGCGATAGGTAGCCGGACAGGAGGAGCCGCCAGAGGGTTTTTTTAAGAAGGGGGGTGCAAAAGGGAGTGCTTCAGGTGGGAAGGGAAAACCCCAGTGGCGAAGGAGTGATTGCAGAAATCAGCATGGGCAGGCGCCACAGAGTCGATGTGGTCCTTGATGGTTTTGGAGGAACAGGGGTGAACCTGTTTTGACGAGACTTTCATAGATCGGACTTGTCTGGAAACCTTGCCTGGAGAGAACAGGGGAAAGGCGGAGAAAGAGGGAGGAGAGGTTGCTGCAGAAGGGCCAGAGGATGAGCAGGGAGTGGGGGGAGGGAGGGGAAAGGAGGAGAGAGAGGACAGGATGTCCTGAGTTTTAGAGATGAAGTGAGAAGCCAGTGCCACACAGAGGGCCTGGGAGGAGACAGGAGAGGTAAAGACTGCGGCAGGATTGGCCAGTTCCTTGCAGATTTTAAAGAGTTCAACCGAGTTGTTAGATGCCACAGAGATGTGGGCTTGGATATGTGCTCTCTTCTTGGTTAGGACAGAGAGCCGCTATTGCCTTTGCAGCAGGCGGCAGGCCAGTTTGTCAGAGGATGTACATGAAGCATGCCATTTCCTCTTGGCCACCCTACACTTGCGTTTTAGGGTGACGAGGTCTGAGTCGTACCAGGAGTTGCACTTGGCTTTGGGCTTCAGATGGATTCTCATGACAGGGGCAAGGATATCAAGAGTATCAGATATAGCAGAGTGGAGCGTGGAGAGGGCTGTGTCAGGATGAGAGTCAGCCAAAGGAGGAAGGGGGGTGAGAAGGTGGTGGCGAAAGCCTCAGCTGACACGCACTTCATGGGTCGGATGACCGCGAAGGTGGGTGGCAGTGATGGAAGTGGCTTGGCCTGAGGGGTAGGGAGGGTGAGTTGGGAGGAGAGGAGAAAGTGATCACTTCAGGAGAGAGGAGTGGTGAGAGGGACAGAGATGGGAAAGTCTGAGGAGATCAGTACATCAAGAGTGTGCCCTGCAGAATGAGTCGGGCCAGAGGGGAGAATAGTGAGTGAGAGAGAGTCGCAGAGGTCGTGAAAGGATCCAGAGGGAGGACAGGAGGCATCCAGGTGGATGTTGAAGTCTCCAACAAGGAGGAGTTGAGTAGTAGAGGCCAGGAGTGAGGCGGAGAGGTCCGCCCACTCAGAGAGGAAGGATGAAATGTAACCAGGTGGCCAATTAGCCACAGTAAGTGAAAGGCTAGGGGAGAGGGAGAGCTTGCAGATGAGGCATTCTAAAGAGGAGTAGGCCTGCGTAGGAGTGACAGAGGCAGAAATCCACTCGGGGAAGATCAGGGCTACACCACCACCAAAGCGGTTGGCCCTGGGTGCGGAGAGGATCTTGTAGCCATCAGGCAGCAGCGTATCAAAGCTTGTGACAGAGCTAGCCGTGAACCATGTCTCGGTGAGACCGAGGACATAAAGGTCAAGTTCTTCCAGAAGGCGGCAGATATCGGAGGAGTGGTGGACAGCAGCGCAAGAGTTTATAGTGGCAATATGGAGAAGGTTGCCATCCTTGAAGGACTTCCGGGGAGGGGTACAGGTCAGAAGTACGCCCTGCAGAGGTGTAGAAGGAGCCCAAGAGGGGACAGTGAGGGATGGGGAAGGCAAGGTAGCCAAGGAGGAGGCAGAAGGGGGAGGCGAGGTAGTCAAGGAAAGGGGAGAGGGGACATCAGGAGAAGAAAGGAAGTTGATGAGGCGCGGGAAGCATCTATCAAAGAGGTGAAGGCAAAGAGGTGAAGGTTGGCCTGAGGGCCTTTGCCAATGCGCAAGTGAATGCCCCAGCCTTTTCTAATCAAGCCCTTTTTCTAACACTCATGTGTCATTCAAAAGACCTCCCCTTGACAAACCAGCCCATTAAATAGCACAGGATTTCCTTTGTGCCTTTGACCAAGATTCAAGCTGCAGCGCTGAATAAAAATGTTACATTCATCTGGCGCTATTTCCTCCATCCCCAATGGAGCCAGTTTAAACAAATCAACTTGCATCTGAACCCTGTCACGTATTCACTGCAATACAAATCTAATTCTACATTTCCTACATTTCCAGTTGACTTTGCACAGCTCAGCTATTTTTACATGTTATGAAATGGGCCTCTTTACCCCAATGCACCAATGTTTTGCACTCATGAGCAGTGGTCTACATTGCATTGAATATTAGTAGGGGAATAGGTTATTGGGTCCTGGAATATTAGTTGAATTAATATGTAAATTTTACTTTCGTTGCATTTAGTTCATTGTTTTGGTGTGGTGCAAATGATAAAACCTGTTGTGCAGGGTCAAATTCAAATTGGCTGGCATGTGCTTTATGCATTATAATACTTACATATGTTAGGCTTAACTTGAGCCTCATACACAAGTCTCACACCCTTGGTCCTAGTTAAAATTCAAACCTTTGCTAAAATGTGGATGGTGAAATGTGGAGCTACCCTTGTTGAAATTCAGAATAGGGAAAAGTATTTCCCTATTACATTTCCCTACACACCCAAGGAGTAGCATGACATGCTGTATCGACCACCCACCTTTTTGCTTCAAAGCAGCACCACTTCTTTTTTAGATGTCGACCTGCAGTTCCTGAAGCAGCGGAGACTACGGATGTATTACAAAAGTTGGAGCTTTTTGAGCCGGTGAGACATGAAGAGAGACTGCCCAGGCTGCTGTGTCTTTTTTTGAGGCAGTGGCTGTCTGTGCATTGGTACCCACTGCGCACGAGCAGGTGAGAAAGAAAAAAAAAGAGATGATTAAGGGTTAGTCCTGCCCAGGCCTCTGCAGGGATTCTGGCACCCAGATGCGTCCGTTGACAATTACTGAACATATGAATGAGTAATAAAGAAAGGAAAACACTCAATTCATGTTTCTCTAGGCCAATCTGACCTAGGACTCCACCAGACATCTAAATGTGGCTGTGCATCAATGTTTTCATTTTCAAAACCTGTTCACAATAGTTATTCCACATGGATATGAATGCAGGATTATCCCATGTGGCTTTTTTTAAAGCTAGTCAGCCAATCTCATTCATGGCACCACGTGCTGCTGCGCTTGCATTGTGTGTAGACTAAAGCTGGGTGAACATCTGCATTGCTGAAGTTAATCCTTTATCTGGGATATTGTGTACTTGCAATAGCTTGCAGGAGTTGCTGGCAGCCCCAAATCACATTTGTATACATGTGCAAACTATTTCCAGCATCAGTTTTACCGGTGCCGGAAGTACTATCAATCCCCACTATGGGACTCCATGGAATGGGGATTTACCGCCATTACCGGCACCTGTATCATCCTGGAAATTCTGGGATATCAGGTGCCGGTGATAGTAGGTCAGTTTGCCGGTATCCCTCTGAAATTACCACATTCCTTTTGTGGATTTAATTTTGCTGTAACAGAGGAGTGTACTGGGCAGTAACATAATTTGTGACTTAGAAGAGCTTTGTTGGACTTTGGCAGAGGTTTCTAGATTTTGGTGAAATGTTCTTGTGTGTTTACGAGCTTTAAGGTTCATTATACCATCAGTGTCGACCTTTCTTCTTTACCCTTACTTTGCCTCACAAAATGTTTAAAATAACACCAAAACGGGTTTTGCCTCTCCCAAAAATCACAAAATCACAACAACAAAAGTTCTCAACCCTTTAATTCTTTTAATTTTTAATCCCATATAAGTGTAGGGATGTCCTAGTAGGCTTTGCATGACTTCATTTGTTTATCTTACCTTCTGTAGAAAAATGTACCCATTTGAGCCACCCTCCAAAAAGGAAATGAACAGTAAACTGTGCCCCGCTTCCTATTTGTGTGAAGCAGAGGATCTGCCCTGTGCTTTGGTCACCTTCCTTTGTCTTTCTGTGTCTGGGAAACCTTTCCTTCCCAATTGTCTGTGAGTGCCTCATGTGAATCTGTTTCTTTTTTCCGTGGTGACTTTTTTCTTTTTTAGTCTTGATGAAGCAAGAGTGGGCATTGCAGGAGGGAGTGCTGGACAAGGAAGATGAGGTTCACTTCTAGGATGACATTGATTTTTGCCAGGCATTTCAGTACACTTGTGAGCCTGTTGTGATGGTTTGTCAAACTGCCAGTCACCAACTAGCAGAGCAGGGGGGTTCTTGATAGGGGGGAGCTATTGGACTATGACTCAGTAAGAGGATAATACGCATGGCTGATAAAGGAGGTTTGTCCACTGCCAACGGAGAAGGAAGAGATGGAGGTGTGTCTGCTGGTTGGGGCAGTGCAGGGCATCATTGGGAAACAGGTGGAGGTGAAGTGTCTGAAAGTGTAGATATGCATTAGCTAGCATAGCAGTGCAGGGAGAGTTTGCAAGAAAGGTTTATGTGTCTGGAGATGGATTCACGATCATAGCAGTGCAGGAAGAGGTTAATTTACCTACAGACACATTGCAGGACTTTCCTGAAAATGGCCTGCTGTTGATTAGCCTTCACATTTGGTGACCAGTTGGTGGTTACTCAGCACGAAGTTAGTGCAGCAGAAGTGAAGGGCACCTAGACTAGAACAAGGAAGGGATGCAGGTGATGGTATTGCAGAAAGCCAAAGAGAAACAGGTGTTAGAGACTCATTTAGTTCCCCAGTAGATGGCTCAAAAGGAAGACGTGACTGAGGTTTCTGCAACTGTACCTATCCTTTCAAAGGAGGCAAGGCAAATAAAGGCTTCCATGGTCAAGTTCATGTGTGGCAGGAGCAATCCGACCTGTGACAGTGCCCACCTCATGATGGGTATGGGAGTACTTTAGCTTCCCAGAGGGGAGAATGGTTATGAAGGTTGAATATATTGTAAAATGCAAGCTATACAAGAAGCTATTCAAGTGATATAGGATGTAGTAGAGAACCACAGCAATGCAGAACCATATTTAACTATTGCATGCTCCTGAAAATACAACACACAATACAACACACACGCCAACTGCCACTGCCTCCTCTTACACACCACCCTACATTGGCAGTGACAGCAATGCAGGAGTGTCTATTTATTCCTCTCTGTAAGATACACCTGCTGGGTGCTAGATACACCAGCACAGGCAGCCTTCAGTCCCCAGCTTCTGAGCACACCAAAGCACCTCTGGCATCTGGTCATACCTTTGCCCGTGACACCATACACTTGCTGGGACATGTTGCCACCATCACTACCAGAGCAGCTTGTTATTGGTGTTGGTGGTAGCATTAAAGGTGTGGCCCTATTTTTTAAAGTCATGGATGGACTGACTAATGTGGTATGCAGGCATGTACATGCCAGATGACTAGCAGTAAGGAACAGGAAGACGTCATAGCAGTGCAGGAGGCCATAGTCATGTGCTGCAGCTCCATTTGAATTACTTTAATTTCATTAATTTATAATGCATAAACAAAGCACTCATGACTACATATAGGCATGGGAAAAGTACAAAATCCAAGATATGAAAGACCATAGAGTGTCATCAATGCCTTATGAAAAAAACTAAAATAATCCATGCTACAAATCATCAAGTGCAGAGCATTCCAGACGTATGGTGTAATACCTAGACATCTGTGGTCACAACTAGTTTTAAATCTGAATCTAGAGTCAATTTTCAGCTGCAGATGATTTGTAGGGTGACAACATTGTACTTGTTTATAAGCACATTATTGAAAGAAACCGGCAGGAAATCTCATGTGTACATTTGAAAAACAAACACAGTACTTTATATGACACCTAAAAATACACTGGGAGCATGTCCAGTGTCTGCCCAATAGCAACGAATCGGTTCTCTAGAACCAGTGTGGCAGTTTGAACAGAATTCAGCTGCTGAAGTTGATAGGCTGGGACTGTGCTGCGGAAGAGTCACGAATGGGGTCAGAGGGTCACAATATGATAATGCTGAAGTTGCCTCTTCAGCAATCTATTGATTTTCTCAAAACATGTGCACCATTATCTGTAGAGTTTATAAAGGAGTTAATCTATAATCAGTCATGGTCCAAATTTCAATGAATCTTATTGCTGGCCAACAAAAGTAAATGGTGGCAATAGTATTATAAAATCCATCAAAGGCACTAACCAAATTAATTACATTCCAGTCAATCTTATAAATTCTTGTGAATGTGCTGTTTATATCAATAGGCAAAATGTTTCCAGCTAGGAATTAGTCCTTTAGTTGTATCTTCTCTTATGGATGAAGGCATCTCAATGTGTATTTGAAATGGTTTGGAATCATGGAAAATGCATGATGTCACAGAAAATAATGTTGATATGAACGTGACTAGATAAAGAAGAAGCCAGCGATGTATCACTTTCAAGATCACATGAGGTGTTGTTTACAGCACATTTTAAGACTGTTTGAACATCTCGAGAATTATTTCTGCAAATATGCCACCTTTGATTGATGGGGCTGGTGGCGTGTTTCCAGAAGCAACGGTTGAAATGCCTGCCATTCTGGACGTGTTAGGAGGCAGTTAACTCTATAACCTGGAAATGTGCCATGGACATCTATTGCAACTGAAACTCACTGGAATCCAAAATGTGATACTGTTAAATATGTATAAGAGTGTATATGACTGAAATATATTGTTATATACAGCTTGGAAGCTAATCCACCTAAAAGTCAAGTCTGCTCAAGTGCTTAAGAAAAACGTCAGTGTAAGCTCGAACGTGCATGCTTCCAACTGATGCCCAACAGAGTAAACCCGAAATATGTTCATGTTTGCAGGTTTCATTTAACAGTGAGACCCACCATAAAAAGGCTCATTTGTGCTGCACTTGTTTAACAGGGAGAACCTGAAATCTGTGATCTAAGAGAATGTGGAGGGGAATATAAGAAATAAGGGCTGACAGGTAAAGAGACATAGAGACATTTGAAGGCAACCCATACAACGTGAACTGGTGAACAGGATTCAAAGGAAAGGCAATGATGAGAAATGGGAGCAGTAGAGTTGACTAGAGGAGAGTTCTAGATAGCACTAAACTTCTAATGATGACCAGGAAGAACAGTGAGGAGAGCTGAGCACTAATCAAGGTGAGAAAAGACAAGAGAAGTGATAGAACGTTCTGTAAGAAAGAGAGAAAGGGACCTGCTTTTCTGGATGTTGACAAGTGAGACTTGGCTGGTCTAGGCAATAGCAGAAGTGTGGGGAGAAAATGAAAGAGATGAATTCAAGATTATGCTGAGGTTGAGAGAAAAGTGTGACAGTGAGAGAGAAGCAGGAGTAAAAGAGATGAAAGGAGGACTCTGAGAAGGGAATGGTTAAAGAGGATCGTTATTAATCATTAATTAAATAGGTGATAGGAAAAATTGAATTTGGAAAGTCACAAGAAGGAAGTGGCTGAACGCAAGTGCAGATCCATGGGGAGCATCACTGGCAGTGTTGGCAATGGTGCGAAAGCCATATCAGTTGAGTAAGAATTCCATTTTTAATGATCCCCCATTTTTCTTTGCTGACATATTCCTAAAATAGTTGGTTGCTGCTGCTGGAGTTAGAAAGTCAAAAGAATAACTATGTCTTCCATATAGCATTGACAACCGTTTTCCTCCTTGAACAAATTTGTCGTGGGGGACACACAAAATGTTGAACAAAATAAGTGGAACAACTTAGTAGTGACAATTTCCTTCACAAAGTCTACTGAATAGTGTAGTCCACTCAAAGATGGATATGCAGGCTTTTCTTAACTGAAATATATTTTGACCTCATCATGTTTACTGCTTTGTTTTCAGTTCAGGGTTTCTATTGCCAGGATATGATAACATGGAACCATTCTTTTAACTTAGTCTGAAACAAGAGAAAGTTGGCCATTGAAAAGAAGTCCATTCATTGTAACTTCTAAACAGTTAGACAACATTGGTAATGCCGAATTTGTAATACGGCCATACATTCAGGGGCATGCATGGGTCCCCACGTTTTATAGCAACATTACTGTTTGGTGGTGTGTTGTCTATGCAACAGTTTTAGGGGTCAGAGAGCTCCCCCTGTTTGAACATGCCTCTTTACAATGGATGTTTTCATTTAGAAAACATAGGGCCTTATTATTTGTTTAGTGGTGCAGTAAAAAAGGGCAGTAATTCAATTAACACATTTTTACTGCACTGCTGAATTCTGAGTTTAACTTTGAAGTGGACAATTTACCTCGAGCATCATGCATCGTGGGAAAAAAAATCTGCAGAATCTAGACATGGAGATTACACCACTTATAGTCCCATGGAAATTCCACGAGAGTGAGAACCGGTAGCAGTATTAGAATTTGCCACTAAATCAGTGGATATACTGCAGAATTATCACAAACTCGAAATGTGGTCCATCGCGCTTTGTATACATTTTTAAAAAATTGAAGAATGTCTAATTTTGATATGTTTCTTACTTTCTTTATATTACATTACTTTAAACATGCACATAGAATTTTAAACTCGTAGAATGTACCTTTTCTTCTGCTTTGAGGTACTTTTCATGGGATGTTTTGACATAGTTCCCCCAAAGGCATGTCTTGCTTTTACTCTGGGTACCAGCTTCTTCTTGAGCAGCACATAGTCTACTTTACTTAGGGTGCCCCCAAATTCAATATAAAAAGTCCTTCCAGCTGTCCTTTTGGACAAGGCCAGAACAGCCCTACTTTACAATAACCAGAACAGATTCCATGTGGCTCTGTTGTTTGAATAACATAATTGGTGTATGAACAATGTACTTTAAACCATAGGGCAGGCCCCTTGTCTCTGGTAACGGAATGGAGTGCAAGCTTGCTATGTCCAAAGTGAGGATATTGGCTTCTACTAAAGGTGGTGTGACCACTGCTTGCCAGAAATCTGGTAAAAAAAAAATCACTGCAAATGCCAGGTTTATCAGGCCACTAGTTGAGTAAGACTGCATTATTGAAGCAAATGATTAATTCTTGTCAGCATACTCACAGCTACTCCTTCTGTGGCAAACCTGACTGCATAGGGGGTCCTCGAAAGTGTAGGGCAATTCCTCAATCAGAAGAGTTTTTGGGTTATTTTCCTAAAGAGTTTGTTTAATTTATATATGTATCATCTTATTTGCACCCAGTAAAATGCGAAATGTCCCTTTTATCAATGTATGGATGTATCCATTGAGAAAATCAAGAGTCCTGCTCATGTGCGTCCATATTGACAGTCTGTATTAAGCTAGTAAATAATTTCCAGTTTCTTCTGTATCTACTCTTGATATCATATAAATTCCAGTGATTCCATTCAAAGACAATGATAAGCTCAGTTTATGATATGATATGATATAATATGATGTGGCATTTAAAACGAGCCGATACACAAGTGTTTCAAGGCGCGCGTTTACACTTTTCCACATACACACTTTATGCTTTGATCAGAGTCAGTTATGGTTTTCCAGGGGCTCTACTTGTGCACACTAAGGCCTACCTTGCAACATCTATACCTGCAATTGAATTCAAGCAAACAGTCAGCTTTAGAATGAGACATGTACTGAATATTACCTTCTGGGAGATTGGTGATGTGGATGTTTCGTCCACCGTGCCTATCCCACAGGAACCATCATGGGACTGATTTACAGACATTCAACTCTTATCCCTGAGGAACACTGGCGTTACTGGCGGCACCTTGGCATATCTATCAGCATTCATGCTTCTTACCAGACACTGGCAAAATGAGCAACACCTTTATATACTAGCACCACACTTGAGTGTACAATCAAGACCCTAATATAATTTGACAATGTCATTGTTTATGGTGGCACTTTATTATTTGGTAGGATAATTCTGATTAATGGTTTAATGTAGTGTATTTTACATAGGATTGTTCTATACACCACACTACTAATTTTAGTGTAAATATAAAACACATATAATACAATATTTTACATATTTACATATAGACATTACTTGCACAGACTTCGATGTTCATGCCTTCAATCTTTGGCAATCTTCTGTCTTTAATTTCGTTCTATTAATTCAGATACCACTCAATCAAGAAATTACACCAAATGCTATCACCCTTTTTTGAGGAACAAGCTTTCCAAATTTGGCAACTGAGGCAATTCCTCATACAGTGTGCTTTCAAATGGTGTCTTTGGTGTTTTTGAATATATTAACATGTTGTGCCTGGTGCAGGATTTTACACTGACCATCCCGAATGCTTGCTCTTCTAAAGCATATCTTTATGTTTTTGTAATTAGAGCTGAGATATCTCATATATTTCCTTTCAGAATTCAGAGTCTCCATTAAAAGTTATAGTCAAAAACCTTTCAACATTTTTGACATTAACATGAACCAATAAACGTGTCTTCTTTTGTTTCTTTTCTCGAGATGACAAGGGGTTTCCCTACAACTCAATTACAACTTTAGCTTCTCTCCTAAAGATTATTGTTAAATTCGATAATCGTATTTCTAAGTATTCGAATATGCCCTGCTACAGTCACTTGTCTTACCAATCATGTTTGCTTTACAATAGCTCTGTATTGCATGTCAAAAGCGGATTTGCTGACCTTGTGATGTAGTTTATCTGCGAAAAATCCCTTGCTCTTTCATAAGTAAATACGGGATACAATTTTTCCCTGTGCCCTTTTATTACCCAAGCTGAAAATCAACCTGCCAGCTCGATTCATAGAGGAATTTCTATACGTGCATAGATTAAACAACTACATTTGAACAATTAGCATCCATTGTTTCTTCACCAGTGCTATAATGAGGGGGATATTCCCTTCTGTAGGGGACATTCCTCTGTACAACATTATACCTATGTCTGCTCCTTCCATTAGACCCATTGTAAGGACCTGCCACTATGTAGTCTGAACTCCTTTTGGGTGCTTGACATCAGTATACATATTTTGTTTCCTCATCCTTTTAAAATAATGACATGGGGGGTCATTCCGATTTGGGTGCTAAGGGAAAAACGATGCCGGTAAAGGACTACCGGCATCGTTTCCCGTTACGGCCCATTCTGACCTACCAGACCGTTATTTACGGCGTCGTAAAGTACGAGGCCGTAAATAGCGGTTTAGTGGCACGCGCCCGACACGCCATGCCGGAATTAGCGGCATGGCGTAAACCGGAACTGATCCCAAGTAAAGCGGACATGGAAAAAACGGCTTCCACAAGACCGCAAAGTACCTTACCACCATGGAGTAAATACCGGCATCGCCGAGAAGGTGTAAAGAACCCTGAGCAGTGTTTCCAAGAGGAACAGGTGCACTCAATCAGCACAGGTGGAGGCAATGGAGTCTGGCACAGCACAAAAGGAGCACACCCACACACCACACACCCTCCCACACCAAGATGATACCAATTGTAGCAGCATTCCTGGAGCTGGAAGCCCTGCTTGCAAGGCAGCAACTACAACAACAGCAACAACAACAACCACAGCCCCCACCACAGAGGATACACAGGAGGAGAAGGAGGGTGAGACAGGCCCAGCATGCCCTACCGATGCAGCCACCATTACCACGCCGGCAGCCCCCAATCCCCCGCATCAGAGCCACCCCCTTCAACCTCAGACCAGAGCAGATCCACACCCTGTACCGGCTTGACTGGGACACCATTACCACCATAGTGGACCTGATACATGACGATATAGTGAGCCGCATAGAAATCAGCACTGCCATCCCCCCTCTACTGAAGGTAGTGTCTGTGCTCCACTTCCTTGCCACAGGCACCTACCAGCATACAGTGGGGCACATGCATGGCATTTCACAGCCCATATTTTCCCGGATACTCAACTCTCCTCACCCACACAAGGGACTACATATCCCTACCCCAGACTCTCCAGGAGATATATGACACCAAAGTTGCCTTCCATGCACTGGCAGGCATGCCAAATTGCATAGGTGCCCTCGACTGCACCCACGTTGAATTGGTGGTCCTGCATGCCATGGAGGTGCCATATCGCAACTGCAAGCAATACCACTCCATCAACGTCCAGATGGTGTGTAATGCCAGTAAAGCCATCACACATTGCAATGCCCGATACCCCGGATCAACTCATGACTCCTTGGTCCTGCGGAACTCAACACTACCACGCTACATGGAGCGACATGCTGGACGACGTGCCTGGCTGCTTGGTGAGTAACCTGAATGGGACATGGCAGTGCATTGGGGCTGTGAGTAGGTTGCCTGCATACTCCATCTGGGTGGGAAAGGGGGGGGATGCATACTCCACCTGGGTGGGAATGTCCACGCCAGTGCACGATGTTCACCTCACAGCACACTGTGCCCCAAGGCAAGTGACACGGCACATAACCACACAGTGATGAATTTGAGCCGACACCTAACACTACATGAGTAACAGGAAACCTGGCCAGATACCACAACACATGCACCACTCATCGGCGGACCTTACACACCGTAGCGGCATCCTGCACCATGCAGTGCAATGTCGCTGACTCCTGCATCTCAACACACAGGACAGTCATCCCTGGGAGTGCATAGAAGTGAGTCTAACAGGGATCCTACAGCGTGTCACTGGTCCTGCACCCCCATAGGATTGCTGCAAGTCACCATTTTAGGGATCCGTGCAGAGTGACGAGTATGCTACCAAATACAGCCAACACCCCTTTTCACCAAGTCTCGCGCAACACATCAATGAATGCAGTCCAACACTGCTGCATGCATATACAATGCACATGCAACACAACGTGAGTGCACACCATGACCCATCAGTGAGAAGCTACCCCCTCCATCATTCCATTGCACATGACACATAGCCGGTCCAGTAATGGGGTGACTGTATCCTGGGACATGTGTGTATGGCCAGTAATCACCTGCGGCCATGTAAGACTAGTACAATTCTCCACCATGAATGCACAAACACTTACCTTCATTCCACTCTCATGCAGGTGATGCTGGCTACCCTTTGAAGGCGTGGCTCATGACCCCGGTCCGCAACCCACAGAACAGGCACGAGGAGGACTACAATAGATCCCATACCCGTACACGGGTGGTGATAGAGCAGACCTTCGGCCTGTTGAAGGCACGATTTCGTTGCCTCAGCCAGTCGGGTGGGGCACTCATCTACAGCCACGAGAAGGTGTCCAAGATCACCATGGCATGTGTAATGCTGCACAACATGTGCATCCGTCGGAACGTGACACTGCCCCTGACGTGGAACTGCTACCACTAGATGATGATGAGGGGGAGGAGGAAGGAACGGCAGGACAGCATCACGGTGCCGATGCACAGGAGGGACGTTAAGTGCGGCAATCATTGATTGGACAATATTTCTGACTCACAAGTCAGCTGAGGGTGTGAGGATGACAGGACATTGGGCACTGGGTGTGGGGATACATGTACACCATGCACTGTGCAACATTAAAAGACACATGCACAATGATCAATGTCCACTCTGTTTTTTAGGGATGATCAACCAGTGTATTTAACAATAATGTAGAAACGTGTACAACAAAACCTCCACCCTCCCCCCTCCCCCCCTCCAACTCCCACACACACCCTCACCCCCCTCCCCCCAACTCCCACACACACCCTCACCCCCCTCCCCCCCAACTCCCACACACACCCTCACCCCCTCCCCCTAAATCCCACACACACCCTCCCCCTCACCCCCCCAACTCCCACACGCACCCTCCCCCCCTCCCCCCCAACTCCCATACACACCCTCACCCCCTTCACCTCCCCCCACAACAACCCCACAATAGTCCCATCAGTGCAACATAGGCCACATGTGTGTGGCAGTATGGTCAATGTGCACTTCCAGAGCCAGGGGGATCCATGTTGTGGCGGCGCAATGTATGCAATGACCGACGGACAGGGCTGGTCTGCGTGGAGGAGCTTTGGGAGGGTGGGTACTCCCACTGGGGCTGTGGTCTGGGGGGTGCTGCCTCCAGGGCATCTGCGATCTGGCCCAGCACCTCACAGAGCCGGTTTGTGCTGGCAGTGATCACCTCGCCCAGAGCCTGAAGGTCATTGTGCCACTCCGACCTAGATTCGCGGTTGTCCCGGATAAAGTCCTCAATCAGGCCCGTGAGGTGCTGGGAGCGCACTGCATCCATGGCCGGTGTGGCCGATGTGCTTGGCAGGCTTGGTGTAGAGCCTGCAGCCCTTTCGGGACTTTCTGCAGGGGAGGTGGATCCAGGACAGGCAGGTGGTACTCCTTGGCCTGTGTGTCATGCCTGCGCCATGGGCGCATACTTTGGCAATCAATATGGACAAATTGTTATTCATTTATCTACAGAAAACTCTTGGATCAACCGCTATTCACTATTTGGACTTTATTTCCCATTTGCAAGACTTTGGTGCTTTTTATTTTTCCCAGAAAACTACACTTACCATAATGCACTTGGCTATAACCATCTATTCCTGGCTATTCCTATTTTTCTTCATCAGAACTACACTCCCCAGAAGCCGTAGGGGTTTGCTCTGCTTCCACCAGCTCAGGAACAGAGAGGGAGGTGGCCGATTGTCTGCAGTTGTGCTGAGCCAGGTGCAACCAATTAGCCTGCCTCTGTGCTGGGCTGGGCCGTATAAAGGCTGCTGCCTGCGAGAGCTCAGTCTCTTGCATTGAGAGTCCTTCCGGCACCTTTTTGCTTCAAGCTACAAACTTTGTATGCTGTTTCCTGATTTCCCCTGCTCTTTGTTCCAGCCCTGCTCCTCTGGGCATCCTGCCTTGCAGTCTGCTACACCCTGCTGCCTTCAGCCCTAGCCTTTTGGGCTCCTTGCCTCAGCCCTGCTCCTCTGGGCGTCCTGCCTTGCAGTCTGCTACACCCTGCTCCCTACAGCCCTAGCCTTTTGGGCTCCCTGCCTCCGCCCTGCTCTTCCAGGCTCCTGCCTTGCAGCTGATCACGCTCTGCTGCCTTCCAGCCTCCGCCCTTGCCCTGCCTGGCTCTCCACATTGCAGCTGATCACGCTCTGCTGCCTTCCAGCCTCCGCCCTTGCCCTGCCGGGCTCTCCACATTGCAGCCGATCACGCTCTGCTGCCTTCCAGCCTTCGCCCTTGCCCTGCCGGGCTCTCCACATTGCAGCCGATCACGCTCTGCTGCCTTCCAGCCTCCGCCCTTGCCCTGCCGGGCTCTCCACATTGCAGCCGATCACGCTCTGCTGCCTTCCAGCCTCCGCCCTTGCCCTACCGGGCTTTCTACATTGCAGCTGATCACGCTCTGCTGCTTTCCAGTCTCAGCCCTTGTCCTCTGGGCTCCCTGCTCTGCAGCCTGCCTCTCTCCGGCTGCCTACAGCCCTTGTCCTCTGGGCTTCCTACTTTGCAGCTGATCATGCTCCGCTGCTTACTACCTACCTTTTTCGGCTGGGTTCTCGGCCTAGCATCCCTCTACAGTCCTCTGCAACCTTCTACGGTCAGCGCCCCTGCCCCTCAGGGCTCACTCCTTGCTGCCCGGCCCTTCTGGGTTCCTTGCCGTGCAGCTTGCTTTACTCTGCTGCCCTAAGCCCTTTTCCTCTGGGCTCTCTACCTTACAGCCCTGCTCCTGTGGGCTTGCTCATTGCTTTCCTGCTCCTCTGAGCTCTCAACCTTGTTCCTCACTGTCCTCTGCTATACAATCCTGTTACACGACTTTCCCTTCATTTCCTTCTGCTAGTTTGCTATACCTCCTTTCCTGGATTTGTCTGTAAGTATCTTCTCTTGTACTGTTTGTAGACCCGTTTGTACAGAGCTTGTCTGTTGGTTCCCATCAGTCAACCTCTGCCCCTTCCCTTGTCTCGTTTCTACATTACAGACACCCATAGCTGCTGTTCCAAGCCATGAGCAAACAGCATGGGCCTCTGTTATAGCAAACTGTGCAGAAGGCTTGAGTATTTCCTAAGGTTCGTGGAATACTCTTTTCCTATATCTGCATACACCCCAAGAGGGAATTCATTCTGTACCTTTTCCTTGCTACTCTTGCCTACTCTTCGTTCTCTTTCCTTTCAGCTGCGTGTGTGCTTCTCTGTCCACTTTATTTAGGCACAACCACCCAAACCCTTTTTGGGTGTCCTGTGCCACTCTTAATAGAGTGCCATCCCTGACAGAATGCAAGAGCCAAAAATGTCTTGTTCCATAGGCAGGAAAGGCACACACAGACCAAGGATGCTTTCCTTTCGGGTTAAGAAACCTTTGCAAAAATCTATACTTTCCCTAAAGACAGCAAACAAGAACCTTAGTCTAAAGAACAGTCTTGCCTTAGTAAACAAAGATTTACAAGCACGGTACTACACTCAGTGGCTTGCTGACCCTTCTTCCATGTATAAATATTATGACATTTGCGACTATGATCCGCAGTCCTTATCGGTTGAAGAGCTACAGCAAGATAATGAATTCTTACAGATATTGTTAGCCCAAACAGTGAAAGACACTCCTGAGCCTGATAATTTTTCTAACACTGTTACAGCCAAGGATATTGCACTCATTGTGGGGGTCTCTAAACCAGAGTACGCTGTTGCTAGAGTGATATGTTCAAGATCTGATTGGCAAGCTCCCCAGTCTACTGGAAACCCTCATTTGACAGGACACGGTATTATGTATCCTGAGGTTAGTTCACCTAGTCCTGGGTACAAAAGACCAATACTGACCATCGGTGGTCTTAATACTTCCCCAGTATCTACCAACCACAATAACCTTAAGGTCAGTCTTCCCATTGCTACAACAGAATTTTCTGCCACACCAGATTCTGAAGCTTTAGATCAGGGTAATGATGCATACCTGCTACAAGAAAAACTCCTATGCCTTAAAAGAAAGACCGAAGATCTCTATGATGACTTTGTTTATTTACATAGTAAAAATTCTATGGAGGGACACAATATTCCAGACCTTTTGACACAATGTCCTACACCCGAAATACTGTCTTTAGAGATCAACATGGTAAGGCCTGGAATTGCCACGCAGAAAAGGATACAGATTTATACCAAGCAGATGGAAGACCTAAATTTAGCATATGCATCCCTTCTAAAGTCTGACACAGCTCTTTCACTTTCCAACCACAGTAACTCAGGTTCTGGGACTCTAGACCATGATTCCAATCCTGAACAATACCCGGTACCTGCCTGGAATCCAGCCTTTCCATCAGTAAATACCCCAGACCCACCAAGTAATTTGAGCACACCAGACTTTTAAGATCAGCCTTCAGAACGCCTACCCAATCATGACCCCACATCTGTCTTATTACCTGTTCCTGTATCTGCTAGCCCAATCTCTGCTGCTCCTCCTGCTAATACTTCTAAATCTGCTACTGTTGCAGCAGCTCACATCTCTCTTTTCGCAGCAGAAGCACCCCCTTCCTCTCTGCCTGCAAGGACAGAACCTGTTGCTAAGTCAGATAACTTTTCTTTTGGGACTACAGCTCCGGTTGTTCTTGCTGGCGCCTCTGCAGCACTAAAACTACCAGACCCTACTCTATCAGTCTCAGGTGCGTCCCTGTCCGCTGGTTCTTCTATGGCACCCACTCTCCCAGTTGCTACAGCATCAGAACTATCCACAGCCATTCATGATCTCTCTGCTGCGGTGGCTTCTGAAATTCCTACAAATCATGGAGAACCCGCCACTGTGACTCCTGACGTTTCTGCGGATAATCTTGACTCTGCCATTGCTGTGTCTGATGCCTTGGGAAACCTTGCTAAAGCAACCAACTCTGCTGTACCTCTGGCTCCACCTTTTACCACCTTACTGTCACCTTTCAAAGCAAGCTTTGCCATGGAACCTGTAACAAACATTCACAGTTCCTCTATTCATGAACAATCTGTTGGGTTTTGTGCTCCAAAGACTTTGTCTTTTCTGATTTCTACCGTAAAGGTTCAGCACATTGATACCGTCTCCACCTTTCAAGACCCCCACATTACAACCTTAAACAGTTTTTTGTGCTTCATGATATGCCTTTTTGGAATAAGACTCTTTCACAGTGTGACAGACCTTCTTCCTGTTGGTCAGTCTTCAGGGAGCCTGGAGAGGGGCCTGGAGAGGGGCATACTGCCATGCCTGCGCCATGGGCGCATACATTGGCAATCAATATGGACAAATTGTTATTCATTTATCTACAGAAAACTCTTGGATCAACCGCTATTCACTATTTGGAATTTATTTCCCATTTGCAAGACTTTGGTGCTTTTTATTTTTCCCAGAAAACTACACTTACCATAATGCACTTGGCTATAACCATCTATTCCTGGCTATTCCTATTTTTCTTCATCAGAACTACACTCCCCAGAAGCCCTAGGGATTTGCTCTGCTTCCACCAGCTCAGGAACAGAGAGGGAGGTGGCCGATTGTCTGCAGGTGTGCTGAGCCAGGTGCAACCAATTAGCCTGCCTCTGTGCTGGGCTGGGCAGTATAAAGGCTGCTGCCTGCGAGAGCTCAGTCTCTTGCATTGAGAGTCCTTCCGGCACCTTTTTGCTTCGAGCTACAAACTTTGTATGCTTGTTTCCTGATTTCACCTGCTCTTTGTTCCAGCCCTGCTCCTATGTGCATCCTGCCTTGCAGTCTGCTACACCCTGCTGCCTTCAGCCCTAGCCTTTTGGGCTCCTTGCCTCAGCCCTGCTCCTCTGGGTGTCCTGCCTTGCAGTCTGCTACACCCTGCTGCCTACAGCCCTAGCCTTTTGGGCTCCCTGCCTCCGCCCTGCTCTTCCAGGCTCCTGCCTTGCAGCTGATCACGCTCTGCTGCCTTCCAGCCTCCGCCCTTGCCCTGCCGGGCTCTCCACATTACAGCTGATCACGCTCTGCTGCCTTCCAGCCTCCGCCCTTGCCCTGCCGGGCTCTCCAGATTGCAGCCGATCACGCTCTGCTGCCTTCCAGCCTCGGCCCTTGCCCTGCCGGGCTCTCCACATTGCAGCCGATCACGCTCTGCTTCCTTCCAGCCTCCGCCCTTGCCCTGCCGGGCTCTCCACATTGCAGCCGATCACGCTCTGCTGCCTTCCAGCCTCCGCCCTTGCCCTGCCGGGCTCTCCACATTGCAGCCGATCACGCTCTGCTGCCTTCCAGCCTCCGCCCTTGCCCTACCGGGCTTTCTACATTGCAGCTGATCACGCTCTGCTGCTTTCCAGTCTCAGCCCTTGTCCTCTGGGCTCCCTGCTCTGCAGCCTGCCTCTCTCCGGCTGCCTACAGCCCTTGTCCTCTGGGCTTCCTACTTTGCAGCTGATCACGCTCCGCTGCTTACTACCTACCTTTTTCCGCTGGGTTCTCGGCCTAGCAGCCCTCTACAGTCCTCTGCAACCTTCTACCGTCAGCGCCCCTGCTCCTCAGGGCTCACTCCTTGCTGCCCGGCCCTTCTGGGTTCCTTGCTGTGCAGCTTGCTTTACTCTGCTGCCCTAAGCCCTTTTCCTCTGGGCTCTCTACCTTACCTGCTCCTGTGGGCTTGCTCATTGCTTTCCTGCTCCTCTGAGCTCTGAACCTTGTTCCTCACTGTCCTCTGCTATACAATCCTGTTACACGACTTTCCCTTCATTTCCTTCTGCTAGTTTGCTATACCTCCTTTCCTGGATTTGTCTGTAAGTATCTTCTCTTGTACTGTTTGTAGACCCGTTTGTACAGAGCTTGTCTGTTGGTTCCCATCAGTCAACCTCTGCCCCTTCCCTTGTCTCGTTTCTACATTACAGACACCCATAGCTGCTGTTCCAAGCCATGAGCAAACAGCGTGGGCCTCTGTTATAGCAAACTGTGCAGAAGGCTTGAGTATTTCCTAAGGTCCGTGGAATACTCTTTTCCTATATCTGCATACACCCCAAGAGGGAATTCATTCTGTACCTTTTCCTTGCTACTCTTGCCTACTCTTCGTTCTCTTTCCTTTCAGCTGTGTGTGTGCTTCTCTGTCCACTTTATTTAGGCACAACCACCCAAACCCTTTTTGGGTGTCCTGTGCCACTCTTAATAGAGTGCCATCCCTTACACTGTGAGCCCTGGGGTGTCACTCTCCCCGGAGTCGCTGTGTGCCACCTGGCTGTAGGATGGAGTATCTGGGCTATGTCCAATGTCATTGGGGTCCTCCACGTTGAAAACGGAAATTAATGTGGGGCTATCTGGCACATCGAGGAGGCACATGGCAGCATTCTCCCCTGCCACACTGGACTCCTCAGAGTGCACCGTGGGGCATGTCTCCAGCGGCACTGCAGGCATGGGTAGGGGTGCGGGTGTGGGTTGTGCACCCTCCATGGGGGTTGATGTAGCAGGTGGTGTTGCCTGTGGTTTCTTCCTTCTTGCAGGTATACGGTGTCCCCTGGCTGTGCCCCTGGAGGTACAGGGCTGGCTGGCTTCCTGCTCCTCACTTTCATGCCCGCTGCCTGTGGGGGGGAAGAGAGAGATGGCATGAGCAATGATTTGGGGGTCAGCATTTCTTCAAGCCTATGGTATAACAATGGGATTGCAGCGTTTTGTTGACATTTGGGTGGTGAGTGGGACAGTGATCTGGGCTTGAATGGAAAATTCATGCAGATGTCTGGGTCACTCATGTTGGCGGAGTACTGTGCTGACTCACATTGACTGCCTCTTTGTGTGCTATGGCCAATATGGGTTGGAGCCTTGCACCTGACATCATCCTGGGTCCCACTTGCTACGGCATGATTTCATTGGGGGGGAGGGGTTTCCCATACGTGATGTGACAGCTTGCCCATCCCCTGGCGGTGCCTTACATTGGGAATGCATTTACTGTCTTGACTCATGACACTCACCTCCATCAGCGGATGACGGTGCACCGCACTCCATTTCGCCAACCCCTTCTATGGCTTCTGTGCCCATCATGTCCGCACACATTTGCTCCCAGGGCATCATCTTGATGGGAGAAGCTGGGCCTCCTCCAGTCTCCAGGGCCTGGGTTCGGTTGGCCGATAGGATGGCCCGCACCCTGAGACGGAGGTCATCCCACCGTTTCCTGCAGTCCTTCGTGGTGCGGGGGTTGTTTCCTACGGAGCTCACCCTCTGTGCAACCAAGTCCCAGATCTCCTTCTTCCTGACAACGGTGGGCCTACGCATGTCACTGCTGAATACTATCTCAGCATGTTCGTGCAGAGTGTCCACCAGGACCTGGAGCTCGTCCTGTGTAAAGCGCTCCTTCCTTATGCAGGCGGCACCTTTTTTCAGTGCTTTCGGCATGATGCTGGTCTCTAATGGCTATTTTCAAGATCCAAATATGCCTCCGGGTCCTGTATGAAGAGGATGGCAATGGATTGTGTTTTTAAAGATGGCCGCCGCGCTCCTTCCCGTTCCTGTGCGATGACGTAATTTCCGTATCAGTTAATTAGCGGTGACCGTAATTTGCGGTATCCGTAAATTACGGTCACCGCTAATTACGGACGGCAAAGCTTCGATGGTGGTGTTGTAAAGAACGTCTCGCTTCATGCTGCTAAGGGGTTTAACGGGCCCTTTAGCGGTATGCCGCTAGGGGATTTACCGGCATGGCGGAAAGCTCGTGCCCGCGAAGTCGGAATAGCCTGTAAATAGCAGCCTGGTACCAGATCGGACTCGGTCTTTCCGCCATGCCCGTAAAAACCAATACTTACCGCCAACCTCGGAATGAGGCCCATAGTGTACACACAGTGGCATTCAGTTACAGTACACAGATTTTCAAAATATCAAGTAATCAGAGAGTTCCTCAAATATTGTCCAGTGAGAGATTTAATTGGATAAAGGGACTTTTCAATTTAAATAGAATTATGTGAATTCTGAAAACAATGCATATCAGGCAAGGTATTCAATGTTAGGGATCAGAAAACTAATTCAGGCAAATTTGAAACCAACTACATTTTGGGTATTTCATGCCACAAAAACATTTAGAATTTTTCTGAATATTCATATGTAAAGGTTTGAGTTCACTCATAAGTAAGATTTAGGGGCTTGAGGGAGGACAGGCAGAAGGTCTCACTCTGCAATGCATTGAGACATGTTACAATGTTCTATATATTCAGATTTCTTGCTCTGGAAATAGAAAAAAAGGAGTACAAACTTTTTACATCTTTCTTGGGGTGCTGAGGGTGTGAGAGGGACGCCATGAGATTCTTTGTTGGGGTTCACAGCTGCTGGCTCACAATACAAAAAGTCAACAAACCTTTGAACCAGTGACACATGATATTTTGCAGGTCACTTTTTGAGAGTTTGCACACTCCTATTCAGAATGCACAGTGTAGGATATTAGAATTCACTGTGATTGGGTGCTCTAGTATTTCTCTAGATTCCTCATTTATTTTCAGAATGCTTATTTTATCAAGATACATCACAAACCTTAATTTAATGGCACTTGTAATGTTAGGGCGTTGCTGTCTTGTTTCATTGATAAAGCAATCCCTCTAAGGCTTTCTCTTTGTTTTAATTTGGGCACTAGAAAGCCACCTGTCTTTTAAGCACCATGTCTTTGCTTTAAACATACTATTGACAATGCTGCAACTTTCATAAATATGTAATTGAAGATTCAGGTTTTGGGTATTTTTGCTCACTCTGCTCTAACCCTGAGGTTGACATGTGTTTTGACCTATTCTCAGTCTTTTTCAAAACTGGGCACTGTGACTGTGTACTTAATAGAAATCAAAAACATGTCATATCATAAATAATATATCTTTGATGAGGAATCTGAATAACTCACATGTTTTATGGACTTGTCCAGTGTCCACTATACCCCATAATGGGACTGTGTTACATTTTTATGGCTTGTAGGTAGACCAATGGCTGCAATCCTTGGATTGGGGACTTCAGCCATGCTGCAGGCCACGGAAAGCAACCCACAGTAGACGTTTGACAGGACAACTTAACCATAAGAACCCTTTAACACAGTTATTACTTGAACTTTCTGTAGTTTTATAATAAAAAATATTTGATGGTATTCAAGCAATATATTTAAGATATTAAAAATTCCTCCTTCAACATATAGGAAAGAACTATAGCATTTCATTAACAAACATATTTTTGCAGCACACATTGACGTGGGTCACTTAAAGCAGTGCAAATTATGGCTGAGATACCGAGGGCATGAGGTTCACCCATATGCAAGGACGCACCATGCCACCCACAACAGCCACTGGCCCTAGCCTTCAGGCTGGTCCAGTGTGCACTATAACCTCATGTTTCCAGCCACAAGCTAGCTTTTCTAACTTCTCTAAATTTCAGTAATTGCTTATTATATTAATAAACCAAAAAATATATTAGGGATTTTTTATGATCATGCATGCAAGATTACTTAATACAGAAGGCGTGTTTAAAAAAAGAAGAAAAAGTACATATAATTTCTGTTTTCAAAGCACAGTTTGAAATCACTTCATGACATAATATAATGTAGTGCACAACTATTCTGACGATGCATACTCAAACCATGTGCATCATAAAAACAATATTGAAAAAAAGGAACTGTCAAGTATAATATCCAAAACAGTTTTATTTACAAAGTTAGTCATACAGACCTTTTTTTCAAACCTAGAGTATTTTCTTCTAGATAAATAAATGAAATGTACACCTGTTTCATACATGAGAACTATGTTAAATAGATTGCAGCCCTTCATATACACCTATCTCTTAGATAAGAGCAGTAACCTTGAGAGTTTGAAATGTACTTTCCCAAAGAAGACATGGCTCAAGAAGAACAACATGGAAATGGTACATAAATGTGCATTCTAGGATGCATTAAAGGTCGCTTCCCATTTAGAAAGAACAAATAACCATCTAATGTTTTAAATATCGTGCACCCCACAATTTTTAGGAACAAAACAACGTTACACAACAAGAACCAAACAAGAAGCATGATGCCACATCATCAGCTGAAATGGACTGCAACATACGACTCCAGAAAAATAAAAACACACTACAACATTTATGTCAGGAATAAAGAGAAATAAAGTTCAATGTAATCAAATTATGTCAGGACATGAACAATAATTTTAAAAGATACATTGAATATCATTGTGAAACTTGTACATGCAAACAATGCTCCAGCAATGTCTCCAATGATTCACAGAAGACTTATGTGATCAAAGATTTGATGAAGTTTCCATCCCTTCATCTGGATATCATAAACCTTTTATGCTTTCCCAATCTTCTCTTTTTTGTAACACAAACTGATTCCCCTTCTTTGTCTTAGTTGTAATTATTTTGAAAACACATATGCCTGATTCATGGAAGTTTTTTATAATGGCGCAATCTTATAGAAAACGCCCTTAGTGTAGTCACACTGATGCATTCAGTTGACACCATTCTGGCTGTGCTGACATTTGCAAAAGGCATGGTGTGATCATGGATGTCATTACGCAACCGTGCCCATCCAGCATGTCTACATAGTCTAACGATCTGCACCCACTGCCAATGAACACATGTATAATAATTGTCCGTATTCCATAACAACTTAAAAGTATAATCTGTTACTATGTACATGTTGTAGTCATTTGTTACGGTTCTCTCCACTTTCTTAAACTTTCATGATGATTTTTCAGCTTCCAGATTTGCATACGGCACCCAACCTGGGGACGCACCCATTTACTCTGCTCATTTCCAGAGAGCTTCTCCACTTGCAAGTTTGTTTCCTTGTGTGTGAGCCTTCAAAATCGGATGACAGATGCAAAGCCTGCAGCACCTGCCCAGCCCCCACATGGGCCTCAACCACCAGCACAGCTACCACAAGGAGGATACAGAGTAGAAGATAATAGGCGTACACAACAGCGAATGACCCACAGGAGGAAGAGGTGGAAGAGAATGAAGAGGTGGAAAAAGTAAATCTGCTTTCTGCGAACATTAAAAAGAAAATGTTTATTGGTTTTGTAAAAATTATAACTAATGTATAAATGATGCATGCTTTTATAAATATTTGTCCTTGAATTTTAGGGGGCATTTTTGCACAATGAAATTCATATGTTAAATGGACAAATGAGATACACTTTGCAATGCAGGGGAATTACATATATTTGATACTGCTGATGGGAATAGATGTATGTATGTATGTATGTATATATTTTTATAAAGCGCCGGTAGCCCGAGGGCATCAGGGCGCTTGAACATTACAACATAGAAGAGAAGAAAGCAGGCATAAAGAGACGCAAAACAGTTGGCATGGAAGACCTGACAGCCACTAGCGTTAGAGATCTTATCTGAAGAGGAGTGTCTTCATCCGTTTCCTAAATACAAGGTGGTTTGCTTCTGACCTCAGTGAATCGGGAAGGCTGTTCCACAATTTAGGTGCCAGTACCAGAAAAGATCTACCCAACCCCGATTTCAGCTTGAAATTGGGTACGACCATGAGGCACTTTCCTTCCGATCGTAGTCTTCTCCTGGGTGTGTAGAGGACTAGGCTGTTTTTCAAATACTCTGGTGCTTTACCATAGAGGCACTTGTGGACCAAAGAAAGAGCCTTAAACTTTATACGTTCCTCTACTCTTAGCCAATGAAGGGAAATCCTATCGGGGGTGACATGATCTTTCTTCTTCAGATTTTTTACTAGCCTAACCGCACTGTTCTGGATCACCTGACATCTCGCTAAGTCCTTAGACGAGGCCCCTAACAGCAGTGCATTGCCATAGTCGAGCCGTGATAAAATAATAGCTCTGGCAATGGTCGCCAGGTTACATTCATTTAGGAAGGGCTTGATATATCTCATTAGCCTGAGATAATAAGCCGTGTTTTTTTGGAGATAGCTGGTCTGGGCATGAGAATCTACCGCAGAGTTAACCATCATGCCCAAGGTTTTCACTTTAGGGGCCACCGAGATGATGGCTTCCTTAATTTGGAAGGATTTGTACTCTGCCCCTAGATTAGCCAACTGACGACTGGAACCAAACAGCATCAGTTCGGTTTTTGAATCATTCAGGCACATCCAGTTAGCCTGCATCCAATCGTCTATTGTCTTATAAACCCTTGCAATCACTTCGCTGTCAGCGGCGTGCTGGCTGCCCCCCAGTTCCAAAATAAGTTGAGTGTCATCTGCGTAATTCGTAAACGACACGCCTGCATTCACCAGTATGCTGCACAAAGTGCGCATGTATATGTTGAACAGCATTGGTGACAAACTGGCCCCTTGGGGCACTCCGAAGAGGATATCGCAGGGATCAGAAAAGTTGCTGCCCCAGTGGACTCTGGCTTGGCGGTTCGATAGAAATGACAATAACCAGTCAATAGCTCCTTCGGAGCAGCCCACGTTCTCAATGAGTGCCTTGATGAGGAGTTGATGATCTACCAGATCGAAGGCAGCGCTTAAATCAAGAAGCATCAGCATCCCTAACTTATTTTTGTCAAGCAAGCTCAACATCTGATTCTGTAGGTCCAGCATGGCTGTTTCAGTGCTATGAGATGCTCTGAAGCCAGATTGTTGCTGGTGCAAGGCTTCCTGATTCTCTACAAATTTCTGTAGTTGCTGCGTTGCGACCTTGTCCAGTAATTTAAGAACAAAGTTGGAATTTGTAATTGGGCGCAGGTTAGCAGGGTCCTTTGGATCCAGGCCGGCTTTTTTGACAAGAGGGGTGATGGTGACCTTCTTAAGTTCCTTTGGCACTACACCCTCCTGGAACGAGGCATTCACTATTCTCAGGAGAATGGGGGCAAAAATGTCTTTATGTTGCAGAATAATGCTAGGTGGTAGAATATTTTCTGCACAGGTGGTGGGTTTCATATTGTTCAGTACCTCTAACAAATCTGCTACAGTGATGGGGTCAAATTTGAAAATCTGTTCTCTTGTGGTTATCTCTGCTTCTATAGATTGTATCTCCTGGTTCACAGAGGTTCTAGCCTTGATAATGCTTTGTCGTGCTTTATCAGTTTTAGCTTGAAAAGCCTTAGAGACAATATTACAATCCTCCTCTGTGGGCGTAAACGGGGGTGTGAGACTAGCAGGTTTTTCAATGCTCTTTAGTATGTCGAAAAGTTTACTAGTCTTGTTGTCAGCAAGTTCAATCTCTGAATTAAAGAAGTTAGCCTTAGCTGACTTTATTTTGTCTCTATATTCCTTGTCCTTTGTTTTCCAATTATTTTTACTATCCACTGATTTTTCTAGGATCCATTTCCTCTCCAGTGTACGTTTTTCCTTTTTTAAAGTGTGGAGCTCCTTAGTAAACCATTTTTGGCAGTTGTTGTTTTTTCTGGCTAATTTAGATTTGAGAGGGGCCTCTGCCTCCACCAGCTCAAGAACGTGCTTATTGTATTTGTCTAAGAAGTGGGATAGTATATGTATGACTTTGTTGGTACCGATTATTTTGAAGTGTAACAATAGCACATTTGAAATGTTGTATTCAAACATTATGTTTGCCTTATTTAGTGTTAACTGTGCTATTTGCAAATAATGTTAATGGAAAGGTTCACCCACGTGTTTAATTAGCCGATCGTAATGCCATCTTCCTTGCACGATATAACAATGCATTTGACTTTTTTTTTACAGAGCATGAAATACTGTTCAACGATTAATATCTGTGAACTGCACCTTTTGCCATCCACCAACTAGTGATATCTTAATCTCCAGCACAATCAACCTAATTTCAAGTGCTCCGGTGGAATTAACTCATCCAACAAACCCTTGCTTGTGACACCCTGCTTGTGACATGAGCTGCCTCATCTGCAAAGAAACACATTTGGTTGTGATGATAGTGCACGAAGGATCTAAATACTGTCTACCTATTTACTTAATCAGGTTTCTCCACATAAATGCAGAGGTACTCTCTCATGCATTCCATAACCAAAATTAGTTTGTTCACTGGCCTAAAAAACAACATGTTATCATTAATGTCATATGTGTAATGATTTAAAGTATTCGAGGCATTAATATATCTATATTTGAATTCAAATTTGAATTGTGAAATAAATAAATGAAAGATAATCAAATAGTGTATGTTATTACAATAGCAAAAACATCAAAACTTTGATTTTATTTTGCTTTGATTCCAACCTCACGCTGCTCCAAGAGCTTATGTCCAATTATTTAATTGTTTTTTCTTTGTTGTATTACTAAATGGTTTCTGCTTCACTTTGATATTATTCCTCCATAAAAATGTCCTTCAGAAGCGAGGCAGAATTTCCAATTGTTATGCCAAATGTCTTAATCTAAGAGCCCAAAGAAAGTATGTACTTTTATGTCTTTGGAGCAGAATCCTCTTTCTACAGGAAAGCTAACAGGTCCTCCTGCTATGCTGTGTCTTGCCATATTACTGTAACCATCCAATCATAAGGGAGTGAAATGTTCACATGCTGATTGAGTATATGTCCAGTCGCAATGACAGGATAGTCAGATGTACCTGTTGGTCTATAAAGACAGTTTTAATATTGTGTCCTGTGCTTTTTTATTTGTTTATTACTAAAGTTCAAATCCTGTTTTCAAACTACTAAAAAATATTATGGTGCTCATTTCGAGTTTGGTGTTACTCCGGCGGTGAATCTGCTTGAATACTGCCCAACAGAATTTCTGTTACCACCACTTGGTCTGGCGGAGTTTCTGCCAGATGACAAGTGGCGGTGGTGGAGTTAATCCCCATTTTTGAGAGTTCATTGGACTCTATGGGTCATTGTTGGCGTAATTATCAGCATCGGAATTACTGCTGCGGTAATTCAGCTGATTTTGACTATCAAGTCTATACAAAAAAGATGAGCATACTCGTTCTTAGCACTTAAGGGGTACATTAAAAGTCTTAATTAATCTGATGAATGAAAAGTCACCTATTCTATTATTTTTATGATTTCAATGCACCATCCCCATTTAAATTACATTTTTACCAGTACTGTCCTAGAATCCTTTGGATTTAGCCAGTTACTTTAAATATGCATATTACATTTTCTTCCTGTGATTTGAAGGGCCTACAGTCAGTTGATACACTTGTAGCGCAAATCTCAGTGCAAGATGAAAGTCATAACTTTGATTCTTAGATAAGCATGCAAAAATGTACTTGACAACAATACGATGCTGACTATCATGTCAATCACACCACACAGTCCTAAAGTGGGGTAGAAAAACAGATACTGTAGTCCCTCTAATCATTTATTTGGAAGGTTGCTTGCTTTTAATCAAGAAGACATGTTAACAGCAATTGCCACCATGTTACTTGAATGGTGGAAGAGAGGGGAGATGACAGTGTGAAGCATCATTCATGACCACAAGAAGAGTTTGCTACCACCATTCCACTGGTACAAGCTGTAGAATGTGTAGAACACAAGTCCGAATGAGATTTTCCCTCCTTTGCACATATATCCTTGGTACTAGTGACTATAGGTGTCATACTTTCCATTATAGTTTTAACTCATAGATTATTTTCTCTAGTTACTATACTTTCCCTTGCATTGTCAGCTCAAAAGGCTGATGATAAATGTTCACACGTTCATCTAGGTAGATAGTGTTGATTCTAAAAGGTTGAAGTGGTATATTGATAAGTTTCAATATTTATGAGGTACTCAGGATTCATTATAACTGTGATGCCTTCTCACAATTTAAAACAGACAGCACTGATCAGGAGCAACATAATGGCTCTAGAATGTGCTTGTAGCCAACAAATGCTAGTGACAACGAATGCACTCTACTTTATGATGCTGTGCAACCCCATGCACATATTTGTAATACCTTAAATACTTTTCATACGTTGGAATATTAGAATTCACATACACAACACATTACCATGAGACAGAGATGATACCTAATAGTTTATTTTCAATTATTATATTATTTCTCTGCCACCTTTCATGCTCGCTATCAATAGTTATTTAGAATTAATAGCTTTGTAACAAATAATGTATCATTATACTTATATTAATAGGCTATTATATGTGAACAGGTCACAATAATAAATTAAAGATAAAAGACAAAATTGATCAAATAAATATCATTGAAATGACAAAGAAAACAAATAAAACAGAGCACCATACCACTCTTTTATTTACATCGGATGATTAGTTTGGCTAAAATGGCATACTTGGGAGGAAATTCCTCTGGTGCAATGTTCTTGGACATAGAGTCTTCTCCTGGAAGAAAACCTGTTCTCAGACAATATGTTTCCAGCACCAAGACTGTCAAAGTGAGATCTCTCATAAAACTTAAATTGCACTTGCTCGAAGAAAAGCTTGTTGATTTATTTTTGCAAAGGCCAAACCATAATGCTATTTTCCTGCAACATCAGCAGTTCTATCCTGTTGCCTACCAATGTTCTCATTGTGAGCAAGGACAGCTAGACGTATAGGAGCTTCCATATTGTCTCCATATTGTCTATGCTAAAATGCAACCTTTTGGGCCTTTTTTCAAGATGAATGTTGTGGAAAACTCCAACCCCAATGTGTAGCAAAATTCTGCAAGTCCCTTCATATTTCTGGTGAGTGCTTTTGTCACACACTAACTTTAACCGTATGCTGCGAGCCAAAGCCCTTTGCCAGTGAGAGCAATGTTCATTGCTAACTGCTCTTGATTTCAAGCTTCATTTATTGCAGGGAAAAAAGATTTTTCACTGGTATTTCTAGTAGGAGGTTTTTGAAAGGACATGCAGTCAATACAATGTACAACAGCTTGATATTTTAATAAAAGTCGAGCCACTCAATAACAGTGTGCTTGAACTTAGTACATTTTCTGCTGGTATATTCCCAAGTATTGGTTGAGCAGAAGAAAGGCAGCTACTGCTCTGCTGTTGAGGAACACTCCTTTAATCAATTTGTATAACATTGCAACGTGGCAGTCAGTTCACACTGTGCATACATTCGTGTGAATTTTGTTGCCGCTTGGGACACAAAGTTACATAAGCATTTCTTAGAAACCTTTTTGGTTAGACGTTACCTCTTCCATCCATGCAGCGTGGCTCATTGCTACAAAGTAAATTTCGTACCTTATGAAGCAGATTTGAGAAGGGAAAATTACTTATCTCTAACATTAGTCATTCCACGAGCGTATCTTCGCCGGGTTCTTAAGGGTCCCAGTTAAGGTACACTGCAGAGGTATGATGGGTTCTCCCATTGACAAAAGCAAACTGTAGTTGACTACCATGTGGAAGTCCTGTTAGAGTCTACGGAAACTGGCTTTAAACAATTTCAATTTCACAGTATCTTAGATACTTACTGTAACAAAATAATATTTTATATTAAAAAAGCAAAACTGCAATTTGATGTTTCAATTTTGGAAAAATAAAATTGGTCCATGACCTACCTTTGGCAAGGAATTATTCGAGAGCTCATGACTCTGGGTAACATATCCTAACTGGACAATAACCAGAAGACACAATATGGGTTTGGGTTAATTGGTGGTGGTTTTAGTAGTCATGCAGGGCCAGCTTGATCATTGCATTACAAAGTGGATTACGTTAAATATCTTCATAAACCGATTCATTTATTACGAAAATGAGCTTGATTAAATCATCCCCGTGAATTATTTAATATCAAATAATATGTAACAGCTTGCAATGGCTGCAATGATCAATTTGGCCCTACGCGATTCGCTAAAACCACCACCAATTAACCTGTATTGTTCTGTATTCTTCTGTGGAAGCTTTGGATAGAGCCTCCAGGCTTTAGTGACGCTGCGGGCAAGAAAAATTATATTTATAACAGTGCAAATCCACCAGCGTTTCTATCCTACCCAGTATTTTAACCATAATATGGGTATGATTGTGCCATTGGGCATTATACTGGTAGGGTAATGCAACAAAAATTATATCCTGTCTTTTCTACATGACCAGGCAGATTATCCAGGTGGATTTCTGCTAGGCATTTTCTACCTGGTGTTTATAAGAAATAAAAAAATATTGTTATTTTCCAGTGCAAAACGTCGTCAAATATCAAGCATCCCCACTGCCCACACTGATGTCATATAGACAAGGAAGAGGAGCACACTTAGAGGGTAATTCATAGAATTCAACGCACAAGTGGCACACGCGGCTGGCGCACAGTGTGCGCGTGTGAATTTCTGCGCCAGTCACGTGCGCTAAAATCCATTTCCGCGCACAGCGTATTCATGGATTTTAGTTTCCAAAACCAGCCGTGGCGCAGAGTGGCGCAGCGACCCTGCAACAGCGCCAGTTACGCCCCCAACCCCTCCCCGTGCGCCATGCACAGTGTACAAATTCCGTACATGTCGCAAAGGCCCCCAACCACGAAAACGCCTCTCCCTGCGCACCCCTCCGAATACGCGTACCCCGCTGCATGGGGAGTGTCACACGGGATTGGAGCGGGTACATGAATAACAGGGGTTTGTGGGAAGTTTCACACGTGAAATGCCCTGTGCGAGTGGGGTATGTGTATTCCTGGGGTGCGCGGGAAGTTTCACACGCGAAATGCCCTGTGCGAGTGGGGTACGTGTATTCCTGGGGTGCGCGGGAAGTTTCACACGCAATAGGCCCTGTGCCAGTGGGGTATGTGTATTCCTGGGGTGCGCGTGAAGTTTCACACACGAAATGCCCTATGCGAGTGGGGTACGTGTATTCCTGGGGTGCACGGGAAGTTTCACACGCGATTGGAGAGTGGAACCTGTATAACAGGGGTTTGCGGGAAGTTTCACACGCGAAATGCCCTGTGCGAGTGGGGTACATGTATTCCTGGGGTGCGCGGGAAGTTTCTCATGCGATTGGAGAGGGGAACGTGTATAACAGGGGTTCGCGGGAAGTTTCACTCGCAAAATGCCCTGTGCGAGTGGAGTATGTGTATTCCTGTGGTGCGCGGGAAGTTTCACACGCGATAGGCCCTGTGCCAGTGGGGTACGTGTATTCCTGGGGTGCGTGTGAAGTTTCACACGCGAAATGCCCTGTGCGAGTGGGGTACGTGTATTCCTGGGGTGCACGGGAAGTTTCACACGCGATTGGAGAGGGGAACGTGTATAACAGGGGTTCGCGGGAAGTTTCACACGCGAAATAACCTGTGCGAGTGGGGTACATGTATTCCTGGGGTGCGCGGGAAGTTTCACACGCGATAGGCCCTGTGCCAGTGGGGTACATGTATTCCTGGGGTGCGCGTGAAGTTTCACACGCGAAAGGCCCTGTGCGAGTGGGGTACGTGTATTCCTGGGGTGCGCGGGAAGTTTCACACGTGATTGGAGAGGGGAATGTATATAACAGGGGTTCGTGGGAAGTTTCCCACGCAAAATGCCCTGTGCTAGTGGGGTACGTGTATTCCTGGGGTGCGCGGGAAGTTTCACACACGATAGGCCCTGTGCCAGTGGGGTACATGTATTCCTGGGGTGCACATGAAGGTTCAAACGCGAAATGCCCTGCACGAGTGGGGTACGTGTATTCCTGGGGTGCGTGGGAAGTTTCATACGTGATTGGAGAGGGGAACGTATATAACAGGGCTTTGCGGGAAGTTTTACACGCAAAATGCCCTGTGCGAGTGGGGTACGTGTATTCCTGGGGTGCGGGGGAAGTTTCACACGCGATAGGCCCTGTGCCAGTGGGGTACGTGTATTCCTGGGGTGCGCGTGAAGTTTCACACGCGAAATGCCATGTGCAAGTGGGGTACGTGTATTCCTGGGGAGCGTGGGAAGTTTCACACGCGATTGGAGAGGGGAACGTATATAACAGGGGTTCGCAGGAAGTTTCACACGTGAAATGCCCTGTGCGAGTGGGGTACATGTATTCCTGGTGTGCGCGGGAAGTTTCACACACGATTTTGCTGTCAGAGCGGGGTGCGTGATTTTCGGGGGTTCGCGGGGAGTCCTACACATGAATTGGCAGTGTGGGTCCTCCCAGGTGTTCCCTCTACACCCTCCATGGCCCCTGCAGGCAGCCCACACCACAGGGGACTACCCAGCACCCCTGGTCATGTCCCGCAGGCAGCCCATCCACCATGGGCATGCCCCCCAGCCAAGCCACATGTCACCTTGCACTAGTGATCACCAACTCATGTTCCCCAGCACCCCCATCCCCCAGCAGTCAGGGGCACCTGCCAGCAGGCCCCCACTCATGTCCCCCAGCACCCCCACCCCCCAGCAGTGAGGGGCACCTGCCAGCAGGCCCCCACTCATGTCCCCCAGCAGCCCCACCCCCCAGCAGTCAGGGGCACCTGCCAGCAGGCCCCCACTCATGTCCCCCAGCATCCCCACCCCCCAGCAGTCAGGGGCACCTGCCAGCAGGCCCCCACACATGTTCACCAGCACCCCCACCCCCAGCAGTCAGGGGCACGTGCCAGCAGGCCCGCACTCATGTCCCACCCATGTCCCCCAGCACCCCCACCCCCTAGCAGTCAGGGGCACCTGCCAGCAGGCCTCCACTCATGTCCCCAACACCCCCCCCCAGCAGTCAGGGGCACCTGCCAGCAGGCCCCCACACATGTTCCCCAGCACCCCCACCCTCCAGCAGTCAGGGGCACCTGCCAGCAGACCCCCACTCATGTCCCACACATGTCCCCCAGCGCCCCCACCCCCCAGCAGTCAGGGGCACCTGCCAGCAGGCCCCCACTCATGTCCCACACATGTCCCCCAGCACCCCCACCCCCCAGCAGTCAGGGGCACCTGCCAGCAGGCCCCCACTCATGTCCCCCAGCACCCACGTCATGACGATCCTCAATCATGGGCCTCATGGCCACCCACACCACACCCCACGCCACCCAAGCCCAAAGACCCAAATAAGTATTGCATCCACCCACAGAGAAATGGCCATTACATTATACAAACCGAATGGCAAGTATGTACATGGACACATGTCCGTCACACACATACAATGGGTGCATGGCAAGAATGTACATGAACACATGTCCGTCACACACATACAATGGGTGCAAGTGAATGTGAAAACCCATATCATGACATGCATGAAACCAATGAGAGAATACCACACATCGAAGTATGAAACAAAAATGTATTGAACACAACATGAATGTAATGAAAAAAAAAATTCAATAATGGGAATAAGAAAAAAAATGCAGCATGTCCGGAAAAAAATAAAAAATATGAAATCAGAATCCAAAGACCTCCAAATGAAAATTTTTCCAAAGTCTCAGTCCAACAAAGCAAATCCAAGGGAAAAAAAATATATGAAATCCATTGCGCCATGGTGAAATTAAAATAAAAACGAGAAACATCCACTGTTCAACTATATACAAATCACCAATCCAGGGTCCATGAGCCCAACAAATGAAATGAAACCTACAAAAAAGACCTACCTAATAATTAACTATATACAAAAATGTGGTGCATTGTCCATGCGGCCCAAAATAAAGTAAAATAGAAAGGAAACCTAACACTATCTAACTATTTACAATGGCAGCGGGCTAGTCCGACGGCTCACTTATTGATGTCCCGGGACAGGGCATCATCGAACTCCCACTCAATGTCCTGGAGGCGGTCCTCTTCCATGGCCCCGAGGGTTCGCATGGACGACGACATGTTCACCTCCAACTCCCTGCAAATTGCCTCGAGGTACTTGGCCCGCCTCAGGGCCCTCCGCATGGAGTGCTCCGCCCTGACCATTGTGAGCCGTGCCTCTTCCGCCCACTGCCGCTCCGCATCTATGGCGTGGCCCAACCGCTGCCACACGGAAGACACTTGAAATCCGGGGTCCTCCTGCCCTATGGCCGATGCCTGCCCCTCCGATGTTGATGGCCCCGAGCCATCATTGCTCCCACCATGTTGCTGCTGCTGTGCCTGTGCCTGCGCCCTGGCTCTTGCTGCCTGCACGTCCATCCGGCTGGGGTGCAGTTGTCATGGTGGCCACCCCTGCTGGACGTCCGACTCCCGACTGTGGCAGGGATGTGCCCTCCACTAGCCTGACCGTTGGGTCAGGGGCAGCTCCACAGGGTACCCAGGTGACACATGGGTGTGAAGATGGCATGGAGGATGACTGGCGCGTAGGGGGTCAGGTGAGGAGGGGTCGCAAGAAGGTCCAGCACACAGAGTAATCCAGCACCGGTGACCCGTCCCAGTAGGTCAACGTGGTCAAAGAGGCATGCGAGACGACGTGCAGTCACTCCATGAAAAGACTGCAGGTACCCCGCATGCCCCGTTGACGCAACGCTATCCCACTCAGGACAGGCTCAACACGGTCCGGGATAGCCACGTCCGCAGGGAGAGGAAGGCCAGTTGTCGTGCGCTCATCCCCTCCCTGAAAACGGGGCTGGACTTAGGCATCCCTGCTGGTGCCAGATGATGCAGTGACAGGATCAGGGACAGGATTACACACAGGCACCTCCGCGGCGACCTGTGCTGCCTCCTGTCCCTGCCCCTGCACTGCACCACTAGCACCAGTGGAATACCCTCCTCCAGACCCCGTGTGTGTCCCTTCCGCGGCCTCCTCCTCCTCTACCAAGCCCCCCACCAACCTGGATGACTCCGTGCCATCTTCCTCCGTTTGACCCTGTGGGGTCTCAGCTGCCCCTTCTGCTGCCGAGGAGTCCACCTCCGACCTCTGCCTCTTGGACCTACCCTCGGCAGCTACGGCCTGGGACGCGGCACCAGACTCCTCACTCCCCGATGAGATGACAATTGTGGGGGGAGCCGGGCCTTGTGTCTCCGGCTGGTGGTGCGATCCCTGCCGCTGTGCTCCACAGCACCTTCTCCGCCCTCTTCATCAGTTGACGCTGTAGACAGGGAGAAATAAAACACAGACATCAGGGCACTGTACAATGGACTGATACACACATGACAGTTGCACATGAGTGGCAGTGTCAAACTTCAGACATGGCATCACACTCCATGACACACATGTCATTTCAACTCACAGACATGAGCATTTCCACAGCAATATTGCACCAGGCAGCAACATCCATACACATACAACAGCATGAACAGCCGAAGGTGAGCCTGACAACACATGAAACACAGGGAGTGCACTAGACACACACACACGCCACCGCACTTACATGCATGTCTACATCTCCTCCAACTGTCGCAGTGATGCGATCACCATACATGTCACATCTGGCATTCAGCCTTCTACATATCAGTGTCACGTGCATCCATGTTGCATCACAGTGGCACACTTGTCAAATACACACACATGCACATGTACACAGTGCAGATACCTGCTACCTTTTGTGAAACAGTGCAGATACATGCAGCAGGAACCACCATCCATGTGTGACACCACAACCATGCCAACGTACATACACAGAAATTCAAACATGTGTGCTACCACACCTGCATTTGCACAGCATGCTTACCAACACATACACCTTCGATGTGTCTCACACCTAAGAGGACCCACATGTGGCAGCCTCACGCCCCTGTTCATACACATCCCTACATGGCCCTACGAAAACACATGTGCAACCTGCACACTACTGGCACACCACCACACGCACAGCGTCCAATCAGTATGCATGTACACTTACCGCTCAACTCCAGACGGGTCTGCCTCTCAAGGACCTGGACGTCGAGCGCTGGGCATATGTGTTCCAGGACCCTCATCTAGTGGCCGGACAGGTGGCCCGGCGCCCCTTGGCATCCACTGCCTTCAAGAGGCACCGGGCCTTGTTGAGGGTCCTGGACCTGAAGTCCTCCCAGTGCTTCTTGACATGGTGTAAGTCGCGGACTGCCACCCCCTCCGCGTTGATGGCAGTCACGATGTCCATCCAGATCCTGGTCCGTCCTTCATTGTCGGCGCGCAAACTTCCAAAGAGGGCATCATACTGCCCCAGGACTTGCTCCACCAGGACACCAACTTCCCTGGCACTGAAGCTAGTGGCCCTCTGCCTCTCTGGCTGGGGGTTGCCAGTGGTGCCAGATGGTGTTGTGCCCGACATGGCAACCCCAGAGGCAGGAGTGGGTGGGCAACTGGGTCCTGGGGCTGGGCTGTGGAGCGATGGTATCCCAGTCAGGAGTCTTCGGTTCCAGCAGGGGTGGTCACAGCAACTGCACCCCTGGCTGATGTGCAGGCAGCAAATAGCAGGGCACGTGGGCAGCAGGCAGTCAGGCAGCAGCAGATGGCAGGTGGGAGCATGCTCGGGGCTCTGGGGGGCAGTAATTCGGCCTTCTGGGCAGGAGCGTGGTCTTCCGTGTGTTGTTGCGTGGCCAGCTTGATATGGAGTGATTTGGCATGTGAAAATCTTGCATGTCAGCGTGTAATTCGAGGAAAGGCCCTTCGCGCGTAAGCGCGTCAGCACACGTACGCGGTTTCATTGGACCAAAGGCCCTTAGCGCGCAATCGCTTCTGTGACGTTACACGCGCGTGCATTTCCCTCGTGATGTGGGCATAGTGGTTCAGCGCACGTGGAAAAACTGCACGTCTGCGTGTGGATGCGTGTAATCCGAGGAAAGGGCCTATGCGCGTAAGTGACGTGACGCGCGCGGGCGTTTCCATCAACACGGGTGCATGTTCATCGTACACGTCCAAAAACTGTACGTCCGAGTGTAAGCTCGTGTAATTGGAGGAAAGGGCCTTAGCGCATACACGCGTAAGTGAAGCTGTACATGTGGGCCACTTTAAAAGGTACGTGTAGGACCCCATTCCCTTGTACGTGCTTTTCGTGGAGAGCGAGTGGGTGAATTCTGTACTTCTTGTCAGTTCACACGCGATTACTTCACAGCGTTTCAAGTTCGTACTCCCTGTTACTTCTGACAGCGTTCTTTATTTCTTTTGGGCCTGTTTCCTCAAACAGCGTTCACTTCTTCTTTTGCCCTGTCTCCTCAGACAGCGTACAGTTCTTCTTTTGGCAAGGGTGTTGCCTACGCGCACAAGCGCATTTTTTTCACATTATTTTTCCACAGCGTAGTGCGGGTTCATTTTTCCACGCACGTGGTCTACGAGGGGTTGCGTGCACGTTACTTTTTGTTTTTGGGGTGCCTGTGCATTGCGTGACCCGTCATCTTCCCCCAGGGGTCACAGACAGCCTTGCTAGAGCACTAGGGTACGAATTCCATCTAGTACCCTACCCCTTTCACCCCCAATTGCCCAGGACAATTGTTTACTGCAACTCCCATACGCACAACAACATCAGTGCCATGGTTGGGAGGCGACCTAGCGGTAAGGGAGGCAAAGGTGGCCGACCTCCAAAAGGTGAGTGTGGTGGGCGTGGTAGGGGACGTGGCCAGGATTTGCAGGGTGCCCCTAGACCCCCACGTTTGGAGGACCAATCAGGGACACCCATGCCTCCCCCCCTGGTTGAGGGAATGTAGCTGACACCATCCCAGCTCAGCCCTTGTTGGACCAGCGCATTGTGGCACCTGAGCCGGCACAGGATGACTCCCAGGCTGACTTCCAGGTCAGCAAGTCTAAGCCACGTGTGTTGGTGCAAGTTGGTGTCACCATGCCTCGTGGATCTGGGGCAGCAATGTCATCTGCTGCCCCAAGTAGGCAGGGTGGGGAGGCTGCAGGGGCAGCTGCAGCTCTATCCACCCCAGCTCTGAGTCTCCCAGCTGGGACAGTGTTGGTCCATCAAACTGACGTTGCCCCTGCCAACATCGCACTTCAGCCAATGCCTGCACCAAGACCTATGGTCATTGTGCCTTCGCACACTCCCAGTACCCAGTCCACCTGCGCTTTTGCCCCTACTGACCAGATCTGTGCAAGCCACTCAGGCTCAGCTCCACCTTTGAAGAAGAGGAAGAAGGGTGCTCTGGCACTACAGGCTGAGACTCCAGACACGGCTACACAGTCTGGCACGTCAAAGAATCCTAGCTTTAATGTCCCCGAACTTGATGCACTTGTGAGCTATGTGTCCGCACATAGCCGCGAAATGTTGGTGACTGCAGGGTGCAAGACCACACCTGGTCAACGTAGGGCACACTGGCAGACCATCGCGGACCGCATAAGTGCCCTTGGATTTGTGATGCGCACAGCTGATGATTGATACAAGCGGTGGAATGACCTGAAACGCAGAGCAAAGAACAAGCTGGCCTCAAATCATGCTGCTACTGTGGTGACTGGCGGTGGGTCTCCACAAGATGACAACAAACTCACTGAACATGAGTCTGTTGCTGGGACCTTCGTCACAGAGGAACAGATCCAAGGTGTGGGAGAACTACCTGATTACGATGCATTGTCCGGTGAGTGCCCATGCGTGTGTGTAATCCATGTTTATGTTGCTTGGGTGACGGGTTCTGATTGAGTGCCAGGTGAGGGTGTGTACTCCTGAGTGTTATGGGTCACCCATTTGCTTCCTCCCATACATTCACATGCCTTGCATTTGCGTATGACTGTATCCCTTCTGCCCACATTTGCCAATTACGCCCACATTAGTGCACTTTACCTTGAACTGTCATCTTGCAACTACATTGTTCAGATTTTGTAAGTGTTCATTCAGGCTGATTGTTTCCACTCTCCCATTTTTACTACGCATTATTCTGCCCTATTGCAACATATGTGATATGCTTTGGTCATTGTTTACAGCCCACACTGGGCCACTACTTTTACCTGGTTATGTTAATGATTACACCATCCAGGCCGAGGGAGTATTGGGCTGCAGAACATTTTTAACAGGGCCTGTTTGCATGTGGAAGATGACAGATGTTTCCTGTAATGTTAAAGTGACCAACCATTGATCAGCCCACAATGACTGTGTTGTTGGACACTGGATGTGTTTCAGTGTGTGGGACATGCATATTTTGCAACACTATTCAGCATCAATCTTTGCATCATATCGATGTGACATGGATGTGTGACAGTACTCATTCACTGACATATTGCTGTAGTTTTGTAATTTACCGTGGCTATGCTACATGACATCTGTGTATTGGCATGTGTCATGTATGTGTATTGGACATGCCACTCACAGCCTGATGTGTGATGCCAGTGCTACCCAACATGCTGCAAATGTGTTGCATATCCATCTTGCTCTCCCCAGTGTCTGCCTTTTTGACTCCACTTCCAACTCTTTGACAGTGCATGCATGGCAGGGTTATAGTCATGTGGGACATGTGTAATTCATGTACTGGATCTCTGGCTTGTCACGGCCTATGTGTGTGCTATGGTGCTCATGCCTGTTTCCATTTGTTGTCTTTCATGTTTTTGCAGGTGATGACGCACTTGGTGCTGTTGAGGTTGAGGAGATGGTGCAGACCCAGGAGGAATCTCAGGCACGACCGGGCACCAGTGGGGGACGTGGTGTGGTGGTGGGTGAAAACCCAATGTTACTGCAGACCATACTGTCCAGGGGTGCCTCTGGGTGCACCTCCCCAGACCTCTGTTCAGGTGCTGAGTCGGATGATGAGACATGTGCAGTCGCAGGTAAGTGTTTCTGGCAGGGATTCTGTTCTGTCCAACCCACCTGGACCAGGGGTAGAACCCTCTATGGGGATGTCAGTGGTGGTAGGTCCGCCTTTGGTGGTTACGGATGCAGGGTCACACTCCACAGCATCTGATCCTGGGCCAGCAGATCAGAGGGGGAATACAGTCCTGCAGCCTCAGGCAGTGCCAGCACAGCAAGGTGCAGATTGCCTTGCCCCAAACAGGTGTGGTGCCCGTCGACGTGGTGGCCATGCCCCACCAGGCAATACTGTATGGGAAAACTCCATGTACAGTATGGCAACCCAACAGGCAGCATCAGTAGAAATGATGGCTCAGGCAATGGAGAGGGTGGCCACTTCCATTATCCCCCCTGAAAGGCAGATGGAGGAAAAACAGCAGGCAACAGACTCCATTTGCCAATCACACAGGGAAGACATGTTGGCGTCCAACAGGGACAGACGGGTGGCACTGGAGACTCTGCACAAATCTATATCAATAGAGTCCCAGGGCCACAGGGAAGCCCTGAGGGTAGAACTACATAACCTCAGGCAGACTCTGGTTGCACTTGAGGCTTCCAGTAATTTAAGGGCAGAACAGCAGCTGGAGTAGCTCACACATTCGCTCTCAGCTGAGCTGCATGCAACACGTGAGGAGATCCAGGCATCACGCGAGTCCATGCATGCAGAAATGCAGGCAACCCGTGATGTGCTGCATGGGGATCTCTGTACTTTAATCCTCCAGAATCAGACCTTCCAGACCTGCATGCTTGCTGCCACGGAGGACCATACCAGGGCTTTGCGTGGGCTGCTTCCCATAGTACCACCACCTCCTGATGCAGCAGCAGAGGATGAGCAGAGCGACAGCAGTTCTCCCACAATGGCATAGCCGTGCAGGCCATGAGCCCAAGGAGGTATTTTTTTGTTTGCAACATCCACGCAGGTGGGTGTTGGTGTGCACCCTGTCCTCGAACCTCCTGGGTGGCCTCCCCCTCTCACCCTGGCCCCCACATGGCCATTTTTGATTTTTTTTTTTTACAGTGTGTTGCCTTGTGTCGCTCCCGTGGGCATCCACTGTATTCCGGCTGGGCACATGCAGGCTTGTCCTGAGTTTGGGTTAGATGCTTGGGATCGTGAGACACACACCTCTCCTGCTTCCCGTTTCCAATGGCTTGCAAAGGGTGTGACCAAGTGACAGTGAATTACACAGTGACGTTGGGCTCCCATGAGCTGTGTGGGCAGTCTGTAGTCAATACTGTGTAGACATCCCTAGTGGATATTGTTGTTGTATTGTACACTGCATGGTGTATTGATATGTGCTTGTTCATCCATGTCTTCCTCCTAATCTGCAGGTTCCTTCCTCATGTCTTCACAAGGCCATCTACTTTGCAGATGCAGTTCATGTTGTATGCAGTACACTGAGACATTTGCGTGGCAGCAACACTCTACAGTTGTAAGGGGTCGATGTGCTGGCGTATTCAGGTTGTAAGACTACCACTACTTGAACTTAGTACTGTCATGTTTTTGCATTTTTCCATGGTGTGTTGCAGCATTGTGTTGGTGGTAAGAATTCGGTAATGTGTGCTGTTAGTTATACATTACTGGGGGCATATTGTGGGTGGGCAGTTTCCATTAGGGACAGTGCACTTTGTGACACTTGTGTCAGGTCTTGTGCCATGCTTTTTTTACTTTCACATTGCATGACATGCCATGGTGTGTTTGGTGGTGGAGCTGGGAAGGGGTTGGATGACATGGCGCTGTTCTCATGTTGTATTTAGCAAGGGGATGAATTTATCAGCATAGATGTATGTCTTTTGATGACACAGCATTGGTGGTGTTTGGGTAGGTAGGGATGCACACAATGTAACACTTCCAGGTGACCAATCTCAGGCTGGTATGGTTGTGACAGTTGAGTGTCCCTTATGTCATCATCATTGATTGTCAGCTGGTATGTGCCAGGGCTGTGTGCACTCCACAGGGGTGTAATTTTATGTGAAGTAATTAGCCACCAGCTGCGTACGGGCTGCCTCACCACGTGCCCTTTCCCCTCCCATGCGCAACGGGCGTGCATGTGGTTGGGGATGTGGGGGCACCACCATGTCCACCGGCAGGCCCCGGCGTGTTGCAACGTTGTGCAGGACACATGCTGCCACTATGATCCTGCATACTACTGGGAGAGCATATAACAGCTGCCCACCAGAGCGGTCAAGGGAGCAAAAGCGTGACTTGAGCACTCCGAATGTGCGCTCCACTATGCCCCGGGTTGCAATATGGGCTGTGTTGTATCTTACCTCGGGTGGCGTGATGGGGTTCCGAATTGGCGTCATCATGTGGGTGCTCAGAGGGTAGGGACTGTCCCCTGGGGAGGTGGTGATGGGTATCAATAGTGGGGTTGTGACATTACTTAGTATCTGACATGCATGCATGTGCAGTGGCATTTATACTCACCAAGCAGCCAGGTATTGCCATGCCGCCCAGCTTCTAGGTCCCGGTTTAGGGTTGACATTCTGTAAATGAAACTGTCGTGGGTGGACCCTGGATAGTTTGTATATACTGAGGTGATGATTCCCTGGCATCACATACTACCTGGACGTTGATGGAATGCCAGTGCTTGCGGTTTCTATAGATGTGCTCAGATGCCCTGGGGGGACGTAGAGCCACATGGGTGCAATCAATGGCACCTAGCACTTTGGGGAATTGTGCCACCCCATAGAAATCCTGGACGGCAGCCTGCCTTTCTGCAGGTGTTCTGGGCAGGTATATGTGCCTGCGGACTGATGGGCGTGCAGTCATGATGGCCAACACCTGGTGTAGGCACCGTGACTGCGTGGCTTGTGACACCCCCCCACTATAGCACTTGTCCGCTGAAATGATCCAGTGGCCAAGAAGTGCAGTACATTGAGGACCTTCTCCAGGGGGCTGAGTGCTTGGGAGCACAGGGTGGGTGATGTGAGGTCATCCTCCCACTCACTCACCAGGTCGAGTATTATGTGAGGTGGAAACCTGTACCTCCCATACACCTGGTCATCAGGCATCCCATAAAAGGCTGGTTCTGGGTGTAAAAATTCTGGGCCTGACTATCCTCCTCCTCCTGCGGTATCCCACGACCACTGCTGCTAGGAATGGTATATTCATCTTGGCGTCTGAGCTTGTTTGTTGTTTGCGTGCACTTTTATGCTGCGTGGGTCCACGTACGCCTGCTTCCTGCTGGCGTGCGTGTTTTCGGATTAGAGCGTCTTTTTTGGTGCACGCATTAGCCCCGTTCGATTCCATGAATACGTGTTGTAGACGCGCGTGTGGGCGTTCCGCGCATTTGCCTCCTGTACTTCCCCCGTGACGCCCACATTTTCACACGTTGTTCCCCATTCCGCGTGTTACGCCCCCTGTTCCGCCTACTTTTGTTGTGTGCGCTGCGCTATGTGCGCTTTCGCTGTGCACTTAGCGCATGCTGTTTGGAGACGTGTGCGCCGGCGTAAGCCACACAGAATTTTAGCGCACATCCAGGGATTTCCAGGGGCACGGACTTCCATGAATTGCTGTGCGTGGGTTTTGTTGTGATTTTCGCACTTGCACTGCGATTCGCACGCTTTCGCACACTTGCGCCGAAAATTTCAGCGCACATTAATTCCATGAATCAGCCTCTTAATTTTATGCCCTCCTTTCCCTTCCTCCTAACTGGTTGAGTAATCCTGCACAACAGGTCCTCATGACACATATCCCACCCCACCCGGTGCATCATCAGCTGTTACCTCCCAGTTTCGGATTTTCTGTCCTATCAGTTGTGAATTGGAAGAGATTCATCAATACACCACTTCTTTTTTTAGGTAGCATTCTTACTTGCTGTCAACCCTCCTAGTGGGACAAATTTGAAAAAAAAATGAATTTGCATATTTGTTTTCTAAAATAACCTCCATTGAGGCATACAGTAATCAGTTTTTGCAGCCAACTCTCAGAGCTTGAGTCAACCATTTTGGGAATTTCCACTTGGAAAATATGTTTGTCCGTTCTGCCTGGGAATTAAGAGAAGGTTGCTGAAGATGTATTTAGTTTCTGTGCAGAGGAGGGATCTTTGTACCATAGGCAATTGTGACTTTGTGGAAGGACGGAATAATGTGAATTCTTGTGCTAAGGAGGATTTGAGACTGGCATCTGGCTGTCTCACCTTATGGTACAGGTAATAAAAAAAAACACCCACATGTGCCAAAGTACCTCTTACCACTCGATCCAGAGTTCACTGCAGGCATCAGCGTTTATTAGTAGTACACGCTGGCGGGAAAGCACCAATTGAAATGTTTGACATGGGTTTATAGCAACATTTTCCCACCAGACACAGTGTAGTTGATACCAGAGGGAGTCACCAGGCCTTGGAATTGGCCAGTACAGGAAAATAACCTCTCCCCCTTTAGGAGATAGTCTCTACCTTAGATACCAACCACATTTTAACAAGGGTGCTACCTTCAAATGCCATGGATGGGGTCATGCTATACTAGGGTTAGCCCTAATAGTACAACATAGGCTGAGGCAATATTGGTTCCACTACTGGGTTCACTATTCGATTTTAATGTATCTTTAAGCAATAATTATGACAAAGCATTGAGCAATTTTGGGGAGTGCTGTGACCCAGTTCTCACTGAAATGGACTCAGACAAACTTACATTGATGGAAAGCACGCTGAAGATGCACAGTAAAAATGAAAATTGTAAATTCGGGAAAGATATACAGAGAATGTAATTGTATTAACTACAAAGGGAGCTAACCACACACCTGAGGATATATAAGGAGATGCAGTCCTCCATGATGAGATTCCCAGGGCTGAAACATCATTACATTTATATGCGCTTTCATCTTAACTTACTAGGCTCACTACAAAGTTGGGCACCCATAAGAGGGATCCCATGGCAAGAAAGAAACAGTCAGCTCTGTAAAAAGCCGGCAGAAGCAGAAATGTTAAAATAAAATTATGTCTGATTGGCTGTAGGAGGTGGAAAATGTGCTTGGGAAAGTGTATAAGGAGATTAGAGGATTTAAACAGTGAATTCAAGTGGACTAGGCTCTTGCATGGATACTCTATCTCAATGATCATTGCTTTAATTAATATATTAATAGTGATATACAAAATGTTGGGGGAAAATGTTTTTCTCGATTAGTCCACCGTAATAAAGTAGGGAAGGGAGTAATTTATCGATAGGTGGAAAATGTAATCTTGGGGGTTAGAAAGGGAGGCCCTGATAGGTAAATAGAATATGATATTATATTGTATCTAGTTGTATGCCATAGATGTGCCACTTCAGCATTGTATGGCCAGTTACTTCCATATTATGCCAATTATAGCTGCATGTCGGGTATTGTCATTATGTGAAAAGTAGATTCCCTACATTTCCTATTTCTGTGATAATACAGTAACCAAAAATCCAATAGATGCAAGTTACTTTCAGTGCACTGGAGCATTAATGTTTAAATGACAATGAATTGTTATTTATATAGCACTTTCGCCAAAGCCCTGTACATAGCTCATATTTACATACAATTATTATCCCAACCGAAGTTGGTACTCATTTATCAACCTAGAAAGAATGAAGAGTTGACCTCGCCAGGGTTTTAATCTGCAGATCACACACAGACCACAGCAGCGGGCGCTCTTCCTGCTGAGCTATCTTACTGCTTTGTTATTTAAAATGCAATGCCACCATAAGAAAGCATGTCAAAACTGGATGCACGGTGTAGGCCAAACACATAATAACACTTACCATGTTTGCTGTAGCCTTGATGATGCATGGTAAAAAATGCCCTGGATAGTAAGACATACCTAGACTGCAGCACCACAATGTCAATCTAACCACGTAATAACACTTATCATGCTTACTTTATCATAGCTGCACAGAAAAAAAAAAGAAATCTTCCGTGCTCCACACATGCAAGGAACCAGCTCTTCTTCTGGGCATGCACAGAGCAGGAGAGCCTTCTTCCATGTCCTTTGGGGATCAGAGTGGAGAGGGTTCTTTTTTAAATCAATCTAACTTCAAAAAGAAATCGCAATGGTATTGGAAATAATTTCTTTTTGAAGTCAGACTGACTTTAAAAAGAAATGAATGTAAAGAGGGCTCGTTTGAGAGCCTTCTTTACTTTCGTTTTTTCTCTGCCACTGCAGAGCCCAGGGGTTGCAGAGCCAGGGGTTGCAAACGAGTTGCATGGGGTTGCAATTATGAACACTGGTGACCCTCAATTGACGTCCCTGGATATACTCCATCTTCCTCCACGGTCAGCTACCACTAAATCAGGGAATGGTTAACATCTGTCGATCTCCAAGATGCATATTTCCATATCTCTTTGAGAAAATAACATTGACAATTCACTTGATTAACAATGGAGGCCAAACACTGTCAGTACAAAAGACTTGTTTTTTACCTCAATGCAGTCCCCAGTGAATTCACAATTAGTATTTCTCAGTCCATCTTTGCCTACCAAAATTCACATCTATCCTTATATGGAAGACTGGTTAATCAGGACTACATTTGCAGAGGAAAATAGGTAATGTCTCTGTAGTATGCATCTCACATTCTGATGCTTCTCTATCAATCAGTATATTCCATCAGCTGCTCATTGGTAATTACCCCTAAATGGATGCCTTGGCACTGTTTGTTGGGCCACTGAATACACCTGCTTTCTAGAACATATTTACCAGTGTAGTTTTAATCCATTGCTCACGAAGTTTCTCAATTGACATGCTTACTTTATTACTGGCATTCTTAAGCAGGGGTATGAGTTCAGATAAGGACATGTATGGACCTTGACCCCCAGAGAGAGACATATACCACACAATATTAAAACATTTTCAGGATTATTTCTTCTAGCCCCATATTTCAAAGGATAATGGCTTGACCAATTTAAATATACATTTATAAGTGTGACACTCATTTCCTCTCCCTCGCCTGAGGGTGAATGGAATTGATTGTGTGGGGCTCAGGTGCAGCAGTTACTTGGTTGCATTATCAGTTTGTGTCCCTTAACACCTAGCACTATCACACAGTGAACTCATAGCTCTGATTCCTCTTTCAGTGAGCTTGGCATGACCTGTTTCTTCAAGCTGTTCTCAGGAAGGAAGGAAGGAAGGAAGGAAGGAAGGAAGGAAGGAAGGAAGGAAGGAAGGAAGGAAGGAAGGAAGGAAGGAAGGAAGGAAGGAAGGAAGGAAGGAAGGAAGGAAGGAAGGAAGGAAGGAAGGAAGGAAGGAAGGAAGGAAGGAAGGAAGGAAGGAAGGAAGGAAGGAAGGAAGGAAGGAAGGAAGGAATTTTTAATATGAATATATGATGTGAACTTTTCACAATTCATAGGAACTATTGGACAAATCTCATGGTCATCACACATCCATAACTTTCATTGAATTAACCACAACAACACATTGAACCATCAACTGCTGTCATAAAGGGGGTTGCACAATAAAGAACACTCTCAAACGTTTGCAGGACTGTATACTCTTGGCCTAAATATTTACAACATTACATGTATTCCAGCAAGCACATTCTTTCACCATAATGTTATCTCTCCTCTTTTGTTGTCGCTTAGGTCTGTCTGTTTGTTTTTATTTGCATACTTGCCACTCTTTGGGGCTCATTATGAGACAGGCGGTATATGGTAAAATTGGCACCAATTGAATTACCACCACTTTGACCATACCACCGAATTACGAGTCACAGGTAGGAATGAGCCCAACGGCACTGAGATACAAAAATTGTATTTCTGCCATATTGCAACTAGAAATATCAAAACATACAGCCACAAATGGGTGGTAATACCATCAGAAACACAGTGCAGTTGGGGGTAAATGCATACAGGTGATGGAAATGAAGCCACAGATGCACCCAATACACTCAGGTAAGGTACATAAAACCCACACCTTTCCAACACCATGTTGCCACTAGCTGTTGAGGCTGGAAGAGCAGCACAGGGTACAGGATGCAGAGAATAGGAGGAGGAGAAGGTGAGTGCCAATACCCCAGGTCAGGCCCTCATCCTGGACCTTGACCGACAACCATCTAATTACCCTCTAACAACTGAAAAGGGAGACCATAGCTGAGCTGTTCACACAGATCTAAGATGACATAGAGAGCAGGATAGAGAGCAGAGTCAACATCAGTACACCCTTACCCTGCTACTCAAGCTTGTGTCACTCCTGCATTTTTTTTTGCAACAGGCACCTCCCAGCACACTATGGCCATGCTGCATGGCATTTCCCAGCCCACATTTTCCAAAATGCTTGTGCAAGTTCTGGAAGTACTCCTGTGCCATGTTTCCCGGCACATTTCCCTGCCCACCACCCCGGCACAGGAGAAAGACATGAAGGCATGTTTTCATGAAGCAGCACACATGCCCAATGAGAATGCTGCTCAGGATTGCACCTATGCTACTTTGGTGGGCCCCCAGGTATCTGAATAGGTATACTGCAACCAGAATCAGTATCACTCCCTGAATGTCCAGGTCACCTGTGATCCTGACCTCCTAATATCACACTGTTGTGCCTGCTTCCCTGGTTCCACCCATGATGTCATGGTCCTGTGGAACAGCACACTGCCTGGATACATGGAGAGGCACAGAGGGCAACAGACATAGATATTGAGTGAGTATAAGTGCCATCACACAAACAATTTTCGCAGCACTAGTGATATGCCATGTGAAGGCGGGTCATTAAAACAAATGAAGAATGCATGCCCGATCAAGGCTCTGTGCATGCAGGACCTGCCCTCTCATCCTGCGCATGACAGCCTAAAACCCACAGGACTTGGACATGATTGACGATGATGTAGTAAGTCACCAATGCATAATGCCCCCACAGGCTAGCAACAAACACACATAGGACTACTGGAAACACAAAGCAAAATCCCTATACATGGAACAACACAGTTCAACACTGCACCAAAAGAAAGTGACACTGGCAGAAGTAATACCATGTACTCAGGTAACCGTGTTATGTGAAGCCATTATGAAACAGAAGTTGACAACACAGACCTGCAAAAGTACAACTAATCACCATCATGGCACATGCATGGGAGCAATGCACAGGCCCAACAGAGGCAGCATGACATTCTGCCATTTCAATCACAGACCAGTCATAGTCATTCACATACCAAAACACTGCCCCCTCCCTTAAACAACATCTCTACCCACCTGCCTAACCCATAGACAACATCCCCAAAACACCCTCCCAAAAACACCTCACCGCCCCCCCCCCCAAAATACCCTCCCCACCCACCTTCCTTGTGATATCTGATGAAATGTGTATCATAACAGTCACTTCTGGTGCCTCTGGACCTTGGTAGCCTGCTCCAGCATCTTAGGTGACAGGTAGTGCTGGGAGTGGTGCCTTGGGATGCTAGGCTGTGATCCTTCCTTAAGGGGGACAGAGGATTATGGCTTAGACCCCTGGCCCAGGATATGCTACAGAGTCAGCATCATGCAGGAATTGAGGGTCTCTGCAAAGGCCGAAATGCTCTCTATATGTTCCCTCATTCTCTGCCCAATCGTGGTTATTGCAGTGGTGACCTGGCAGAGGGAATGGGAATTCCTGTGGCACAATCCCTGTAGGCAGTCCCTCAACACCTGCATGTGTTCCACCTGCTTGCCCGTCAGTGTTTCCGTTTATGTATGGCGCTGCTCAATGGAATCCAGCCATGCCCAAATGGTTGCCATGTTACATTGAGGCACAGGCCGTGGGTGAGCTGTGGGGAGGGTTGGGGATGAATCAAGGTGAGTAGAAGACTCTCTCCTCCTCATCGTCATCGGTGGGGCTGTTGCTGCTTGTGCCAGGATGGTGATGGTGTTTGGGCTGGTGAGACACTTCCCGAGATGGTGAGGAGGGTGTGCTAGTGCCCTGATCTGTGGATGTCATGGTGGGGACTTCAGCCCTGTGGATTGCCACAGGGGCTGGATAAGTAGCGACTGTAGCAGCACCGGCATCTGCTGTGCCACGACTATGGCCATGTGGAGGGGCCACGTGGCACCAACGTGGGGATGGTGATTTCCTCCATCTCTGCAAGAGTTGCCACAGTGGTGGTGTCCTGTGGCCTTGCTGCCTTACTCGCATTGCATATGGATCCAGACCTGTGCAGAGGTGGAAGTGGACAAAGTGGAAGCAGTGGAGGTGTCCAGGGCAGTGGACAGCCCAGCCTCTTTGGTATCCATGGACTGTATACCTGTTGGGTGGATAATGACATGATGACAGTCATCTTGCATACATGTCAGTGGGCTTGCAAGACACTTGCAACATTGGGTTTGTTCTGCATACACACATTTTGTATGGTTGGCATGGGTGGTTTTAGGCCAATGAGTGCAGCTACTGCTAGGTGGAGGTACTGCCAACTGACGGTGTCCACGGTGCAAGGATATACATGTTGCTTGTTGGCCTGCCATGCTTGCTTGTTGTTGTGGGTGCACTGTGGTTACTCTTGTCAACATGGACTGTTATGGCATACATGGGTGCTTTTAATGTTTCCGGGGGTCATGTAGTCCAAATGCGTGATTTGGCCGTTGAGAGCCGTTACCTTTACACTGTGATGTATGTGGCTCCCCACCACCACAGTTTTGTCTTTTCCACTGCATGGTGCAAATGTAAAGGGCAAATGGTGGTGTATAAGCGTGTACTATGCCTTTTGACATTGCCCTCTGCATTACAAAGTGAGTAGACGCTGACTCGCATGACTTTAAATGTACAAAAATGCCACTTAGTCATTTTTATGCTTCTGAGGTTGAATTGTTGTCCTCCTCTTATGTGCCAGCTAGTTGCCAAATGCGATAATTATTACTTAAACATTAAGACATTGGCTGATCGCTTATTTTTGTGTTTCAGTCACGGACACTTAACTTTACCCAAGGTGGATTTTCATGGTGCCCACACAATTTGATCAATAAATACTGGATCATTTACCATGAAGATTATCTAATTGTTTTTCCTTCTGTTCTTTGCTCCCTCCTTGTTACTCGTCACTGACATATCTTCCATATTTTGACTGTTTAATTTAACGTGTTTGTCTCTGTCGATTGTGGTTATTATATTTATTAATTTCGACTGTTTTGATACCATGGGGACTGGTTTGCTTTCTCTTGTACTCACATTTAAGGTGATTTTCAATGCTTGACATTTGTGCTTGGTTACACAGTTTTTACACAGTTTTTACAGCCTTTAAAAAGACCTGGAATTGGGTTGAAACACGTGTTAACTGTTCTTGTTAATCATCACTGTGTATATTTTGTCTGATCACCCTGTGTGTATGTTTCTCAACCACTATCCACATTGAATGTCACATTAAATGACACTAATCTTATAACTCCGTTCCACATGCATTTTTGCCCGGGTATTCATTTACTTCTTCCATAGTTAGTGTCTTGAAAGTTGTCCAGGTAGTTGTGGTTTTGTGAGATGGGCTGTGTAGTTATGGTGTGATAGGACCAGGGCATGTATGGTGGATCTAAAGCTAGTGTCTGGTAGGAAGGGCTTCTTTTTTTACAAGAGAGATACTTGGTGCCACTATGTGTGAGATTTATTTGCTATGTCTTTTTTTAAGAAGATGTGGCTTCCTATGTGGAATCTCAGACACTTGGTGCAAGGTGTCAGCTGCAAACAGCTAAGTCTGGTTGTGGGAGTATAAGGTGTTGTGGGTATGAAGCACACATTTATTTTGGTGGGTTTCATTTTGCGGTAGGTGCTGGACATCTAGGTCGAGATCAGGGCAAGACCAGATCTGAGGTGTTGGATTTTTCAGTGGTTAATCATTTTAGGTTGAATCTTTTGTGTATTGATGGGTGTGGATGTTGTGGGTCGGCAGGGGGTTAACCTTGTTAATTCCTCTATATACCTTATTTCTTCTGTAAAAGCAGTATTGTTCAGCCATTTCATTTTTAACGTTTTCAGTCCTTTGTGCAGCACAACATGTTCAAGCATTATGTGATCAAATAAATAAATACTTAGATAATTGCACAAATTATTGGACACATAATTAAATAAATAATTTATATGAAGATGTTGAGGTGCAGTGCACTTTTTAGACACCTTCAATCAAAATATTCTGAGTAACAACATATTTGTTTATTTATTTATTGGTTATTTGTAATATACACTTTACAGCAAAATCTGTCTTTCAAGGCTCATCAAGACGAGGTGGGGAGAATGGGAGGAGGAAAGAGAAAACAAAAACCTTTCTTAAAAGGTCTTCAAACATTCAGAACGTGCAGGTGCTAAAGGAGTAGAGCAAAGGGACAGGTGGAGGAAGGAAGTGTATGAAGGGGAGGAAAGGATGAAAAACAACAAAAAGCATTCCTACTAGGCCATGAGGCGATTTGGAGTGTGCAAGTTCTGAGGCATGAAGTAGGGGTAGAGGGAGAGGAAGAGGAGTGTGGGAGGGGAGTAGGAGAGAGGTACAAGGAATACAAGTTAATAAGTGCAAGAACAAGTTGGTAGGCTCCAATGTGGAAAAACCAGACATGTAATTGTGACAAGCAGGTATGATTGCCTTAAGACTGGAAAAGCTGTGCCTCATGCAATGAGAGGCTACATCAGGCAAGCTGAACAAGCAGTATGAATAGGCAGGTATGAATGAGTGAAGACTGCAAAAGCTGCGCCTCGTGGAGTAAAGGGCTACATCAGGTGACCATCAGGGCACCCACTGCATTGAGCTAGGGAGTGACAATACAACGCTAACAGATGGCAAGATGAAAGAAGCACATCAAGGAAAAAGGACTGACCAACCATTGTTAACAGCTCAAGAAGAATCAAGGGACGGTGCAGAAGCAGGGCACGGCTGAGAGTGGCCGTACAGCATAATGCTGGTTGGTCACTTAAGGAAAACACATTGGATAGGGGGCTGCAAGGAAAGAAAACCTAAAAAAGAGCCAGAAGGAGAACATGCTGGTAGGCCAAACTTTAGGCAGGGGAGAGGAGGTGTACAGGCACCTCGGAACACAAGCCTGCCAGGAGTCGGTGAGCAGTGCAGCAGGGAGAATGACAGAGTGGTTCCCCAGCGAGGCAAAAGGGCCTCACAATAAAGGAGGAGAGATGTGTCAGCTGCAGCGGCACAGACAGGGGGATAGAGGGACCGATGGTAACAGGAGAAAAGTGGTGGAAGTGGTGGTGGGCCTTTAAGGAAAGAAGGCATAGGAAGGGAGGGGGAGGGAAGAATTATAGGCCCTAGGGTGACATACCTGCCTGGACAAGCTTTCACTAAATGTGGGGGGGGGGGACTGGTGAAGGACATACATCCTGATGTGGATGGACCTGGTGGCAGGGTCCATCCATGCCCGGACAGGCTCAGACAGTACTGTTCAAGTACTTTTCTGTGGTCCTTCATCGGGCGGCCTTCACCTGTCGGCTTTGCCTGCCGGCCCCCAGACAAAGGTGTTAAGGCTTCCAGCAGCCAATCAGGATGAAAGGAAGCAGGCAAGGGCTGGAACACCCCCTCTCCTTCAGCTGCAGACAAGGCATCCACCATCTTGATGGATCCAATTCTACGGTGGAGGCAACAGCAGGACAATGGTGTCCTCGATCCAGGGCAGGTCCACCACCATGGCTCTGGGTGATCTTGAGCCTTGTGGTGGTGAAGCTGTAGAGAGGGCCCAATCCATCGGAGGTAGAGGAGTTAGTGACCCACACAGGACTATTCAAGTCCTTTTCCGTGGTCCTTCGCTGGGGCCGGCTACACCGGCCGGCCTGCGGCCAATGGTGTTAAGGCATGGAGCATCCATTCCAGATGAACAAAGCAGGCAAGGGCTGGAACATGCCCTCGCCTTCGGTTGCAGACAAGGCGTTCGCGATCTTGATGGTGCAGATTCTCGGGTGGTGCCAACAGCAGGACAATGGGGCCCTCGATCTAGGGCAGCTCCAACACTATGGCTCTAGGTGATCTTGAGCCTCCTGGTGGTGGAGCTGTGGAGAGGGCCCAGTCCAACAGAGGTAGACGAGTAAGTGGCCCAGACAGGACTATTCAAGTCCTTTTCTGTGGTCCTTCGCTAGGGCTGGTCTTCGGGTGAGCAAATGATGCTAGCTCTTCTCTTTGCAAATTATACAATCTACCGTCCATCATTATTTTTTGCATCGCTTTGTCTTTTACATTTGTGAACAGCACTGCACGTAGTTGTGGATGACAATAGGGAGATTGCAATCAGCATAGCTCAAGTAAGTGCCACCTCACTGACTGGTTCTAAGTCAGTGGAAGGAGGCAGGGGACTGTAGGGTTGCACAGACAGTCCCTAGTACACGATAGGTCCGGACCCAGTGCATGGGGCTACTGGTCGTCAAGGTGCCTAGTCCCATAAGGTTCAGAGGGAGGCCAGGTACCAGTTAGTGCAGCAGACAAGAATATCAGCAGGGGATAGAGAGAGAGAAAGCATAAGCGAAAAGGAAGGTCTTGAGTTGCTTCCGGAACCTGAAGCGGTCCTGCTCAAGTTTGAGAGAGGCAGGGAGGCTGTTCCAGAAGGAGGCCCCAGCTGATGCCTTACTCTTCCTCTTGGCCACCCTGAACTTGCATTTAAGGGTGGCGAGGTCGGAACCATACAAAGAGTTTCACTTGGAGGTGGGGATCAAACGGATCCTCATTACAGGGGCAAGGACGTCAAGAGTGTTAACGATAGAGAGACGCAGGTTAGAGTGGGTTGTGTCAGAATGTAAGATAGCCGCAGCCATAGGAGAAGGTGAGAAAGTAGTGGCAAAAGCCTCCACTGACATACGCTTCATGGGCCAGATAGCTGAGAAGGTGGGTGGCAGTGCTGGGGTGGGAAGAGAGAAGAAAGTGGTCGGTCCAAGAGAGAAGAGTGGTGAGAGGGTTTGAGAGGCTAATGTCAGTGGAGATGAGAACAGAGTGATTCGGGCCCGAGGGTGAAATAGAAAGAGATAGAGTTGCAGAGATTGTGATAGAGCCCTGAGGAGGGTTTAGAAGCATCCAGTTTGATGTTCAGGTCTCCATGAAGGTGAAGCTAAGAGGTAGAGGCCAGGAAAGAGGTGGAGAGGTCAGCCCACTCAGAGAGGAAGAGAGCAACCTGGCCAGGTGGCCTGTAGATGGTGGCCACAGTAAGAGAGAAGCCAGGAGAGATAGAGAGCCTGCAGACCAGGCATTCAAAGAAGGAGTAGGCCTGCGTAGGAATGACAGAAGCAGGGATCCACTCCAGAAAGATCAGAGCTACTCCACCTCCAGGACGGTTGGTTCCGGGTTCGGAGAGGATCTTGTAACAATCGGGGTGGAGAGTGTCATGACTCGTGACAGAGCTGGCCGTGAACCATGTCTTGGTGAGACCGAGGACATCTAGATCAAGTTCTTTGAGGAATCGGCAGATGTCAGAAGAGTATTTGACAGCAGAGCGAGAGTTGAGAGTAGAAACATGGAGCAGATTGGCACATCTGAAAGACTTCCATGGAGGGTACAAGCAAGAGGTATGCCCAGCTGAGGTGGTACAGGGGCCCCAGAGTGGCCATAGGAGGAAGAAGGAGGTGGCAGAGTATACAGAGAGGATGGAGAGGGTGCCGTAGAGGTGGTGGATGAAGAAGGTGGCAGAGTAGCCAGAGAAGATGAGAATGGTCCCAGAGAGGTGACGGTAGAGGGAGGTGGCAGAGGAGCCAGAGGTGTGTAGGTAGGAGACACAGGAGAAGGAATGAAGTTGATAAGATGCTGGAAAGACCAAGACAGTGCCAATCAGATAGACATAAATGATGGTTTTAGAGAAGTGGAGGGGCTAGGAGGACCTCCCACCGAGTGCCACCATTAATGGGATAGGAGGAAAAAAGGGACAAAACAGAAACCATACTGGGGATCCATAGGCCTGGAGAGGGAACAACAAAGAGGATGTTGGTAAGGGACTGTCTGGAGGAAGCGCCCGTTAAAGGCATCCCACTGAGGATCATATACACCTCTCACACCATGTTTTCACTTGCGCTGTCTGAACAATCCTTCTTCTGCACTGGACCTAACCAGTTTATGAGGTTGCATGGGCCTAAAGGTCCTTGGCTGGGTTTTCTGCAAGACAGCAGTTTTCTTGCCCTACTTTATTTGCATTCTCAAGAGTCCTCTAGAAAAAAAGCAATAGACACGCTAACTTTTATGATCCATCGGCAGTGATGGCTGGAAGGTTTAGAATTAATCTTAACCTCTGGCATTGCTCTGGGTAACCCTCCAGACCATCGTTTTTCACCTGCTGAACCATTAAAGAAAGGGGAAAGACCATATGCAAATCAGGCTTTGTGCCACCCCAAAAGGGGCCCTTGACTGATGAGGAACAACAAAGACAAAACACGTTTGGGGATGCTTGTGGTCTCGTGCAGAAGGGATGTGACCAAGCAGTTTGGGCTTTACGGGAGAAGAACGATAGTCTGGAGGGTTGCCCAGAGCAATGCCAGAGATTAAGATTAATTGTGAACCTTCCAGCCATCACCTCTTTTGTTTTGCCTATGATTTAATTACATAGGTAGGAACGCTTAAACTAGCAGTAGTAAAACATTTCCATTGTTTTGTCAAACGTAATGCACCACGTTAAATTTCAAGTGGCCTGTCATGCACAAAATATTAAAACAATGGCACTTTCATAATATTATACCCCAAAGCTAAGCTTAATTCATTATATCATGAAATGCCTTAGATTGAAACATTCAAGCTACCCAATAAAATAACATTTCTGGGGCCTTACCCCGAATACATGTTTACTCACTGCCCAACAGCATAAGTTGTTTTCTGACTTTAGATGATACTGGCATCCTTCATCTCTGCTCTGGTCTGTGCTTCTAAGAGCAATGGTCTCAAATATCTCAGAGGTCAAATAAGTGGGGACACCATAGGGGGAAATAGTTCAAATCATAAACCCTATCCCCAACTACACATTTAAATGATCTGTCAGAATTAACTCTCTTTCCATGTGTTATTAGTTTGGAGAACTGTACAGCGAGATGTGGCAATGTGCCTCGTGGCATTCTTTTTTGCAAGCCTTGGTGACCTTGAAGTTTTGGAATAAAAATCCCATTAACCTTCATCAATAGCTATAGTGGGAAAGACCACATGCAAATCAGGCTTGGTGCCACCCCAATCTGGCCCTGGTCTAGCTGACCTCTTTCCTCGCCAAACGACCCTCCCGGTCCAACTTGGGTCCTTCCTTTCCTCCTTCTCACTCTCTACCGGCGGTGTTACCCAGGGGTCAAACCTCTCACCCTGGCTTATCAACCAATACCTGGCACCTCTCGCCCACCGCAATGCAGCTCTCTGCTTCAACTTTCACTGCTATGCGAATGACAGCTTGTTTTCAGGCTCCCCTCTGCCACCTCCTCTCCCTCTCTAATCTCTAAGTGTCTGTCTGCAATCTAGGAGTGGTGTGCTGCCAACGACCTCTGCCTTAATGCCAGTAAAACAGAGATCCTCCTCATTGACACACCCGCAACTTCCTTTCCCGTCACTCTCAGACCGGCCTCCCTTGGCCCTCTGCCTGCTCCCACTTGTGAGGCTAAGAAACTCAGGGTAATCTTTCACTCCACACTTTCCTTTTCTCCTCACATCTCTGACGTCTCCAAGAAGTCAAACTACCAACTGCACCTCCTCTGATATATTCTTCCTTTCCTCACCTTCCCCCAGAGGCTCACTGTCTGCAGAGCTCTGGTTCCCTCTAGGCTGGACAACTGCAACAGCCTCTTTCTAAATCTGGCTGCCTCTACTCTCCCCCCTCTGCAACTCATCCAGAACAGGACTGCAACAATTGTCCTTGGCTTTAAGCCCTGGGATCGTATCTCTGCAGCCCTGAAATCTCTTCATTGGTTCCCTGTGGCTGCAAGGATTAAGTTCAAGACCCTCTGCATTGCCCACAAGGCTTTCTGTGTCCTGGGTCCTCAATACCTTTAACTCTCTCTTCGTAAATACCTTCCTACTTGAGCTCTGCACTCCTCCATCTCCAACTCCCTCAGGGTCACTCGCTTCTCCAAGCAACGATTTGGTGGTAGATCTCTTTCTTCGGCTGGGGCCTTCTTCTGGAACAGCCTCTGTGCCTCTCTCAAACTTGAGAAGAACCATCTTTGGTTCCAGAAGCACCTCAAGACCTTCCTCTTTGCTTCTGCCTTCTCTCTTTCTTCCCCTGCTGATCTGTCTGTTACTGCACTGGGCACTTGACTATTCTCTGAATTCGGGCCCAGGTCCCTGCCCACACAGTTGCATATCTGCACTGCCTCCTGGCAACCTTTGCACTTGGGTTTCGTTCGTATCTGCAACCCTACAGTCTCCCTACCTGCACTTATTAGACAACTGTCGTCTGCGCTTAACTCTTGCACTTGCCACCTGCTGGCCGCACTACTTGTTGTTTTGATCCCGTGTTCAGCACTTTCCACTCCTCCCCTGCATCTTGCACTTTCCCCCTTCCCTCTACCCTGCATTTGCACGATCTCAATGTCACTGGGCCTAGTTAGATTTCTGTCTTGTCCTGCCCTGTTCCCCCTCCCTTGCCTCGTCGCACCTTGAAATACTTGTCTATGGGCGCGCTATAAATAAAATATCATATCATATCATAGTGTTCAGGACTGATGGGACCTGAGGTCTAGCACAGCCTGAGCTCTGGACCTAGCATGGACCTGAAAGAAAGTACTTGGAGCTCTGGCAAACATTGCCTTTCATTCCACATCCCTTGACATAGGCATTCACATGTGAGTTGACTATGACTTGTGAAATTGGAGTTGTGTGCCTTGATTTGTGGTTATTGGGCCCTCGTTTGAGTGTTCTGTACATTTGCTTGTATTTTTGGGTAACACACATTTTGCTGGCATCGCTCATTTGGCCTGAAAAAGTCTGGTCTGAGGTGCTGTCACCTCCAGGTTTGCCTCTCTATTGTTCCTCCCTCAGCAACTGTGTGTTAAGTCATCATGCAGGGATATGTGTTGCAGACCGAGGAATGGGGAGACCACACATCACGCTGGTTTTGATGCATCCCGTGATCGGCGGGCATTAAGGCAGGATTTCAAAGACCAACATCCCATTGTCTGTTGTCATTGGCTGTGTGTGCAACGCTTGTAAACACAATGTAAAATACAATCAAGATGCAAGATTACACTCTTTAAGGCTCCTCCTTCCTTGTGTCCTATTTCCGGTACATTCTATTGTTTTCTACTTTGTTTCCTTGCCAGATGTAGCAGCGACGTGATACCTCCGGGTCTGGGCGATGTCAACAGATAAATAAATCGCAAATCAATGGCACGATTCTTCCATGTGCCAGTCTCAAACTCACATCTGCTATGGTTTGCCAGCACACAGCAGTTGCCCTGAGCCACTACGATTCCCTAACATCAGGTGTGATTATCAGGCTCACGCGTGCTTACAGCGGTTATGTCCTCTTGCACCTGGGCAACTATATCTGCTTTGTGCGTCCCATGAGTTTCAACGCTGTCCACAGAAAGCCGTGTTGTTGCAGTGAAACACAGCAGGTACCACTGAGTTCACTTCCTGCACTGTCAATGAATGAGTTTCCATTTCGCCTTTGAAAAGTGCATTTCTTGAGGGTAGGCGTCCAGGGGACTCAGTCGGAGGAACTGAAATGAGAATAAGGACGTTACCAGAGTGTTCTTTCGGCGATAGCTTGCTAGAGAGGCACTACTCAGTGGTTTACCTATTGCTGCGTATTTTTGCTTTTTACTGTGGTATTTAGGGAGAAAGGGATGACGTCTCAAGCAATTTTTATTCACACTACTCACTTTAACTTTTATTTATTTTTTATTTATACCGCGCACATGACAAAGCCCGTAGGCACAGGGGCGCAACCAATACATGAAATACCCAAAAGAGAAAGTCAACAGGGAAGAGTGGAGGTCATGGAAAGCACGGCGTTAAATGGTTGGCATGAGTTTATTCAAATGGGTACGTTTTCAGCCAAACAATCAAGATATATCCCAGGTGTACTTAGTCCTCACTGAGCATTAATAGAGCGCACTTAGGTATTGTGTGCACTGGTCCGAAGGTTGCTCTCTAATGATTTGATGAGATAAAAAGGTAATTGGATTCCTCAGGGGATCTGCTGTGATATTGCATGATTGGATCCACCAATCGCGTAGCCCCTTACTATCAGCAGGGCTGGACTGGGAACCAAAAGAGGCCCTGGAAATAATTTTCCAAGCGGCCCCATATTATACATTTTCAACAATCCCAACCCCTTCACTATCAGAAAATGTGGAAACAAAGTAGGTTGCCACACAAAAGAGGCCCCGGGGGCAGAGGCCTACGGGGATATCTCCAGGGTTTACCATAGGCCAGTCTAGCCCTGACTATTAGCGGCGCTTGTTGCTAACATGCTTGTCCATTTTGTAGTTAAGAAAGAGTCAGTGGCGCCAGGATTCAATCCACGAGAATCTGGACGAGTCATGAATTCAGGTACAATAGGCAGTTACACTGTGTAGCCCCGTGAGCTAACTCAGCACTCAGGCGTCACATGAACTTTTTGGGCATATATTCTTTTGGACCAGTGCTTCACTATATACGTTTTGTTTGTTGCATACATTAGCACACACATAGGTAGGATGGCTAGTACATGGAAACAAAGTATTTCACTTTGAGTTCACCTCCTGAATGTCCACAGTAGGTGACTCCATACTGTGCTTGTAACATGTATGGCTTAAGGGAAGGCATCCTGGGGAATCACCCTGGAGCAACTGAGGTGAGAGCGCGGACACTATGCTCCGAGATGACAGGTTGATATGCAAGCTCTATGCAGTTGTTCCTTTGGTTGTTATTTACTTTCAGTGTGTGTGTGTGTTTCTCTTGTTATTGTTTAGTTGTGTGTATTCAGAAAACCTTTGAGTTGACCTCTGGGTTTTTGAAGGTATGTGATTAGATGTGCATTTTTTCACAGCATCTTACCTCTCTTTTGTGTCCCTGGCATGTGTTATATTTGCCTCCACATTAATCGCTGGATAGTAAATGATCTGATGGAATGCTCAACCACACGAGGTTTGGATGGTACAGAAGCCAGGCAATACCACTTGTCCAGAAGTATCAATTTGCAGGAAGTGCCAAGCTCTGACATTTCCCAGCGATTTATCATTCCTGTTTGTTGCCATGGAATTCTGGAAGTTGTACTTTTTCTATACTTACATTGTGTAAGAAGCAAAGCATGGTTCAAAGCCCACAATGCTTTGTAGAATTTACATGATTAGGTGACCTCCCAACTCAGGAGAAGAGGAGACATGGAGGCTGTCTAAATGTGACTATATAAAGGCTCTTCTGACAGGAAGCGAACCACCGAAAAGAGTTGTTGACAAAGCACCATGTGCTTGTGGGCACTGGGTGCTATGGCATAGCCATGTGTTGCTTCTGAAAGGTGATGCGTAAAACCTGGAAAATGGCAGTGGTGTTGTATCCACAATGTTTGCAGGAATAACAGGGAGATAGGGAGACGATGTTGTTCGACCTTTCTTTAAAACATTTTTTTAAGCATTTATAGCAGCGCCCAAGACCCTCAGCGCTAGTTACATTAAGTGTAAAGTGAACAGGTAATAAAGAGACAACGCATACTTGTTACAACATGCGGAAGGGGGTTGAAAGACAAAATAGGTATGGGTGTATACAGACTGGCAAAACCACACCTCATTGTGTGGGGGGCTACATCAAGTGTACAGGTACAGGCCGGTAGTAAAAGATATTGATAACAGTGCATTATTTGGAAAACCTCACCTTTTGGTGCGGGGGGCTACATCAAGTATGCAGTTACAGGTAGGCAAACATTGACGTTGATAAGGCTGCATCATTTGGAAAGACTCCCCTTTTGGTGCAGGGAGCTACATCAAGTATGCAGTTACAAGCAGGCAAACATAGACGTTTGTAAGGGTGCATCATTTGGAAAGCCTCACCTTTTGGTGCGGGGAGCTACATCAAGTATGCAGTTACAGGTAGGCAAACATTGACGTTGATAAGGCTGCATCATTTGGAAAGACTCCCCTTTTGGTGCAGGGAGCTACATCAAGTATGCAGTTACAAGCAGGAAAACATAGACGTTGGTAAGGGTGCATCATTTGGAAAGCCTCACCTTTTGGTGCGGGGAGCTACATCAAGTATGCAGTTACAAGCAGGCAAACATAGACGTTGGTAAGGGTGCATCATTTGGAAAGCCTCAACTTTTGGTGTGGGAGGCTATTTCAAGTATGCAGTTCAGGGAGGTAAAAAAGTGACAATGGAACAGGTGAATAAATTAGACAGTCTCACCTCATAATGCATAGAAATATGGGCAGAGCTCTCAACTATGGATACGGTAGTGTGGGCTACCAGTTCATAAAGGATCAGAAGGGAGGGTTACAAGTGGCATACAATATCCACTTAAGATGATGAGTCACAGTAGGCAGTGGCAAAACATGTCAAAAGAAGTGTTGATGTTGATGAATTAGGTAGGTTGCAAGTGGCATACAGCAGCATATGATAGGACATTGGGGTCATAGTTGGTAGGTTACAAAGGCATACAATAGCTGGAGAAATAGTGAAACTAGTAAAGTTGATAGGTATCTGATGGCATACATTAGCAGCATATGCTGTTAGCGTCACAGTAGGAAGGTAGCTTATGTAAACCAATTACGGCAGAGGGTTTATGTGGTTGGGTTGAGTAGCGAGTACGTTGGCTTACCGTGCAATTATGGGGCTTATGTTGATGTGCAAGGGTAGACACGTGGATCACAGTAAAAGGACAGTCTGGCTTGTAAAGTGCCGAAGAATGCCGGCTTGGTGTATGAGTAAAAAGTGAACGGGTGACAGAGAACAAGGCATGGAAAAAGAGGGTCCGCATCTGAGTCAGTGCTGCATGGGCCACAGAAACCTCACCCCATTAAGCAAGGGCTACATCAGCAGTGCTGGGCAATGGTAGCCTTGTAGACGCTGTATGTTACGATTAAGTCGGCAGGCCTTACCTGGAAGCACAGAGGCCCGGCAGAAGAAAACAGAGGGCAGCTGTGTCTCAGTTGTGTGCAAGCCATGGATAATTTGACTTCAGGATATAGTTCGGAATGGCACAGAGTTATGGGGGTGGGAAGCACATCTGCAATGGCCAGACAGATCAGACAGGATACTGGGCCTTAGGTGTGGGCCTTAGGAGGGGGGCCGTCTTCGCCTACCGGCTCCCTGGATCAGTTAGATAAGCGTATGGAGCAGCAACTCAGCAAACAAGGGGCTGGCTCTGGGTGAGCAAATTAGGATGAAGGAAGAAACTAGGAATGGTGGTGGCCATTTTCAGATGGTGAACACCTCCGTCCTACGCATAATAGCCCTGATGGGCTTACCTTCAAATATTCACTTGTCGTTGTCAGGGTGCAGGCCCATAGAGAGGCCGGAAGCAACTGTGGAGATGCCTTGGGTCCTGCAGCATTGTGTATGTTATAATGGCCAGACAGGATACTGGGCCTTAAGTGTGGGCCTAAGAAGGGGGTGGCAGCTTCTCCTGCAGGCTCCCCGGATAGGGCAGATAAGCATGTGGAGCAGTCCATCGGCAAACCAGGGTCTGCCTCTGGTTGAACAGCTTAGGATGCAGGAAGAAGCTAGGAATGGCGGTTGCCAGTTTCAGATGGTGAAGGCCTCCATTCTATCCATAGTAGCCCTGCAAGGTTTACCGTTGAAGGCAAGTCCCTGAAAGCTCACACCAGAGAGAATAAAACCCGCTAGGGATGAAAATCAAAGTCGATCTTGTAAGGATAACAAGTGGTTATCACACACACAAATGAGAGCAACAGCCAAGAACCCTGCTGCTAAGGACGTTTTGCCGAAAAGTAATACAACCAGAAAAACATCGACATTGACGATGCAACATATACAGTAGAAACCTGTGCTGCTGTGTGGTGTGCATCTATATATGATCCTCCTGCTCCATAAGAGATTCCAGGTCACTGGTCGCAGCCCAGTCCGTCCGTCTTCTATCACCTGGGTGCTGCAGTGATCATCTTCTTCTCACCTCGAAGGTAAAAGAACAAATTAACTACACTAACACAATGCTACTTTTTCACTATACTGTGCACCTGGAAAGCCTTAGGATGGGCACAAAGGAGATTGTGGGGCACTATAACCTTCACACACATATTTCACTCATTCCCTTCCACGCCATCCGGCTGCAAAGGTCCCCACCCTATACATCAATCTATCTATCTATCTGAATTTTTCTATAGTGCCACTAATCTGTAGGCCTTTAGGGCGCTTACAAAGAAAGCCATAGAAACAAGGAATAAAAGAAAAACACCCCATGAAGAAGCCTAGATCCAAAAACAGGAGGATAGTGTGAAAAAGGGCTTGTTTAGGGTGGTAAAAGAAAAGGGTTTTCTTGAGTCACTGAGCCGAGTCTGGCGTCCAAGAGAAAGGTTTTCAAATGCTTCTTAAAAAGAGCAGTTGAATCACAATCAGTCAGATATTTGGGGAGAGCATTCCATAACGAAGGAGCCCAGGAGTTGAACTAGCTCCACCAATTTTCTTCAGGGTGATGCGTGGTTGTGACAGGCGGACAGTGTCAATGGAACGCAAAGTGCATCCAATTGACTTCTTCATGTGTCTGGTTGTCAGGTAGAGTGGCACTTCTTCATGAAGGCACTTGAACACTATGACCAGGCCCTTATACTGTAACCTGTCTTGGATAGACAGCCAGTGTAGACTCCTGACTTCCGTGACGTGTGCTTTGCGCTTGAGAACACAAGCTGCACGTACAGCGCCATTCTGAATTACATGCAATTTTTTGAGATTAGTCTGTGAGGTGCCTATAAATAGGCTGTTGCAGTAATCCAGTTTAAACTATCATTTATTCCTCCCAGCACCTCGCAATACAAATCATACAAATGTCGCTCAATGACCTGCACTGTCCATCCTCTTTAAACATTTCAGGACTTATTACTTTGGGGTTGGTGGTCAAAGGGCACTTGGTGCCATAGAATTCAGAGATCTTAAGGTTTAGTCAGTTATATGGGCTATAACTCGTGGTCACCTGGGGATGGGCCGGGTCGTGCTTTGACCAGTATGAGATAACATGCACACCAGGTGCCGGTCTGTCATCACGGCCCTGTAGGGCACATTCCTGTTGAGTAAAAAACACATCTTTACAACACTGTTAGAACAATGAATATATGTTGTGGTGGTTGGGGGTGTGGGCTGTCCTCATGGGAGCTCAAGCATGGCTGGAGACTTCCCTTTGTCTCGCAATTTGGGCATAGTGTATGCAATGCTGCATTCGCCGTGCAGGCCTTGTCTTTCAACTACGATCACTAACTTCTATGCAAAATAGCAATGTTGCTCGTGCCCTACGCTACACTATGTGGGTTGATTGTAGTTGATTATATTGAAGTGGGGTCCTTTATATTGGGAGGTGTTCCTTTCACGCCCCCCCTCCCTCCTGGCCCATCATAGTGCTTCAAATGCATCTCGCCTCACTGTAAAGTGCTTCGGGGTGGGACGGGGCTGCCCCCTTCCCAACATTCCCTCCACAGTAACAAATTCTGTAGTATCTCTGCGCTCCCACTCGCTCCTCTCTAATTCCACATATGGCTGTGTTCCCTTTATTGGCACCCAGGACCTGCATACTGACTGCAGACTATCCCCCCTTTGCGCCTACTCCTCAGGGAAGTAAGTCAAATAGATGGATCCCCCATCCCCCACCAGGTCCACCCAAACCTCTGTGTAATTCTCCAGGTCAGGGGGTGGAGTAATGATAGTGTGGTATAGGTGATAAACTTCATCTCCATACAGGAAGGGGAACATTTCATACTTTTGGCCATTCTGTAGAATAACAGTTTGCGCTACACTATCTTTTGTCTTGCAAGGTGCTTTTGAAACCCCAATTGATACCATCATTGTTGTGCTATTGGGTGCCACCTAGGCACAACATCAGAGACCCAGGTGACAGGTACAGGAGATAACCAGGATAAACACGATAATGGTTTTACAAAGGTAGCGGGCGCCCCTCCCTCGCAAGAACAGACATGATAACCTGTTCAGTGGTTATTAACCACTTGAGAGTTCGCAGCCACTGCTTTTACTCACTGTGCCTTTCACAGATGGGAAATATCCATTTGCATATCAGTCTTTGTCCTGCCCAGGGGCAGTCCAGCACCGAAATACAATGGCAATTCCAATCTGAACGAGAGTACCACCAGCAACCCCATACACGTGTTTCACCCTTGTTGGGGATCATCAGTGAGGTGAAGCTGATGCCTCTCTAAGCACAGTGAGAGGGAGACCACGTCTGGTTGCCCCCAGGAGACCTAGGGTTACCAATCCCAGGTTCCTTAACAAATAGTTTTACAAAGGTAGCGGGCGCCCCTCTCTCGCAAGAACAGACATGATAACCTGTTCAGTGGTTATTAACCACTTGAGAGTTCGCAGCCACTGCTTTTACTCACTGTGCCTTTCACAGATGGGAAATATCCATTTGCATATCAGTCTTTGTCCTGCCCAGGGGCAGTCCAGCACCGAAATACAATGGCAATTCCAATCTGAACGAGAGTACCACCAGCAACCCCATACACGTGTTTCACCCTTGTTGGGGATCATCAGTGAGGTGAAGCTGATGCCTCTCTAAGCACAGTGAGAGGGAGACCACGTCTGGTTGCCCCCAGGAGACCTAGGGTTACCAATCCCAGGTTCCTTAACAAATAGTTTTACAAAGGTAGCGGGCGCCCCTCTCTCGCAAGAACAGACATGATAACCTGTTCAGTGGTTATTAACCACTTGAGAGTTCGCAGCCACTGCTTTTACTCACTGTGCCTTTCACAGATGGGAAATATCCATTTGCATATCAGTCTTTGTCCTGCCCAGGGGCAGTCCAGCACCGAAATACAATGGCAATTCCAATCTGAACGAGAGTACCACCAGCAACCCCATACACGTGTTTCACCCTTGTTGGGGATCATCAGTGAGGTGAAGCTGATGCCTCTCTAAGCACAGTGAGAGGGAGACCACGTCTGGTTGCCCCCAGGAGACCTAGGGTTACCAATCCCAGGTTCCTTAACAAATAGTTTTACAAAGGTAGCGGGCGCCCCTCTCTCGCAAGAACAGACATGATAACCTGTTCAGTGGTTATTAACCACTTGAGAGTTCGCAGCCACTGCTTTTACTCACTGTGCCTTTCACAGATGGGAAATATCCATTTGCATATCAGTCTTTGTCCTGCCCAGGGGCAGTCCAGCACCGAAATACAATGGCAATTCCAATCTGAACGAGAGTACCACCAGCAACCCCATACACGTGTTTCACCCTTGTTGGGGATCATCAGTGAGGTGAAGCTGATGCCTCTCTAAGCACAGTGAGAGGGAGACCACGTCTGGTTGCCCCCAGGAGACCTGGGGTTACCAATCCCAGGTTCCTTAACAAATAGTTTTACAAAGGTAGCGGGCGCCCCTCTCTCGCAAGAACAGACATGATAACCTGTTCAGTGGTTATTAACCACTTGAGAGTTCGCAGCCACTGCTTTTACTCACTGTGCCTTTCACAGATGGGAAATATCCATTTGCATATCAGTCTTTGTCCTGCCCAGGGGCAGTCCAGCACCGAAATACAATGGCAATTCCAATCTGAACGAGAGTACCACCAGCAACCCCATACACGTGTTTCACCCTTGTTGGGGATCATCAGTGAGGTGAAGCTGATGCCTCTCTAAGCACAGTGAGAGGGAGACCACGTCTGGTTGCCCCCAGGAGACCTAGGGTTACCAATCCCAGGTTCCTTAACAAATAGTTTTACAAAGGTAGCGGGCGCCCCTCTCTCGCAAGAACAGACATGATAACCTGTTCAGTGGTTATTAACCACTTGAGAGTTCGCAGCCACTGCTTTTACTCACTGTGCCTTTCACAGATGGGAAATATCCATTTGCATATCAGTCTTTGTCCTGCCCAGGGGCAGTCCAGCACCGAAATACAATGGCAATTCCAATCTGAACGAGAGTACCACCAGCAACCCCATACACGTGTTTCACCCTTGTTGGGGATCATCAGTGAGGTGAAGCTGATGCCTCTCTAAGCACAGTGAGAGGGAGACCACGTCTGGTTGCCCCCAGGAGACCTAGGGTTACCAATCCCAGGTTCCTTAACAAATAGTTTTACAAAGGTAGCGGGCGCCCCTCTCTCGCAAGAACAGACATGATAACCTGTTCAGTGGTTATTAACCACTTGAGAGTTCGCAGCCACTGCTTTTACTCACTGTGCCTTTCACAGATGGGAAATATCCATTTGCATATCAGTCTTTGTCCTGCCCAGGGGCAGTCCAGCACCGAAATACAATGGCAATTCCAATCTGAACGAGAGTACCACCAGCAACCCCATACACGTGTTTCACCCTTGTTGGGGATCATCAGTGAGGTGAAGCTGATGCCTCTCTAAGCACAGTGAGAGGGAGACCACGTCTGGTTGCCCCCAGGAGACCTAGGGTTACCAATCCCAGGTTCCTTAACAAATAGTTTTACAAAGGTAGCGGGCGCCCCTCTCTCGCAAGAACAGACATGATAACCTGTTCAGTGGTTATTAACCACTTGAGAGTTCGCAGCCACTGCTTTTACTCACTGTGCCTTTCACAGATGGGAAATATCCATTTGCATATCAGTCTTTGTCCTGCCCAGGGGCAGTCCAGCACCGAAATACAATGGCAATTCCAATCTGAACGAGAGTACCACCAGCAACCCCATACACGTGTTTCACCCTTGTTGGGGATCATCAGTGAGGTGAAGCTGATGCCTCTCTAAGCACAGTGAGAGGGAGACCACGTCTGGTTGCCCCCAGGAGACCTAGGGTTACCAATCCCAGGTTCCTTAACAAATAGTTTTACAAAGGTAGCGGGCGCCCCTCTCTCGCAAGAACAGACATGATAACCTGTTCAGTGGTTATTAACCACTTGAGAGTTCGCAGCCACTGCTTTTACTCACTGTGCCTTTCACAGATGGGAAATATCCATTTGCATATCAGTCTTTGTCCTGCCCAGGGGCAGTCCAGCACCGAAATACAATGGCAATTCCAATCTGAACGAGAGTACCACCAGCAACCCCATACACGTGTTTCACCCTTGTTGGGGATCATCAGTGAGGTGAAGCTGATGCCTCTCTAAGCACAGTGAGAGGGAGACCACGTCTGGTTGCCCCCAGGAGACCTAGGGTTACCAATCCCAGGTTCCTTAACAAATAGTTTTACAAAGGTAGCGGGCGCCCCTCTCTCGCAAGAACAGACATGATAACCTGTTCAGTGGTTATTAACCACTTGAGAGTTCGCAGCCACTGCTTTTACTCACTGTGCCTTTCACAGATGGGAAATATCCATTTGCATATCAGTCTTTGTCCTGCCCAGGGGCAGTCCAGCACCGAAATACAATGGCAATTCCAATCTGAACGAGAGTACCACCAGCAACCCCATACACGTGTTTCACCCTTGTTGGGGATCATCAGTGAGGTGAAGCTGATGCCTCTCTAAGCACAGTGAGAGGGAGACCACGTCTGGTTGCCCCCAGGAGACCTAGGGTTACCAATCCCAGGTTCCTTAACAAATAGTTTTACAAAGGTAGCGGGCGCCCCTCTCTCGCAAGAACAGACATGATAACCTGTTCAGTGGTTATTAACCACTTGAGAGTTCGCAGCCACTGCTTTTACTCACTGTGCCTTTCACAGATGGTTATCATGTCTGTTCTTGCGAGAGAGGGGCGCCCGCTACCTTTGTTAAACTATTTGTTAAGGAACCTGGGATTGGTAACCCTAGGTCTCCTGGGGGCAACCAGACGTGGTCTCCCTCTCACTGTGCTTAGAGAGGCATCAGCTTCACCTCACTGAGGATCCCCAACAAGGGTGAAACACGTGTATGGGGTTGCTGGTGGTACTCTCGTTCAGATTGGAATTGCCATTATATTTCGGTGCTGGACTGCCCCTGGGCAGGACAAAGACTGATATGCAAATGGATATTTCCCATCTGTGAAAGGCACAGTGAGTAAAAGCAGTGGCTGCGAACTCTCAAGTGGTTAATAACCACCGAACAGGTTATCATGTCTGTTCTTGCGAGAGAGGGGCGCCCGCTACCTTTGTTAAACTATTTGTTAAGGAACCTGGGATTGGTAACCCTAGGTCTCCTGGGGGCAACCAGACGTGGTCTCCCTCTCACTGTGCTTAGAGAGGCATCAGCTTCACCTCACTGATGATCCCCAACAAGGGTGAAACACGTGTATGGGGTTGCTGGTGGTACTCTCGTTCAGATTGGAATTGCCATTGTATTTCGGTGCTGGACTGCCCCTGGGCAGGACAAAGACTGATATGCAAATGGATATTTCCCATCTGTGAAAGGCACAGTGAGTAAAAGCAGTGGCTGCGAACTCTCAAGTGGTTAATAACCACCGAACAGGTTATCATGTCTGTTCTTGCGAGAGAGGGGCGCCCGCTACCTTTGTTAAACTATTTGTTAAGGAACCTGGGATTGGTAACCCTAGGTCTCCTGGGGGCAACCAGACGTGGTCTCCCTCTCACTGTGCTTAGAGAGGCATCAGCTTCACCTCACTGATGATCCCCAACAAGGGTGAAACACGTGTATGGGGTTGCTGGTGGTACTCTCGTTCAGATTGGAATTGCCATTGTATTTCGGTGCTGGACTGCCCCTGGGCAGGACAAAGACTGATATGCAAATGGATATTTCCCATCTGTGAAAGGCACAGTGAGTAAAAGCAGTGGCTGCGAACTCTCAAGTGGTTAATAACCACCGAACAGGTTATCATGTCTGTTCTTGCGAGAGAGGGGCGCCCGCTACCTTTGTTAAACTATTTGTTAAGGAACCTGGGATTGGTAACCCTAGGTCTCCTGGGGGCAACCAGACGTGGTCTCCCTCTCACTGTGCTTAGAGAGGCATCAGCTTCACCTCACTGATGATCCCCAACAAGGGTGAAACACGTGTATGGGGTTGCTGGTGGTACTCTCGTTCAGATTGGAATTGCCATTGTATTTCGGTGCTGGACTGCCCCTGGGCAGGACAAAGACTGATATGCAAATGGATATTTCCCATCTGTGAAAGGCACAGTGAGTAAAAGCAGTGGCTGCGAACTCTCAAGTGGTTAATAACCACCGAACAGGTTATCATGTCTGTTCTTGCGAGAGAGGGGCGCCCGCTACCTTTGTTAAACTATTTGTTAAGGAACCTGGGATTGGTAACCCTAGGTCTCCTGGGGGCAACCAGACGTGGTCTCCCTCTCACTGTGCTTAGAGAGGCATCAGCTTCACCTCACTGATGATCCCCAACAAGGGTGAAACACGTGTATGGGGTTGCTGGTGGTACTCTCGTTCAGATTGGAATTGCCATTGTATTTCGGTGCTGGACTGCCCCTGGGCAGGACAAAGACTGATATGCAAATGGATATTTCCCATCTGTGAAAGGCACAGTGAGTAAAAGCAGTGGCTGCGAACTCTCAAGTGGTTAATAACCACCGAACAGGTTATCATGTCTGTTCTTGCGAGAGAGGGGCGCCCGCTACCTTTGTTAAACTATTTGTTAAGGAACCTGGGATTGGTAACCCTAGGTCTCCTGGGGGCAACCAGACGTGGTCTCCCTCTCACTGTGCTTAGAGAGGCATCAGCTTCACCTCACTGATGATCCCCAACAAGGGTGAAACACGTGTATGGGGTTGCTGGTGGTACTCTCGTTCAGATTGGAATTGCCATTGTATTTCGGTGCTGGACTGCCCCTGGGCAGGACAAAGACTGATATGCAAATGGATATTTCCCATCTGTGAAAGGCACAGTGAGTAAAAGCAGTGGCTGCGAACTCTCAAGTGGTTAATAACCACCGAACAGGTTATCATGTCTGTTCTTGCGAGAGAGGGGCGCCCGCTACCTTTGTTAAAATAAACACGATAATGGCCATCAACATCTTAAGTATTCCTCGGAGCCAGGACGGGGTCCAATTGACTGCCATGGTAAACCAGTCACTGTCTTGTACGCCTCCCTGCTTCTTCATGTGAATACCCAGGCCATGGACAGCTGCAATGATGTGGGATAATGATGCATTCTCTGCATCAATTGGAGGCACGTATGGGTAGCAGGAATTGTCACATATTTTGCAAACCCCTCCTTCCATTGCTGTTAACATGTCCAACACATATTGGTTTTGGATCGTCATAAGTTTTAATGCACGCAACTCAACCTTGATCACATTGAACACGTTCTCTGTATTGTTCGCAAGCTGGAGCAGCTCCAATCTTATGATCTGCAACATTTGGCATGTGCTGCGGCTTGCACTCCGGGCAATAATAGAGATGCAAAAAATGATTCTGCTGCACTGAAGAGCCTGTATTCCTCAGGTATTTCAGCAAGCAATGCGGACAAATGCAATTCTATCTTTTCTTCCTCTTTAGTTGTTGGAATTGTCCTTTCTCTGGCAGAATGTGAAGCTCTTGTGTGGGCGATGGGTTTTCTTCATTTTCGATTACAGGGAGGCTAGTTGGCTCCTCGACAGGCAGTGCTCTCCCCTTGAGGTGCTCTTCTGAGATTACTAGTATCGCTGAGTACAACATGACCAGTGAACAACGGCCCCTCAATGATGGTGGGAGGTGCAAGTAAGCTTGTTGGCCACAGACCCAGTAGTAATCCATTATGGCTGCTGTTCCCTTCTTCATGTCTGCAATCAGGAGTCTAATTGCATCGTTCGTTTGAGCCAACAAAGACTGTACCCTCGCTGTAGAAACAAAGATTGTATTCTTCTTCCTTATGCATTCGCACTGGCTTTTCCATTATTGCAATCCATGTCAACATTGAGATATGCTCTTTCCATAATTGTGCACAAAAACTGTCCACCTGTGCTATAATTTCCTTGCTTTATGTCACCAGTGCTTCTGCCAAGCAAGGTAGTTTGGTGTCCTGCCAGTTGTTATTGACATGCCTACGCCCTTTCACCATCAGATAGGGTAGCTACACACACTTGATGTTTTTTGGATCGTCGCTGCACTGTACAAGATCTGGACCCACCATTTGCAGTTGCATGCTGCGTGCCTGGAAGGTCCCCGTTATTTTACACATCGCAAGATGAACTAGGCATTGTGCCTCTATAATTGGGACTGCTTGCGGTACTAATACCTTGGGAGCCCCTGACACGTGTGGAATGAGTGAACACACATAACAGCTTCCATTCACAACATTTCTTCTCAAGCCACTCATGTCAGTATACCATGAGTTGGTAAATTCAGGATGACGGATATCCTTAATCACATCCAAACCCAGCCCTTGATATGTATTATACCTTTTTTTTGTACTTCCATTTTCATCATTCTATACACGCTCTTAGGGGTGTCAACTGTAGCAGTGCCATTGATATAACATCATGGTGTTTCAAATTATTAACAATTGTCTACTTGCTGAAAAAACCCTTTTCACTGTTTCCCTCATTGCCAATTGTGCACTTACTTTCACTGTCGTATTGTACCTGTTATAATCATTACTAACACCTATATCAACACTAGTGTAACTCCTATGTTCATTTCTACTGTTATTGTTAGCATTCATATTTCTACTAATATATGTAAATCCACTATTATTATTAACATTTATATGTACTGTCCCGTTTGGATAATATACAATCCCACCCCCACCCCTTTATAGGACCTCTCCTATAACATACTCCCCCAATACAGTCCCAATAGTACCATCAATATCACATATAGAACTGCAACAATGGTCAACCCACAATAGTAAACATAGGTCCATCTCTTTTCATTTGTGTATCTACACCTCAGATCCCTACTTAACAAACAATTATTTACATTAGTCTCGTCCATCTTTTTCTCTCATGGAGTGAAAGCAAAAACACACTAAACAAAGAAAAGGACAGACAAACAAGACATACTTTTACAGAGAGAGAGAGAGAGAGAAAGAGAAAGAGTGAGAGTGAGAGAGAGAGAGGAAAATAGAAAGAGAGAGCGCTCCCGTAAAAAGAAGAATAAAGAGCTAGCAGCTATGCTTCGGCCCATCAATGGAGTGTGACACTGCCCACGTATCATGCCTGGGCAGGCGGTGAGGAAGACAGGGTGCAGGTACTGCCACCCCTCCTTTGTAAAATAACTGATGTGCCAACAGGCTGTCTGGAGGTGCCCTGCAGCCGTTGGAGAGGTGTGCCCAATATTGCATGCCATTTACTTGAACAGCAATTGGAGTGCAAAACACTGCCTTGTAGGGCCTGTGGAACGGGGGTTGTTCTGCCTATGCCCAAATTGCGAATGTACACAAAGTCACCAGTCAGAAGCGTTTGTGTGGTCATGTACTCAGGAACTGTCACCGTCGTGGTTGCTACATCCAGTGTCTCTGTTGTATCAATCCTGGGAGGTGCAATCTGTCATGAGACACGTTTAATTGCCCTCGTTTATTGTGGTCAAATACTCTTTAAACTCCTCTCCTAACACTACTGCTGCCCTATGTGCACCTGAAACTCTTCGTACAGGGGATGTAGGGTGTGCATATGCCGACCATTGACTACCCCGTGAGGTGACATATGATTGTCTTAGGCTGTGTGCGTAAACTGAAGAGGTCCAGGGGCAAATAGTGCACCCAGTTCTTTTTCAACATGGTAAACAGTTTGGACAATTTGCTCTTGAGCATCCTGTTGATCCTCTCCACAATGTTGTTGGCCTGTGGGTGGTAAATGGAACACATCTGGTGCTTAATGCAAAGTAGTGCTGTGACATGCTGAAACAGTGCATTTAAAAAGTGTGTGCCATTGTCTGACCTTAAAACCTCACACACAGCCCATCGAGGGAACACCTCACACACCAAGAATCTAGCAGCACATGTGGCATCCAGATGTGCATACATCCCTGCTTCCACCCACCTTGAAAAAGGGCAAACCACTACTATGAGGTACCTAGAGCCATTGAAACGCTCACCCTTGTCAGCATAAGCTATGTGTAATTCACAGAACAGCCCAGAAGGATGGGGCAATGTGCCTGGCAATGTCTGTAGTGTCATCCCGGTACTGAAACTTTAACATGTGGTGCAGTGTACGACCATTTCTGTAATACTCTCCTGAATATTTGCTATAACCCAATCTTCCTATATATATGCTGCTATGTGCTGTTTTGAACCGTGGGATGGGTAATGTAACTGTTCAAAAGTTACTGCGAGGAGCTCCTGGGGAATTACTGTCTTCCCAGAGCTCTCTTGTCTCCATAACAGATCTGTTGGGGATTGCTTGCAAATCCTCCATAACCACAACTCTTTCTACCTTTCAGGTGCCCTTCCCTGTAACTCGATAATCTGGGAGATGGGCAGTTCTGTGTAAGGGTCTGGATGTTTGCTTACTGGTGGGGTGGCCACAACATATTCAGTAGGTATTTTGTTTGGTAGATACGCCCCTATTTAGCGTGCCGCATCGGCGGCTGCATTCCCCTTTGATATTTCATCTGTCCCGTTAGTGTAGGCGGCGCACTTAATGACTTCCACAACAGATGGCTGGGGTAATGCTTCTATTCATATTTCTAGCAGCACTGCATGCTGCACTGGTGAAGCATTCACCCTCCGAAATCCCATCCTCTTCCAGCGGGATAGACCGGGGTGCACAGTTGTAGTGACATACGCAGAGTCCGAATATATTGTGATATGGCACCCTTTTGGTGCTCTCTATGCTTCTTTAAGAGATATGAGTTCTGACACCTGTGCGCAATAGTGCATGGGCAATCGTTTCAACACCCCTGTCTCCTACTACCCTTCCTCAAATCGTAGCATAGCTGCCCCTGCATGTCTTTGCCCATCCTCCTGGTCAATTGTGGATGACCCATCAAATAAGAGTACCTCAGACTCTGTCAATGCGCAATCTTTTGTTTGGGGACCTCACCCTCCCCCTCGTATGTGGTGCAGTCGTGCATTGTCAGATCTTTGGCAGTGGGCATAACTGTTAAAAAAGTCACCATATTCACTGTTTTACATCTAACCACATGAATGTTGGGCTTTGAAATAATAATCTTGTATGCCAACGATCTCTGTGTTGTCAATGTGGACTTGGACCTTTCCAGCATGGCAAATAGAGTGTTCCACATACAACGTAAATGAGCACCCCATCACAATGGTAGAACTTTTTTCTATTGCAAATGAAGCAGCTGCTAAAGCATGTTCGAAAGTGAACTGCCCTTGCATCACTGAATCCAGTGTGCCGCGGTATGGCCCATAGCACTTTTCTGTGTCAATACTGTGGTCATGACATGGCCATCTGAATGTGAGAATAAGTAACATTCCTCTGTGTAGTCTGGGGTGGCCAGTACGGGTGCTGAACTAATGACTTATTTTAGATTGTCAAACTGTTGGATGACATCCGCAGTCCACTGTAATTTATGATCCTTTGTTTTTTGTGCTTCCCTAAGGGCCTGCAGAAGTGGTCTTGTGTATGCTGCGTAATCTAACATCTATGCCCTACAGTCGTTGCACAGCCCCAAACATTTCTGCATTTCTCTAACTGAGGCGGTTCTGGGGGTGGCACGTACTGACGCTGCCTTATCTGGTAGTATCCTTTTACCATTTGCTGATATGAATTGTACCAGATAGAGCACCTCCTGTTGCAGTATTGCAATTTAGTTTTGTCAACCTTTTACCCCTTGTAGGCCAGCAATTGTAAGAGTGTAATGGAATCCATTTGGCAGTGCTGCTCACTGTCACTGCACACTAACAGATCATCCACGTACTGGATAATCGTTCTGGGCATCTGAATATTCCCTAAATCAGCGTGCAGTATTCTGTTAAATATGCCCAGGCTCTCACAGTACCCCTGAGGTAACCTAGTATGTTAGAACCATATCTGGCCTTCTGTAAATGCTGTGAGGTACCTCGACTCATGATGGAGTGGAATCGAGAAGAATGCATTTTTCAAGTCCGCTACAGTGAAGTATGTGGCTTCTTTGGGGTTACTGCATAAAATTGTTGCACGATTCGGGAAGCCTGGAAATTCTTTTTGTACCACGTCATTTAGGGGGCACAAGTTCTGGATCATTCTCCAATTGCCCCCCGTTGACTTTTTGACAGGGTATATCGCTGTGTAACACAGAGACGTCAATGGCACAATGATCCCCTGATCAAGTAGGGCCTGTATTGTCTCTCTAACACACTCCTCCACCTCCCTAGATACTGGATATTGTTTTGCACCTGGCTTCAGTGTTATACACACAGGGGTCACAGATTTCAGTAATCCTACATCGTTTAGATTTGTAGTCCACAACTGTGAAGGCACGTGTTTGAAGTCTTCTTCAACAAATAGAGGTGGAGTTAGTATGTCATTGGGGATACAGATCTCTAATATTATCTCCTAATGTTTGTCATATTTCTCAAACAGCTTGTTATCCGTCACATCCATTAACTGTACTGTTGGATCTATACAGAGCACTGTGCTCCATTCACTCCTATCCTTGTTTATTCCTAGCATGAAAACCCTTTTGTCAGAGACCAACTATACCTGTAAATCCAGCGACAATATTGTTACCGCCACCACCTCATGTGATACAACTGTAGGCACTCTCCAACACTGCTTAGCAATCTGAGGCACCACCTCCAAGAGCGCAGTAATACCATTTATGAACATATCCGGGTCCACGAGAGTCCGACAAACCACCACCTCCCCTGTCATGTTATGTATTACCTGCATTTCCCTTAATGTACATATGCCAGGTGTAGAGCAAACTATACCATGATCGGTGGATGATATTATCATATTTAGTTTTCTGAGCAGATCCCTGCACCAGTAAATTAACAGGAGAACTTTCGAAATATAGTAAGGGAGCCTGTACCACCTTCCATCCCACTTTATGTCCAGCTCTTCGGTGTATGGAACCTTGGAAATAGCCCCAGAGAGTCCCTGAATGTCAAGATATTTGCCTTATTATGGAAAATGTCCCTCCATTACACATGATTTTTTTGCACCTGAGTCAACCATAAATATGAACTGCTTGTTTCCTATCTCCCTCCCCACCAAAGGTTCCTCTTCAGGGTTGATGGTCGTTGACAAGACTGGACATGTGAGTGCTCTCTCTAGGCGGTCCTAATCAGAATATGTGTTCTTTCCAGGGAACGAGAAGGGGTTGCCCCCATCACTGCTGTTCCTCCAAAGTGAGCGGTAGTCCCACTTGGTACCCTGCTCACCAGAGCAGCACCACCCTGTTGCTGCTGTGGCGGATGCACTTGCATGTCTGCCTGCTGGTGTGACCCGTAATTATACCCCATTGCAGGCCTACTTCTGCACTCCCTTGCAAATTGCCCCAACCTTAAACAATTCCAACATTGTGATGGCCCAAACCCACGCCCTCTGGGTCCAAATCCTCCTCCTCTTGCTCCTTGGAAGCCCCCTCTTGCTCGCTGTGGTCCTCCCTGCTGCCACTCTGGACCGGGATACTGTTGCCCCCTGCCCCACTGTCCTTGTCCTCCTTCAGTCCAGAGTGCAGGAATGGTGGCACTCACAACTTGTTGGGTGAACTCTGGCCCTCCACCTGTACTGGCACTGACACAGGCCCCTGAACAACAACCTTTGCCAATTTCATTTCTTCCAACTTCGCTTCCTCCATATGATGCCTTTGGACTGTTTCCTTTTCCCCATTCCTTAATCCTTTTGCAATGGTGCACTATTATGCTCTGTATCTCTGGCCATCCCTTTGCTTCAATACCCACAATCTTATCTAGCGCCTTTTGCACTTCCTTTGGAAAGCACTGTTTCACAGTAAAATAGAAAAATGGTATTGAATTATCCCACTGTCCTCCCGTTTCCACTCTCCACAGCTCTTGTACTTTAAGAATACATTTATCTGGGTCCTCATCACCCATTGTACACCTCATCAGGGACTGTAAACCAGGGGGTATCTGGGAAAGCCCTTCGTAGTGCGTCCCATACCAGTGCTCAAATTACGTTAAATGATGCTCCATCGTGTGCATTTTCCCCCAGGGTTATTCCCGGATATCCAGCCTCAACCAACACACAGGTCCCCAAGTTGGTCCACAATTATAGCAACCATTAAGCTCTTGATGTCCCCTATTGCCAGAGGCACCCCTGCTATTTGCTTTTTAAACTCATATATCCACTTGCTCCCCCCCTGCAGTGAGCTGTGGGAGAGCCTTCATCAAATTGTTTTATCCATCTGGGGCCATGGCATGTACTGTGTTCTCCTGCCCCCTTATGTACGATGGGCATCTGCATCTTCGTCCCACTTCCCACACCCTTCTTCATAACTCACCTTCTGTTTACTAACGCCATCCGGCAGGTCCTATTCCTCAACCTGACCCCCCTGCCCCCAAAACCTTCTAATTGGGGGGTACTCTCAACTGCCTCGTTACCCCTGACCCTCATCAAATGTATCATTGTCATCCTCCCTCACATTGTTTCCCAACACCATAATAATTTGGCATTTATATAGCATTTATATAGCACTACAAACCCTCGGGTATCTGAGCGCTGCTTATTATTACCCACGGTGTGTGGTGCTCATTTATCGACCTCGGAAGGATGAAAGGCTGAGTTTGGCCCCGCCGGGATTCGAACCTGCGTTAGCAAGCTCTGCACGGATGTCAAAGCGAGTGCTCTCCTCGCTGTGCCACTTGACCGGCCATATTCTCCTGTCCAAGGATTGTCCTTGTTTCCCTCCTTCTCAACACATGCATGACTTATTCCTTCAGTATCCATCCTAAGCAGAACCTCCCCTGATCTTCATTCTCCCGAACCTTCTCCCGATACCCCTACATCCTTTACTCCTCTTGAGGATGCCTATAACCTGTTCAGTTCTGCTAACAACTCTGACAGCCTATCTTCAAACTCCCTTGACCTGACACCCGCAGAGGCTGCTACTTCAGGTGGGTGTACATATGGGGGTGGGGGAACGGTAGCCTGTGGTGTTTATATATATACCCACAGTGGGTATATATGTTGGATTTGTGTACCCGTCTACGGGACACGCTGCCAAGGGATATAATCCCCCTCGCTCTGATGACGCCCCATCCTGTCCTTCTCTCCTCCTATACATTCCATCTTTCTGTATCTGTGCCCTGACTCTGTTCCCTGGATCCTCTGCATCCTCAAATATGCGCCAGAGGTCCAGAATGTATTTTCTCTTCTGTAGCTGTTTCCCCTTATACCTAGCTACTACATAAAACGTGGACATGTGTTCCAAGATGCTCTTATTGTGGCAGTCCTGCTCTGGCCATCAACAAGGCACCCCCCCTACTCCCGTCTCTGCGATCTGCTGCTTATGGTATTTCTCCTCCCTGTCACGATATAGTGGCAGGGCCTTATACATATACTGTAGTGGCATTCCTCCCCCCATACTAGCGTTGTCTGCGTCTTACTGACCACGCAAAGCCCCACTGAGGCGCAACGCATGCTCTGCCACTGCTTGTGACAATCAACAACAACAAAAGAAAATCACTGCCTCCCTTTTTTATCCGCCTCTCCCGTGCAAACACTACTTCACACAACCATTCAATTCCACACCACGCCGCAACACACACAATTACCGCCCCTCCTAAGGACTGTTCTTCATCCAATAAAACATGAGCACAATGAACTAGTACAACAAGCCAAAATAACAACTACATGTTCCCGGCCTACTACTTATATTGAGACCACCACTTTTCTTTTCTCGTTTTCCTCCTTTAAATAATATATTTTATCATGGTACCACCTTCCCTCCCCTTCTGAGGAGGGGCTCCCTGCTGTACATTTGCCTTACCTTTGCCTTACCTTATAATGTCTTACCAGCACAAACACCAATAAAAAATAACACAAACCACACCCACGTCCCATCAACGACCTCGCTCTCCACATGCTCACACCTCTCACACTTTCCTATGCATCTGTCCCCTACTTGTTATCGCTGATAAGAGTCTAATCACGTGTGCATGCTCACCCAAACTCCTCTGTCACAGGGTTCCAACACCGGCCAGCACTCTGCTCGGAGCCACGCCCAGCTTCAAAGAGCAGAGAGGATTTCTCTTAAAATGGCTCCTGCTAAACCACTTGGAACAAGTGTTTTGTCAGGACCGGTCACTGTAGGTGGACATGGCTCTTTCTTGGGAAGCGGCCTGGAAGCTTCCACAAATATGGGGTGCACTGGGATCACATCGGGGTCACCATGTGAAGGCAAGTCCCTGAACGCTCACACCAGAGAAAATACAACCTGCTTGGGAAGAAAGGCGCAAGTCGATGTTGTAAGGATAACAAGTTTTAATCTCACACCGAGATGAGATCAACAGAAAAGAACTGCTGCTAAGAACATTCTGCCGAAAAGGAATACAAGCAGAATCTTATAAATAAAAACATTGTCTTTGATGAAATCCACATAGCTGGTTGGTGTGCGCCTATAAATAATCTGCCTGCTCCATAAGAGATGCCAGGTCATTGGTTCCAGCCCCCACGTGGGTGCTGCCATGATCATCTTCTTCTCACCTCGAAGGTCAAAGAACAAATGAACACAATGCTACTTTATCCCTATACTGTGCACCTGATAGCCCGTAGGACGGGCACAAAGGTGGTTCTGGGGCACTCTAACGTTCACACACATTTCACTCACTCCCTTTCGCACCTTCCAGCTTCAAGGTCTCCACCCTCATTCTGAACTATAATTTATCCCTCCCAGCACCTCGCAATACAAATCATACGATTGTCGCTCAATGACGTGCACGGTCCGTCCTCTTTGAACATTTCTGGACTTGTTACTTTGGGGTTGGTGGTCAAAGGCCACCGGTGTCATGGAATTCAGAGATCCTAAGGTTTAGTCAGTTATATGTGCTATAACTCGTAGTCACCTGAGGATGGGCCGGGTCGTGCTTTGGCCAGTGTGAGATAACATGCACACCAGGCGCCGGTCTGTGATCACGGCCTTGTAGGGCACATACCTCTTGAGTAAAAAAACACATCTTTACAACACTGTTAGAACGCTGAATAGACGTTGTGGTGGTTCGGGGTGTGGGCTGTCCTCATGGGAGCTCAGGCATGGCTGGCGATTTCAATTCATCTCAAGATTTGGGCCTAATGCATGCACTGCTGCATTCAAGGAGCAAGTAGTGTGTTTCAACTATGAATTCTAACTTCATTGCAAAATAGCAATGCTGCTTGCACCTTGCGCTGCACTATGTGGACTGATTATAGTTGATTATATTGAATATTGAAGTGGTGTCCTTTATATTGGGAGGTGGGCCTTTCACTGTCCCCCCAGCCCCCTGGCACATCATTGTGTTTCGAATGCATCTCACCTCACTATAAAGTGCTTAGGGGGTGGGACAGGGCTGCCCCTTCCCAACACCTTCAAAGATTCACTTGTCATCATCAGTGTGCAAACTCACAGAAGAGGAGGGATGTAACTGTGGAGATGCCTTGGGGACTGCAACATTGTGTATGTTAGAATGGCCACACAGGATACTGGACCTTAAGTGTGGGCCTTAGGAGGTGGGCCGGCTTTGCTTGCCGGCTCCCCGGATATGGCAGATAAGCATATGGAGCAGCCAATTGACAAAAAAGGGGTGGCTCTGGGTGAGCAGCTTAGGATTCAGGAAGAAGCAAGGAGGGCGGCAGCCATTATCAGATGGGAAAGGCCTCCATTCTATGCACAGTAGTTCTGCTGGGCTTACCTACAAAGCTTAACTCATTGTCGTTGGGGTACAGGCTCACAGAGGGGTGGATGTAACTGTGGAGATGCTTTGGGTCCCTCAGCATTGTGGATGAATTGCGTCCTGCCAGCAGGGGAGTGTCAAACTCATATGTACTATTGTTAGTGTTGTAGTTTCCGTTCGGCCAAATGGCACTTACTAATCAGATGAGTTTTTAGACTTGCAAGCTATTACATCAGTTCTTCTGTTTGTGCTTCACTCTTTGTGTAAGGCAGACTGACATATCAAGGTATGCATCCTAAGGGAAAAAACAAACAAAATCAGATTGTTTTTGTCACAGAACATGTACAATTTCATATTTGGTGTAGCTGCATGCCACGACCTATACCAGGCACAGAATGTGTTTTAGGGGTCATCCACACTGATGGGATATTGTGCCAATCATAGCATTTCAGATGGGTCTTTGTGGGTATTTTGATGTTGTTCTGGGGAATCCTGGAGTTTTGGGAGTTTCTGTGATCTAGGTTAAGTTAGGAGTAGGCTTAAACTTAGCTATTCTACTCATGCCTCTTTGTGAATTGGGTTTATCACTGTTGATGAATATGAATAACCTACACATCCATAATTTTCACCATGTTCCAACATACTGAAGACATTATTAATCAACATTAAGTCAACTTAGTCAAAAAATATGGTTATTGAATCAAGCCACTGTATCTATTTCATTTCAACCCTTATGTATGATGGGCATCTGCATCTTCGCCCCACTTCCCGCACCCTTCTTTATAACTCCTGTTATCTTTACTAATGCCATCCAGCAGGCTCCTATTCCTCAACCTGACCCATCACAAACATTCTTCTTGGGGGGGGGGGTACTCTCAACTGCCTCTTCACCCCTTTCTTCTTCTTCACCCTGACCCTCATCAAACGTAGCATTGTCATCCTAATACGCCAGATGATCACATCATGCGCTGCGGCTTTGTGCCTACACGTGACTTTCATGCCATCGGACGTAACCTGCATGTGTGAAATGAGCTAGTAGGAGATCGAACTCCTTTAACGTGGCTACCAATCTTCGCGCATGATCCACCAACCGATGAAATCACGCGCTGCGGCCCCGCACCTTCACACATTTTTATGCACGTCAACGAACGACCCAATCAAACGTTGCGATATATTGATGCAGCTACGCCCACACTGTTTGACAACATCTGTGTTTATGAGACTGTCCAATCAGATGGCGCAGCAATCTGTAGCCACGAATAATCACCACACCCACGAAAAATAAGTTCAGATTTGTCATTGCTTTCTGTACCTGCTAGTAAAAGGGTTTCTCAGTAAATGCAAGCACTTTTGGTACTTTGCCTCTTAAACTCCTGATCCTTTCTACCCACCTTCCCCTAATCCTCTTTCCCTCTGTACTGTGATTTGATCAGTTTGTGTATTTTTTGTTTTACTTTTCTTTTTTGTTTTTTAAGCATTGCCTTTTTTGTCTTGTTTTATGAAAGGTTTTACTTTTTTCTTCCTACTAAGACATTCCAACATGTCTGAACATGAGAGCACGAGTACTGATGACATCATCATTTGGGTCGACAATCCATCGCCACCAAGGAAAAAGCACACAGGAATAGAAAAACAGCTGACAGCTTATGCTTCTTCAAAGTGAAGGAGTACTTCTCGAAAAAAGAGGTGAAGTAGGTACTCTGCACCCTCTGTAATAAGACTCTATGCCATGGGCCTTCTGATGTTCCATCTCAAAGCCTAGGAACATCAATAATGATCAACCATCTAGTGAGAGCCCATTGGGATGAGGTGGATGACGAATATCGAAAAGCACACAAACATCACAAAAGGAAAATGCATGGGGCCCATTCCTTGCATAGAAGGCAATCAGCACCACCTGCAGAACCTCCATCCACCACTGCTTTAAAAACTCAAAATGGAAATAAGCCCTCTACATCAGCTGTGGTATCAACTACACAAGCACCTTTCTTACCGACACCTGATCTAACCCTGATGAAAGTCATGTTCAGTAGGCTTTTATTCGACAAATGTCATCTTGCCTTACAAATTGTACAAAATACTGATGTAAGAAAGGATCACCACATCATAAAATATAGCACAGGTGAAATTCCAATTAAAATTGTTATATCAAATAAACACAATACTGTTCAAAATTTTGATAGGTTCTCAGATAAAAATCAAACCATCAGGGCACATTCTTTGAAGTTTCTTTGCTCTGATGCACCAAGCGCATGTAAGAAAAGTAGATACATAATGCACAACTTTGATCACATCACATTTTTTGAGGTACCTTAGTGCATCTACTGTTGTTGTCATACCACTTGCTATTAACAATGGGACTTAAAAACTGTGCCTAAGTGCACTATAGGCTTTGCAAAAAAACAGAAAATGTGTCAGGGTTTCTTCCACTGATAAGCAAAAGGGACAGGTACCATTACCGTTTGTAGACTATTTCTTAGTGATATTTGCCAGAGGTAAGTTGGAGACTCTAAATTTAACATCCAGTTTACGTGCGCTAGGTGGCTTTACCATGTCAAAGTATGTTTTGAGACCCCAACCTGTCTTACTTTCCAGATATAAGATTCCCCCTGTAGAATTACTACATTAGCAACTCATTCTTTTTCAATAAATTGTCTTACTTTATTCTTAGCAGTAGCTCTATATCCCTCTGTTATAGGATGTGGGCTGTGCCATAAGTTTATCAACCCCAAACAATCCAATAAGTATTTTACTTGGCGTTCCTACGGAGGTGATCTACCACCCTCTGAGTCAAGTACATGGGTTATTGCTTTTTGGTAGGTATTAGCTCCGGTACTGACCAGATCCTGAGCCAAAACAGAGCAGGTCTTAAATAAACCTCTCGTTGTATTGGGCTAAGTCCCACTTTTCTATATGTTTGGCTAGCTGGAGCTGATTTGGGTATGCCCAGTCATTTCTTTAGGACTGTTCATTCTTCTGAACCCAAAATATGACAATCAGCATGTCCCCATAATTCAGCTCCATAACTCGACGCTGCCTTGGCCTGGATAGATAAGATTTTAAATGCTGGTGAGACCGCACCTTGCCCATGTCCATAGAAAAATCTTGTTATACCCCCCACCCATATTTCTCCATTTGCAAGGTGACTTTCTTCACTTGAGGGGGCCAGTTCCCTTGATCATTGAAACGTATGCCTAAGTAGTCATATTCCTGTTCTAGGATGATGTTCTTGACCTGAACCAACATTTTAGTGTACTTACAAAACTTCGGATGGAATATCAGGATCTTACTCTTGGACATATTCATTTACAAAGACAACTCAGTGCATTTCTCCGGGAATGCTTCCAATGTGGTCTTATGTCCTTTAGGGGAGATGGACAAAACAACTGCGTCATCGGCAAAAGCAGTTGGGGACATTTTGCTACTCCCAATTTCGGTGGGGTCTAAGTATTCCCTTCTTACATGGGCCACCACCTCATCCATGTATATCAGGAAAAGTATGGGGGCCTACATACAACCCTGTTGGGTCATGTGTAAAACATGCTGCAAATGGGTAGTCCAGAAAGATGCCACATTTAAGGAATGGCAGAAATTAATCACACAACACCAGATTATCAAGACCAAACTTCAAAGCATTATTTGACACTGGACCATTTTGGTGATGATGGATTGATACATTAATTGGTAGGAAGCTAGTGTTAAGACAAGCCCACCAGTACCTGGATGTTCAGTCTGCATGCTGCGAGGCGTAGGTGGAAAAGTACTGACAGGGGGTTTGAAGCCAACCAATTGTAGAGGACCGTGTAATCAAGGGTCCTATAGTTTGTGTAGCCAATGGAACGTTGTGTATTTAGTGAGGTTCATGGTGGCCATTTTAAGGGGGGGGCTTAGTTGCCCCAACTGATGTAAAGTACCCTATGACTCTCCTCACGGTTCTATACTGATATGGAACCTATGCTTAGATATTCACTTAGAGACAATCACTCCCTTCAATAGGTTTTGTAGTTTGGCATGTAGGATGACGTTGGTAATGACGCAGGTCAGAACGTCACTGATGATGATTTTGTATGATATAACCTCAGTTTTTACTATAGATGAGTGCAGTAAGAGGATCGCGTGAGTGCTGATGTTCGTTGTGCTCCCTGTTCTAGATTTTTGACATTAAAACAGCCTCCCTTTTGTCAAACTACCTGAGTCGTCTTTATTATTGATGTATGAATACAATCTGCATCCCCATCCATCTCCAGGGTATTGCTACTCATCTTAAAGGGCTGGGCAACCCAGTTCACTGGTGTGGAATCGTGAATCTTCTGAATACATTCTTGTACAACGATATTCAGAAGCAGAGATTTGCACCTTCCAATCATTCAATCTTCCCCCAGTATGAGTTGGAAAAGCATAGGGAAAGCATGAGCTTCTAATGTCTTTTCTCAGATACTAATTGGTGCACCTTTCATTGCTTTCATTTGATACAATTCTAAACTGTCGCCCATGACTTCAGGTGAGTGTAGAGGATGAGTGGTAGCATGTCGGATGCGGTTACATTGAGTGTTTGAGGACTGAGAGAAGCGCAGCTTGACATACCTAGGTCCTAGGTCCTCTCCTCTAGCCCTTTGAAGGAAGGAGAGGGAAAGGTACGTGGTGCCGGCTTCTACAGTCAAGACCGTGACTGGGGACTGAGAGTGATGATCATTTTGGCAGCGCACAGTGGAGCGCTGGTTCTTTGACTCATTGCTCCGTTCCTGCTTTGATTGTGCCACAGTGCTGGGCGTTTGTCAGCGGCATTGTGGAGCAGCTGGCCTTGCCTTGTGGGTGTGGTACGCAGAGAGTTAGTAGCTATTATAAAGCTACATATCACCATACACTGCCATATTTATATACATAGCCCACATAACGTCTCACAAATTATATATTGCCTCATATTGATATTTTGCCGGCATTCAATTCAATTCAACTTTCTACTCTGCTCCCTCATATTACTACTTCTTATTGTTCCTATGTATTGGTGGGGGTCAAGTGGTTAAAATGTGCTCTGTGCGACCTGTGTGGTCTGGAGGGCGTCCGGCACAACTGGGGGCAGTGTACTAATTTCACAGGCGGTAAGTCCCCTCCTTACTGACACTTTAGTGAATCTTGACCCAACCCGCATATTCTGCCATCTCCTTTAACCTGTCTAAATTCACCCGTGAGGGAATAGTCCCCTCCATGCTGAGCCAGGTTGCTAGTAGCCATGCTGAGAAAAGTGCAGGGAAAAACTACAACATATAATTTGCGCAAAGCGAAACCGTACAGCAAGAGAAATGGCTACAAAAGAGCTTCAGTAAGAGTGGCAGAGGTGATTGGGACCCCACAAGATGGTGAGATTGAAGGAAGAGGTGGCACTGGGAAGAAGCCTGAGAATAACTAAGTACTTTCACACAGAGGGACAAAGCTGTATAATGTGAGTAAAAAATGTGGTGGCAATGACGCAGAAAGAGGCATCTCCACCTCCATACTAGCACATCTTTTGGCGACATCGATAACAACTCATTGCTAGAATTGTGTTATTGTATTCGTGAAGCCTCTTATCCACAGGAAGGTCCACAAGAGAAGGAGGGTGATGTGCTGGCAGAGATAGTCATGGTGGAAGTTGAGAATATACTCCTGCCCACCTGTCCCTTAAGTATCCCGATATCTCGACTTTCTGCCACCCCTAACTTGTGTTTTGAACCCTCACCTCAGTTCATAGAAGATTCTGTACCCACTGAAGGGGCAAACAAGAATTTGAACCAATCGGAGCATTCTGTGAAATCAACTGCTCCCGATAACAATGATGTCCTAAACTTTGCAATTAAGATTTTACAGAAGTTATGTGGGTTTTTAAACACATACTTGCTCAAACAAGGGGCACTTATAGAGGCACTAAGCGTGCCACAGCCATCAAAAATGTGGAAATGGAACTGGCAGACCAAGTGCAGCCAAACAATAAGGAGATTGACATCCAGAAATCCTTATATAATGAGATCTCCTCCCAGGCTGAACTGGAAATCATAGATTTGCTGCACATCTCACCTCTGTTTTATCTGACCAGGAAGGAAATCCCCAGGAAGAAAATAATGCAATGCAACCATGCGACTGAACTGTCCAATCCTCCCATGGTTCCTCTGGATCAACCTAGTCGGCTGCTGAATTCAACGATTGTCTCTATGGTCCAACTGCGGCGTGCTAGGAAGTAAATTGCCAGGAGGAAGAAACACCAACAACAGTCGGTATGCACGCTCATGAGCTGGCTACTTAAAGAGAATATTAGAAGGGATTTCACAGCTGTGGACACTCTTGAAGAAGGCTCCAGGTTGGGGGGTCAAGAAGTAAACATGTCAGAGTTACAAAATTCGATAACAGGTTTGCTGAAAGTAGTAGATACAATGAGGAAGGCGTTGGAACAAGATGTGCCCAATAAGCATGTGGACCCTGCTATAGCATCCTTAGACTCCTACATATTAACCATAAGAAGCAAAACTAGGGACACAAACGTCCCCAATCTGAACCGCTCTGTTTTACTGAAACTGTTGACAAAGATACCATCTTAAAGAATCTTGAACTCTTCTGATTTCGATTTTGTACAACCCTTAGGTCCTACAAATGCTTTCACGACCCGTTTGCATTGTATGCTCCCTGAAAGTGTCACAATGATAAGGACCCAGAAAACATTACTCGTCTATCTAGGTCTTGTGCTTGACAGATACGTCTGTGAACCTGCGCCAGGAGTGCAATGCACATGCAGGGGTCAAACTCCTAACTTGGTGGTGGAGCAGATCCCCCACAAGAGCCTTATAAAAATTGAGGGGTTTAACAATGTGGCCGGCCTCACTTGGCTGAACAGCATCTTCCAAAGCATGGGTCCAGCACCAGTATAAAGCTGGAAAGTGGGCTGCTGGAATACCAGGGGATAGTCACACTTCTGCCCTCATGACCATTCTGCTCCAATATTAACAAGCTTCAAAGTGTTTTTCTTACAGGAAACCTGGTTATGTGCCCTCTTCTATTTAGATGGGTACCAAATCTTTCATTCTTTAGCACTTAGGGGCTGAGGGGATATGCCAGGGGCCGTCTGCGATTCGGGGTTTGGCCGGAATGGCAGGTACACCAGGTACTCCTGAAGGATGAGAAGGGTAATGTGTTAGCAGTAAAAGTGTGCTTCCCACAGGGGGTTGGGGGGGCTTTCAAGCGAATGCTGGTTCTGAACATATGTGACGCCCAGGCACTAGTACAGCAGATGAAATCTTTGAGTGCATTGATAAGATCATTGATACTTGGGGAGTCTTGTCTATGCGTGAGATCATTCTGCTTGGAGGAGATCTAAATGTTCATTGTGGGGAGCCCACCCTAGCACCTGCTTCTCAGTGTGTGTCCCCCATTATTAATATGCAGGACAAAAAAACTAATCTAAAGGGAGGACAGTGGCTGGAATTTATTACAGAATGGGAACTAGTATTCCTGAATGGAAGAACAGCTGGTGATTGACTACTTGGGGGTAACAACACCCTGCTAGAGGCTACACTTGATTTAACAGTAGGTCACAGCCTCTGCAGTGATCATGCCCTGTTCATTTGGGAACTGGGGGGGACTCAGGATTACAGAGACAACACCTGGGGGAGGTGGAAGTGAACCCTGGAGGCAACCGCATTAGTTGGTCCCAGCTAAACATCCAAAGTGCCTGCCTGGCCCTGAGAGGGGCAGTTAGTGCAGCCTTGTATACATTCTGTTGTGCTTCTGCCAACGATATAGAACATTGTATTTTAGGGATGATTTTCTCAGTGGGAGTAATTAAGGGACAGCCGAAAGGCTGCTCCAGTAACCCGAAACCCCACAACTTCGACCCTGTATTTAGGAGGGCCAAAGCGCATTTAAGAAAACAATTCCGTCAAATTAAAAACATAGACGCACCGATGGCAATGACCCTGAAAGAATTAAAAAAAGCCCAACATTGCTATAGAAACTGGCTAAAGCACTACAGATTTAAAGGCTTGAACAGGGTCAGGCAGAACATGATGGTGGTAGATTGCAGTAAAAATATGCGCCCAATGTGGCAAACACTGACAGCGGTGTGATGCGTAAATGCACAGCCTAGGATCAATCCTATAGCAGGACAAGATTGGATGTCTAACATGCAGGGAAAATGTTCCTTGTGGGGGCACAGAGTAGTGATGACAAAACCGGCATATATGGACACAGTGGGTGGCCATTGACTTTCAGTAGCACAGACCTGCAAGAACGAATTAATAAGATGAAAAATGTGAGGGCCCCGGGCTGTAACGGCCTGGCGGCTGCAGTACTGAAGAAAGATCACAAAGGCTGGGTGATGTTAATGGGGCAGCTGTTTGAGAGGGTCTGCTCTAAAAAGGCTATCCCCTATCGTGGACAAAGGCAATTCTTCTACCGGTATACAAACAAGGAGACAGACAGAGACCCAAGAATTACAGACTATTATCTATGGTAGAAGTATCCAGGAAACTATTTGCCTCATACGTGCTCTCTGAACTACAATCCTGGTGGAGAAGAATGGCATCTTGGGCTCTTTCCAGACAGGTTTCTGCCCTGGCTCGAGAACACTTCACAACATTTGACATTTGGATGCTTTAGTGTCGAGAGCTAGTGCAAAACAAAATCCTCCACTATATGTGGCGTTTGTGGACTTCCAAGCTGCATTTGATCAGGTCAATCACACTTGACTGTGGGACAAACATAGGGAGTAGAGCTGCCCTGAGTGGATAGTAGAACCTCTCATTGCTCTCCATAGTGAAAACACACCACACATTTGCTTGGCAAACAATGGTAGCCTGTCCAGGGATATGGGTATTATCATGGGTGTCATGGAAGGTTGTGTGCTGGCTCCCTTGGTGTTTAGGCTGTACCTGTCAGATTTACCAGTTTGTCTAAAGAGTCAAGCCAAATGTCCCCTGAAAAATGGAGCAGAATCTGTCTCTGCCACGCTTTATGCTGATGATCTGGTCATATTTGACTAAAGTCCATGCTAAACGAATTGGGGAGATATGCGAAGACCAGCGGGGTGGCTGTGATCTTAAGTAAGACCAAGATCATGCTATTCTCCCCAAAGAAAATGAATCGCCCTGTGATGACTACAATATTGGGAGGATTCCAATATGTTGACTCCTATAAATATCTAGGCATCACCATATCAAATAGATCAACCTATTCCAAGATTAGAGAACTGAAAATCAGGAAAGCAAAGCAACTAAGTCCTCTATGCCGTCGATTTTTTCATCTTCACGCAGGTTACTCCCTGGTTGGGATAGTTACGCTATATAATCAGTGGTTCTGTTCCTCGATGCTATATGGACTGGAGGCCTTAGCTTTGTGTAACCTGAACTGGTTAAATAGACGGCAATGTCTTTTTTGTCATAGTGTATTGGGGTTGACAAAGTCGATGCCTATGGAACATATACGTTTAGAATTGGGTTTGATCTCGTTGACAGGCATGGCATTCAGAAGAGGAATATTCCATATAAAATCTCTGCTCCCTCCACGGTGCCCCTTACTAGCAATGATGGGCAGTAACACACAGAAAGAGTCTTTAGTACGAGATTTGAATTACACTAAATTGAACAACGAGCAATTTGACCTAATGGAACTGCATCCTGATCTAATCGCTGCAATGATTTTAACATAGTAACAGGGGACTTCTGTAGGAAACTAAACAAATGGAATTGGTGTTGCAACTACTCCCATTTAGCAAAACTAAATGGCTGCTCAGCTGTGAATACTGTAACCCATACATTTGGAAATCACCAGAGGTATTGTGTTTAGTGCACAGATCCAGGAATACGAGGTATGCGCATCATGATGCGCTGTAATTTACTGCTACTACGGGCTATTTGGGGAGCTAGATGGGGCCTGGCGGTAGAAGAGAGATTTTGTCAAATTTGCTTCTGCCCCTCCAACTTGGAGACTGCAAGACATGTCTTCACTAGCTGTCCCCAATTGTGCCCCTTGTATATCACCTCCCTGGGAAAGCTAGTCCACGAGTATGAGTGCATAAAATCCATATACTTCTGGAACTACTGCCTAAACACAGACACTACATCCACACACATGGCATTTTATTAGGTTTGGACAAAAATGGAGATCTTGATAGGAAACCCCAAGGACACCACGAACTTGTAGGGCTACATGGTGTCCATCACAAAATTCATGCCGCTCTGAAAGCAATACTGTAATTTGGGGGGAAAACCGTACATGGAATATGAATTGTGCGGATCTCTAGTAATTAAGTGTTGATATGGGTACTGTCTTCCTGTTTGTCTTGCCTGTTTTTGTCTCATTTCTCAGGCTGGATTATTAATTTAACCGTGTTGTTTATTTATTCATATATTAATTTGTGATTAATTAGTTATATGTATTGTGCATGGAATATGTATGTTTATGTATTTTATGAAAAGTTCTGAATTGAAATAAAACATATTACATAAATAAAAATGATTCCCTTCTGCAACAGATAGACACTGAAACTGACCTTCACTGCTTTTGTTTGTTGACTCAATATCAAGCATACTGGTGCAGTCACACTGCCTTTGTATATATCATTGTGCTCCAATAGAAACACCAATGCGTTTTTCAATTTTCCAATATCGATAAGCTGTTTTCAAATCTTCTTATCTTGAGTGGCAACACCATTTACTAAAACCAACAAAGAATCTGCAATTTCACGCTTCACTCCTAGAGTATTAACATTTAAGGTAAATACACAACTTTGCCTCACACCTTTTTAGACAGATGTGACATCTTTGTTTGCAATCTAACAATAACTTGGAAAAGATGAACTGTTTGCAATGCAATCACTTCAAACATGCTACATTATTAAAGCATGAGCGGGATATCACACACTACCATGTCATTTAAGACACTTCTTGGAGGAATACGTGTTTGATTATAACAGTGTCTACAAACATAAAGTGACTCACTTGCATCAAATCAATCTTCTACAATATGTTTAATTTTGTTCTCAACATACACTAGTTGCACTTGAGACTTATAAAAAGTGCTTCGACAAGATGCACAAACAATGTCAGGTCTTTCATTGCAATACTTCTTTTATACTGTTGAAAAATCTGTTTGAAAGCATAGGATCATCATTTCCATTTCCTTTAAGTGTTTAATCTACGTACACATACTCTTTTTAATGCATCATATTTATCATTTGCATTGTAGAAACTAAACTTTTTACAGTTCCAGTTAAAAGTATTTGATTTAAAACTGCAAGAGACATATTTGGTGTTTTGCACTCACGCAGTTTAACTAGAAAGTATCTCATTTTAGTATGATATGTGCAGCCAGCACCCATATATGATGAAACTGACTCTTACATCTACTTTTATCAGGACAAGCTAGAAAATGGCCCAAAAGTCCTATTTTGTCAGGAACTTCACAATCATCTATTCTTTGTAACACCTTCATCTGTCTTTGAACATTATCATTGTTGTGCAAAACTAGCAAAAATCTCTTTAAAACTTTACAAGAAAACGTATCAATATTCCACAAAATCATCCTTGTCCATACCTCACAATTCTTCTTTCGTTGTATTTTTGACGGACCTACACTTTCCATTTCTGTATTATTAAACTGTATAATTTCTTCTTTTCTAGAAATCACACCATTTGGGACTTCATAGCCCTGTCCACTTTCATCAATAGCTAGAGGAACAAATGCAACTCTCCTCATTAAAACATCTGTGTGTTCTCAATGTCACTGGGCCTAGTAAGATTGTTTTCTTGTTCCCTCTTGTTCCCCTCCCTCACCTCGTCGCATCTTGAAACTCTTGTGTTTAGGCGTGATATAAATAAAATATCATATCATATCATGTGCCCTAAGCAGCCCATGAAACCTTTCTTAGCAAACCTAATCAACAATACTGTTTCCCCCAACCCACTGTGCATCCCCATTAATTGAACATCGCATAAAAACATATTCCATTACATAGCATGGAACCCAAATAGATTCCTGCCCTTCCAAAGCACACTGTTTGCAAGCAAATTAAAAAAATGGCACATATGATTGTTCATTATTATTTCTAAATTACTACCAAGAATGACATGACAGTGTAAATCCTGCAGTATAAACAAATGTCCCATATACTATCAAACCCTACCCACTTAATCACCAATATAGGATCACAAAAAACTGCTTAATATCCAAACATAACTTAAGCATAGAATAACATGTCATACTTCTTCATGGCGCGCCTAAAAACACTGAAGTAAAATATGGAAAGCCCTATTTTGCAAACAATACTCATAAACGTATAAACCTATAAACTCATATACTTATAAATTTGACCAAATGAGACACCTTAAGCATGCTTAATTTATCTCACAAATACAACAATTAAAAATGTACATAAAATATATAAAAACACACTATGACTCACCTTCAGCTGCTCCAAATAATGAATAGATCTTCACCATAGCCAAACACAGAACATGTGCACATTCTCAGTTCTGGGATCAGACTGTCAAAAGTTCACAAAAAGTTCACTTTCATAGCTTTCACAAATCAATAGCACAAAAAGAGGACTGTAGAAATCAAACAAATAAAATGCTGGAAAACATTTGATTACAGCCTATATCAATCAATAAACCATAACACTATCCTTCAAAGAATACTTTGCACAATATTTACATACTATGTTAAAAAAATCTTTTATTTTTTCCAAATACCATAACCGCGGCTATATCCATGGTTACAAAACGAAAACCCACCTATAGACGCGTTTACATGTACATTTTTCAAATGCGCTCAAAAACACATAATATATAGATTTCAAAATCAATTCAAAATAGCCTTCAGGTGAGAACATCCAAACAGAAACAAATGTACAAAGCTGAGCTGAAACATCCATAATATAATATGATCACTGCACCAAAATACAAGCAGCTATAACCACAGGTACAGCAAACGGATTCATACCTGTGACTATCAAAGACCGCCAAAAATGTACAACATGCGATTGGAGTGTTCATACCCATGTATCAAGTCAACCGCCAGTAGTCTCGGCTACCTGTAACATTTTCACAGATTCAAAACGACACATTGACAAGCTGTAACAATTCAGACAACATAAAGGCACCTGTGAGGGCGTGGAATCATAAACATGTGAAATTGTGTGGTGTAAAATCAATGGAACAACATGATCAATGCATAGAAATTGGAACCTTTATACCGCCGGCCAAGGCAATAGTTATAGCTGCGGCTACACCTGCCAAAATACACAACGTGCAATTTGCCTGCTCTTTCCTGTGGCTATCAAAGACTGCAAAAATGCATGATGTGCCTTTGGAAGGTTCCTACTTGAGGCTAACGCGTTAGTTATAATCATGGCTACACCCGCCAAAACACATGGCGTGGCATTTGCCTGCTCCTACCCGCGGCTATCAAAGACCACAAAAAAGCATGACGTGCGATTGGAGCACTCATAACCGTGGCTAAGGCGATAGTTAACGCTGCTACAGCCACCAAAACACATGACGTGCCATTTGCCTGCTCGTACCCGGAGCTATCAAAGACAGCAAACAAAAAAGCACAATGTGTGATTTCCTTGCTCGTACCCGCAGCTATTACCCATCTTGCGGTTGATATCCGCAGCTATAATAATCTGACAGGACATGGTGTTTCATTGGCTGCTATCGTAACCACTGCTATTTAAAAAAAAAGGCATCAAAGGTATTTTCCTTTTCCAGTATACTTAAACATTTCTCAGGGTGGCTCTAAAAAGAGCCTTTTGTTTTTTTTACGAACATATCAGCACAAAATATATTTTCAATCAGAGAAATACTCTTTACCTCTATGATGATTAAAACAATCTGTAATAACTTGTCTGTGCTCTTTCTTTAGGTGATTAATTACATGTATTTCCCAAAGAGAAAAAAACCTGTGCTCCCTGTCAAAAATATTTCTTCACAATCGCAGCATATACCTCTCATTTCAAACACTCCATCTACAATGATATTATAAAACCCAAAAAACCTTGTAAGCCAATGCTTTGTGAACTCATCACCTATGTCCTCAACATCACTATAAACCTAATTCTCAAAATCCATACATTTTCCACAATCTTCTGAACAAAGAGATTCCTCTCCTTCTGTAATTGACTCCATGTTTCAAATATCCAATGAAACAATAAATATACCCCGAAAACAGCACTATCTCCTAAAAGTACACCTCACCCTCAAACAATAAAAATGTACGATGTAGAAAAACTCTTAATTTAAATACGATATAATCTACAGTTTTATTGGCATATGTAAACATACTCTGATAGGTTCAACATTCAACAGCATCTGAGGTACTTGGCATCGTATCGGCAGCCACCCACCACACAGACAATAAACAACCAATCAGAAAGTAAATACAAGAAATTCCATCTTCTCTCCTCATGTAATCTTCCTCCATTGCTAATTCTAATATCTAAGGTGGGAGGCTGTATTGGTGTCTATCACAGTGCAATGGAAAATTACATGGAATGGCTGGAGGAACATTAAAAAAGAAGATACTCACGAAAAGGAACCAAAAGAAATTGCATCACATTCAGGATTCTGTGAGTACATTCTTTATATTTATTTAAAATTAGACTAGCAATAATGTTATTGAGCAAACATCAGTCACCAAACAGATATAGTTCATCTAATTTCATTTAAATGTATATGCAGACAACACAAATATTTTTAAAGTGTATTATATCTTCAATTGTTCAAAAATAATTCAAATATTTTCAAACAGATGAAGAAGTCATTCAAGTCTCAAGAAGATTCAAACAGGAAGCACTACACATACCCACATATATAACTATGGATTCCTTAACAGAACTAAAATACTATAACTTAATATTCAACAAGTAATACAATCAATGAAAAAGGACATTCAAAATTTAACACAAATCATGGAAAGTAAAAATCCAGACAATTGGGCCAAAGAAGAAGATGTATCATGTGTACCCACAAACACATCCCCCCAAATAAACCTGTTTTCAACAAACTGTATTTGAATATTTATTTACCCTTTTCAAGTATGTACACATATATGCATTATTAATGAGTAAATAGTTTTTCAAAGTTGCAAACACTGCACTCAATACATCTTAAAAGAAATTATCCACATTTAATTTTTTTCCTCAAAAATAATGTATAGCCACAGTTACCAAAAATCCAATGATGCCCCAAATCCTATAACAGTGGCTATGCTATTGTGTGTGTTTCCTTTCATAAACGTAGTTGCAGAATATTAATAACAGAAAACACACTAAAAAAAGAGTATGTAAATAATGCACTTTTTACACATTACAGCTATAGCCTCAGCTACAGTCATCGAAACCGTGGCTAGGACCCCTCCCGGTCGTTGCTGCAGTTAGCTGCGCCTCCAAAATCCAACAGCCCATTGGACTCAAACGTAACAGTGGTTATGCATCTATGTTTAAAAATAATAATATCCTTCTATCTGAAAGCAGATGAAACAAATGATCATAAACACCATCTACTAGCAGTAACTACTATAAGTAACACACACAACACTGCACATAAACCTTAAAACATATACACATTTAATAACACTTACTTTCACATCACCCACACTCCTGCCATGTACACAGTCAGAGTTCTGCAATTAAAAGGATAAAATTTCCTACAACCTATCACAGTCAGCTACTCAAAAAGAAAAGTACCAACAACCAATAAAAAACAATGAAACTGATGGAAATCTATTTTTTCCCCACCTAGCATCTTTCATAGCCACAGCTATTCGATACAGCTACTGATCTTGGTGTGCATCCACGGTTAGACGCCCATTTCTATGCAAGCCCCAAATCAAACTAAAATGGATTCCAAACCTTCAAATCAAATAAGTGAACAACTAAGTGCATAAAATAACACACAGAAATAAAGTTCTGTACTGTATCATCCACATAAAAATATGATTATTGCACTGAAAATATACCCACGGGTCCAGCACATGAAATAAAATGCAGAATAATATGGACGTGCCTAAGCATGTGTCACTGTTATACAAAAAAAAAATCCTGGACGTTTGCTGATAACAGCGGTGAACCGCAAAAACTACAGATTCAAAATTCCATTTCCACTCCACCCAACTCCACAAACTGTCCCCAACATGACTACCAGCCCCTCACCACTCCTCATAGTTCTCCTCCACTCCCCTAGTCTCTTACAATCCCCCGCTCACTTCATATAAGATGCCACCCCACCCACAATTTCAGATAGCTGCGGCTACCACACATCCACAAACACACGTATCATTTGCCCGAATATAGTGGTGGCTGTGGCAGGGGGCCTTGGGGTGTGGGTATTTTTGCTTTAAAGACTGACCCTTGAATTATCCAGAATTAACATTCTTTATTATTTTAAGAAGTTATTATATTGAATAGAAGAACAAGCATTAACCAGCCATGCAGTGGTACCTTTGCACAGTGAAACCAGTCTTGTTTAAACCCATCCACCTAATCTGTGATGTTACTAACAGTCCAGTGGCCTTAATGATAACTGTGGCATTGTTACCTGAACTGAGAGAGTGTCACTATGGCTTCTGGGAAATTACTTGGGCAGAAAAAGTTTGGAAAAGCTGGGGAAGGGGAGCTGGGTGCTTGTAAAGAATATTCAGATGTTAATCTGTAATGCTGAAGACTGCTGAAGCTGAAAGGATGTCAGTCTTGTGGGCAGAACAAGTTATTATTGTGGCTGTCAGGCAGATGGACGAGGCAAAGACTCTGCCCTTGTAGAAAGTCATTAGGGGAAGAGTGGCTTGCCTCCCTCAAGAAGTTGAAGCGTTTTGTCAGACTTTGCCTGATAATTAAGAAGTACAAAGCAGTAGTAGAAGTAATTTCACTGTGGTGGTATACAATATACAAAGTTGTCAGCAGATTTCACATTCAAGTGGTTTGAAGTAGTGGCATACTGTGGAACAACAGTGACTTTTCTCATAACAGTAGAAGTGTGATTGTTAAAAGGAAGCAGCAACCTACAGAGAATCATCCTGTCAAATATACCAAATGTAGAACAGGAGTTCTAACCAATTGTAAAGTTGTAGCTGGAGAAGTCTAAATGTAATTATTCTTTTGAACTGTGACAAATAATATTGAAGAAGAAGATAACCATAATTTCCATTGGTGCTATTATCTTTGATGGAATTGAAAGGAGCTCTTTTCAACCAAAACCAGACAATTGTTACCAGTGGATTGTTGTTAAATGAACTTTTGTTTTGATTTAGAACTGATAAGAACTGGGTCAATATTTTTCTTTTTCCTTTGAACATTTTGAATCTGACTGTAAACCCTGGGAAAGGGATTTTACTCAGGACAGGTGAAGGTCATCCAAATATTGTTCACTATTGTTTATTGTCTTATGTTACTTTATAATCTTCTTGAATGTTTACTGTTTAGAGTGAGGGCTAGTTTACCCATGCTAGAGATTGTTCCCTTAACGTTTAGACTAGGCAGGGAATTCCTTGGTAGATTAGGGCAAGCAAGGCTTTATTTGCAATGCTATCCTTTAGTAAAATGTCTTACTTTGGGAAACCTACAAGCAGTTGTCCGCCTTGCATTAGTGACCCCTCACATAATGTCTTTTAAAAATATAGGGGCTGGGGTCTTAATTGACACTAGAGCACATAGTAAAAGGCTAGAGGCACAAAACAACCATAGATACTTTAATATCTTCTTTCTGGGGCTCACCAGTGTCGAAGCAGGCTTCTGGGCCATTCGATGTGGTCAAGCGGGTTCAATGGAATTCAGCAATGCAGTGCAATTCATCAAGAAAAAGCCCTTGGATCCAAGAACCTGGGGATAGACAGCTAATGTTTGGTTCAGTGTAACTCACAAGCAATCAAAGTGCTTTGAAATTCCACAGAGAGAGGCATCCTCTTTTTTTGAGGGGTGCTGTGTAGGATCTCTGAGGAAAGGTCCAAGCAGGAAGGTTGCCAGGGATGCTTTTAGGGTTTTCCGGCTCAGCAGGCAGAGTACTAGTTACCAGTGTCCAAGCAGCAAGCAGACTTTCCAGCAACAGGTCCTTGGTGTGCTGTGAGAACCTGAACTGTGTCTCTGAGGAAAGCAGAGAATATTTTCAATCTTTGCTAGCAGTAAGGGTGACAGGGACACTTGTAGAATTTTAACCTTAGCAGCTGAGTCATGGGTACCAGTGTCTAAATGGCAAGCAGGCCTTTTACAACAGCATGCCACTTCAAATGTTCCCTTGAAGTTTGCCACCTCAGAAATCTTTATCTTCACACCAATGACTGGGGACCTCACCCAAACAATGTTCCAGCAAACTCCTCCTCAAGAGATGTGGCCAAGCAGTTAGGACTGGACTGCTCTTTTTTGGGTTGAGACCAGGTCTGATTTGCATATGGCCTTTCTCCTTTCTGTAATGGCATGGCAGGCGAAGAACCATTGTCCGGAGGGTTGACCAGAGCCATGTCAGAGGATAAGTTGATTTATAAACCATCCATTCATGAACGCATTTGTTCTGCTGTATTCATTAGATAATATCAGCACTCCTTCCCCTTTTGCCCATGGGATGTTCAGAGCAACTGAAAGTAAGTGCATCCTCCTCTGTAGGTGCCATTGATGTTCATTGTTGAGGTGTAATACTGGTATATTTTCTTGTACTGTTCACATGTATCCCTCACTGACTTGTGATGGGATGTTGAAAAGGAGTTGAATTATGTCTTCAATTGACCACATGCAAATCTTTCCTCCCCAGTGTACACAGAAAGTGCTTCTGCAGGAGCCAAAAGACCATGAACAGCATGTCTCCCCCAGTCTCTCGCTTGCTTACGTGCTGACATGTGTCCAAATGTGTGTCTGCGGCTCACTCTCAGCTAATTCAGGTGAGCATGTCCCTCCTACAAGCTGCCCTGAGGAATTTGTTGCTCCTCAGACTCCTCCAAAATATCAACCAATGGCACATTTCACATTTAATTGCTCCAAGAGATGGACACTGACTTTTTGTGAAGCGCTGTTTGTCAAGGGCTGTCTACGGCTGGACTCTCTGCTCTTTCAAGGATTGCTGTTAGCTGTGCCTTTCTGCTGCCTCCTCCCCCTGACTTCAAAGGAAAAGAGAACGAAAATAAAGAAGGGACTGTGTTTTTTTCCTCGAGCCCTTTGGCCCCGCCCTCCTATCCCACAATTCATTTAATCCTGCACACCCGCGCTTTTTGCACGCGCGCTTTTTGTGAAGCGCTGTTTGGCAAGGGCTGTCTACGGCTGGACTCGCTGCTCTTTCAAGGATTGCTGTTAGCTGTGCCTTTCTGCTGCTTCCTCCCCCTGACTTCAAAGGGTATGGACATTGCTGCTGACACGATCCGTGCAAGCCGGAAATAGACTGATTGACTATTTTTCTGATACTATTTTTATCTCTCCCTAGAAAAGAGAACGAAAATAAAGAAGGGACTGTGTTTTTTTCCTCGAGCCCTTTGGCCCCGCCCTCCTATCCCGTTTAATCCTGCACACCCGCGCTTTTTGCGCGCGCGCTTTTTGTGAAGCGCTGTTTGTGAAGCGCTGTTTGGCAAGGGCTGTCTACGGCTGTCCACGGGTGTTGAGGGCGTTGAGGACGCTCTACTTTGTCTGTTTTTTATATATATTATTATTTTCTTTCTTTTTTTTTTTCTTTATTTCTAAATTCTTGTATAATTTACTATGTTCACCCATCTTCAGTCTCTTAAAGTAGGCATGCCCGATGATTCTGTAATTGCTTCTAATTTGACAAATTCTGTGATGAATAATTTCTGTGCGTTTCGCAGGTTGCCGTCACTATCTGCCCCTCCATTGCAATCACAACGGAGACCCACTGATAATTTTCCTCTGTCAACCCATGGCTCAATTATCGCGGAAAGCAACCACACTCGCACATCCCTTTGTCAACCCTTAACTCCAGTGCACGGCACGTTTGGCACCTCCCAACACATGGCTCATGCTCCGTGCCATGCTGCTGGTCCCCGTCAATGGGCAGCAGGGTCTCCAATAGCCCCAATGTCACAACTTGTCTCTGATTCAACTTTGCTTGCTGCCGATAACTATAGCTTCAAAATGCATGTCCTGCCAGTAGCTCCCACTTTAGATACCATTTATGAATGTCTTACCCCTGTAAATAAGGAGACCATTTCTCCTTATGTTGATTTACCCCACTCCCCATTTTTTGTGGCTAGTATCCATGATCTAGCCCAGCCACATGAAATCTCATCCATCAGTAATGCTCCAAGTGATGCTTCTCTTTTTGCGCATCCGACTCCACGTGCGCAGCTTCAACCATCTTCGCCGGTTTCTGCGTCTACCACTTTACCCACTATGCTTGAAATTACGCTTGCTGCATTAAATACCACAGTGTTAAGTCTTTACAAACTGTTTGAACGTCTTGACGATAAAATTTCTACTCAATCCCTGCAGATTGACACCATGTATGATTGGATAGCTTCCCTAAATCCAGTGCCAACCCAAGCGCCTGCTCATTCAGTCTCTACTCAGTTGGGACCTTTTCCCACTGTTCCCTCATTTGAAGAAATCATTCGCCCCGCTGAGGATGATCCCGTTAATGAAGCCATTGTGGTTAATGATTCTTCTTGGGAGAACATCTCCTCGACTCAAGGAAACCTACCTCACGTGATTCCTGAGTTGGTGATTATTGATTCTATTCAACCAATTCCTCCTATCAGCCACCCTCCTGTTCCTTGTCCTGACGTTGCTCAGGAGCCTTTAAAAGGCAAACGTCAAAAGGAAAAGAAATTGCTGCTTAGGCAATCACTTATCAAGAAATCTAAAAACATGCTTGCCCCGAAGCTTCCGAAGAATTCCATTGCCTCTTTCTTTAAACCTCCATCTGCAAGTTTCCCACAGGTTCCATCTATCAATCAACCCAAGCCAGCCTGTCAAATTGATAAGAGTGGTCCTTGTGGCAGTCCACCTCCTCTTAATAATTTTCATTACTCGCCTCTACATAATTTAATTAATGCTTTGGAAAACTCGGTGCCTCCTGCATGTTCAAAGGCTGCTACTTCCATCACTTCCATTCCAATCTCTGCGCCTGCTTTGATCACTTCGGGCCCCATAATTTGCCCTGATAATTCATCTACTGCAAAAATTGCTCTCATCAAAAATGCCATTGATGAGTATCGTTCCTTGAAAAACCAGTCTATTCTTCCCACTTGTGTTCCAACTCAGTCTACCGATACTGTTCCCCTGATTTCAACCAACAATCCTTTCAGAATGGTGCCTACAAGTGTGACGCCTCCCCCTCCAGTCTCCACGTTACCCCCTACCACAGTTCAAGATCAAGCTCCTAACAACATGCCAAGCGGCAACTCTTTACATAATTCTGATTTGATGACCTCTCAGTTTAAATCTTTAATGGACGCTTTTCTTGAAACCCACAGTGCTCCATATATTGGTCCTTCCAATAATAATGCTCTGGCTATCACTCATGTCCAAAGTGGTCCGCGCCCTGGTTCTTCAATAACAGTTGCACATCAATCTCAGGACTCATTACGAAGCCTTCCTACCCACCAGCCCTGGTCTGCCACCACCCCTGCATCGACAAAGCTGAACTACCACCCTCTTCCCCGTCCCGCCACCTTGCAGTCTTCCAAAAATATGAACCTCAGTAAAATACCTTCTAAAACTCTATCTCAAGTTTCCAATACTTGTGCACCAAATGGCCACTCATTGATCATGAAATGTCGTGGTGGCTCTCATCCTCTGTATGATCTCAATAGACAGTGTGTACTAAATATCCTGAATGATGTTGACACCTTGGAACACTTTTCGTCAACTGATATTGACCTGGTGGAATTCATTACTGATGTTGACTTCACCATTGTCCGTCTATGGATTCCTTCAGCTACTGTGGCGAAATTGCTTTGGAATGCTAAGCTGATATTGTTTGAGATGGGATTTCTTATCTCTCAGGATCCTGATCGATCACAATCCCTGTTCACCTCAACAAATTTATCGGCTAGTGACTCAGGTAAATCCCTTCAAACCACACGAGTTTATCAATCTACCAAAAATGGCTGTCACAATTTATAACCTCAAGATCATCCGAAATATCGTTCCATTTCATTAGGTTGTTGGAACACCAGAGGCCATGTTCACTTACAACATTCTATTGATGTGTTCACTCACTCTTATGATATACTGGCTTTTCAAGAAACATGGTTTCTAACTCCTCCTGTTTGGGACAATTATGCAATTGCACTTATTGCGGCTCTTAGAGGTGAGAAAGGTCGTCCAATGTCGGGCCTCTTGGTAGCAGTTAGACAATCTTCCGACCTAGAAATAGTTCCATGGTGCGCCTTCGACATCTATATACAATTCGTTCAAGTAATTGGCTGTGGAGGCAATATGGCCATTTTCAACATATATACCGGAATCCGGCAAAACTCTCTTTGAATTTATTCCTTAGAGAACTCTCCTATATGTTGGAAATAGTTTCTCAGGCATCTGATGTTACTGCCACTTTTCTTCTTGGCGATCTTAATCTTGATTGTTTTAATCCAACTTCTGAATCTACTGCCCAGGAGGTCTTGACTTGGTCTACCTTCATGTCTCACAATAACTTTATGATGATCAACGGGTCTATGGCTGGTGATCTTCCAGCCTCAACTACTTGGCGCTGTGACTTAAGCACCAGTACAATTGATTACATATATGCTGACTCAAATTTGTTTGATAATATCACTTCACTAAACATCACTCCTCAGATGTATAGTGACCACAAGCTTTTGACACTACATTTCCTAAGACCCCTGGCTATAGCGCCTTCTCATACTAAAAGGTCCTCTCAACAACTTGTTATCAATTCCTCTGGTAATCGCCTCTCGGTGTCCTCTAGAATGTTTTGGATGTTAAAACAATCACTTGCCCCTTCTATGGTGCCCAATTCCAATTCAAAGATTGAATATGCACACCTTCTACAACAAATTCAGAACAACATTCTTATCTCTAAACAGAGGTCAATTACTCATTTACACTCCTTTGATCATTAATTACATCATAGAAGGTCTAGTTATAGGCAGGAACGGAAATTATTGCTCTCCTCGTCACTAAGCTCTCGGTTTGCCCACGCAAGGCAGGCAAAAACCTGCTATACCAACTGGGTTCGTGGACATAGAGCCTTGTTATTTCAACAAGATAGTCAGCTTATGCTTAACACTCTAGCTACAAAAAATTCTGCAAGTATATGGAAACTACTTAAGCATAAACATTGTAATCATCAACTAGATGCACAAGCCAATGGCATGCAAGAAGCGCAATGGGTTCAACACTTCTCCGAACTATATTCTGATCCGGAGTTCAGTAATTTCAAATACCAAATGCAGTCTACCACTCAATGGTCCCTGAACTGCGAGATGGAAACCATTATTAATTACATAAAATTGGCTAAAAACTCGAGAGCTGCAGGACCCGATGGAATCAGCAATTTAATGCTTAAATCCAACATAAACCATTGGGCCCAAATTCTCTTCCTTCTATTTCAAAACATTTTGATCACTCGAACACTCCCATCTTCATGGCACTCGTCTATTCTCGTGCCCATTTACAAGAAGGGAGATTGTTCGCTCCCCGAGAATTATCGACCCATCGCGCTTCTTGACTCGCCGAGCAAGATTTTTGCAAAGTTTTTGCTGCTTGAATTTTCTGCATGGACTTCAATCCATCTCCATCGCAATCCATTTCAAACAGGTTTTGTTGCCGGAATGGGCACAGCAGTCAACTTGTTCCTTCTAAACTCCATCAAATTTCTGTGTCACATTCAAAAACAGCAGGTCTACTTTGCTTTTGTGGACCTGCACTCTGCATTTGACTCAATTTCTAGAGTTAAACTTATGTCTAAACTTATTCATGACAAATGTCCCCCCTCCATTACCGATCTTATTTATCATTTTCATTCTACCACCACGGTTCAGGTTAGATTGACGTTGAATGGCTTACTTTCCCACCGATTCCGACTACACGTGGCCTTAAACAAGGCTATCTGTTGGCGGCAGCCATTTTTTATTATTATATCCAAGATATCAAATATTTCTTTGTACCCATTCAATCAGATTCTCCGAAAATTAATGGTGTCCCAATTAAAGCTCTGTTCTACGCTGATGATATTGTTCTCATTTCAAAGACTCCCAATGGTTTACAAAAACTTTTATCAGCCCTAGACCATTATGTCGTAGAGAATGATCTAAAAATTAACTCCACAAAGACTCAAGTCTTGATGTTCAATCCTCATCTTGGCCTCCATACTCGGAAACATTGGTTGATTGGTAATAATATTTCTTTGTCCCTGGTTTCATCATAAACCTATCTAGGTATTATTTTTGAAGCCTCAGTCCATTCATTGAAACACATGGCTCAGATTGAAGTCAAACTTCTTACAGCGATTTCACAATCACGTAGTCTTCTTGCAAAATTTGGAAAATTTTCCATAATCCCGGCCTTAACATTTTGGCAGATTAAAGTCATTCCCACCATATTATACGGTTTGGAAGCAGGACCCCCCATACCATCTACTTCTCTTGATAAATGGGAGGCTAAATTTTGGCGGAATGTGCTGCATCTGCCTCAGTGTATTCCCATCTCATGGTTATGATACGAACTAGGCCTCTCTTCCCTGTCAGCACATCTTAACTGGAAACAATGTTCATTTTTCAGGAAATGTCTAATATCATCTCAGATAGACAACCTACTTAAGGTATTGTCGAACTACATCTTTACGACAGATCACGTCTTTATCCAAAGATGGCTGTCAGCAGTTTACAAGATCTTAGCTGACGCAGATATTTCAATGGAAACCCTTCTGCAAAATCCTGATAAGGCTAAACAAAAAATTCATCAGACCTCCTGGATCATGAATCATCAGAAATGCCTCACCTATAAACATGCCTCGAGCTTTTGTTTTCCACCACATAAAAGAGACATTACACAATCCTATTTATCAAAAGCCCCTTCACCGAAATATAGAAATGTAATCCTCCTTTTCCGGCTACATATATGGGAAACGAGAGATCTCCTCTATACGCGTCACCTTATAGGACCTCTTCAAAATTTTTGGCGGTTTTGTCAAACAACCAAAATCCCAGAAACCTTAGCCCATTTAATCACCACATGTCCTAATCTTACGAGTCTGAGGCAATTGCATTTTCATAAATATTGCCCTGGATTTGCTATGTATGAATCTGATGCTTGTTGGGATCGTATTTTTGGCTAGACAGACTTGAAAATTCAGATAGCAACTGTAAATTTTCTTCTCTCTTTAAATTTAGATCAAGGGAAAATTCATTGAATCCGCAATTGAATACTCTTAGTTGAACCGAGTATGATGAAATTTAAGACACCGTGTCCTTTTTTTGAAGAGACTCTGAGCAAATTGTGAGTATCGGATTATTAATATCTACTTTGTATTTACTGTTTGTCCAACCTGAATGATCCTTTGAGAAATGATCTTAAATTGTTTTTATATTATTTTAATCTACCATGTTCAGATTGTGTTGATATGTCGTTTATTGAAAAGTTGTAACATAAAAAAAATGCAACTAAATCAATAAAAAAAAAAAAGATGGACACTGACTTGCATGTCACCAGATTCCCCAAATCTCTGGTTTTGGCACGTGTTGTTCACCGACTCCTAATCACTGAAGGTTTCACATATTGCTGCATAAGCATAAAGACACTCTAAGTCTCACTCTCTGACTGAGTCCCAGACACTTACATGCTTTCCATATCCCTCATCCTACAATTAATCCAAAATATCCATACACTTATCTAAATATACTAAGCTTGCCAACAAGCAGTGATTTGTAAAAGCTCATAGATAGCACTTTCCTTCTCAAATAGCCATGCAGGATCTTACAAGCACTGTTTACTCCCATAAATATCCCTGCTTTCTCATTACAAATAGTGAGGTCCACCCTTTTGGTAATGAGCATATTGTACTATTAGCTGAACTAATTGAGAAGTTTCTGGTCCGACAGGCCTACAGAGGTCAGGCAAAGGTGCTCAAATCTTGCAATGTCTTCCTCAAGGTAATTTGCCATAGAACTGAACAGTTTTTTTTTTCTTGAGCAATACATTCTATCATGACTCCTCTTATAATGGTTTGGAAACACCCACTTAGTGTCTAGTGATGTGCCTTTGGGAATATATTAAACTGGAAGAATTGTTCTATGCCCCCTCCATTGTCGGGAGTTGTTTCTGTGATAGAATTACTAAAGAGTTCAGGTACCTCTAGCAGGTTTATCCTTGGCACATAACAAATTAATCTACCGCATGATGGCTGCATGGTATAAATAAAAATTGGTAATTTATTACACTACCTCCATGAAATAATTTGTGGGGGATTAATAAATAGTGCATGTGGGATAGGGAGCGTAGGCATGATTGAAATTAGTTATTAGGGGTTATGGAGTCTCCAGAGGGCAACCACTTTATAATTATCAAAGCTTTCAATCACATTTGGGACTTAGGTGCCACAGATTATTCTATTATATTTTATTTTGTTTTATTACACAAGGGTAACTCGACAAGCATGAGGGCATGGGTCACATATACATACAGGAAAGAACAAGAGGCACAAGACATTACAGAGGTCATAGGCTAGAAGCAAGTTATCATGTTTATTTATTCAAATAGGTACATTTTCAGACTTTTATGAACAGATAGGAGGTTGCTATCGAGGCACAGGTCAGGTGGAAGAGCATTCCACACCAAAGAGGCCCTGTAAGCAAAGGATTTGCCATTTCCTTTCATTTTATTGGGGCGAGGGCATGTTAGTTGCATTGTATTGCTTGATCTCAGCCTTCGATTAGGCTGATAGAAAATGATTCTCCCTTTTAGATGGTCTGGAGCAGAGCAGTAAATTACGTTATGCACAAAGACTAAGGTCTTGAACAGCATTCTGGCTCTGAACTGCAGCCAATGGAGTGATCTTCGATATTCAGAAATATGTTCTCCTCGTGGCACTTGCTTTATGATGCGAACCACATCATTTTGCACTGTTTGCAGAGCTTGCAGATCTTTTTTACAGGTGCCGCCCAAGAGGGCATTATAGTAATTCATCCTAGATAGGATGGTGGCTCTAGCCAGGATTTTGCAATTTTGTTCAGATACCAGGGGTCTGATTTTCCTTAGAAGTTTTAGGTTGTAATGGGAATTTTGTATTATTACATTTACTTGGGCCAACTGAGTATCGGATTATTAATATCTACTCTGACCAAGCAATCCAGGAGTGCCCAATGATTTTACAGTGCCTGTCTGGATGGTGAGTTTAGCAAACGGTCTATCATGAAGAGGAAATCCCCACAAGAATCAGATTATCCCTCACTAATGTGGCCTCTTTCCATAAGATATGCTCATCTAAAGAGATATAATAGAGCGTGGACCCCTTATTATTTGAGATGGACAAATTCACCTCCTGCATTTTCTCTTCTATAAGGAATAGAGGCACCCATTGACCTAGCTAGTAGGATAGACACACTTGCTTTTCTACCATGGGCAGAGGAGGACTCCTCATTTACTATAAGTTTGCCCTTTATCGGGTCATCCTCTAGTTTGGATACATGTGCCTCCTGCAGCAGGATGATCCCTGCTCTTTTTGATTTGCAATAAACCCTTATTTTCCTATGCTTGGCACACTGCTTCAGGCTGTTGCCATTTAGGAATGTTATTATTGCATCATATGTGCTGTGCATGAGTGCCTATTATAAGAAAGAGAGATGCATAATGTATTCACAAACAATGTGATAGTACTCTATTAGAGATATTCTGGCTACACACTCCAGATTAGTTGTGATGTACATTTTCTTCTATTTGAACTCCAGCATGAAAGGAAAAGGTGGTATGGGATATCAAGAAAGGAAATAAATACCATAATTTGGGAACACATACATTATCGGTGTACTGAGTAAACGGTGTCATCAGAGGTTGCTGTAGATCTGAGCAGCAGGCACCTTTTGGCAATAATGAAATGGAACATGCAAATATGAAACCAATTAGTATTGAAATAACGTTACTTAGTATACCTCGCAGGTGAAAGATGTCTTTAATACACAGGTGCATAAGCGAGCTGGAGACAAGATACTAATTGCTAGACCCCCATGTGCACAACCACTCAGACTACAACACATGAGCAGAAGAGAGAACATTAACATATGATAAAGATAGTTTAAGTCTTTAATCAAGTTGGCAGTTTAATCTCTTCTGAATAGCTGTCATCTAGAATGTTCTATAGGTCCTCAGGTGCTGCAATGCTTTTCCAAGCATCACACAAGCATATTCTCATTAGGGCTGCTTGATTCAGGCCAGACTCCCTCTGGTCCATTGAGTAGCTCCAGGAACTTCCTCAACATAGATAACATCTCTCTTTTGAGGTCCTGATGTATGTATATTGTGTTCCTTGCACCAACAGCCTGTTGAAGCACCTGAGCATCTTCTTCATTTGAACTAGGTGGACATCTCTTAGAACATTAAGGAACATCTGCCAATGTTTTGTTTGCCAAGGTGAAGGTCTTCATGCAATCTCATGGGCCTTGTCAACTTCAACGGTAAGTGTGAATTTATTCTTCAAAATCCCTTTCAATGTAGCTCCTGCAGTAATCTCCCTCACGACCCTCTGGAAGGTCACATATCCAGTAGTAATATTCATGTTTTCTCTTCTCGAGGATTGCACATGACAAGACAAATTGTGTCTATGTTCTCTTAGCATTCATTCACCTTGATTATGCTGACAGAAACCTTTGCTGTCATGGCCTCAAATACCCTTTCTAGAGTGGCAATATGTGCTTAAATTGTGACAATCGGTTCTTCAAATAGGCGTTCCACACTGATCCGGTACCGTTAATCCTTTTAGGGCTGGCATTTAGAGAGCAAAGCATGCTTCGCGTCTAAAGGGGCCGGCATGTCCACAGAATGCAAACACATCCTGGGATAATAGACATTTTCCACATGAGGACAGAGGTAGATGAAGGCAGATGGGGAATATTGGCTAGACTCTAGTGGTCTTTTAATGCACAGGGCTCTCTCTTGATGCCAGATACATGGATGCAAATAGGGAGTACAAGTACGTTATCTACAATGTCTGCGGAAACACATACCCATCATCAAGGGAGTCCTGTGTACTTATATGCACAGAAATGTTGGTCCATACATGCAGCGTGGAGTGGAGTTACTGCCATTTCAACATTTTGGGGGAACCCTGCCAGAGCACACTATCATCACCCCCCAACTAGAGCTTCCCACATTGATTCTAATTGCCATCACAATAGAGGTACTAAACAATGAGCCAGACCACCAATAACTATCTGTTTGGTGGGGACTGGCGACAATGCTCACCAGTCATTCCTGAGTTGAATGTAATTGTAACAGAGGCATCTTAATTGTCATATAAACCAAATATCCCCACAGTGCAATTGTATGAGGAAGAAGGGCCCACCATGCCACCCTCGTATGGTGACAGCAGAGCGATGCATCTCTAGTTGCCAGCTTATTTGGTCCTGAAGGATCCTAAAATGGAGGCTGCACCAATCACAATCACTCTCTGCACAAATTCTATGGGCCAAATGGACGACCCATTAAAGAGGCAACTCTTCACAAGCCTGCCATGGGTGCTGGCAGAGAGATCAGGTTCAGAAGTGACAACTGCTGCTCCCTGATTCTGGAGTGCTTCTGTATTCTTTAGAACCACTGCCCACACATACTATACATTCTATGGCCTAGTGCCATTTTGATAGACTTAAAAGCAATCCACCATGTCCTCATGTTCAGCACTCCACACTTCTTTGATTTCAAGGAATAGCATTGCGTGTAGAATTGCATTTTATTCTGTTTACTTGACATTAACGTTAAGTATTCCTGTTGAGATTTGGGGTGTTCGCTCAAATTGTGCTGCATGGTAATTTTGTATGAGCAATTGCAGTGTCAAGTGGTGTACAATGTGCCCTCTTGATGTCTAATGAATATATGCCAAATATGTTGTGTCTAAGTTATAGGTTCTCATTGAGTATGATGAACTAGGTGCTGAAGCCCATGAGTGTTTTGGTGTTGCCTTGCCAGCGCACGGCACCTATCACCTATCTACTCATTCCAGCAAAGCAATTTGCTGGAGAGGGTGTGGCGGCTATATGTGAAATACATGAAATTGTTCTCAGAATATGATACGTATATGTTAATCAGGAAAGGAACACAATACTGGCTATCTTTGTATGTGAAATTTATTTTTGCAGCAAAGCCCTCGCAGGACTAGGCTGCAGTGTTGAGCGACACAGGTGCGCAGGAGATGATATCCAACTATACGTAGCATGCTTCTCTATGTCCACGCTTCCGTGCCTATAAGAACCCAGGTTTGGACCCTCTGCGGCAAAGCCCTCGCAGGACAAGGCCATGGTGTTGAGGGATGCTGGTGTTTGGCGCAATGGGGTTACAGCGTAGACAGTGAGTGCAGATGACCTCACCCTCCTGTCTGCGGCTGCCAAGTAAGAAGGTGTGGAGAGAGTTAGCTTGCTACACTCCACGCATCCCCCTGACCTGGTGCCCCTTCTCCTCTTGCACATGCATTGTTTCCCCCATTACCAGTGCTTGCACCCCCCCACACAACACCCCTGCTTACCTGCACTCCCTTGCATCTTAGGCCATGAGCACCCCTTCTTGCTTAGGTTGTGTTCACTCTTTCACAACTTTGACTGCATGTGCTGCCGTGCAATTCTAGGCCACGTGCGCCCCCTCTTACTTTAGGTTGCATTCACTCCCTCACAATTTAGGCTGTGTGTGCTCCCGCGCATCTCTAGACCACGTGTCCTCTCTTTAGGTTTGCGTTCACTCCCTCACAATTTAGGCTGCATGCGCTCCTGTGAACTCTAGGCCAAGTGAGCCCGCTCTCACTTAGGTTGTCTTCACTCCCCCACAACGTAGACTTTGTGCACTCCCACGCAACTCCAGACGCATGCACCCCCTCTAACTTAGGTTGCTTTCAATCCCTCGCAACGTAGGCTGTGTGTGCTCCCTCTAACTTAGGCAGCGTGCACCCCCGTGCATTTTTAGATCACGTATCCCTCTCACTAGGTCTGGAAGGAAGAAGCTCAAACGGGACATCCTGGTCTCCAACACAGGCCTCTGTATCACTGATACTTACACCAGTGCTTCGTCCAGACAGACCCTTACCAACATCCTCTTTGTCGCTCACTCTCGAGGCCTATGGACCCCCCATATGGTCTCTGTTCTCCCTCCATTATCTTCCTTGCCCATTAATGGTGGCACCCTGTAGGAGGCCTTCCTGTCCTCCTTCCACTCCTCCAAGATCATCATTGATGTTCACCTAAATGCACTGTCTTGGTCCAGGGCCCTCAGACCAACATCCCCCTTTTTGATAGACTCTCCCCATGCCTTATCAACTTCCTTTCTTCTCCTTCTGTTCCTTCTTTCCCCTTTCTGGCTCCTTTGCCACCTCCATCCTCTGCCACCTGTACGACTGCCTCTACTGCTTCTCCGGCCACCCTGTTGCCTTCTTCCTTCGCCACCCCTCTGGCACCCATTTCCTCCTCCCTGACTACCTTGCCTTCTCCTCCTTCCTCCTCTGCCCATCCTCAGACACCTGCAACACTTCTGCAGTGAGTACCTCTGACCTGTACCCCACCAAGGAAGTCCTTCAAACAGAGCAACCTTCTCCACATTGCTACTCTCAACACTCCTCTGACATCTGCCGTCTCCTGGAAGAACTTGATTTGGATCTACTCGGTCTGACCGAGACTTCGTTCATGGCCAGATCTGTCATGAGCTTTGACACTCTCCTTCCTGATGGCTACAAGATCTTCTCAAAACCCAGAACCAAACATCCCAGTGGGGGTGTAGCCCTGATCTTCCCGGAGTGGATCCCTTCTTCTATCATTGCTATACAGGACTTCTCCTCTTTTGAATGCCTGTTATGCAGGTTCTCTATCTCTGCTGGTTGCTCTCACTGTGGCCACTATCTACAGGCCACATGGCCAGGTCGGCCCCTTCCACTCTGAGTGGGCGTACCTTTTCTCCTCTCTCCTTGCCTCTACCTCTCAACATCTCCTCCTTGGAGACTTTGACATCCACCTGGATGCTACCTGCCCTTCTTCAAGGCTCTTTCACAACCTCTGAGACTCTCTCTATCTCTCGTTTCTTCCCTAGGGCCCAACTCACTCTGCAGGGCACATCCTGTCTGTTCTGATGTCCTTAGACCTCCCCCTCTCCAACTCTCTCACCACTACTCTCTCCTTGAGTGATCACTTTCTCCTTTCCTCCCACATCTCTCTCTCTCTACCCCTCAGGCCAAGCCGACTCCAGCACAGCTAGCTACCTTTTCGGTCATCCAACCTATGCAGTGTGTGTCAGCTGAGGCTTTCGCCACTGCCTTCTCTCTACGTTCTGCTCCTCCGGCTGACTCACACTATGACAATGCCCTATCTAACCTTCATCTTTCTTTCTCTAACACTCTTGATGTACTTGCCCCTGTCATGAGGATCCGCTTGAAGCACAAATCCAAGTCCAACTCTTGGTACAACACTGACCGCATCACCCTCAAATGCAAGTGCAGAGTGGCTGAGATGAAACGGAGGGCATCAGGTGCACCCTCTGACAAACTGGCCTGCGCCTGCACCAAAGGCAATACAGATTATCTGTCCTCACCAAGAAGAGAGCTCACATCCAAACCTGTGTATCAGGTGCACCCTCTGACAAACTGGCCTGCCACCTGCTCCAAAGGCAATACAGATTCTCTGTCCTCGCCAAGAAGAGAGCTCACATCCAAGCCTGTGTCTCTGCGGCATTTAACAGCGTGGCTGAACTCTTCAAAATCTGCAAGGAGCTGGCCAATCCTGCTGCAGTCTCTACCTCTCCTGTTTCCTCCCAGATCCTTCTTAGCTTCTCATTTCATTACTAAAACTAAGGACATCCTGTCTACCCTTTCTTCCTCTTCATCCTCCTCCTCCTCTTCCACTCCAGGCCCGCCTGTGGCTGTCCCTCCTCCTCCCTTCTCTTCCTTTCCATTGTTCTCACCTGACGATGTTTCTAGACAAGTCCGATTTATGAACGTTTTGTAAAAATAGGTTCTCGGCTGTTCATCTAGAACCATCAAGGACCACATTGACACCCTTGCTTCATCCTTGGCCAATTTCTGCAACCACTCCTTTGCCACTGGAAGCTTCCCTTCCCCCCTCAAGCACTCCCTTGTGCACCCCCTGCTAAAGAAGCCCTCTGCCGATCCTTCCTCTCTGTCTATCGCATGATCTCCATCACCCTTTTCCTGGGCAAACTCTTGGAAAAGTTGGCCATCTCCCAGCTCAATATGCACACTAAATCTGTTGGTTGTTTCCACAACCACCAGTCTGGCATCAGAGCTGCCAGAAGCATGGAAGCTTCTCTCCTGAACACCCGTGAAGATCTGCTCTCTAACCTTGATTTTAACCTTCCTCCTGTCCACATACTCCTCGATCTTTCTTCTGTCTTTGATCCGGTCAACCATGTCATCCAGCTCATTTGTCTCTGTGCTAACCTGGGTATCACTGATCAGGCCCTGGCCTGGCTGACCTCCTTTCTCACTGACTGACCCTCCCAGATTCAACTGGGTCCTTCCTCTCCTCTTTCTCGCTCTCCACTTGTGGTGCTCCACAGGGGTCTAACCTCTCTCCCTGTCTTTTCAACCAATACCTTGCACCTCTTGCCCACCGCATCACTCCCTTCTGCTCCAATTTCAGTGTTATGCAGATGACACCCAGCTTTCCTACAGGCTCCCCTCACCCACCTCTTCTCCTTCTCTCATTTCAGATTTTCTGACCGCAATTCCGGAATGGTGTGTCATTAATGATCTCTGCCTTAATGCAAGTAAGACTGAGATCCTCCTCATCAGAACACCAACTCCCTCCTTTCATCTCTCTCTCTCTGGCCGCCAACTTTGGCCTCTGTTCCTGCTCCTACCTGTGAGGCTAAGAACCTTGGGGTAATCTTCAACTCCACCCTCTCCTTCTCTGCTCACATCTCTGACGTCTCTAAGAAGTCAAACTATCAACTGCACCTCCTCAGAGGTATTTTTCCTTTACTCACTTTCTCCCAGAAGCTCACTGTTTCCAAAGCTTTGGTCCTCTCTAGGCTCTACTACTGCAATAGCCTCTTTCTAACTCTTCCTGCCTCTACTCTCTGACCTTTACAACTTATCCAGAACAGGACTGCAAGACTGTATCTCTGCAGCTCTGAAATCTCTTCATTGGCTCCAATTGTTGGTAATGATCAAGTTCAAGACCCTCTACATTGTCCACAAGAACTTCTGGGACCTGGGATTTCACTACCTCCAACTCTTTCTTCCTAAACATCTCGCCTCTCAAGCTCTCTGCTCATCCACTTCCAACTCTGAGGGTGAGTCACTTTTCCAAGCAGAGATTTGGCGGCAGATCTCAATTTTCAACGGGGGCCTCTTTCTGGAACAGCCTCTCTGAACCGTGAGCTGAACCACCTCCGGTTCCGGAAGCAACTCAAGACCTTCCTCTTCACTTCCGCTTTCTCTCTTCCTCTCCCCTGCTTATGTACTGACTGCTCCACGCACTGTTCACCTGGCTACCCTCTGAACTTGGGCCCAGGCTCCTGCATGTCCAGTTGCACTCCCCTAGCACTTGTGGTCTGTATCTGAAACCGTACAGGCCCTTCTCTATGCACTTTGAGCCACTCGTTGGCTGCACTTTTGAGTTACCTGCACTCCCCCCATCAGCACTTCTCCCCTTTCACTTCCCTGCACTTGCACGATCAGAATGCACAGGGCATATTAAGATCGTTGTTTTGTCCTCCATTCGTTCCATCCTCCTTGTCTTGTCACACCTAGAAACACTTGTGTACAGGCGCATTATAAATGCCATATCATATCAGAGTTTAAATTAGGAAATGTATGGGCCCTTGTGTGTGGGTCACCGTACCATTCAATGCTACTCTAATAGTTTAAATGGAATCATTTAACAGAATGCCTATTTACAAATATTTATTATAGGGGAGCCAGATTTGTATTCATATTTTTTTTTTATAAACAGGGATGTACATTTCAAACAGAAATTGCTTACACTAACACTTGTACTGATTGCGTAGGCATTCCCACATGGGGCGGGTGTAAAAAAGTGAGGAATACCAGGGACAAAAACAAAACAAACAGAAATATATCAGTGTATCAATATATTATGCCTTCCTCCTATATTTGTGGTTAGGACAAAGTTCCTATGGTGTTTCAGAAAATTACTTTTCTAAATAACTTTCGAATACTTGCATCAAAACATCTATTCCAGAGTGCTATTCGAAGACATCCACCTGTGCGTGCATCATTTCAGGTTTCTACACTAATGGCTTCATAGTTTAAATTGTGTTTACTTTGACAGCGTTTTGAACAGCTTTTAGCAATTTGAGATATTAGCAATGGAAAATGTATCTGCATATGATGCATGCGCAAAGACAACCCAATTTTTCACTGAAAAAAATATAAAATAAGTTAAAAATACATGCTGCCCAAAAGTGCTACAACCATGCCACCCATACACACAGCAGCTTTAACCACACCCAGCATGCATATTCAGACCCACTGCATACATGTTGCAAACATACACTCAAGCAAGTAAATACGTAATGCAGCCAGGATTATCATGCCCACACACGACATATGCACTGCCTCACTGAATACGCATTCCAAACATACACTCAAGCGAGGAAATACATAGTTCAAGCAACAATATGCATCCAACATCATCATGAGCGCATATAACATACACAGTCACGCTCACTGCGTACACATTATAAACATAAACTCAAGCAAGCAAATACATCATTCCAGTAACAATAGGCAGCCAACTTTATCCTGACCACACACAACATATGCACTCACCCCTACTTCATACACATTACAAACATACACTCAATCAATGAAATACATAATTCAAGAAACAATATGCATCCAACATTATCATGGCCACTTTACAGGGGCAGAATGAGGATACTCATACACAGGTGGCATGTTGAAACAATCAGCTTCATTAAGTTGTAAAAAGAAAAGGAAAACCTACCTATCCCTAACTCTAAGAGGGGTTTTATTTGCCTCAAAGTAATGCTTAGGGTCTGGCCTGGATGTTCGATATACAAGTCCAATGTCCTCTGTGCAGAAACCTTTCTCTGTCCCTTACACCTTAAGTAAACTAACAGAAAAGGGGGAGATCGGTCCAAAAGAATGACTCCTTTCTCTGGACATCTTGAAGGGGTTGGTTCTCTTTGGCCTGCACAAATGACTCCCTTCAGCAGGCAGAGACGTTTCTCTCTGGAGGTACTCAATATCCCAGAATATACCGTTCACTGTTCCAACTAACACCAAAGATGGTTTCTAATTCTAAAGTTCTCTACACCAGGGCAAATGTCATCCTTCCCCTGGCCTTTCTCAGTCTCTCAAAAAGGTGCAATACAAAGTTCCTGATGTCAGCTTTCTTAACATTTTTCACAATGCCAGGCTTCTTATCATCCTTCACAATGTCAGACTTCTTAACATATTTCCCAATGCCAGCGGAATGACTCCTTCCCCTGGTTTCCCTCTGCCTTTGCAGAGCCAAGAGGATGCCTCTCCTCTCTTGGCCTCTTCACAGTGTCCTTAATATCACATAGGGGGAATACCACAATTTTCCTGGGCTGTCCTTACCAATTACTAAGTCTCTTGTAGATCACCGACCTCTGCTTCTCTCTCTTTCTGCTGGGCCAACTTGGTTCACTTCCCTGCCAAGTAGAGTCCTTAGTAAAAGTCTCTTGGAGGTCCGAGATCTCTGCTTCTTGTCTTTCTTTTTGGGCCACCTTGGCTCACTTCCCTGCCAAGTATGGTCCTTAGTAAATTGCTCTGTGGTTTGCGTTCTTCTCATGGGAGTGGGTCCCAGACCCCTCTTCTTTATGCAGTGTACTTGGAGCTCTCTTTTCCCAAGTACCCCCACGAGGTAGATGACTTGTGTGGTCTCACTAAGTGGGTCTCAGACCTCTCTTATTTGTGCCTGGATACTTGAAGCTCTCTTCTTCCAGGTACCCCCACGAGAGAGATGACTTGTGTTGTTTTCACATAGTGGTGGGTCCCAGACCCCTCTGCTTTGCCTTTGGATACTTGGGGCCCCTTCCTCCCAAGTACCACCACGAGGAAGATGACTCATGTTGTTCTGACATAGTGGTAGGTTCCAGACCCCTCTTCTTTGCCTTCGCATACTTGTGGCCATTTTCTCCCAAGTACTGCCACGAGGAAGATGACTCATGTTGCTTTCCTTTGGTGGGTCCCTGACCGTTAAGCTTCTCTTTTTGTGGGACAGACCTGGTTCACTTGCCTGCCAGGTACTGTGCCTATGAAGATGCTGACTATACCTCATTAGTTTCCCACCAGCCAGCTGAGTGCACTCCCTACCTCTAGGAAGCGTTCAGTGGTCTCTAGTCTGCCGGGAACATTGCAGTCTCAATCTTCCTCTGGGCAGTCTGGTTTTCCCTTCATGCGCTTCCTGGGCTTTAGGAACACCGGGAGCTTCTCTCTGGCAGCTCGCCTTCTGGCCCTTCCACTCTGGATTTGCCCTGGTCCTTTCAGCTTCCCTCTTGTCATCCTGGCCTGCTTCCTTCCAAATTCCTGCACCGTGCTGGCTCCTGAAGCTCCTCCAGCGAGGGCCAGACAACTGCTTCCCGAGTCTCCCTTCATTTTCTATTCCATATTGACCAATGAGCAGCTGCAAACAACTAAAACGCTCATTGTGGTTCCTAGGCGTGCACTTTGTTGCTCTGCACCGCCTTCATGTCTCAGTATTTTTAAACTGCATGTTCTCCTGAGAGTCAATAGACTTCTTCATCATCTCAGTACTTCTACCCTTCATCTCCGTTGGGTTGGTTGTGCTCTTTATAGTCCCAGTACTTTCTAGGGAAATGATAGGGTGGCAATAACTCATGACGCTATTAGAGAAGGGGTCGTTTTTAAGGTTGGAGGAAGGGGGTCTAGGGTTAGGTGATTGGTGGGGATATGGTCATCACTTGTCCAACAGGGGGTTTCCCCTCCCAAGAGAACCACCCACTTAGTACCACACCCAAGGGGACTATCAGGTAGTGGCCTCACCTTCCTGGCCTCATGGGGAGGGGCTTCCCCTATGGAAGCAGTGGTGAGACCCTGGGATTTGTCAGACCAGGCGCAACATACAAACTAACCTCCACTACTTACATATTACAAACATAAACCCAAGCAAGAAAATACTTAAGTGAAGCCACGATATACAGACAGCATTAGTACAACCACACACAGCAAATGCAATCACCCCCACTGCGTATGCATTGCAAACATACACTAAAGGAAATAAATACATAATTCAAGCAACAATATCCAGTGAACATTATCATAACCACACACAACGTACATACCTACTCCCACTGCGTACACATTATAAGTATAGACCAAAGCTATGAAATACATATGCCAACATACATCAAATCAAGGAAATACATACACTAATGCACAGGAATACATAACAAGGTATTAACAAAAAACAATGTGCTGTATACAATAACAAAAGTAAAGCAGCCCATTACTAAAAACATAATGCAAGCCTTCAACAATACTGCCTAAACATAAACTATTCCGTTAATTAGTCAAATGTACTCCATCCACCCTAAAAATAATGTACATTTGACGTTTACTGTTGCGGTGAAAATTAAAATGTACACCATGTTCAACTAAAAATCTGTGTACACATCTATTTACCTTAATACAAGCACTATTTATAGTACGATGATTCTCACTTCCCTGCGTCCAAATTGTACGTGCAGCCAAATATTCCTTCTAGGTGTACTAAATCAGTTTTAATGTCAAAAGAATACTCAGTTCCTCTTCGGTAGCCACGATCGTTTCGACCAGCTTGGATTACAATTAAATCTGTTTTTTTCAACAATGTTACAATACACGTTTCTCGATAATGTTTTCCCATTTGCCACCTCGATAGGCATGCCACTCCACCCTCATATCACCAAATGGTGAAACAGTTAGCACTTAGCAAACGTAAAGCTCCAGCCCAAAATAAAAAAAAAATAGGAGTCTCCAATTATTAACACACTTTTCCCCTACATTTAAAGGAACAATAAAGTGAATTCAATCACCATATACTTGTGGACCAATATATGCACAAAAGCATACGTAATTACAAATAAATAAAGCAAACAAAACGTAAACTACCAAAGAATACATACACAATTGCATCTGTAATGAAAGATACCTGCATACAAATATACACATGAGCATGCAATAAGTAAAATCCAGTAAACAACCACCCTAGCATTAAGCACCCATTGCACATTCTCCAGAACCTCCCACGCAGCTGTTTTGTATTGCAACCAACCCAGATCTGAAATGGGAAAGGAACATCAAGGTGATTAGCCAACACAAAATGGGTCTTTTGCACTACCATCAACATGTCCAGAAATTCTCACAGAACAGTAAACCTTAACATTGGAGACATTTGCGCCGATTTTCCTGATCCATTGAAGGCCTCTTAACCAGGAGAGATATGACAAGCATTTTAAAGAACTTACAAAAGAGCCCTGAGACAGTGATACGTGCTGACTTTCACTCAGGATGTTAAGACAGCCTTCCGGCACCTGATGCCTGGAATTGCATCCTACCCTCAAGCCCCTGGTGATAAGGGTTACATAGAATAAAACACATTTTCCGGTCAGATAGATTTGAAAGACAGGGAAAGAGAATCGAATAATAACATAACATGTGACATGTTGTGGTAGTTTTCCACAAATACAGTGACAAGGATATTAGCACCGTTCATACACTACATGCTTACATAAGATGCTGTGTCATAATCATGCCATTTCTGAAATGACCCTTGTGACGGCCAATCAGAAAGGGGATGATGAATAGTTTTCAAAGGAGAAAAGAGTGTCCTATTTATTAGAAGTAATGTCAATGGCATTAGAGTCTGACTAACTGCAAATAAATAATCTTTCCTCTGTTGCTTCACTCAGTGACTCTGCTGTACAGTTGTCTATTTCTCTACGACAATCCAACAAACAATGGAAAATGCCATTGAAAGAACATGCCATAATCCTTCAACCCTGGGGAAGATGCTATATATATATATATTACAAAATGTATCCACTACCACATTTTTCACAACCATTTTCACCAATAGTTACAAAGCTATTTTACCAAATTTTCTGTTTCCTGGTGTTCCGTGGTTTTTGGAGCCCTTGGCAGTTTGTAGTATAACCTTGCCCTATGACCAGCCCTAACAAACATGCTACACTACATTTGGGTACCATGAAGCATGTCAACTTCTTTTTTCATTCCAAGCATGTTGGCAAAACTGTAGGGTCCTTGCAGAAAGACCAGGACAGATGGATTCCAGGGCAAAGTATTTCCCCAATTTAGGTATTTGTCAGACTATGGCCCTCATTACAGCACCGGCGCTAAACCATGGTGCTATTAGCACCATGGTTGGTGCCGGTGTTGTAACGGGTCCGCCACGGTTCAATGGGGAATTACCACCCCATTCCAAGGTTGGCGGGGCGGTAATTCCCCATTGAACCATGGCCCTTCCCCATTCTCATTTTCACCCCATAGGGCTCTTTGGGAATGGGGAGGGCGTTAAGTACGGTAGCGCAAATTGCGGTACCGTACTTAGCACCAAGGTCCCTTTCGGGGTCCCTACTTTAACGGCTGGTGTACACCAGCCATTAAGGTCAAGTCCCGCGAAGGGACCTCGTAATCAGGCGCTGATGGGTTAACGGCGCCGCACCCTTTTACGGCGCCGTTAACCCATTAGCGCCAGGGTCGTAATGAGGCCCAATGTATTTTATAGTACCTGGTATAGGGACAGTGGTTACCTCATATGTTAATCTCTGGACTCTGACATAGGGCATCCATCATCACCTAGAAACACTGAGCACCATTGAACTGGGCTGTGGCAGCTATTACTGTAGTGCTTAGAAGCAAGAGAAACTGGGTATCACGCACTATCTAAAAAAAAAAGCAATAGTATTCTTCTAACTATTCAGTGGTAAACAAAAGATAAGCAGTACGGACAACAAATGTCTGGCGCGACCCTAAAATGCAAAATCAATCCGCACAGAAAGCCAAAAATGTAAATACAGGCGCGCGCGTGCCCGCGCACACACACACACCACCTTTTCCCATTAAAATAACCATGCGTCTAAGTGTTATTAAAACGTATGCAACTGTGGTGAGAACTGCTAAGAAAAATACGTAGTCAATCACTTCCTAGAATCCTAAACGTCCTGTCGGCATTATGACCCATTAGTAACAAACGCATTCAGCTATATGTCAATGAAGCTGATGGTGTGAAATTGACTGAAAACATGACAACTAAACTGCAGCTGTCAGTTGATAATCTGAATTGCAAAAATGCCTCTGCATTTAAGGTTTATTATTTTCGCTCTGTTTGGATGATAACACCTTTTAAAAGCATTTCAATTTACGATTCAATGTTCCCAAAAGTGTCATTAAAAAGATATTTTTTTTACTCAAAATTAACATCAACTCTCCTTTGTAGAATTTTCTGGTGAAAGCAACTGTATTTTTTAAAATCTTAGAACAGTTGGTCATGCAACTGTAATGATAACTCAAAGGTCAAATAAGCCTGCCTTTCTTTCTTCATGTGACATCTACTTTTTATTTAAGGAAATAAGTCTGGAAATGCGGTGCCTTAAAAGTAGTCAATAGACTGAATGTGATGCCAATGTGCAGCTTTTTTGTCATAAGCAACTTTTATTTTTACTACAGCAATTGATGATCTTCTCGTAGTGCTTTAGAAAGGGAACCTGGATCTACAGTTGTCAAAAATATTGTGTGATTTAATAAGTGGTGCCATCACGGGTGTTAAGGTTATTTGGTCTTATATAGTGCAACGAATGCCTTTCTTTACGGCCTCGTGGTGCTTCGAGACCTGCAAGGGATGGGCTGGGCTCCAATGTTGTGAGGTGGGAATTGTGCAGTACAGAGAGAAGAGCGAGGATGGAAGAGGCAAGGCTCTGTGTGCTAGTAAACATCTAGGTGTTTTTAGAGGCTGAGTGTGTGGCTAGACACATCCTGGGTGTTTCCTGCGGTGACTATGCTTGGCATCAACAGTTACTTTGCGTGGTAACCCAGTTAGGTTTATGCATGCATGTCACGTGCTTTGAGTACGTTTGCCAAATTAATTGTCTATAGTGTAGTTATTGAGAGTTATGATGTAATGTGGGGGCCAGAGGGGAAGGTGTTGGTTAAGGTGCAAGCCTGGAAGGCAGCCAGTTTTGGCTTTTTATGAAGTCATGTATGTCATCTATCTTGTTAACCAGACTGGGGGTTTGTGCTTTGCCCTTGCTGGTGTGTTTGCTCTTCGCCTATTTCCCTTCTCACGATTCTTATTATTTGGCGGTTGCCTGAAGGGGCTCCAATTAAGAGTATGTTCCTGACTGTAGTAATCTTGCTCCTCATCATTTCCGCAGGATATATGGCTTTATAGGGCCTGAGGAAGTGTCAAGTCTTGAGTGCTTGGCTCTACATCAGACCACAATCGGATTCATTTGAGCATCGACATCCAAGGTCTGGTGTTATTTATATGTGAATGATGCCATAGGTGATGTCAGAGGTGTTGCTAGATCTGCATGGTCTTTATGGACTTGCAGGGTGTGCTTTGCTTTTGGAGGACGTTTGGTTCACAGCTGTTTAAGATCCACTGCAAGCTGCAGACTGCTTTCAATTGTATTCTTTGTCTTGCAGAAACCTGGGTGACATTAGTTATGCTTGTGTTAAGTAATCAGTAGGCCTGGACAAACTTCTAATACATGGCACCACCGACCTGAGATCCATTTAGACAAGATGTGTCTGCTACTGTATGTCTAGGACAGGATTCAGATCGTATCTCAGTTTGAATCTCCATTTTATTCATCTGGTTCTTCTAGACATTGCAGACCCCGGCAAGAAGACTCACTAAGTCTTTGAATCTCCAAAGGAAGCTCACTCCTCTGTATAAGGCACAGCTCACTCTTTCCTCCTTTGTGGGGTTTGCTAGGCCATGAGGGAAGAACAACAGAGGGCAGGATGCCACTTGGACGATGTTTGAAGGGCTTTTTGATTATTTGATCAGGCTTTTGAGGAGTTATCTCGTGTTCCAGCTGCATGGTATTGTTCTTTAGTTTAACTTTTTTCTTTCTAGTGTTTTTTTTCTGCACATGTTTGTGTTCCTTTGCTTTAGAGTGTGCACTGTGTGTTGTTAATGTGTTGTTAGTTTTCCCCACATATACAAATAATAAAGTCACTTTTTCCATTGTCTTTCTATAAATACCAGCAAAAAGCCAAAAAATATCCGGCCCTTAATGCTATCCCAAGAAGAAAAGTGGTCTCCAAGGGGTGATTGGTTTCACATGTTTGTTTTCTCTCAGTGTGCTTCATTTCTCACAGTTCTTAATTCTACTTGTATCAATATTGAGTCATATGTCAATGCAGGGAGGGAAACAAGTTGGGAGGAGAGGAGGAGATGAATTTCTTCCTGCAGGAGGATGAGGATTCCCGCACAATAGATGAGTGGGGGGATTGGGCAATTTGTTGGTGCCAAGTTGTGGGCTTAGACCACGCATCATCACCATTCCTATTATTCAATGGGGCGCCCACAACCTTTGGAGGTGTCCCAGGAGATGGAGTGGGAGAAGGGGCAGGGCAATTGAAAGAGGCCACATCTACTTTCATGGAGACAGGGAATGCAGCACTTTATGTGAGCAATTCCAACAAGGCAAAGGAAGCAGGAGATCTTGTGGATGCCCTCACAGATGAAGGGGAAGAAGGGCTTTTAGAAGATGCCCTCATGGAGGCAGGGCCATTGGTGGTACAGGAGAGCTTGTTTCTTCATGTGGGAAGAGGAAGGCAACAATAGCAAATAGGAGCAGGTCCCTTTACAGCAGAAAAAAAGGATTTCACATCTCAAATTATGTTAATGTTAATGTTAAAGGATATTTGTACCGCGCACTATCACCACTGAAGTGGTCCCCTGGCGCTCTGGCGGCTCTGAAAAAGGGGAGGAGAGGGGGTGGGTTAGTGGGAATAAGGTGGAAAAGTACAAGATAGCAGTGATGTGCTGTTGGCAGCCTCAGCCCGGTGGGTCCGTCGGCTGGGCTTGGGGTGTTTTATGGTCCTTAGTCGTCGTGTGCTGTTGTGCAAGTCTATGTGTGGTTTGTTTTGTTGTTGCATTGTTGTGAAGTTTGTGCGGATTGCCGCGTTTAAGGCTTGTGGTTGTGTTTGGTTATAGTTTGAGAGGTGTATGCAGAGGGATGGAATTGTTAGTTGGTTGGTTAGTTGGCATTGCTGTCCTTGCAATTGTGGGATTCCATCTAGGTCCAGTACATGCTAACAGCCACATTTCTATCTGGATGCCGCGCAAGCTAGGTTCATAATTCTAAATGTGGTGCATGCTAAGAATCACATATGCTAACAATCACATTTCTGAAATTCCATCTAGGTGTGGTATTTGCTAACAATCATATTTCTATCTAGATGCAACGCGGGCCAAGCTTGAGAATTCCGTCTAAGTGTGGCACATGCCAACAATCACACTTCTGCCTAGATTTGGCGCAAAGCTTGAGAATTCCATCTAAGTGTGGCATATGCTAACAGTCACATTTCTGTCTAGATTTGGCGCAGACTAAATTATGCAAAAGAACATGGGCCACGGGGGTATCCCTGATGCAATGAGAGGCAGGACGCTACGTGATCCATCCCAAGAGCAAAGGGGGAGGGAGGAGCAGGAGTGGTTAAGGGTTTGTGGAAAGAGGACCTGTGACATACTGACCTCAATCTGCAGCAAGCACCCTAGAGGAACATTGTTTGATGGCTGCTGTCTGCATGTGCGGTATTGAGGAGGAGGAGGTCTCCTCTAAGAAATGCAAGATTGCCAAGGAAAAGGCAGTGGTCCTTCTGGGGCATGCTCACTGGGTGTACAATCCTATGGAGGTGCCACCCCTGACCTACATATCATCCCTACCTAGTATAAACAATTGCTAAGACCCACTCGTCCAGGCCTACCAGAACACCATACACTCATAAACTTGTTCAACCCAAGTTCAAACGCATCAATGCAGGAGGGGCACATTTCTCAGTTATTGCTGTCAAACAATGGAATTCTCTCCCACATGTGTTAAGGGCAGAGGAATACTACTGGGCCTTCTGCAGATCCCTTAAAACCTGGTTGTTTGCCTAAACTTTGCGCACCATGTATGCTTCCCGTCGTAGTATGAATATGGTGCATTGTATGTAACTGTATTTATATTTGACTATTCATGACCAACCCTCTGGGCAACATGTAACTGGTTCCTCAAAAGTGCCTGGATGCGCTAGGGTGCGTGTGCGCTATACAAAGGAAAAAAAATAAGTACATAAATAAATAAACATGAGGGAAAGAAGGAGTTAGCAGAAGGCACATGGAGGTGGCTGATAAGGAGACTCTTCTGTACCTTTCATCTCAAAGGGTGATAAAGAGGCAGAGAAGCAGGAGGAGCACCATGGAGTACCAATTTCTGCCTCCTACACATCCCACATGTTCCTGAGTGTGAAATTATTTTCACCTGACACAATGTAAAACAAGCATAGGGGAGGAGATTGAGGTCTTCACCACAGTGGATGGCTGTGGGAGGAGGGTGAACCAGGAACAGAAGGAAAGGACAAGGGCCACTCTGTGGGGACAATGGCCAAGAGGAACAATGTTCACCATTGGCACAAGAACATTTACTAGGCAAACAAGTATCCAGCCCCAGCAGAGCTCACTAACACCCCAGCAGTGGTTAGAATTGAGAGGGTCCATTACATCCCAAGGCCGGGCTGCAGTATCATGGCAATATTGGGCATTCCGTGCCAAAATCCCCACAACTATGCAGCCTGCCAAATCAGCACCAGTGGTAATGGCAAATGAGGCCAGCACCAGGCCCCTGTCTCCAGTACCAGTCCATCCAGCGTTTGGGGGCAGGGAACCACTGACATGCAGGGTAGCATTGCATTTATTTCTAGCAGTTTTGTAACTGGGGGAGCTGGACCACATAGTGGAGGCAGCCAACATGAGGCACATGGAGATCCACTACCATTCTCTCCTGCAGGCTATTGCACAGGAGGATGAAATGAGGCATTCATTGGACAGAACTTGACTCCAAAAGAGACTTTACACATGTGAGAGGGGCAGTGGTCTGTGGGAGGTGTGAACAATATTAGGAAACTAATTAATCTTTTATTACACGCTTAATAACGGAGAGTAGTCTCTAAGCACAGGACAGGGATTCAAACCCGTATTGCTTTGCGTTGTCTTGCTTCGAAGACAAACACGTTGTACCTGGGCTGTTCTCCCACCAAATGCTCTGTGGGAGAGCTTGAGAACCTTAGTGAGATGCTTCACCCACTGAACCATCCCCAGAATTTCGAGGGATGGCTGGGCCTTGTGAAAGAATGCAACAATTATAGTTGATGGCTGAGCCCTGTGAGAGAAGCCAAGAAATTTAAAGTGTGATTGTTCCCTGTGCGGGAACCCAAGACATTTAGTGGGAGGCTGACACCTTTGGGAGAACCTGATAAGGTAGTGGGTGACTGCAACCCTTAAGAGGACCTGAGAACCTTAAGGGGTGCTTGTGCCATGTGGGAAAACCCAAGAAACGTAAGGGGTGGCTGCTTCTTGTGAGATAGCCTAAGAACCTTAATGGTTGACTGCACCCTGTAGGAGAAACTGAGAACCTTAAGTGGTGGTTGTGCCCTTTGAGAGAACTAAAGAACCTTAAGGGGTTGAAATTACTCATGAGAGAACATGGGGACAATAGGGGTGACGCTGTCCTCCGAGAGAACCTGAGAAACTTCAGGAGTGTATGAGAAATGTAATGGAAGTGTGTGTCCTGCGAGACAAACAGAGAACCTTAGGGTGAGTCTGTGACGAATAAGAGAACCTGGGAAATGTAGTGGGTGGCTGTGCCTGTGAGAAACGTAAAACAAAAGAACTTTCGTGGGTGGCTGCACCAAGTTAGAGAACCAAAAAACCATAAGCAGAGGCTGTGTCATGTCAGAGAACATGAAACACGTATTGGGTGTCAGCATCATTTTAGGGAATCTCAGAACCTCAAGGGATGGTAGCTCCCTGTGAAGGAACCCAATAACCTTAGGTGGCAGCTGCATTCTGTGAGAGAACTCAAGAATCTAAAATGGTGGTGATGCCCTGCAAGAGAAACCCATGACTTTAGTGGGAGGCTGCAACCTCTGGGAGAACCTGAAAACCTTAGGGAGTCAATACACACCAGTGGTGGAAGCGAGTGGGAGCTATCAGGAGTGTAGTACCACTAATTCTATTTCTTTTCTGTTAATAGTGACACTTCTTTTTACAACGATTTTGATCTATTCCAGAAAGGTTCCTCTTGAATTTAAGACATAACTCTACATGTTACCACCATACAACAGTTACAGCTAAACTGAAACCTTTTTCACTGTACATTCACAAAATCTGAATTACCTCTTAGCCTGTGTGAACTCTTTCTGGATTCATATTAACTAGCGCAAGCTGCAAGAGGTTCTGCTAACACATATAAATGATCTATTGCAACACCTAGCATCCCGCTGATTTTTGGAAAACGTGTCACGTTGTTATCTGAGGTTAAATGCTTAGATGTTACAGTAGATAAAGGTCCAGGCCATTTTTTACAGGATTGTATTTTAACATTAGGTGACTACATGGGATATTCTGTTTATGCCACTGGAAAAGTGTGCAGTTATAGTAGAAGCCTTAATGACTAGTGACTTAGACTACTGTAATGCACTGCTGTGGGATATATCAGGAACCAAGACTATTCATCTCTCAGACACTATCAGGTGAGAGGAGCTAAAATACTGTCAGTCTTGGGATCCAGGTTTTGTAATGGACACCCATGTTATGTTTATGGCCACAAACTGTTTTTCAGGTAGATGTTATGTATGGGTTCTAGCAGAGTTAAGACAGCAGAGATAAGATCAGCGAATAGAGGCAATTTATTTCACAAAGGCCACATATAAATTTGTCAACTGAATGAGCAACTGAGAGAAATGAATTGGAAACAATACAGTGGACCTCCTACTTTTACTTGTTCCACTCACTTGGTTGTCAACCTGGATTGTCTACAAACCAATGACACACGTGTTGTGCCTCGCTCCCTCCCACCTAGTCTATCTCCTGGTGCAGTCACAGATCCACTGCCTTTTAAGATGCAATACCACCGCTGTTACACACTGTGTATACTTAGAGTGTGTCTGTGCTCAAGGAGAGAACCCAAGAGCCTTAAGGGGTGGATGTGCCCTGTGAGAGAACCGTAGAACATTAAGGGGTGGCTCTGCCAAGTGGGAGAGCTCACAAAATGTAGTGGGTGGCTGCACCCTTTGAGAGAACCTGAGAACGTTAAAGAGTGGCTGCACCCTGGGAGAGAACCTGAGATTTTTAGTGGGTGGCTATGCCCTGGGTGAGACCACAAGAACTGTGGGCAGTGGCTGTGCCCTTGTGAGACAACCTGATAACTGTAAGGGGGAAAAAATAAAAACCTCAGTAGGAGACTGCATCCTATGAGAGAACCAAGAACATCCTGGCATGGCAGCACCTGTGTTAGAGAGCCTGATAATGTAAGTAGATGTTTGCATCCTGCAGGATAGCCTGAGACCATTTGACAAGCATTGCTTGTGATCGTGAGACAATACTAGGATTCAAAATCCTTATCCACACAAAAGGCAACTAATGTGTAAGTCACCAATGCAGCTGTACATTTACCCAAACACATGCACCCCTCAATAATCTTTCTCCACTTTTCAGTATCAGACAGGCGATAGCTATTCAATCCTTATCATCATATGAGTTGGCGTGGCTATGGGCGTATGTCATTTCATAGTCTTTCATAATGAATTGACTGTTCATTTTGTAAAACTGTCTGTTGTTTAGCATGCACCACTGCAAGGCGTCTCTTGTGCATAGAGACATTAGCCTTGCCCTCACTAAAAACTCCCTCTGACTGCACACTGGCAGGGTGAGCTGAGAGATTCAACAGCAACTTGTAAAGGTGATGCTCGCCGGATGGACCACTTGCTGTACCAATACTGTACTGGGCCATCATACCTTCCCATGGGTGAAATGTGTAATAGATAGGCAGCAAGCATATGTAAGGCTGATGGTCCACCTGCCAATTCTATTGATGTATTGGAGATACCTAAGTGAGTGAAGAGGGTGTCCCAGAGTATCTCATCTCCATAGGCTGCATCATCACGGCACACAAGGCTTTCAACAGGTGCAGTGATGTACTGTCTTTTGATGCTGGCAATGTTTCTCCAAATGATGTTGCAAGTGCTGCAGTAAAGCATCCTTACGAATGTGAACAATGTCTTATCCTTGTGATGTTTGCTGTGAGTTCTCCTCCCTGACACATGCGGATGCAAAGCATCCAATTTTACTTTGAAATGTCAGACAATAGAGTTAGCCAACAGGTACTCAATGTTATATTTAAATCCACCTTCCCAGGGATCTCAATGCCGGGTTGAAAGCAGGTCCCTCATCAACTGTGGCGCACCAGCAACACCTGTCAAGTCATGTGCCCTTGCTATGTTGGACAGGTTGAGCTCAATCAGGTGCCCCAAAGGGCGAAGCTAACTCTGGATTGGAACTGGACATGTATTGTGCATGGTGGCCTCCTAGAAGGTCGTAGGGTGTAGAGAACATTAGAGAGCTTATGCCACTGGCGTGGTGTTAAAGATGCCCCATCTATAAAACCATGTTGATGTAATTTGTGATAGAATTGCCCTTCTCCCCCAGCCTGTATCATATGACAGCTAGGTTGTTCTTTCACTCACAAGCACTATAAAACTGCTGTCTCACCTCAAAGATCAGAAACTCTGTAACCTAAGCCTCTGTGAAGCACGTCTGTGTGGGACGTGTGGAGTCAGCAATCTTGGGAAGTGGCATGTGTCCCTAATGCACACAGAGCCACATAAAAAAGAGGTGCATTAGAGCTGAGGACTCTTTGAATTATCATACAGATTATGAGGAATTCTGCAGAGCCACTTACCAAAGCATGGCTGGGGAGGCTCAACACCAAGAGGAAGCCAACAATACACTCCCCAGGATCCAAACAGGGTACAGGAAAAACTAAATTTATTTGCAGCACAGCAGATGAGAGAAAAGCTAATCCCTTGCTGAGTTCACAATATTGCATGAAAAGGAGTGATACAAATTAGTGAGAGTGAAAGTGTGAAATCATCACACTTGTAGGGAACAGGACACGGGGGAAAGATCTGAAAAATGGCAAAGTAAAATCTCAAAGAGCAATGGAGAAAAGACAGAATCTCTTAGGCAGTAGCAGAATCTGTCAGGCCCAGAGAAGGAGGAGAAAAACAATGTAAAGGCCAATGGGACGCATGCAGGGATGTTTCTTACAACCATCACTTAGTAAATCCCATAGTAAATAGGGCACTTTAATTCTTTTACTTATATATTCGTTTTGTTTTTTGGCCACAATCACACAACCTCAAAGATAACCTAGGATCTTCCAAACATAAGTGTCCTTATTTTCCTAGCCATCTTACAGATTTGAAATCTGGAGCTTCAATGGGTGGTCACTGATGTCTTACGGTGCAGGTATATTAGGCAGAGGCAAAGGCTAGAGGTTGATAGAGGAGTTGAGGGAGAGGTAGTATATTGAAATTGGATTTCGTTGAGACAGATTTAGAAAAGTGAAATAGTATATAGTGAAGTGAGAGTTAGAAGAGTGTAACAGGACTTACTTGCAGAAGAGTAAATGAATAGGCTTTACTTGAGGGAGAGGTAGAACATTATAATATGGATACGTTGATGTAGTGGAAGAAACGTGGTAAGCTGTGTTTTTGTGACAGGTAGAAGAGAGAATTCCAGTGAACACCTTGCATGGCACGCATGCACACAGCATTTCTTGTCGCTAGCAAGAGAGTTAGGAGAAAATGCTAGTATTGTCTGCTGGTTTGCTTACATTCACCAGATGTGAATGAGTGAGCCATATTTTTGTGAAGGCCGATATGAAATACTAGGTTTGAACAAAAATCCTCAGAATGGTTTGTTCACTGGATATTAATGTAGTAGCTGTAACGGAGTGTGTCAACATTTTGAGAAAGTGTTTAGTGGCAAGATGACCCTTTAATGACTCTAAATGGGCATGCCATCATTTTGTGGCTAATGACACTAAAACTAGTTTCAAAGAAAAATCCTAGAATTGGTTTGGGGCAGATTACACATTCAATGGCTGTAACTAAGTGTGTGAATTATTGTGATGATAAGTCAAAATAGTAGGTGAAAAGATTTGTGCTAGAAAAATATCAGCTGCCAAGAAAAATCACCCACAGAGACATGATGAGCAATCCAATCTGTATTCCTCCTACCAACGTTCCCCTTGTCATCTAGACCAGAGAAGGTTAGTAACCCTTCGCAGGGTGAGGAACACGGATTCGGACGACATTGATTGATGCAATGCTGCCACAGTTGCAAGGACCCTGATAAAGGAAAAGGCCTTAGTCTGATGTCTTGGAACAAGAAGCATTTGGTGGATAAGGATTGGTATGAATTCCTAATGGGTCATGATATAATTTGCATTCAGGAGACTTGGGACCCGGAACCAACTGGCTTCCAGGGATATGAGGCTTTTCAGCTACCGGCTATGAAGGGACCTAGGGGAAGACCCTATGGAGGGCCGGCAATGTGGATCAGAACAACTCTGGATTTTCTCATAGAATATATAGAAACAGGGTACGCAGATTTCCAGTAACTGGTGTTAAATGTTAACAGCACCCTCCCAGTAGCCACATGTAATCTGTATAACAGAAATGACCCCAAGGCCCCAACTAGTATTATTGACATAGCCTGTGACCTAGTCTTGACTAGGCTTGTTCCAGACAATTTAAACCATTATATTATTTGTGTGGGTGACCTGAATACACAAGTAGAGCCTTTCTTAGATATGGAGGGGGCATGGGACGAGCTAGATGAGGCATGGAATATCCCAGTATTGGTCCCGCCACGGAAGATGAGAGCCCATCCACTGGCACTTAGTTGTGCCATGACCCTATTGGGATTGGGTCTCAGGGCTTGTAATGGACGCTTCCCGAAGGATCAACCGGTGAAGTCGACCTTTGTAGGGCACGTGGGCTCCTCATACATAGATTACATCTTTGTTTCGATGGAGTCATGGGCTGATATCCAAGACTTTGAAGTCTTAAGTACAGAATGGAACGACCATGAGCCATTATTAATAAAGTTTAAAGATTGTGATGGTGCCCCCAGAGGGTGCATAAATAGACTCCCTAATAATAGTGTATCTATGTGTACACACAGTACTGCACAGCAACGTCTAAAATGGTCTGATATGGATTTAACTAAAGCAAAGCCCAAAATGTATGAGGCCTTACTGTCACTAATATAACAGTGCTCTTGGACAGACACGGGAAAGAAAGAGATCCTGCTAATATTTCTTAGGGACATAGAGACTATCCAACCCTTTGTCACGAAATCCAATAATGACATAAAAATGTATGCTACAAAAACATGACCTTGGTATGACAGGGACTGTAGGTCCGCCAACGGTGGCATCTTAACCTGCCTAAAATGTAACCAATCCATAGACAAAATAAAGCTAAGATCTCTTAGGGCTGGTTTTAAATCCCTGACAAATTCAAAGAAAGAGGCGTTTGTCCGCCAAAAATGGGAAAAATTACATGAAGCAGGCTTGTCAGGCGATACACGTACTTTTTGGAGATTGTTGAGGGGCCTTGATGATTGATGCGTCAGAGGGGTGGTCTCTGAAATAAGCTCAAACCTCTGGACCAGCACAATAAGGAATTGTATGGCAAGAAGAGAAGCCCGGGTGTTTTAGCACAGCCCCAACCCTGCAAAGTAGGGGAGATTATCAATGGGTCTATCCAATTAGACCTGAGGGAAATTTGCAATGCAATCCAATTACAAAAGGGGGTAAGGCACCGGGCCCAGACATGATCCCAATAGATTTATTTAAGGATGAGATAATGGCCTGGGGGCCCATGCTTCAGCTCCTATTTAATGCATCCTCAGGCAGATGAGGTTCCCGCCTTCTTGGCGGCAGGCCATTATAATTCCAATTTATAAGGGGTATGGAGATAGAGGACCCATTTAACTTCAGACCCATCTCGTTACTGGACGGGATGGGAAAACTCTTTGCAAAAGCAATATGTGTGCACCTCCAGGAATGGGTCTTCGAGAACAAGATCATTGACCCGTTACAAGCAGGGTTCCAACCTGGAATTAGCACTATAGATTAGGTTTTCCGGTTGCACATTATTTCACAGAAGTACACTGTCCTAAGGACGATGAGCTACATTATGGAGAATTTTGGAAATGAGGGAAAATGAGGGGAATCCTGCATGCCCTTCTACAGATAATTATCCAACTTTGTTCTGGGATTACAGCTAACGTTGTAGGGGGAATGGGTGGGGAGTTAACTGACCCCTTTGATGTATCAAGAGGGGTAAGGCAGGGATGTATGTTGCGCCCCTCCTCTTCCTGTTGTACATAAACTAGGTGGTAAGATACGTCAGAAGGAAATGCCTGGACCCAACTAAGTTGGGAAGGGAGATTTACCCAATGTCGCTTTTCGCTGATGATGCTGTTATTCTAGCTACATCACCAAGGGGCCTTAGGACCGCCCTGCAGGCATTTGTGGAAAAATGTTCGGAGCTTAGTCTGCAAATAAATATGGCAAAATGAAAAGTGTTGGTGGTACATTCCAAGGATTCACCCCTCGAACAAGTGCAGGAATACGATTACCTAGAAACCTGGCCCCACATTATACATGTTAATGGGTTTAAGACCTATACAGAGCGAGGCCAAATTTAGACCAGTGTTCTATTGGCTAAGCCTCTGGTCAACACTGGAAATGAAAATATACCAGGAAGCCGTATCCCATACGGTAGAGGCGGAAGGAGGGAGATCCCCATGGTTCCAACATGTCAAATGTTTATTGGAGAAATCGGAGCTGCTGGACCTATGGCAGAATCCACAGGGAACAACCCAGGTAGCACGCACAAAGGCCAAGCACAGTGCTTGGTGCCTCATGGAGACCAATCTAGTGAATGGATGTGGGCATTTTTCAAGGGGCCCCCTCTATTTGGCAAGTAAGACATGTCAGGGGTTTGAAAATTATCTAGAAATGGTTAGGCCCCAGTTGTCACGTAATCTGTATATAAAGTACAGAGTGTCTAACCTAAACTTGGCATGTATCACAAAGAATTGGGTCGACAATGGGAACGGCCTGTGCCACGTGTGTCTTTCAGCATTTCCTACTTTTCTGTGATGGTTTTTGGGCCATTAGACATAGGTTCTTATTCCCGTTATTGATTAGAAATGGCATTAACAACGTAAATGCTGCACTCCACTTTTTTAATAAATGTGATATTAAAGTGGTGTACTGTGTGGCCACTTACTTATCTCAAGCATGGAGGGTAGGGGGGAATACGTTGAAAGAGTGAAGTATAAGCCACAGCTAGTGAGTTGATAAACATGACCGAATGAAGTGGTGTTTTTAGGGATTTATTTGGCACCGGTGAAAATTTATCATACACAAAATTCATTTTAGCTATAAGATTTTAATATACTAGCGAAATATATTAAACAAATTGTTTTATTGTCATTGTACCTTTTGTAAATGTGCGTATTTTCACATCTAACTGTGGCTAGATGACATTCTGTCAAATAAAAGTATTTTGAACTGAACTGAAAAATCTTTAGACGTTTTTGGAATCAGGATATACATTCAAAGACTGTCAAAGAGTTTGCTATCTTTTTGTGGTGGATGAGACAACACCGTAGTTGTGCAGATAGAGGTTTAGATTGTGTGGTACCAGGATATACATTCCGTATCTGTAGTTTGGAAAACAATTTCCTAGAATTGTTAGTATTCAATACCTACATCTAACAGCTGTAACTAAGTGTGCCAACGTTTAGTGATTCTAAATGTCTCTACAAATCTGTCCCTTCTGCTGAAGGTTTTGAAAGTGCTGAATAGACACTGATGCAATCAGAAGAAATATTGGTGAACATAGAGCCCCATATCACATTCCTTGAAGTCATATTTCACATTTCCGGTCAAAGATTTGTGAGATTGAGACATATATCTATCTCATCCACGTTCTTAAGAATATCACTGGGCCTAATGATCCTGCAGAAGTGTGCTGTCTGTTTTGAAGTACCTGGAATATATTTATTCTATCTGCCTTATTTGATTACAAAGTGTTATTTCCCAAGTTTTGATCTTCACTTCAAAACCAGCACATTTTATGCACCCACACATGTAATAATCTAAAATGAAGAAACTCGAAATGGTACTGCTGAAATCTTCTCACTAGTCCTGCTTAGTTCTTGACGGGGGCACATGTATTAAAAATAGCAAAACACTATTTATTTCTGAGGAGCAACTAACTTATACTATGTGCTCCCTCTTAAATATTTACCAGTGTCTGCTGTGCTTGTTTTAATCTTACAGCGTTCAACGGAACAGCATATGGCACAGAGAAGGCACCCAACACTTTCTTAGGGGTATTTGGTCTTGTGTTGCAATGAATTTCTCATGACATCTCATGACATAAATGGGATAAAAAGACAAAGCTAATTCACTTATGTAGAGTGTCTTTAAAACCTGAAAATTCCCTCACCACCACCTTTGGCGTCAAATGACAGGAGTAAGCATGTTTATGCACACAATGAAAACGAGAAGTTTTGGATTTTTGTAAAAACAGGATAGAGATAAAAAAAAAATCTTACCACGTTCATCCTGCACAAGAAACCGGTGTGGGTGGAAGCCTGGTGGTAATTTGGGTACCACATCTTTGCCAATCATATGATACAACACTATATACTGGTCTGGGATGAACTCATAGGACGCCAACTGAAGCCCTCACACCAGAAGCCAGTCACCATACATCCCCAGCCACATTGTGAACTTGGAAAGCATTGCTGCTGTGCCAGCATTATTTTAGACCCCAAGCCCTAGCTCCACTTCCCACAGTGATGCCCCCCTCTTTGCATGATTTTCTTGTGGTGGATGTGTTTGAGTGGGGACAAAAAAATCACAACTCTCATATCAGAATGTACTTGCTCATTGTGAAACGTGGTGGCAATGTTGCCTATGGACCCCTTGTTCCTTTCTTTCATCGAAAAAACCCCAGTTTATAGTTGTTTATGAGTAAAGCTGATAACCGCTGGGAAATTTGCAATCCATGTTACTTTTCATGAAAGATTTTTGATGAGTGTTTTACAGCAAGGTCCTATTCATAGAGGGTGACTGATGTTACATCACCCAAAGGGTGAGGAAGTCTACTTCAACATTGACAAGAGTGGACAAGTGGAAAAGAAATTGATTACATGGCTGTGACCTCGCACTGGGAGATCTTTCCTTTCGCTACCAGTCTAGAGGAGTACCGACTCTGAAGCAATCTGGAGAGCAACACATACACACAGTTTGGCACATGGAGAAGGTGGAGGAGGTGATAGCTCAGTCAATAAGCCTGTCTCATGTACAAATGTGCTTTTATTCTTCTGATAATGGGTCTAATTTTCTTTCTGGTTCCTTTTCCATTACTTTGTGGTGACATGTTGCATCCACAAATGCCAGACATTGACAAAAATGACTGCTGTGTACCAAAAGATCAGTTCACAAACCATTCTGGCCTAAAGTTCAAGAAATCTGCTTGACCAATTGCAGGTACACCACAGGTTGCCAAATTGCAAACCCGAAGACCGTCATTATCCCTAAATAGAAACAACTACTTTGTTATACTGCATTTGTATATGTTAGGGGAATGGGAGAGGGTGGGTTTCATTGAGCACCGAGCCATTTACCCCATATTTTTTCAAATTTACGGGGACAAACCTGTGTGTTATAGATCCGGCGCTCTGAAGCAGCGCATCTGTCCAGTTCATTGCTCCATCGGTTCGGGCACAGTGGGTCTGCGGAGCCCCAGTTGGCCGCTATGATTCTTTTACCCGCCCCCAGCACAACCGCCAAATTTTTTTTTCATATTTTGTCAAGTCCACTTCTCCCCAGATGCCCAGGAGTGACATTTTAGGATCCCTAGGAATTGGCCTCGCCAGGACTGTGGAGATCGTGTTGATACAGTCCCCCCAGAAGACATGGAACACCTGGCAGTCCCAGATCATATGGTAGAAGGTAGCCGGCTCGGTTTTACATCTGATGCATATCTCATCCTCGGATCCCCCCCATCTGGCCATGTCAGTGCACAAATAATAGAAGCGGTGGAAAATTCTCAGTTGTATTAGTCTGATCTTGGCTTCTATCCCAATTTCTCTAGGGGACATTAATGCATCTATCCAATCTTCAGGTTCCAGTTCGCCCAAGTCCCTTTTCCAGCTTTCTTTGAGCCTATCTAGTTGTGCGGCCCCGAAGGAGTTGAGGGCCTGATAGAGGGTAGAGGTGACCTTGGAGGGGATCCATTGTGGGAGGACATTGATCTCGATGGGAGAGCAGGGGGGGTATAGTTGTTGTGTCAGGGAACTGGTTGCGGATGGCATGGGTCAGTTGCGCGTGTCGAAACCGGTCCATGGGTGCCAAGCCGAATTGCTCTTGCATGGTTTCAAAGTTTAGGAGGCGCCCCCCCTGGATCACCTGTGCTACTGTGGCTATCCTTTTCGCTCCCCAGTGTACAAAAGAGCACACCTTAACTATTTCCGGGAGGTACGCGTTCTGCCATATGGGTTGGGAGAGTGTTGGCCTCCCCTACCAGCCGACCAGTTTGTGTGTGTCCCGCCAGGCACGGCGGATATGGTGCGCTCTTTTTGGTAGCTTTGGGAGTTGGTTGTTGGTGGCGTACAGGATCTGTAGTGGTGGTATTGGAGACATGGTCTCCATTTCAATACGGATATGTGGTAGTGTGGGGTCTGCGTGGAGCCAATTGTTTACCACCCCGATCTGTGTCGCCAGATAATATGTGTGTATGCAGGGTAGGCCGATGCCTCCCTCCCATACTCATCTCTGGAGCGTTTGAAGGGCTATTCTGGGTTGTTACCCCACCCCCATAGCAGTGTGCGAAGATTCTTATCAATGCGTGTGAAAGTTTCTCGGGGGATGGTGAGCGGGACATTTTGAAGAACATACAGGAGTCTGGGGAGGGTCATCATTTTGAATAGCGCGGCCCTACCTATTAGGGATAGGGGGAGTGATTGCCAGTGGGAGACATCTCTATTAAACCGCTCAATTACAGGCTGAAGGTTGAGTTGGAGGAACCCTTCAAGTGTCGGGTCGAGCTGTATGCCCAGGTATTTAAATTCCCTGATACAGACATGATATGGACTGTTCTACGTGATTTCGCTGACCTATTTTTGGTCATGGTACTTTTCATCGCCGGATTTTACATCGCCAGAAACCCTGTTTTTTTTTTTTATTCTGGGGGTGTTCCCCCCCCAAGATACCCCCCTTACTATTATAATAATACCCCAACCCCAACAAAACACCCCCCAAAATAAAAGAAATAAAAAACGAGGTTTCTGGCGATGTAAAATCCGGCGATGAAAAGTACCACAACCAAAAATAGGTCGGCGAAATGCGTGTATACCGATATGGACAGGTCTCTGGGATCGCAGACTCGCTGCCCTGGATCGGGAAGTAAATGGTTTTGACCTCATTCACCTTTAGGCCCGCAAAGTTTTGATATTCCCTAAGGATAAGGGAGACGGTAGGGCATGAGGCCCTCGGGTAGCTAAGGTATACAAGGAGGTCATCCGCATAGAGCGAGAGTCGGTCCTCACCTCCCCCCGGCCAGGTAAATCCGGACCAGTTATTATTTGCTCTGAGTTCTATTGCTAGTGGCTCGATGGCAAGGAGGAAGAGGAGCGGAGAAAATGGGCACCCCTGCTTGGTACCTCGGCCTAGAGGGAATGGTTTGGAGGGCCTACCGTTTACCCTGACCGTGGCTTCTGGGGATGCATAGAGGAGTTTGACCCATGATATGAACGATTGCCCGAGGTTCATTCGGGCCATAATGGCCCATAAGGCGTCCCATCCCGCAAAATCAAATGCCTTCTCAAAGTCCACTGCCAGGAGGGCCAGTGGAGCCAGTATTTCTGTGGCTCTGCTCAGGGCGATTTGGATTCTGCGTAAGTTCATGCGGGTGGATTTGTTGGGCATGAATCCACATTGGTCTGGGTGGACAAGAGTCTCAATCACCTTCAATAGTCTATTAGCGAGTGTTCTGGCAAGGACCTTGGCTTCTCTGTTGATCAGTGAAATGGGACGGTAGGAGGCACATTCCTCCGGGGGCTTTCCCGTTTTATGTATGACAACTATGCACGCCTTTCTGAGGTCCGGGGGAAGTGCCCCTTGTTCTTTACTGCGCAGGAACATGCGGTGCATATGGGTTGATAGTGTGCCACTGAGGCATTTCTAAGTCTTGGTGGGGAAACCGTTGGGAAACAGAGTTTTCCCGGGTTAAAGCTGTGCAAGCACCTCTTGTATTTCAGTCTCCGTAATGTCAGCGTTCAGGAGGTCTGATTGGCGTTGTGAGAGTTTCGGGATCACAATCCGGTCCAGGTAGCAAGAGGGCTCAAGTGCAGGGCCTCCGGTAGGCAGGGTATGGAGTTTCTTGTAGTAAGCTGCAAATGCTTCCACTATGTCAGAGTCTTCCATCAGCAATGTTCCTTCCGGAGATTTGATAGCCCACACATGACCTCTGCTTTGCTCCCGTTTCTCCAGCCAGGCCAGGGGTTTATTTGCTTTATCACCTCGTTCGTAAATTTGGCTCCGGACTAGCTGATGGGCGGTTCGTGCGTTGTCCAGAGCTGTATTGCTGAGGCATCTTGTGCCGTGGGCGGTTCGTGCGTTGTCCAGAGCTGTATTGCTGAGGCATCTTGTGCCGTGGTCATGGCCTCCTTTGCTTCTTGAGTGTTGTGAGCCAGGATTTGCTGTTCGCATTCCAGGACTTCTGCTTCTGCTTCCTCTACCTTTTGGGCATGTCGTTTTCGGTGGGCGGAAACTGCCGAGATAGCTTCTCCATGGATTACCGTCTTATATGCCTCCCAGATTCTGCCGTCTGTTTTTCCAACTCTTCGCGATTTCAGGGAACCACAAGTGGTATGTGCTCAAGTGCCAGTTGCGATCCGGGCTTTGGGAGGGATTCTTCATGGTTATGAGGAGCAGAGAGTGGTCCGAAATTCCCCTTGTGAGGAATTCAGCAGACAGCAGTCTGTGGTTTGTGTTATGGGGGATGAAGGCATAGTCAATCCTTGAGAATGATTTATGCACACCGGAAAAAAAGGAGAAGCGAGCCTCGTCACGATGGAGTGAGCACCATGTGTCTGTTAGCCCCTGTGCCTCAGTGAACGTGGCAAGTGGTGTCAGGACGGGCTGGCCTCCCGGTCTCCTGTAAGATCTCTCGACTGTGACATCCATCACTTTGTTGAAATCTCCTCCTATCACCCACAGGTTGGCCTCTTCTTCCAGGAGCAAGATCCGCAATTCAGTCAGCAGTTCTTTCGTAAGCGTGGGGGGCGTAGATTGCGACGAGGCCCCATTTCTTACCCCAGATGTCAGTGAGCAGCAACACATAGCGGCCCAGAGGATCAGTTCTGACTTTTTTGACCTGTAGAGGGACTCGCTTATGAACAAGCACCATCGTACCCTTGTCTCCTTTCGTGAATCCGGTGTGGTAGGTATGTGGGTAATTGGATCATTTGAAGAAGTTGGTGTTCGTGCCGATCAGATGTGTTTCATTAAGGAGAACTATGTCGGGTGAGTACCGGTTGAGATACTGGAGCACCAATTTTCATTTCACGCTGGAGCTGAGGCCGTTAACATTCCAGGACAGTAAGGATAGCGTATTGGTGTTTACTCTATCTGCGTGAGTTACTTAATGAGGTATCTGGAAGGAGCAATGGTAGTCCCTTGTGTTTCCAAGGTGCACAGAGGTATTCGCCAGAGGGAGGCGTCTGGGGGTTGCCCTGTGGATGAGCGGCTGATGACTGGGTAGCTCTGGTGTGACTGGCCCCGCCTTTAGACAGTGTTTGATTCTCCTGCCAGCATGTGTCAGTGTACTGCCTTCTTATCCTGTGATTCTGATTACTTACACCCTTAAAACTCCCCCACCCTGTACTTCCCCCCCAACTGGCAGCACCTGTCACCCAAACATCAAACTTATAACTTAGAAAACTTCCTCGGGATGACCCGGGCTAAGGTAGTAACTTCTACGGGGTCACCCGGACTGCGGTCGGTACTGCACTGCCTGTAGAACGGCAATCGCTAGGGTGGAGATTCCGTAATGTTACATTGCAGATCAAGATCTATGTTGCCCAGACCTCATCCGTTCTCTGTGATATTTTTTGTGGGGCGCTGCAGCGAATCGGCTTCCGGGTGCACCGGGGTTAAGGGTGGCGAGTGCTGTTTGGGCCTGGGCTTCCGTGCGGACGATCTGGAGGGTGAGCGTCACGCCGCAGGCCCATTGAGGATCTGTGTTTCGAACCATTCCGATGCGTCTTTGGGATTGTGAAATAAGTGGGTCGTGCCCTCAGGATGGACCTTGAGCAACGCCGGGAAGAAGAGAGCATATTTGATAGACAGGGATTGGAGTGTCTTCTTGACTGAGTCAAACGACTGGCGGGCCTTTTGAACCTCGTTAGTATAATCCGGGTAGAACCCCACTCTGTATCCGTTGTATGTGATTGGGCCGGAGGCCCGCGCCATCTGTAGGATAGCGTCTTGGTCCCGATAATTGAGGAGGCGTGCAATTATTTTTCTGGGCGAGGCTCCTTGGGTGGCCCGCCCGGTGGGTACCCTACGTACTCTTTCAATGGAGAAGAATTTCAACAGTTTTTTGGGGGCGAAGATATGAGTTAGCTAGTCCTCTAGAAAGAGTTCAACACTGGGGCCCTCATCTTTTTCCGGAATCCCAAGAATCCTAAGGTCATTGCGGCGTGCCCTACCCTCAGCATCTTCGGCACGGTATTCAAGTTGGTTGACTTTCTGGGCAATTGTAGCAAGTTGCTGCTCCAAGTAGCGGATGTTGTCTTCTGTATCCGATACTCTTTGTTCCGCTTCGCCGACTCTGGACGATAAGTTGCAGAGATCTTGGTGAAGGAGAGATACTTCCGTGGAGACTCCAACAATTTTGAGTTCCAGCGATGTTCTCGAGTCCCCAATGGCTTTCATTAAGTCGCTCAGGGAGAGCTGGGGGTTCCGAGTCTCTTCCCTGATTTCCTTTTCCGCTGGGGTTTGTATCTCTAGGCGGGGGGGGTACTCCACTGTGTAAAGGTCCATCCTTCTTTGCAGGGTTTGCCTCTTAGCCTTGTCTTTGCCCATGGCGAAGTCAGTGATTCCCGTGAGGCGTTAAGTCCGGGTGGATCGTGTTGATGTCCCCCGGGGGGTTATCTTGGAGTCCGAGTGGGGTGGGCTCGTCGTGCGTCTATATCTTCTGCAGTTCTGTTCCCGCTCCAGGGTGCCAGAGGGATTATTTTAGCCACTGGGGGCGAGTTTGTTGCTGCGGTTGGCCCGCTGTGTCGGTAGGGGGGGGTCGTGGGCCCTCTGGGGGGCATCCGCCGGTACGCCTCAGAGGGGGCCGTGCACGCAGCCTTGACTATGTTCTTTTCATGAGTAGTGTGTAGGGGGCAGCAGCCTCCGGCGTTGGTCACCAGCAACCCGCTGTGCGCAACCATATAAAATAGTACCTCTCCTGTGAGTGTTGGTTGTGGAGTGTGAAGTAGGAGAATGGGACAACACCCTCCCCCCAATCTCATCCAGACCATGGCCTAGGGGATCACGAAACAGACATCCCCCACGAGAGGAGTTCATTTATTTACCAGATGATAAAATACCCTGGTTCAAAAACCTAAACATAAGAGGAGTGTGTCCACCAGCACGACAGCTTCAAGCCGACGCCTGCAACATGGATGAGCTCGACTAAGAACAACAGCCACAAACATCTGAATCGTTAGAGATGCCATGATGACATAGCCAACAGACAAGAACACACGTGCCACCATGCACACTGGTCACTCACACACCAACCTACACGAAGAACATACTCAGTGCTATGACGTACGGGATTGACGTGCATCGTTGTTATTTTTACATAGGCCTTAGCACCGCAGAAACGCAAGAAGCCAAAGAGCTTGTGTACATGATTGCTGACGCTTCTTCCGCCACCCACCCCTATGACAACACCACCATGTATATCTAATGCTGCGTGTGACACTCTGTCGCTCCGCGATCTCCATGCTATGGATTATGTACCACCACCCATGAACTAGGCCCGAGTAGGCCGCAAGCAAGAGTCCCCAGGCAGGAGCCTCACAATGAAAATCCTCTCAGAACAAGAGTACAAGTGCTGACCATGCAGGACAGGTCCCAGCGAGAGCTCACAGCCAAGGCCACGATGTTACAAACTCACAGGCCGCGAGCCCAGCGCCAAGGTTACACCTGTAAGTGCCAAGCCCTCAGAGACGAAATACAAATCTAATGCGCATAATTCTGCTCCAGCTACGGTCCCTCCACACGTGACCAGGCCGAACTGACAAGGTGCCAAGCTCACGAGACAGACAATCGCCAGTGTCCCACAATTGGGACACAGGTTGCAACAACAAAGCAGCAAGATGGACACCTACAGCGATGGGAATGACCTGCTCACAAAGACATGAGCAGACCTGTCCGTTGTCCGCACAAACACATAGTTGCACATTGTTGCTAATGACAGGTACACCGCGAGCTGGGAGCGACGATGGTCCCAGGCTTGGGGGCTCGCAGGAGAACCAATCAGAATACAAGCGGGGCTTATCACTGACGCCATTACTCTTAGCCAATCACCAAGGGTCCCCCTGTAACAATTCTAAAATAACAACTGTTAGGGACAGCCCAAGTGTACCACCTGATCCGTCCTTACCCACTAGCTCTCTTCCCATAGGGGACATATACTAACCCTACCACTCGGGGCACCAATCCATAGTGGCGATAGCTTTTGTGCTAACTTTCCCAGGTGACACGAGTAGCGCGTCATACTGCTGTAAAAAGGGCCTGCGAGCCCCACTACGAGTGAGAGTCCCATTGGATGCATACGAACCGAGACTCATCCCTGCCGTTATTATAATAAACTGCAGTACCACCTTGCTTCTTGTGTGTGTCTCATACTCCTTTTGGGGATACGGGAGGAGTTGGGGCCTCCCCAGCCCAGAGGTCCGCAGATGGCTCTGCCGGCCCCGGGAGAATCACCCCGACAAGTGCAGCGAGTTCTCCCACCATTGATGGTCCCCAGGATCCCATGTCTGGGTTGGCCCGGTGAGGTTTTGGGGTTTTGGCCCCAATGCATAATTTGACCCAGAGTTCCCCCCCCCCCCTATGGAGTATTTGTCCAGTACTGTATGCTTGCAGGATTATGATCAATTCGACCTGGACCCCCGTCCCTCCAGCGGCCGTGTTCCACAGATGCTGCCTTGCTGCCTGGTTCCCGGGCCCCTAACCGATTGTGCAGTGTGGGGGGGAAGCTGCAGGCGCTGTTACAGGTTCAAGGGGCTTATATTGTTGGGGGAGGGGAGCACGCTCAGCCCCCGTCACCCCGTTCCCCCTCAAGTAGATCTTTTATATTGAAGAAGAAGAGAGAAAGGTGTGCCGCCTCCACAGTGCATGACACTGTCCAGTTGTTTGCAGGGTTGGGGGGGGGTTGCACGTACCTTGTTGGTGCCGTTGGGGGAGCGGTGCACCGTATTTCCTCCTGTCTTCCCTTTTTCCCCGCCGCGTCTCAACCCCAGGTGATGTAGTCTCGCTGATGGGGGGGAGAAATCGGGGCTCCTGCGCCGCAGTGCATGTCTCGTCCCTGTTTTATGGTGCCGGGTCTTGCAGCGCAGAGCAGGCGCCCCGCGTTGTCGGCGTCCAGCCGCTCAGGCGTTGTAGATGTCGGGCCGCCGCGTGAACGAGGCGGTTCTCTCCCGGGGGACAGGGTCGCGACAGCCACAGGCACGGGACGTCGGCTGCGGCCGTACCCGCGATTCGGATCCTCGTCTGGCCTCCGTGCCTGGATTCCAGCAGGGGGGGGGTCCTCCGGCAGTGGTCCGTTGGCATTGGTGTGGTCATCTATAGTCCCAGGTTCACCCGCTCCCCGGGGCTTTGAGGGCCACTGCAGCCCGAGGGGGAGGGGCGGAACAGCTGCTCATGTCCGCCCAGCAATGGTGGCGAGTCTCGCGCTGGCGGACACCGGGATGTTACTCGTGTTCTCGGGTCCTATTATGCCACAGCTTGTGGGAGTTGTTGCCTGGGTAGGTCCGCTGCCTCGATGCTGTCCGATGTCAGGCGTATTTTCAAGAAAACAGAGGTTTTCTCAGGATATTTTGCTGCTGTCACCGGGAGCCGATGCGATTAGCTCCTCATGCGCAGCTCACGCATGCGCAGTCATCATGGGATGTACTCTTAACCTTAAAGAGGATACAGGCCTATCATAAATGAAAGAGAACAGAGAATAACTCATGTTGTCATTTATGAACACACATTTCAAAAGCAAATTGTTTTAGCTGCACATTGTGGACAAAACCTCTGAGCGCCCAAATCTAGCAAAGATGCACTGATGCAGTGGGTGTCAATTACATTGTGTGACCAACATAGGTATAAAAGGCAAATCCCCAGTGCTTAGCAAATCACCACAGAATTCAAGAACAGTGACTCCTTTATCATCAGGAAGAACAAGTCCTTGTTTTGCTTACATACCTTATAGGATCTTTTGTGAATACCACTGATGACAGTGATAGGTTGGTTTGTAAGAGCAGGTGGTATATACGTCCTACTCAATTGGGCGTCCTCAATGTTTGATTTTTCTACATCAAGAACATACAGACAGTGGATCAGGTCGACAATTCTCTACCTGTTGCATCTCACAAAGGTAGTGAGGATGATCCACTAAAGTACTGGCTCAATCAGTAGTTTGTCAGACCAGCAATAGGATAAAGGATGGGTCTACATCTATTGTGGGGAATTATTTCTCAGAATTTTCGATAATCAGGAATCTGGAGACCATTAAAGGATCACTAGGAATCATGCCTGTTCTTTTCAGATAGATCCCTGTCCTGTAAGAATTCATCATTATAAAATGTATTTCTTACCCACAGTAATCACTTATATAATTCATACACCATTCTTTTTTTTGTTGAAAATTCAATTCTATTGAAGTTTTTATGGTTATGAAATTAATAAAACAACAATACAACCACTGAAGTGAATACAAATTCAATCACAACCTTTCCCCCCTCTAACTCCCTCCCTCTTCCCCCTCCCTCTTCCACACCATGGATCGTTGGATGATAATAACAGCAGGGTCCAACACAGTATTTTATGACACATTGCAAACGAAAGGTAGTCCACATATAAGCGCTCAAAACGTAGAGCCCCACGTTCCGAAATTGCGTCCTCCATCCTATCAGGCCCCTCCAGTCCCCGGGGAAGGGTTCCCCGAAGGCAGTGTTCAGGCCCAGCGGTCCATCTAAAGTGTTCCATGCCCCTCAAGCTGCACTCCCGTATTTGTCAAAGAAGGAAAGCCATAAGCCCTCAATATTAGTCTTAGATTCATCAATCAGATGGGTCAAGAATTCCATTTCATATATGGCCCGTATTTTAGAGACCCACTCTCTTTCCCATGGGGTCGGGGTGACTTCCATTTTTGGGCCCAGCAACATCTAGCAGCAACTAGCATGACATGTAGCATGTGATCATGCATCACCTTCGGACCTCCCTCCACCTCAATGCCAAACAACATTAGCCAGGGGGATAGGGTTCTTTCAATTCCATAAACCTCTTTTATCCAAGACAGGACCTAACTTCAATAGGTTTGTACCACGTGACACTTCCACCACAATTGTGCATAGTCTCCCCTTTCAGTGTGGCACTTCCAGCAGTGACGATCATAGCCCTTTCTCATCCTGGCTATCCTCTGTGGGGGGTAATGCCATCTATGGATCAGTTTCAAGGCCTGGTGGAAGTATTAGGGCGCAGCTGGGGGGCGATTGGCATGTCTGCAGATCCTGGTCCATCTCCTATCAGTGATGGGGGTGTCTAGGTCTTTTTCCCATTGTAGCTGGGCGGGTGGGGGATCCTGCGGGGCAGAGAACAGCAAAAGGCTGTAAAGCCTCGATATCATACCTTTAGTCCCCTTATATGTGATTAGAAATTTCTCAAAGTCTGTTAAGTCTCTCCTAAGAGTATCTCCCCATCTGTTTTCGGTAAGGGCTCCCTTAAACTGCAAATATCGGAAGGGTGAGGCCCCAGGCGTCCTTCAGATCTCCCAGGGATATAAATACTCCATCACCCCAAAACTGCCCCGCCCTGCTAAGACCTGCCTTGTACCATTGTTGGAAGGCTAATGGTTTGTTGATTCCATCCCAGAGTGGGGGAGCCCAGATGCAGCTTAGGGGTGAGGGCCATGTCGTGAGCCATCTAAGATAACCCCCCTCTTTCCATATGGACCACAGCACCTCAGGACTGGGTGATTCAAAATTCTCCTTGGGATGCGTGCCTTGGGGACCCACAACCACTCTTCCAATGTGACCGGGGAGAAAAGCGTTTTGTCCAATACTACCCACTTTTTCTTTGGGCCCATCACCAGGTGGTCAACGAGAATTCGCAGCTGTGACGCCTTATAATATGTGTCTAGGTCTGGGAAGTTAACTCCACCCTCATCTTTGGGCCTTATCAATGTGTCGTAGGTGATTCTGTGGGACTTTCCTGCCCAGAGGTAGCGGAGAAGGGCCTGCTTGACCTCTAGAAGGAACGGCTTCGGTATCTGGGTCGGCAGCATTTGAAATAAGTACAAGAACTTAGGGAGGATCACCATTTTAATGGAATTGAGGCGTGCCATCCATGAGAGGCCTGACTTCGTCCATCGCTCCAAGTCTTGCTTAATCGCCGACCACAGGGGAGGGTAATTTGCCTTGAAAAGGTCTGCCAGGTCTGGTGGTATCTGGATCCATAGGTGACAGAGTCCCTCTGCTTGCTTACAGAACAGGAGGTCCTCAATATATTGCCTCTCTACCTCATCGAGCTGACCCGCTATAAATGCGACTGACTTTTCCAAATTCCCTTACAGCCCGCGAGGGTCTCATATCGTTCCAGGCTATTCAGTACCTCGGGACCGATTGGGTTGGGTTGGAGAGCTATAGCAGCACGTCATCGGCAAATAAGCTTATCTTATCGTTGATTTCCCCTTAATAATACCTTGGATTTTTTTTGTTCCCCTAATCGCTATGGCCCAGGGTTCCATTACCAGTGCGTCTATAAGGGGAGATAATGGGCACCCCTGCCTCGTGCCCCTTTCCAGTGGAAGGGCTTCTGATTCACCACCATTTACTACCATTCTTGCAGAAGGGTTAGAATAAAGGGCAGTGATTCACCCTCGCCATTTAGGGTCCAAACCCAGGGACGACAAAACCCCCTCCATAAAGGCCTAACCCACCCTGTCGAACACCTTCTCCACATCTAGGGATAGGAGAAGAGCACCCTCCATTCTAACCCCTTTTGAGCTCAGTATGTGTATGGTTTTGCACATGCTGTCGGCCCCCTGTCTGTTTAACACAAAACCGACTTGATCTGGGTGGATCAGTCGGGGGAAACACTTTTCTAGGCGTGTTGCCACGATCCTGGTAAAGATCTTTGCATCTGTGTTCAAGAGTGAGATGGGCCTATAAGAGCCGCATTCCGCAGGGTCCTTGCCAGACTTAGGTATCACCATGATCATGGTCTGTAGGAATGTCTGTGGAATCGTTTCCGGGGTCTTAATTTGGTTAAACAGCTTGGTTAGCGGTTGCATCAGCACCGATTGATATTGTTTATAAAAGTCGGCTGTATATCCATCCCCCCCCTGGGGTCTTACCCACCTTCAACCATTTAATAGCCCCCTCCACCTCTTCCTCTGATATTTCCCTTTCCAATGCTTCCCTCTCTGGGTCTGCGAGCACCTGGTCTCTCATGAGGGTGTCGTTACAGCGCCACCTATATGACTTTGGGGTGCCCTGTAGTTGCCAGTCCATAACGAGAAGCTCATGGTCCGACCAAGTCACTGACTCGACTGTGGGGTTTCCAATCTCCCCTCCTCCTTCCTCTGATACCAATAGTAAGTCAATTCTGGTATATGTTTGGTGCGGGGGGGAGAGAAACGTGTATCCCCCAGGAGTTTGCCAGCATTTTCGCCATACATCCACCCAATAGTATTCTTGTAAGAGGTCCCTCATGGCGAGGTTATCCGTAGTGGGTGCCTTTGGCCCTACCCCTTTAGCAGACCACCAGTCTAATAGGGGGACTGTGATTAGATTAAAATCTCCACCCAGGTTTATCGCACCCTCTGCCCATTCTTCCATGACCTTAAGTACTTTATGGATAAACCTGATTTGGCGAAAGTTGGGTACATACAGAGTGGCCAATGTAACACGTGCACCGTGAGATAGCTCCTTGATCCCCAGAAATCTTCCCCCAAAGCCACTTTTCGTCTCAACCTCGGTGAGATGCATTGATTTTCCAAGGAGAATACCCACTCCCTCCTTCTTAGAGGATTTGTGTGAGGCCCAAAAGTTCCTTCCTATCTCCTTTCCTTTTATCGTCGACTCTGCCCCCCTCCTATAGTGGAAGAGGACTAGCAGTTTTTGTTTACGGAACATGTTGCTTGTGAGAGAACGCTTGTTCTGTGAGTTTAGGCCCTTAACGTTGAGCGTACCAATCCGGCCTTCAACCATGATCGTCACTGCCCTTGTCCTGTGAAGTTTCAGTGTGGTCCCCCTGTATCATCTCCTCACTTGACCCGCAGTTCCATGGTGTGGTGTCCCCATTACCTTTGTCCCTCCCCTTGGCAGTTGAAGAACGATGGTCTGGAGGGTTGCCCAGGGCAATGCCAGAGGTTAAGATTCATTCTAAACCTTCCAGCCATCACCTTTTTGTTTTTGCTTTGTCCAGACATGGGTCCCATGCCTGCTGTGCCTAGAGACCCAAGCTACTCCTCACTGATGAGGCCCAACAAGGCCGAAACATGTTTGGTGATGCTTGTGGTCTCGTGCAGAAGGGATGTGACCTAGCAGTTCGGGCTGGACTGCCCCTTTTGGGGTGGGACCAAGCCTGATTTGCATATGGTCTTTCCCCTTCTGTAATGGCTTGGCAGGAGAAGAACGATGGTCTGGAGGGTTGCCCAGAGCAATGCCAGAGGTTAAGATTCATTCTAAACCTTCCAGCCATCACCTTTTTGTTTTTACTTTGTCATCCCGAGTGGGACGGGTATGCCCAGATGTGGGTCCTGTGCCTGCTGGGCCTAGACACCCAAGCTACTCCTCACTGATGAGGCCCAACAAGGCCGAAACATGCTTGGGGATGCTTGTGGTCTTGTGCAGAAGGGATGTGACCTAGCAGTATGGGCTGGACAGCCGCTTTTGGGGTGGGACCAAGCCTGATTTGCATATGGTCTTTCCTCTTCTGTAATGGCTTGGCAGGCGAAGAACGATGGTCTGGAGGGTTGCCCAGAGCAATACCAGAGGTTAAGATTCATTCTAAACCTTCCAGCCATCACCTTTTTGTTTTTGCTCCATCGCTAGGTCTCCAGGTGTGAATTGGTACTTCGCTAGGGTTTTTTTCCAACTCATGGGCTGCTTCTGCCCCCAGATCTCTGTGGTTTCTTAGTGCCCCCAGTAGTATCTCTCCGGAACCAGAGCCTGCCCCCTTGCCTCAGCCCCAGCTCGTGTGCTATATTACGTGGTAGGCAGGTCCTTGTGGTTTATTTCACGTGTTGAAGATTCCCATAGATCACAGGGCTCAACTTTACGATCGCCAGTGCACTTTGCTCCTTCAATCCTCCAGGGCTGGCCACCAAAGATGCCTTGAGTTTGGATCTGCACCCGAGGGGTGCTCTGATGTATCCTATATCAGTCTGTTTAGGGCCCCAGGCGGTTACCTGATTACACCTCTGGGTTTGGTGTCAGAGTCCCCTCCTATTTTGGCACTCCCCTGCCTGCACCTCCCAAGTGTGGTAAGGGGGGGCAGTGACCTGGGGGGTGGTCTGCGTCCCCTTTCCTGCTGTTTGTAGGTACTCACGGTTGGGCCACCATGGGCACAAGGGTCCAGTTGTGGGATAGCCGGGTTGGTGGCCCCCAGGGTGTTCGCTTAGGTCCAGCAGTCTGTGTTGGTGTCCACAGCTGTCTCCAAGGAGCGAGGACGGGGTGGTAGAGCGGGGACCCCCTTCACAGGGGTTTCATGTGTGTCCCTTTACTGGGGGGGCAGGTTCCTACAGTCCCTGCTTCCCGTGGGTGCTCACCCCAGACAGTTCTCCTTATGGGGCTTTAACAGGCTGGGGAGGGGCCCATGTGTGCTCCAGCGTCGGCCCAGGCCTGTGAGGGGGCAGCCCGAGGAGGGCTGCAGTGGCTGCTGATTGCCCCCTGCCGTTGTGCCACGGCTCCACCTGCCGCTCCCCCCGGGGCTGCACCACTCAGGTAGCCACGTTCACCGGGTGTCCCGGGCGACCTTCCCAGATGTCCGGCGATGATGGGCCCAAGCCAGGAGGAGGGGAGAGGAGGGGGGGCCCGGGTGCACTCCCGCTACGGCCCGGCAGGTTGAAAGATCCGCCGGTGGGGGCAAGAGGAGTGAGGCGACGTTGTTGGAGTTCCCTTGGTGGCGGGGGCCCAAGCGCCACAGGCTGCACTGGGTCTCAGCCTGCTCCTCCCTTCTGTGCCATGCTGGATGCGGCGAGCAGGCAGGTGTCCTCCACACAATGTCCTGCGTTCAGGGTTCCCAGGGGAGCACCATCTCCCCCACTGGATGTCCCGGCAAGGCTGCAGAGGACCAGGCCAGCAAGCTGGTTGTGGCGCGGGACTCCCCCTCTGCAGATTGGAAGGCAGCTCCGCATTACCCACCTCGCGTGCGTCGCAGGACCGGAAGGGGGAGGCGAAGCACCATATTTCTTCAACGAATATCTCCGGATCAGGAGCGCCTCCAAATCTCGGTCGGGTGTTCCTGGATTCCCTGCAAGTTCCAAAGGCTGATTTTCCTCGTTTAGAGGGGGCAACGTTCCTTTTTTCTCTGTATCTCCTCACTTATCCCGGGGCCATATGGGGAGCTTATAGGTCAGGCAGCTATCTTGCCTGCACCCCCTGGTGGCCTCGTCATACATCATTCTTAACAGGAACAGTCCACTCTAACTTCAAGTAGGCTTGTGAAAACCCTTTTTTTAAAGTGCCTGATGCTTTCTCTTTCTGATTTTGACAAACTTTGGCCAATTTCCCTACTGCAGCTTGGAACACAATTGCCAGAGAAAATGATAGCACAGCAGCTGCAGGCCTTTAATGAAACTACCAATTGTAGAGATGCACACAGTCAGGTGACCATCCCTCCAGTCATATTATCAGTATCGGATAATCTGAGGCTAGACGTCAACTCCGGTGGTGTGGCAGCTTTTCTGCTACTCATCCTGAGGAAAGCATCCAGTGCAGTCAGTAAAGCACACTCTACCCTTATATAGGCTTTTCAAGTCAGCATTCAAGGGAAGGTACTCTCCTGGCCTTTCTTTCAGAGTATCATCAAACAATAGCAATGGACCATTGTGGATAGAATCTGCATCCCATCTATTGTGGGGTGACTCTGTGATCAGTTTTGTCCAATTTATTATTTAATATTAATACTTTAGTTAAGTCTGGAATCACGTTTTTCTTTGTTACTTCTCTGATGATGATACCCAAATTCTTGTGCACTTTGAGGGTGATAACCAACAATCTATCACTTCCTTACAGCTATGTGTTGTGGCAGTAGAACACTGAATGACTAAACATTTATTACAATTGGAATCTTAATTTTAGAAGTGTTCAGCGACTACTGGAACCAATCTTTCTGACTGGCAATCATAGTTAGTTTCCCTTCACCTCCTGTTGTGCTCAGGAATCTGGGTTTAACAGTATCCTTTCCCTTGGTCCTCAGGGTAACGCAGTGACACGTATTTATGTTTTATTTAATTTGGAAATCCTCTTAAAATGGTGCCATTTTGCCTACAGAAGGGTGAGCATATGTATAGAAAGCTGCTGCATTCTTTAGACTTGGATATAGCAATGCACTATGCATGGGCCTTCTTGCATATCTTTTAAAGGGTCTGCAGATAGAGCCGAAGGCTGTGGCCAGACCGCTCTTAGTAACTGTCTATAGACACCATGTAACACCAGTGTTGAAGATGTTTCACTGGCTGCTGGTACAGCAGCCTAAATTGTTTGAGAATTGTATCACCCTTAGGAACTACTATAGTTTTAGTGCCCCTTTAATTTGGAATAGAATTGAACTCTATTGGCCAGTCGAGATCTCAGCTCTTCATCAAGTCTTGCTCTGAATCCCAGCTTTCCAAAGAAAAGAATATTTGGGATCACGTTTTTGGAGAAGCATCCCGGTTTTGGAACTAAGAGAGCCAAAAATGTATGTCTACGTTTCAGGAAGTTCCTAAAGATCTGTTTGTTTTCTGAGGTGCTCTGATTAATAGTATTCATACAAGATTTTCATGATCCTATTTGACAGCAGTGCTAAGAAGCCCGTGGGTAGACACATGCCTTACAAACCTACATTTTAGGCTGAATCTTCATCTAAATCTAGTTCCACTCATCAGCGTGCTTCAATCTTCGGATGGTAGCCACATTCCAAAGTATAACTCTCGCTACCCAGATATTCTTCAGGACACATTTCTTCACATATAATAGAAACAAGATTTTATTCAAACTTTAGATGATGTCATCATGAGAAAAAATAATTATACATGTATGACAATTTTGTGTCTTAAATATTACGCCAATCAATTGAAAATCATGCATTTCCCACATCTCATTTTTATCAATAAATCTGTGAACATTTAGGTGCTGTTGAACAGTTTCACACATAAGGCAAACGTTGTTTTCCTAATGCTGCAAACAATAAGTAATATGATTTTAGCCAAAATAGAAATTAAAGCGTACCATGAGGGTAAAACAGATTTATATGGCAAAACTCCAACGTACAGTTAGCAGTATTGAATGCAAACTGGCACACTTATATGTAAAGCATGATCTTGTTGTAAGTTATACTCGTGGTTCTTAAATTTCTTATTAATCTTTAGGTTCTGATCCAACTCTGCCCAAAAAGTGTTACCAATGTTGTTGTCTAAAACAAAAGGAAAAATTCCTGTGTCAAACTAATCAAGAAAAATAGAGTTCAGATTAATTTCCATACGAGTGTTTAATAATAAAGTTACTTCGGTTCTATGTGATATTTTTGCGTTTTGTTGGTCGCCTACCAAAAAGACCATTGGTTTCTGCCGATTTTCAGAGGCCTGCAATAATAAATCGTAAATAGTACATACCTTTGCCACCTACCCCACCCTCGCTGGCGGGATGTCTGTGAAATCAACCACCTAACCCTCCTCACACATAAACACACACAAGCTCTTACCTGTTCTCCCGACAAAGCATAACTCTTGTTTGACAGGCCAGAAAAAAATGCATCAAAGGAGATCAAGGACATAGGGCCTAAGATCTTGGACTCCAGCCTTTGTATAACCTTCTGAGCTTGGTCTGTACTGACCTTGACCTGTTAATAGATGACATAGTGTGCATCTTAGGTTAAAACAGGGGTGTACGCAGAGTCTGCTGATTCAAGGTGCATGGACCGTAGACACAATGAAACATCAAATAATACTAACTGCAATGCAATATCAGAGGACTGAATATGAGCTGACTTTGTAAAATAATTCAGAGATCGGTAGAAGTAAATCAACCTAGGAGACAATATTCTTTTGTGGCCCTCCTACAAAGTGACATGACATTGCAAATATGGCATAACAAAACACATGTTAATATGGCATGATGTGACAGGATCATTCTTAATGTTTACATCTAACTTATAGGTGCATATTGGTTTATGCAGGTACAACATTTGAACATGCCTCTTTCCTTCAAAAGGGAATCCAAATCAGCCAACGCGGCATGCAAGCTTCCCCTCCCTTCAAGGGGATTCTAAAAACAGCAAGGAAGCTCATGCGGCCCTCTTTGTGTTTGTTGGACAAAGAAAGCAGAGAAGTGTAAATACCCTACACACACTGGCACACACACACACACATGTGCGCACACACACACACACACACACACACACACACACACACAGCTAACCTTATCATTTAAAGTTGCAGAATCTTGTACTTCTGTGCTGCAACAAAGGATTAATTTTGAACTGCTATGGTGAAAATGTCGAACTGCCAACTCAACATGCTGGGGGGAAGCAGAATGGTAGTCACAGAAACAGGGAAAGAAAGCACATACTGTTATGCCTCTTACTTGCATATCCCCTAAGGCTCTGAGAATGCCTTAAATCATCGGAGTGTGAAGGAGAGTGTGAATAAGTTTGAATAAGAGAAGGAAAAAGTTCATATAGATACATTCTGAATGTTATTTTATCTTAATTCTTTTCTACAAATATCAATATTTATTTCTATATTTATTTTATAGTGTGCCAGTTAGTCTTCCGGAAACCATTTTAAACACATTGGTTGTATGTCAGAAATGAGAATTGCCCATGTTTACACCTCCATTATCCTCACTTTTGCAACATTTCATGTGTGTTCCCCCTTTTCTTGTTTTAATGTGTTCTCTTATTGAGGCAGTTTCACCCCATGTGCCCTTGAACCCCTTAGCCTCTACCCCATTCCCAAATGCCACCTGCTTTCTTTTCCTTTCCACCTTTTCTCCTGCCGTTTCTTTCCTATCCATAACACCGACACAGGTTTGTCGTCATTATGGCAATCTTTCAAAGTGTTATGTTATGTGTCTATCATACTGCATGCATCACAACTCTAGTGGTCGTAGAGTGCTCAGGGTGGGATGCAGACTGTAGTCTGTAGGGTGAAGGAGGGTTGGGCCAATGAGAGCAGGAAAGGGGAAGAGTTGGAAAAGTCAGTGAGACAGAAATATACAAAGTTAACACATAACACATGGGGAAATTAAAACGGAAGGGTGAGTGATTGTGATTGTTAGGATGCGTGTATATGTATGTGCCAGTGCTTTGATCAGAAGAAAATGTAATGGAAAGAAGGAACAAGAGCTTAATTTATTGGTTGGCATATCGTTCGTGGAGGGCAATACTACCGGGGGAGTGGTATGATGTGCAGTTAATCAATTTCCCCTTTTTTCTGAGAACATCTGAATCAAGGTACTTTATTTTAACATTTTGATAGTATTGAACCAGGCAGACACAAGTTCTCTCTCTAGGTCCTGCAAAGGAAAAGAAAAAACGCTAGTAGAACAATGTGTTACAATGCAAATATGGCAAACATACATGGCCCCAGTACCCTATAGTCTACGGTCCCTCACTTACATCTGCAGAACAAATAGTTAGCAAAGGAAAAACGAAAATGATAAGTATGGGCATTAACAGATTATTAATGTTGTAGCATGCAGTCCCAGTCTAAGTAAATAAATACCTTAATGAATAAAACAAGATGGAGCTGTAGGATGTGTGGGGGGTTTCCCTTCTCAGAAATGTCCATCAAAAGGATTGTTCTGATTTTGTTTGCCTATGATATAAGTCCTTGTCCGACATCCTTAGTTTGTTGTTATTTGTCTTCTTTTGTAGAAGATCTTTAGTAGATCTTCACATTCTAGCAGCCTGATTCATGGAATTATTTGCGTGAAAATGCAGATTTGCGTGCCTTTCTGCCTGAAAATCCCTGTTTGAAGTATGGGGATTTTCGGGCAGAAAGGCGCGCAAATCTGCATTTTTCACGCGAATAATTCCATGAACCATGCAGTAAACCTTTTCTCTGTTAGCTATAGGCAATTCATGTTCAGTGCAGACTGGACTACTTATGTGTGCCATAACTGCTGAATTTGACCCCTTTAACCAACCTACATGACTGGGACAGGGCTGTTGGACTGAGGCCATGGAACACACTGGCACAGGCTGCATCAGACCATGAGCCATTCATAGAGGCCAAACGTCGTCCTGGGGGAGGAGGCCCTATGTCCCTCTCATTAGGTGCCTAGAATGTATGCACACCTAACCAGCTTCTATGAACTAGTAGAGCTTGTGTCAAATGTCATTCCCTAGAGTTCATAGAGAACATGTACTAAACGTCAGTATGATTAAAGTCTTTGTTTAAGTCAGGAGGCAGGAATAGTATCCCCGGAAGGCCTAGCCTACATCACATCAATGTTTTGTTGGTCACGTGGTCAGTGCTCTTTAAAGAGAACGGTTCTGGAAGGCATACCAGGTCAGTTAGGCAGGAAAGGGTTAACAGATAGGATGCTGAACGTTTGTTTTGCAAGACAATTAATCACCTTTTGTTTTTACCATCTCAGAAAATTAGAATGTGAGTCTGATTACTCCAACATAAAGTAAACCAGTAATTGGGTAAACATTGTTCCTAATTATTTATCCCATACAGGCCCTACAGTCTCCTGGGAGAAGAGATAACAATAGCATGGGCCATTCTTCCTGTTCCTGATTGACCCAAGTGGCATATTTGAAATTACACTAACAAAGCATAACACCCTGTACCACCACATGGAAAATGATCCAACTGTCCTTTTGGTGGTTCAGCTCCTGCCTCATAAACAGACAAAAGCTCATCTAAAAGGGAAACTGCAAAGCTTAACAAAACCCAGTGACATTTGCAGTTGCCTCATGAACAGACACAAGCACATCCAAATGGGAACCTGCATATTCCAACAAGGTCCAGTGACCTGTGGAGTTCCACAGGGTATCATCCTCTCCCATGTCATCTTCAATCTCTTCATGAGACCACTGGTGCACTCATGGCAAACTTGGCCATGGGAAATCACGAGTATGCTGGTGACACACAGCTATACCTTAAGGTCAACTGCTTCAACAAAACACACAAGTGAAATGCTTTTTCTCCACCATTCAAGCCCGGATGTCAAGCACCTACCAGAAATTCAATCCCACAAAAACAAAGTTAATCACCAAAAGCATCCATGTTCAAAACTGGATGAAAGAGCTTCTTCACCCAGCTTGCCACTAATGCAAAGTCCCTCAGCCTCATTCTTGATTGAGACCACTTCTTTAAAGTACAGTGCCAAGAAGACACACACTGCATGGCACCATCTCTCGACCCTGCACCAAATCAAATCTTCTTCCCAATCACAGACTTCAGATCCATCATCTAGGCCCTTGTACTCTACCACTTGATTGGTGCCACATGGCATGTGTCCTAACCACAACTGTGGCCCCTCTGAAACTGGCAGCATGCCACAGCATGCCTCCTTGCAGGACTAAAGAAATGTGGCCATGGATCCCCCAATCGCTGAATTACACTGGTTGTAGCTCCATGCTTGCATACCTTTCAAGGCAGCCTGTATTATTTACTAAGCTCTAATGCCCACAACTCCATAATACGTATTTCAAAAGATCATTAGCTCAGGAGAACAACGCAACCTCAGGTGCCAAGATATCACCAGATAGGAATTGCAGAAGACCAGAAACAAGCATTCTCCTGCAATGTTCTTACTCTCTGGAACAGACATCCTACTAACATCATGAACAGTTCCTTCCTCCTGTCATGCAGGAAAGAACTGAAAACCCTGCTCTTTAAGAAACATGTTACTGTCAATTGAGGACCATAAACAGACAAGAAGTTCCATCCACTATGTAACACCCCCTCTATTGTACAGTGCTTCTTTCTTTCTCTTGGTCAGATGTGTGCTATATCTATCAAACATGCAACATCTCAGGACCTTGTAGAGTTGCTTTAGGCTAAACTGTATTCCCTTCTCTTCAATCCATACTGGAACAGGAACTTTTGGGTTTCTGGGGTAAAGGTAGGCACGGTGCAATAAGCAATAATGATATTGATATTGATATTCTATTTCTATTGCGCTCGTACACAAGTGTTTCAGAGTGCGAGAAGACAAGAGAGGGGGCCAGGGGAGAACAAAACAGCGATCTTACTAGGCCCAGTGATATTGAGAATGCGCAAGTGCATGGGAGAGGGGGAGGGGAAAAGTGCATGGAAGGGGGGCGAAGTGGAAAGTGCGAAGCAGAGGAGAAACAGATAAATAATAATAAATACATAATTAATAAAGGCAACAAACAATGTTAGTGCAGCCAGCAATTTGCAAGTGCTAGGTTTAAGGCAGCAGACAGGGTAGGTCTGATAAGTGCAAGAAGAAAAAGGGGCGGGGGGGCTCTATGGGTACAGATACAGACCCCAGTGCAAGGGGTGGCCCGGAGGGCAGTGTGGGAGGGTGGCAGGGTGAGCAGTTACCTGGGCCCGGAGGACAGAGGGTGGACAGGTGCACGGTGCCAAGAGAGAACACATCAGCAGGGGAGAAGGCGAGCTGAAGACAGAGATCTACCCCCCAGTTTCTTTGAAAACGACTGACCCTGAGGGAGTTAGATGTAGAGGAGTGAAGAGCTCGAGAGGGGAGGCATTTGCGGAGGGATAGCTGAAGGTATTTTGGACCCAGGCCCCAGAAAGCCTTGTGGACAATGCAACGGGTTTTGAATTTAATACTTGCATCTGCTGGGAGCCAATGGAGAGATTTCAGAGCTGGAGAGACACGATCCCAGGGCTTGAGGCCAAGGAATAGTCTAGCAGTCCTGTTCTGGATTAGTTGCAGAGGGCGGAGAGTAGAGGCAGGTAGATTTAGAAAGAGGCTGTTACAATAGTCCAACCTAGAGAGAACCAGAGCTTGGGATACTATGAGCTTCTGGGGGAAGGAGAGGAAAGGCAGAGTACCTCTGAGGAGGTGCAGTAGGACGTTTGACTTTTTAGAGACCTCAGAGATGTAGGCAGAGAAGGAAAGGGTGGAATCAAAGATGACCCTGAGGTTCTTAGCCTTGCAGGTGGGGGCAGGAGGGGGGCCAAGGGAAGCCAGCCAAAGAGTGAGGGGAAAGGATGGTGAAGGTGTGCCGATGAGGAAGATCTCTGTCTTGCTGTCATTCAGACAAAGATCATTGGTGGCACACCAATCTTGAATGGCAGTTAGGCAATCAGAGATGAGAGAGGGCGAGGAGGTGGCCGAGGGCAGCCTGAAAATGAGTTGAGTGTCGTCAGCGTGGCACTGGAAATTTGAGCAGAAAATGGCAATGCATTGGGCGAGAGTTGCCAGGTATTTGTTGAAAAGCCAGGGCGAGAAGTTATACCGCTGGGGAACACCACAGGTAGAGAGGAAGATAGATGATAGGAAGGACCCAAGTTGGACCTGGGAGGGTCGATCAGAGTGGAAAGAGGTCAGCCAGAGCGTGATCAGTGATACCCAGGTTTTCATGGAGACGGTTGAGCAGGATGGTATGGTTGACCATGTCGAAGGCAGAAGAGAGATCGAGGAGGATGAGGACAGAGGGAATGTTAGAGTCAAGGCTGGAAAGCAGATTTTCACAGATGTTCAGGAGAGCAGTTTCCATGCTTCTGGCAGCTCTGAAGCCAGACTGGTGGTCATGGAGACAGACAACAGAATTGGAATGAAGGTTAAGCTGAGAGATGGTCAACTTTTCCAGGAGTTTGCCCAGAAAGGGAGTAATGGAAATTGGGCGATAGTTAGCTGGACAATAAGGATCAGTTGTGGGTTTCTTGAGAAGATGATGCACAAGGGAGTGCTTCGGGGGGGGGGGAAGGATCCTGAGGCAAAGGAGTGGTTGCAAAAATCTGCAAGGGCTGGAGTGAGGGTGTCAATGTGGTCATTGATGGTTTTAGAGGAACAGGGATGAACCTGTTTTGATGAGGCTTTCATAGATCGGATTTGTCTAGTAACCTCATCAGGGGAGAAAAGAGGAAAGGACGAGAAGGATGGTGGCGGCTGGCTAAAGGAGGGTCAGCAAGCACAGATGGAGAGGGGAGAGGTGGGGTGGGGGTGTAGAGGATGGACAGGATGAACTGGGTGTTTTAAATGAAGTGAGAGGCAAGGGCATTGCAAGGAGCCTGGGAGGCAACAGGAGGGGTTGAGACTGCAGCAGGGTTGGCCAGCTCCTTGCAGATTCTAAAGAGTTTGGCCGAATTGTTAGATGCCGCAGAGACTGTACTCATAATCAGGTCCATGGAAGATTCAGCTCCATCTCTAACAGGATTTATGAAGGTTATTAGAACATTGACTCTGAAGTATTGGTGCTTTGATTTGTAAGATGGGAATAAGGAGAAGGGAGGGTTAAACTGAACTAGTAAATAAATGATTCAATGAGGAGAGGGGCTCCCGACGAATCCAAACATTATAGATAGCTGTAAGTACCTAACTTCAAAATCTTCCTTTAGATTCAATGTTCGCCCAGAACCTAATTCTCTAGTAATGGTAGTGGTGCACCATTTACCACTCCAACCACAAGTTAAACAAGTCAATTGCAGCCTAATGAATAAAGCTACATGTTATATCAAGCAATTCTTTTTAACACCACACTTTTTAGGAGTGCGCTTCCGGCATTCCCTTTCTTGTCATTCAAATCATACAAAATAATATCTTTAGTTGTTAGTTCATATCTTTGTTTATTGTCAAACCTGTGATTTTCTCCTTCAATTGTTAAACCATATTGCCTCTCAACACGTGTTTCTCCACGCCCAATATGCGTAGTTCATCACAAGAGTTTCTAATTCAAATAAAAAGGGAAAAAATAAATTTCTTCACATAATGAAACCTTTTAACTTGTTTTGATACAACAAAATAGTGGTGGTGAAAAAACACCTTACATTAATCTGTCTAACATACTCACCAATTTTTAGGAATTTTTGTGTTGATTTCGATTTTTAACTAGTAAATTATTTCTTAATCCATGAAAAAATGTAATTCCTTTTCCATCTTCTAAGTGTGATATTTTTTGAAATTCTGTAAAAAACAGAAGTATCACAAGCAAAGTGTTAGACTTTAACTAAAGTTGTTATCCTTCTAATTCAGGGATCACAATGTGTGCCTTATGCTGCTCTCCTTATTATAAAATGTTACCTTGCTGTCCAGGTGCGATTGCCTCTAGTCCTTCTTGATCCGTGCTACTCAAAAAGTGAGTGAATTCTTTCTATTTATATTCGCGGGCCCGCTACGCGTGACATCATCGCGCCGCGCTGCGTGATGACATCACGCGTTACGTTGCACGATGACATCACACTCATTACCTGAGCATCTGGCGGCCATATATCAAGGCAAACATTCATGGGAAATACATAGATCATATGTGATAATGGCAAGAAGGGTCACAGGGGTAGGGCAAACAAGCAGGACTTTGTGCGACCTCATGAGGTTCACTAGACTTCTGACCTCTGACCTCAAATCTGATAATACCTATACATAATGTGGACCGGCAGTTATGCTCATTGGCGTCTTCCTATTCTACTTGTGTCCATAAGCCAGAGCTTCAATTAACAGCCTCAGACTAATTAAGCTCCTTTGGATGCAAAGGTTATGTATGTAGTGTGACAAGGTCTCCTGGTTTGGCCCTTTTTGATCAACACATGGAGCCCTACTACTGACCCTCTCACCACTTGCTGCAAGGCCCTACACCCCACTGCAGAGGTAATAAAACTTTGAGACTTCACCAGTCTCTACTGACTGGCGCACCTGGTCCCATGCCCCTACCTTGCACTCCCACACTTGCATGATCTGTATACAGCCGTGCCTGAAGATCATTCTTTCTGTTCTCCCTTGTCTTCACCCCCTAATATGCACTTGAAATAAACCGCAGAATCGACAGCAGGCCTATTTGCGGTATCTAAACTGTTAACTGTATAATATTCACTTAATCTGCCTGTGCAGACCGTTACCATCTCAGAAATTCAAGGGCTCTGAATGACTGTTGTTTTTCCCTGCGTCCCTTCCCTCCTTGAGCGCTTTGAAACACTCCTGTGTATAGGCACTATACAAATAAACATTACCATTCCCATAACCAAATGAGAGAGAGTAAATCTCTATTCAAGCAAACCCTGCAAAGGGCATATATGCACCCAACCTGGTGCCACAACTAAAACTCTAAATATAGACAACATATTTGTGCAGTCCACAATGCAGACAGGTGAACACCACTGGGCCTGAAAACCCCCTTCAGGTAAGTCAAAGCTAAAATGACAATTTGTAAGAGTAGGCATAGCATAAAAAGAAGTTGCAGTTGATTTTTTTTAAAAAATATGATCTCCTTGGTTGTAAAACCCCCTATTCGCTCATGCCTTAATTAAATGCAGATAAAACGACTAGACAGCATGCACAGTAAACCATTTAAAGTTGAAGAAAGCATATTTTTGTATTACTTGTAAATATTAATTTTGCTTAATGTCTTTCAACTCGCAATACAGATATCAATATATAGCTCAAATGTCAGTGTGGACATTCATGAGACATTCTTCATTTTTGCCACTCCTGCTGAAAGATTTGTCCTCCTTTTAATTAAATACTCCAAGTGCCTTTAAGCTCGGTTTGAGGACTAATTAAAGATGAAGCAAGTGAGGGGCAGAACAACAAACAGTAGACACCATTTAAGTCTAACTTAGGCCCTCTATGCAAGGTAAAAAAAACAACGTTTTGCAAATCAAGAATTTTAGATTTCTCTCCATAAACCGCAGGGAGAGCATTAAAAATGCACTAATTATCCTCAAGCTGGTGAAGCAGTCAGCACCTGAAAAACATTCAGTCCAGTCCAAATTGGGATAGATGCCATATGTACACATACGTCTTTCAGTTTCACCCCTCCCTGATGAAGTCTTCACCTATTTCACCAACCCTGCCTTGCGCGAGGACCATCAGCCCGAGCATGGTGAGAGCACTCACTGTTTCCCTACTCCTGATATTTAATGTCTGCCTAAGATAAGTCAATGGAGTCCAACCAGCAGGATACCATAATGCTGGACGACATTGATAAAAAGCAGCATGCATTAAAATAAAAAAACAATGTTCTTACTCTAACTTGTGTATAGACTGTGCAAAAAAACATACATTACAATATATCTTCACTGGTAGCGGGGCACAATGAGCAATATGTTTCCTAATATATGCCAAAGAATAGTATTGCCTTCTTCCACACTTAAAATACTACCAATTAACAATAGTGGCAGATCTGCTTTTGGGTTGGACCATATGCGTAGCCAATGATGGACTGGTTCAAGTGACAATTCATCCTATAAACAGGACAAGCTTAATTCTATGTGGGCTGTGTAATTGGCAGCTGATCTCCGGAGTCCTAACACTTTTTTAAATAAAATAATTCTCTATAGTTTGGACCAAAGTCAAATTTGAAAAGCCCCAAAGTGTAGCTCCATATTTTACAATTGATATAGTTGTAGCACTCTGCACCTTTAAAATCATACAAATTGGCTGTGCTTTACAAATGAGTTACACCACCCAAAGCTTGTTTCATTCTGGTAGTTTGCTTATTTATATGGGCATCTGCAGTTAAGTGTGTAGAAAAGAGTATTCCTAGATAACCAAACACTGTCACTCTAGGTATTGCATTGTTATTGCTATACATCTTGGATATTTTACTCCTTTTATTTCCGAGTGAGCATACAACAATCAGTGATTTTGTGATATTAATCTGTTAATTCTGTTGCTTCATGAACACAGTATAATCATGTTTCAATTTTTTGGCTTTTCAGCTCTTATTTTAACCAACGAGTCATAAAGATCACTAATATATAAGGAACATAAAAGGGGTGCAAAACACACCCCTGACGGATTCCTTTGCTAGCAGAAGAATAAGATGTAACCTTGTTACCACTCCTAACTCATGCCTTGTTATCCTGATGTATGTCCATGAGAATGTTCAACATGTCACCTGGACAATTTAGTGACTTGGGCACAGCCCAGAATTTAGCCTTATTGCCCCTATCAAGGGCTGTGCTCAAATCCATGTAGGCCATAAGTGTAGTTTCTTGATAATGTATCGAGCGTGTGCTACAATTAAGTATACATTCAAAGCTTGTTCACTAGTCCCAAAACCAGAACGAAAGCCCAACTAAATTTTAGTCAGAATGTTTTTCTTACTTTCTGGGCTATTTCTACAACCTTCCAACCCCTGCTTCCAACTGGCATTAAAAGCCACGGTGAGAGCAGGGGTCCAAATGTAAACTAGGTCCCAAAATAAATCAGCAGGAATGCCATCTGGACCAGGACAAGGACCAGACGCTTGTGCCATGATGGCATCCTTCACCTCTTGCAGCAAAACTATAAGCAGTTCAAGTGATCACTAAAACTATCTTCTGTGACAAATATATTTGAGTTTAACAAAAATAGCCCTTTACCAGGACACAGATTTGGAATACTATATAGTGATGTAAAATCTGTTAACCAACCCTCATCTTCAATATTAGTTTCTGTGCCAATACACTTACGACTATACCTTGGCCCATCAAAACCAGGTCCAAAAACCTCTTTGAATTGTTGCCTGCACAGGCGAATGTCAATTCAGACCCTACTTTGTTGTGCAGTTTGAGCTTATGTTTTATAATAGCAGAGGTTTGTAGATGATACGAGAGTAAGCAATCTCTTTCTCTGAGGTTTTTGCATTTTTGAATATTACTTTTAGCCACACTATATTCTCTATTAAACCACCCCCTTTTCATTGGACTTTACTCAATTTGAAGAGCCAGCAAAAAAAATGAGTTTGACATGTTAGTCATTCGTGCATTAGACCTGGTTAAAGCTTTAGAATTGAGGACCTCCAAGCCAAATTATAGAATAAAATAGTGTATATTAGAGTTACACATGTTATGATCAATAATGGATTTTTCTAAGGACTCCCATTTTATTTCAGTGTGAGACGTGTTAGTTGTTCCAAAGCTAAATGTCATAAGACATTGGAAGCAGATAGGCCATCATACCAATGGATACATAGAACAATTGGGTGGAGATTTCTGTATACATCTTCAACCAAATGAAAATCAATGATGCTTGACCATTTCAAGACAGGGATGCAATAATATTCAATTGTAGAGCTTCCTTGATGTCCTCTAAATGTAAATTTGCCAAGGCTGTAACTTAATACTCTGCCACTAATGGAGAAAATACCCCACTCCTTGAGTAAAATAAAAGGCCCAATGGGCTTGAATTTGAGTCTATCATACAGGACTCAGGAATGCCCAGAAGCCCATCCTCACATTCATTGAACAAGTAAGGGGGAGGGGCACATTGCCAACCTTAAGACTGAAGTCCCCACCCAGTATCACCCACATTTTGTTGGACCATTCATCTAGAATGTTTGCCTCAATTAATTGTTTAAAGCCCAAGAGACTATCTATGTCATTATATGTTTGTAGGTTGTTATAAAACATGTATGATCATGATAGTACTTCCATTAATAATAGTAATTTTAAATCTTGCAAATAGTTTAGATCAGTGTCAATAGGAATATATGAGCTACCTAGTGAGGTCTTTATGAATACAGCCAGGCCACCGAATTGTCTTCCAGTGCATTTTTATTTTATTTTTTTAATAGTTTATTTTGGCATTTCGAATTATAATCACAAACTGTTCCCCTCCCTCCCCTGGCCCCAACAAAACGTGTTTTCCCCCCACTTGCTTGCAACCCGATTAATTCATTTCTGTTGATTGTACCAATGTGCAGCTTTACCATTGTTTAGCACATCACCCGATGCCCAGCAGGCACAGTTTTTGAGGGCAATACTGGATGTTTACGTCCTTGTATAGACATTTCAACATAACATTCCAGTCTTCAGTAAACAAGGAGTGATCTTCCTTTAAGGAATTTTATTGATGCCTTAATTTGGTGGGAGCAATAACCATCCTGGACACTCTCACACGAGGTCCAAGTTTCTTGCCATAGAATTTTATAAAATTATTTCAAATGATTAGACACATCATTCCTACCTATATTTTCTTTAACTCCTGCAATATTCCATGATCAAAAATGTCAGCTTGTCTTAATGGGTTCCTTGCTCTTCATTAGTTGTGAATTATGACCCTTGGTACTAATTTGCACAGGAATTGGTGGAGCCACTAGTGATTCAAATTCACTGGGAGAAACAAAAATAATATCTGTCAGTCATTCAATATCCTCAATAGTTGACAGCACTTCAAATATTTTCTGACTGAAAATAGACCCCGCTAGGATCAGAGTTTTCGGATTGGTTGGTGCCAGTATTTTTCTAAATACATTTATTTATTGACATTTTCAAGTTAATACAATCATCAACAATGTAAGAACAGACAAGTAAACCAAGATGTATCAATATCATAACATTGTAAGAGTAAACCATTATCCATATGCAAAGAAGGCAAAGGGGGAGAGGAGAGGAATGGAAGCAGGAATAGAAGAGAGAAAGAAGAAACGAAGAAAAGAAGTAGAAAGATGGAGACAATAGAGAGAAAAGAGTAAGAGAAAGAGAAAGGAAAAAAGGGGTGGGGCATAGACCTCAAGCGTAAAACTAATTGAAGACAACCCAAATATCAGAATATATATCTTCTTTTTTCTTGACCTGGTAAGTCACTCTTTCTCTACAGGAATGAATCAATAAATCATGCAGCCAATCTTCTACAGTGGGCCTGAGGTCGACCTTCCAACACGTTAAAATCTTCTTCTTGTCCACATAAAGCTCTGTAGACCCAAAAGCGCAAGCCACCAGACAAATGAAGCCCAATTGGAAACATCCCCAACACACACATTAACGGATCACAAGGAAGCGCAGAACCCAGAATGAAGTCCACATGCTGAAGGACATCTTCCCAGTATGCTTCTTAATAGCAAAACCCTGCGGTTGCTTCGATTCAATAAGTGTGGACCTCTTTGTGGTAACTGTGCACTCTTAAATTGATTGCCTTGAGAGGGTCTATTTTGAGGGTTATTATTCCAGGACAATAAACCTTATAGATAAAAGTACAACAAAGAAAACAGTTTGGACCACTGGCCAGGTTTATATCGCCCAAAATTAGAAATAGCATAAATTGCCAACTTTGTGTTAGCAAAAGATACAATACAATTATTATTTCTGGTGATGGTCCTACCCAGTCTACTCTTCATGACATCAGGATGCCTTGTGGGTTGGCTTTAGGGCCCCTTAACCTAATATTAACCCAGTTGCTTGTTTTATTAATTAGAGAGTCAGTGGATTCTTCAACCTTGGACGTAAGGGATCAACCTATACAATAACACACACCAGTGGGAGTGAAGTAGGTGGGTGATGAAGAGCTCATTGGGAGTGTGCCTCCATCTCTGTGTCATATTTACCATAGGACTGCTCATATTTACATTGTTTGCCCTGGTTATTACGTCATTATGTACCTCAACTGTAGCTCTAGATGGTACAGAACCTTGTGAATTCCCCTCAGCATGGGTGTTTGTATTGCACTACAAGGTTTGCAAGTCGATGGATGAAATGGTCTGATGATGTGGTTCTCATGCCGCTGGAATAACACAGTCTGGAGCCATTTGTGTCTTTATATCCTTCTTCAGTTTTCTTACAATGTCATCCATAATAATGAGTGAGTTCAGTACCACATTCTTGACATTGGATAGAAGATCAGTGATCGACTGCAGTTTCGTCTTGACATCAGTGGATGTTGCCTGAACATCTGTAGATAGATCCTTCATTAATGACAATAGAGGATTCTCATAGTCCGTATTCTCCAGAAGGTTGCTTTCTGAGTCCTTAGCCAAATGTATAGTTTGGTGTGGTTCGGAATGCCCAAGAATCTTAGAGAAAAGGGTATCAGGTGCAACAAAAATAACTTGAGATATTGATTTCTTATTCAGCAATGATAGAAGAACTTTTTTTATCAGTTCTATTTTTTTATATCCCTGTTCAGGGATACTACATATAAGTTGGCAGGCGGGGAGGCAGTCCTGGGTTCATGGGGCACAACATCCTTACACTTCCCAGGATGTATATAACTATTTTCAGTCTCCAATGCCTTTACTGACACCATTACTCTTTTCTCCAATTGCCCCGTAACTTCTTGTAAGTATGTATCCAATAGACTTTTTGTGTTGGGAGCTAATTTGGTACTGCCTTTTCTAGGTCTCTTTAGAGTAGCATGCTTATGGGTACCAAGTGCTTTTCATTTGCCCATATTGCAGTAGTTCAGTGCAGAAAACAGTGCACTATTTACCACAATAACGAAGCAGGTCCCCACATTTCATCATGGGGCTCAAGGGATGTGAGCTCAAAGTCTCCCCTGACAAATAATGATCTGACACCAAGCAGAAGTAGAGGTTCAAAGGATTTCAGCCCACAATCACCCCACAGACAGTACGAAAAACCTGAAGTCAAGTAACATTGCGCAACGTGGGGTTCAAGGCTGTTATCCCACAATCACCTAACACATAATATATACAGAAAATACAATATATCACATGGCTTTGCAGCCTGTAGAATGGCAAATAGATATAGTAAGTGCAGACGCAAGAAATAAAGTGGCATAGTAACAAGATGCAATGGGTGACACGGTACAGTATGCAGCAACTATCTAGTTAGTCTTGACAAGCAGTCTATATAGATTAAGGCAATGAATTGATTCATCAGCAGTAAACAACCGTAGTCAGTACTTGAACTATAAACTTGGAAGGCTTTGCATATTAAAAACAGTTTAAAGGAAAATAATTAAACCATTAAGATCATTACAATCCATTAAAACCCTAGAGTAGGATTTCATAACACAGATTTCAACCTAGATGAGTAGATGTAAGTCAGAATATAATAGAGTTAACAAACACTAAGTAAGCAACAGCTGGGAGTCAGCAACAGCATCTGGTAGCACCTGGCTGCACCTGAGTGCTAGATGAATTACAGGGTTTTATATTCACAGACCAAAATGCTATAGAATTAGAGTACCTCAGTATTGGCGCTCCATAGATCCATGGGTGCAGGTTCAAGTATCACATAGGTGCTGAAAAGGACCATCTAAAAGAAGAAAAAAAAGAGAAGCATTTAGAAGGGAGGTACTTGAAACATGGCTCCATAGATCCACGGTTGCATGTGCCTGAAGAATCCTCAGTAACACAATTTCACATGCCACCTGGTCCATGGTCAGGGACAGCCAATCGATTGCCTGTCACAGCAATCTTATCTCTAAGTGCAGACACAAGCAGAGAATGGGCCAGCTGGAACAGCCTGTTCATGGCCCACTTTGATGCGTTGCTGGAGGCACAATTAAAGGAGTAGGTGGCGGGAAGTCAAGCAGCAGTGTTCCACCCTCTCCTGCTAGCAGGAACAGCCTGCTCACGTTCCTGCTCAGCTCCCACTTCCATTTTAGCTTTTCTCCACTTCTCCAGTTCCTGTGCTTCTAAATCATGTACTGGTTGCATGAAGCCTTTGCCGCCTGAGATCAGCCTCTGTACTACAATTTTTGCCTGGTAAAAATATCCCCTATCGTCCAGCCACACCTGCCCACTTGCTTGCTTAGACTAGTCCCCCCTATGCCTGATCCTTGAGATTAGAATTCGTACTTAAGCCTCTGCCTTTTGAGATCTCCTTGTGTCTTCCATTTCTGCCTTTTGTGATTGCTGCATTTTCCCTAACCCATGCTTGGTGAGATCACCCTCTGTCCTTGGCCCCTTCAGGGTATTTTCACAGAATGGAAAACAAAAAAAGCCTTCAACTATTAAAGTAATATAGACATGTCTCAAATTTGTATCAAACTAAAGACAGAGTATGATGGTCACAACCCCTACCTTTTTGGAACACCATGCCTCATCCTGCCACTGCATTGTGTGATCATCTAACTTCCATATTAGATCATCCCCTGTCCTCCAGTTGTTTTTTTCTTTGAGAATACCCTCTGTCCCCAATCTCTGCCTTGTGGGGTCACCTTCTGTATTCCAACATCTGCCTGGCAAGGTCACATCTTTCATCCAGGCAACACCCTTTCCTGATTATCCAGTTGCCTCTGATGCCTGATAGATGACATCCACATATGTACTCCTGTCTATGCTTGGTGGGATCAGACTGTGTATTATAACCTTTGCACTCTAACCTCTGCCTGGTGAAATCACAACCAGCAGCGGTCCCTTTCTTATTAGCTCCCTCTACTCTGCCCTCCAGTCTGTGCTCCTTGAGACCATCCTTTGTCCTCCACACACTGCCTGGAAAGCTCACCCTCTGTAATTATGCCTCTGTCTCATGGGATCCCCCTCTAGCAGGTGAGATCAGCCACTTTCCTCCAACTCCTGCACAGTGAAGTCCACCTCCACCCATTGAGGTTATAATCCAGCCATCTGCTTCCTAGCAAGATCACCCTATATACTGCAAGACTTGCCTTGTGAGAGTGTTGTTATCCTCCAAACCATGCAGAGTGAGATTGTTCTCTTTTCACTAACCCCTGCCTGGTTAGAGCACCCTCTCATCTCCAATCTCTCCCTGGTCAGAACATCCTCTATCCCCCAAACCATGCCTCAAAAGTTAACTCTGTGTTTGCTGACACCAGCATGGTGAGCTGAGCTCAACACCTGTCTTGAATCCTCTGCCATGTCAACCACCCTCTTCCCTGGGATATCATCGTCTGCAGGCTTTCAATTTGTTAATGACAGTTTCCTAGGTTTGCCAACATTGAAAGACTGGACTATTTTTAACTTTCTACTGGAATGTATTGGGCTGGTGAAGTACTATGGTAGATCACCACCGACTAATATGGACATGGTTTTTTATAATAAAATGAATGCCAAATGTTTGATGGCCGCCCCAAATGAGGATGTTTGAGGGCTACACATCTTCTGTCATCAGCTGTGTCTGGTAAGTTTATCCTTTGCTAAATCAACCTTTTTCTCATTCCTCTGCCTATTATTTTGTTTTTTGTATTTTCTTGACAATATAATCATCTTTCCTTATCGCTAGAATTTGTGTTTTCTTCCATGCTGAGGGAATATGTAATTTTGATAATTTGTGATTCGTAGGCCACCATTTAATTCAGAGTGCTACTTAATGTATCCGCAGAGGGAAAGGGGTGCTAACACATATCAATGCTAAGAGATGGAATGCAGGGGTATATAGGCATGCACAGGAGATAATAACCGTTCATCGTGGGTCAAAGTATACTCCTGGTTGTTCAAGTACACATCATTCAACCAATAGCTCCAATCAGGTTATGTTATAATTGCACATCTGAAGCATTATTCTTTGATGGCAGAGCAAGTCCTGAACCTAGCAGGTGAAATGGGTGGGATCCTGCTCGGATCCCTGTCTTAGATCATGAAGGCCCATTGGAAGAGGATTTTTTTTAACAGCAGTTTCAGAAAATTATTGTGATCTTATGTTACGCCACTCCACATGGGTGTAATGCTGGACTTGCATTTGTAGCTATTCCTGTCTCTACCCAGTGAGCTTCAGCTTCTAGAAGCAATGGTAAGTGTTGGTTCCTAACAAGCTGTCACTGCAACCGTATATACTACAATTCCCAGCACTCATGGGAAAAGCACAGACCATCAACATCTGAAACTACCTTCCTAAACAGAGCATGGTGTTTGAAAGCACTTGAAGGAGAACATTACAGAGTTGCAAGGTGTTGTCAGTCAGTAACCGGAGTGCACCACTCACCCACCAAGCAATCATGTTCTGTCATTCTTGTTGTCAATAGTCTTTCCGTCATGGCAACGCCATTTAAAGGTAAATAGTTTCAGTTTTCTGTCAGAGGAAGCTCGTAAAGTCCTGCTGATGTTTATGTAGTAGTTGTACTTGGTGCAGGGCTCTCAAATTTCCCATGGCCATATTTGGGGCTGGCCATCTAGGCCGGATTTAACTTTGAATTCTTGAAAATGTGCTTATCCTATATTTCAAATGGGAAGGAAAGATCTCCAGGTCCCAAAATCCAAAGGAAGAAGATCAGGACTGGATGACCTTCTAGCACATTGCCACGAAAAACTTGAGAGCTTGGTTGTTCCCTAGGGTACTGGCCCTAATAAGTCTAGTAGACATTGCAAAGAACATTATACATAATTATTTGTTCCACAAACAACCACTGTAATGCGATAAGACCAAGAGTAATATTGTGACCACTCACTGGTCTGGGCATTTTGCTAAGAATAATAAATGGTGTGCTTATATAGTGCTTCATGTAGGATGCATCCTGCTTCTAAGGATTGTTTTTATACCTTATAGTGTACTTGATTTATTGACCACAGAAGGATGAATGGTTAAGAAAGCCCTGCTGCTAAATTTGAACATCAAAGTGCAAACTATTCTCATGTCAGAGGCCAGCGCTTTACTAATCGGGGTGGCTCGCTATGACATATGGCTTGAATGTCCCCCTTTGGTGGTTACCACTCTAACTTTGAGGCTGAGTTGAAGCTTTTGTGAACATAGGTGTTGGACTGTGTATAGTTCTTAATCGTTTAACACTGCTATGAGGACTGTCTGGCATTTACATGATTGTTCAATTTGAATATTGCAACGAAATGCATTGAGTTCAATTAATATCTTGGAAGGCTACAAGAGGGCAGTTTCCATTTTACTTAAACGTATGGTAAATGAGGGTCTGGACCATTAAATGGTGTTGACTTTAGTGCTATGACCAGGGCCCACTTTCAGACTACACATCAGTCTCTCTCACACTCTCTCTCTGGTACTGTTAGGTGGGGGAATGTACACCCTGTCTGGCTCTAGAGGTGTGAGGGAACCCTGTATAAACATCAATAAGACTAAACAAAGACACATTAAGAAGGGTAGTTGCAATGCTGTGGCAGGTGGCATCATTAGATATCCTATTTTGTGTTGGCTCAAATGAAAGTAGAGCAGTTGTGATGCAGGCTCCACAATAATTTAAAATGGTGCACACAAGATTATTGCAGTGCAACCGCTACTGGTCTATGGAGTAGGTCAGTCTATTCTCACTTTTGTTTTGGTTGTCGCATTCTTATTTCTGAGCTGCATCTGTGATGATTGAGGGGTCAATGGGAGGGAAAAAAACAGACCTCCTACCATGTCAAGCACTACTTTCAGCCATCCAACGAACCATAAAACCAGACCTGCAAGAAACAATGCCTGTTACTCCATTCATCACAAGACTGCCTGTCCCATTCACCACAACTAGGGGTGTACTTGCACAAATGATTGTCTCGTCCCGGGCACCAATGAAAAAGTGTCACACAGTTGCAAATGCAAATTCACTCCTTTGGTGACAGACTGTTTGAATAGTTACCCAAGGGAGAGTTATTTTGATAAAATGTGATGCAAATTGTACAATGTAAAGAATATTTATTCAGAAAAAAATGTTCAAATCTACTAGCTGCATAGTGAAATAACTCATCAAACTGGCCCACATTGGTCAAAAAAGTGGCCCACTTTGATAATAAATGTGCCCACACTAGCATTTTGCCTTTTTGGCTCAGGCATTGCCCTATTGCCCTATAGGCCAGTCCGAGCCGGACCACAACCATGATGCAGGAACTGATAGACGTTCCAAAACCCAAGTAGAGCCTGCTAAGCCTCTTTGAATCTGAAAGCCTTATCGTGGAGCCCTGGGAAATGAATGGAAGCAACGTTGAACAACCCTACAACACTCATCCAAGCTGCTGAACCCACTCAGAAATGTCTGGTGCAAGATTCCTCCTGAGCAATGCACAGACTGTCTCCAAGCACTCCTCAGACATGTTTTACCTTCTCTCTGAGGAACAGTTAGAATTATTCTTTGTCATGGAAACTAGTCTCTCCGATGATCAGTTCCTGGTTATCTACGAGATTATCACATTAGTATTCAAGATCATATGAGGTCATTGCTACAATAGGAGCGGAGGTGGCATAGCTCTGGTACACAGAAACTCCTTCATAATCTCAACACACCCAATTGACATCATCCCATACTGTGAATTGCTAACTTGTGCATACTCCATAAATCCCACAGTTGCACTAAGCTTCCTCTTAATCTAAAGACCTTCCTCCTCCAGCCCACACTTGCTGCCAAAATCGATGATACCCTGCCAACCTGTCTGTAGATTCATAACTACCTATTATACAATTATACTTGGAGATTTTTACATTTGGCTCAAGAAAGACGACAGTGCTATTACACAGTTACTTGGACCGAACCTTGCTGCATTACACCTGAAATAGATGGTTAAGGGTCTCATCCACGTAGGTGGACACACTCTGGATGTCAATTCTTGTAATGAAAACATAACCGCTGTCTGCTTCCCATTTCACCTCCCCTAGGGAGATCACATATCTAGCTATCCTGTTCATAATATTCAAGGAGACTCCACTCCTTGCAGTACCTTCAAAAGGACAATCGGCAATGACCAGATCGTGGAAAGAAACGCACATCAAGTCCCTAACAGAAAGGCAAGAAGCAACCAAATATACTGTCTTTGCAGATGGATCAGCAACCACACTGGATTTACACTCAAGCAGATTTGCCTAAAATCAACAGTTATGCCTTTACAGGGCTGAAGTGCTCAAGGCAAAGAAATCACACTACTCCAAACACATTGATTTGACACGTCATAGAGAACGGGAAATGTATAAGATGATCAGATCATTCTAAAACCCAGACAGCCCAATCAAACCCATACCCTTACACAAGAGCTCTGTTTCCAGATTGCTGCACACTTCAAACAAAATATCTTTCACATCCAGGATCAGCCAGACAAGAAAGGATGCTCCCACCCAAATGCCACCAATGACATTCCAGCAACACCTCTCACTGCCTCTTCTCTATCAACTTTCTGCCATCAATACTACAGAGGACCTACAAGGTACCATTCAATCATGGAACTCACCAGCATCTTCTGATCTGAGGATCCATAGTCTCCCCAATCTTTACAAATCCATCATGAAATCTCCAGATTAATGCCCATCTTCCTATGCCTCCTCAATGACAGCATCAGCACAGGAAGAGTATCAGCTCAGTAGAAACCTAAATACATCAGATCTCTACCAAAAAGCCGAGAGCTAACCTATCTGACCCAGCCTGCTATCACCCGTTCTCAAACACCCCTTTCATTGGGAATATTTTGTTAACATTCATTTATGGTCAACTTCAGGATTTCATTTCAACAAACAACCTCCTGTATGAGGCACAGCATGGATTTAGACCTTCTAGGCATACAAAGTCGGCTATGTGCTCTATCAGGGATGTTCTTAAAAACAATGTGGATGAAAACTCAGAGAGTGAGCTCAGCCTGCTAGACATCTCAGCCACATTTGACATCATCAGCCATGGAATCCTCCTGCAAAATACTGAAAGATATTGGTATTAAAGAAACAGCTCCACATTGGATCACCTAATTCATCACAGGCAGAACGGAAACCAATAATATATTGAGCCCCTACAAATCCAGGCATTGCCCACTTACCTGTGGAGTACCCCAAGAATCCATATTGTCACGTCTAATTTTCAACATATACATGGCAATCCTACTAGACCTCATTAGTGGATCTCTTATTTCCTGCTACAAATATGTGGATGACACACACATATTCTACAAATATGTGACCCAACCATTAACCAAAAACTCCAGAAATAAGAACTGCCTGGCACAGGTGGACACTAGTGATGAGAGCAAACAGAGTAAACATCTTCACTAGCAAATGAGAACTGATGCTCTGCACTCCCACATGTTCCACAATCCCATGGTTCAGACAAAATGGACCCTTGCCCAATCATGTTGATCACAGTAAGGAATCTTTGAACCACAAGGGACAACAACCTCACTCTTGATCTGCAGATCACAGATATGGTCAGAAACGGTTTCTCCCAGTGGTGCTCGCTACACCACATCTTACCCTACTGAACATTCTCCCATTTTGGCTATGCCATAGTCTCTCTAATACTCTCCAAACTACACTATGCACAAAATGCAGTGTTAACGTCAAGGAGGGACCTCTTTTTCAGTTCGGGTGACAAAACTGTGGAAAACCCTACCCAAAGGTCTTCACTTGGAAGTAATCCACCTAACCTTAAGGAAACTGCTCAAATCCCTGGCTTTTGAACCAACCACTTTCAAAGAAATGAAAAATAAAAAGTGGGAAACCAATTTTATTTTTGGTTACCTCTGCTTATTGACACTGGTCTGCACCTGAATCGCAGTAAAATATACAATCAATAGCCAGAAAATGACAACACACTAACTCCCCTCTGCCTCTCAATCCCCCCTCTTTCCTCAACCATCTCTTCACTACTAAAATCTTGCATCCTTACATTTCCCTCAGATGACTGACCATGTCTAGTGTACGTAACAAACTCAGACACTATTTCTATTCTAGCAACAACCATGCTGTCATTGTTTGCACTCCACAAGCCGGGCTTGCACATAAAGATAACCTGCCCAGTCTGTGCCCACCACAAACACCATAGAGATGTTCATATCGACAAACAGGTAACATGCACTTCCGACCTGCATCCTTCAACACCAAATGTTTCTGCATCTGCCTTTCCTCTATCTGCTTTACAGAACCTGCCGTCCTTTCCTACAGAGCAATACGCAGCAAGGACAATATTATTGGCAGAAGGCTAATATGTAAGACCACTTTACATTACATTACATATTGAACAATCAAATTTAAGGGACCCCAAGAGTAAATGTAAGGGGTAAATAATGTCATCTTTATTTATATGTGTCCCAACAGGAAAAAGGATTTAAAGAATATCAGTACAACCAGGTAACTGAATTCTGTCTCTCTGTATGAGCAAATACCTCCAACCACACTCTTAAATAAGTGTGTGATGTATATTTCTATTTGTAACAAACAAACATTTTGTGTTTTCAAACCGAAGGTACATTAATTCATACACCATATTGTATTAAGAAGCATACACAACTTGATGATCTAAAACATAATTTGTATCACAATTTTTTAAGACAATTCAACAAATAAATTCAATTTACTGAAATAAAGGCCAAAACAAAACACATTTTGTGAAGGAAAGATTAACACAAAGTGAAAAAACCTCATTTCATATAATTGAGCTGTTATTTTATCATTTATAACATATCTGAGAATACAAAAGAACCACCGAATAATTACATCTATTGCTAGATGGTATGAGGTATTCAGGCTTTTCCCAGTACATATGTATGGAATTTGCTGATTGCGCATTGCATTTGGGGCAGGATGCATGCCGTGTGGGGTCAAACTTGGAGATTTTGTTCGGGGTGATGTGCAGGTGATTTAATATTTTGAATTGTATTAGTCTGAAATTGGAGTTGATCGATATTGACTTTGTCTATTGGCAATACTTGGCCCATTGAGATTCCTCTATGGTGACATCAAGATCCTGTTCCCACCTCTGTTTCACTGCATTTTTGGATATGGTATGAGATTGGGTCGTCCTATACAGACTAGAGACAGTGCCCGTAAAGCCCTCCTGCGACATGACTGCAGTTAAGAACTTGTGTGTAGAGGGCGCTTCGGGCAATGAGGGCCCCTTCTGTTTACAGGCTGCCTTCATGCGATAGTATTGCAATCTAGTGGTAAAACTCTTTCCTAATTTATTTTGTACCACCGCTAATGACGCAAATCTACCCTCCGGGTACAGGTCCCCTAGTTGCATCTCCTTGTTAGGGTCCCATTTATGTTATAAAGTCGTATCAAAAGTGGGCTCTAGGTCTGGGTAGTGCCAAAGGGATAAGAACGGACAGTATGGGTTCCCACCCTGTCGAATAGTTTGGACCAGGCACTACTAGTTTTCAACATCTCTCTCATACAAAACAAAAGGTTTGTAGTTGTAAATAACATTTTAGTGTCTTCATTTACATCAAAGAGGCTATGGAATGGCAAAAAAGCAAAAAAAGTGATTTCAACATTTTTTAGAAATGTGAAAAGACTATTTTGTGGCCCGTCACTCCCAACTGAAAAGTCAAAAAAATGGATGGCCCAATATGCAAAACATGCATTTAATGTCCAAACAATGCATGACACACGGCACGCAGTTTCTAGGTGAAAATAATGTGGTATAAGCTGCTTTATTTCCATCAAAGAGACCATGCAAGTGAATGGTCAGGGTACTAGGTAAAAAGTGTAAAAACATCAAAAGACAATTTATGTCTGGTTTTACAAGGATTTGATATGTGTAATGAAGATGTTTTTCAGCGAAATTTGCATGTTTTGTGTCTTTGCTCCCAGAAAATAGGCCACATCATTACATGGCCATATCAGAAAAACGTATTTAAAAACAAAACTGCCACACCAGTGGTCTTAAAATGATATCTAATGTATATTCAGCCCATTTTCAGGTGAAACAGCTGTAGTACAGGTGAACAGGCCATGAAAACGGATGTTCTAATTTACATATAATATAAAAGACCACACAAACATCACTGCTTCTGTTGCACAATGCAAATATGTCTGCACAAACGTATGTGTGTTTTTATTCCCAGCAAAAATGAAAGGGGCCCCTAGGGGTCCCTAACGTCTATGGAAACAAGGCGAGTCACCACACACGATAGATACGCCAGACACGAGGTTGTATTCCCAAAGCTAGGGTTTATTGCAAAGCAAAAGTCTCAGTTGGCCAACTCGGTCTCATGCCCCGCGACGTGTATCTCTAGACCTCGAGGGACGCAAGAGAGTGAATTACGTACATCAGTTACATATATACAAAATGCATATCAAACAATCAGCCATGACATGTTTAACATCCCCCCTTTATTGGGTTTCTTTGAACTTGGTGTGATGATGGACATCTCCGACAACTATGACACCTTCAAACATCTATTCTAGTAACAATTTGCAATTTGTGAGTGCGGAGGCATCTTTCAGTTGTTGAATAGAAAACAGTGCTTCTGTTCTTGAAAGCGAGCTACATACGGGGGGGGGAAGAGTTGCATTCCAAACCTTGCTATCTATTAGGTGCTATTCGTGTCCTGGGAGCCGACACGCTCTAGCGGGCTCAGCAAAGGGGGGCCGAAAGAAAAGCTTAATTCAAGCCTTTAGCTACATTATTCTAACATATTCTACCATATAACGAGACTGGCTGGCAGCTGCGAAATGATTAAATGCCCTGTAGCTCTGCTTCAAGGCTACATTCAGGAGGGAGCCGGGCATTCTTCCTGGCACTGCCTATGTTTGTGTTTCAACAAACTCTTGTTATTCTCCCGGCCCTGCGGCCTTGTCCTTTTTACGTGCAGACAACAATGTTTTACAGTCGAGCAGTGTAAGCGGAAAATATGCTGCGAAGCAATAGGAACAGAAAGCAATGGTTAGAAAACAAAATGGCGATTCTTGTTACATCAAAATGGCCGTTCAGTGGCAAACTTGAAAACCTATATTCTGTCATATCGTGCATGAGACGGTTGGCCCACAGCCACCAAAATACGTTTGCGGTCACACAGTAGAGGTGTCCATTTTTCTAGACTGACAAAAAGAACAAAAAATCCACATAGACAAAACGCGGTAAAAAGGTATAAACTGCTGTTCAGGTGATTTCTATTGTATAATGAAGACCTTTTAGGAAATAAATAGCATTCCATGTGCCTTCACTCTCAGCAGAGAGGCCATTAAAACAAATGTTCAAATAGGGACACATTGTTTAAAAGTCAATACTAACAACCACTGTTATTAAAATCATCTTTAGTAATCAGGACGTGTTTAGCTGAAAATGCCATCTTTTGAGACTTCACTTCCAGCAAAGATGCCACAACACCTAATGCTCAAAATGTGCACAACGAGTTTAAAGTCAAAATGAATATTGCTACTCACCTTAAGATGATCTCAAATACATAATCGACAGGTTTTCAGGCAAACATAGTTATATTGGTGGCTTCATTCCCAGCAAAGAGACAAAGGAAACAAATGGTTAGCATGAATTGTAGCTTATCATTCAAAGGCCCTTAGGTGATCTCAGACTCTTCGGGGAATGGATGGACAGACACAGTGTTGAAGGCATGTTAGTAGAGCACACATGGAAACCATTGTGCGGATGCAGTACAGGGAGTGGGCAAAGAGAAAGGTGAACCGGAAAGACACAAGCACATGATCTGAAGTGATTATAGTGGGCAGTGTACAGTGCTGCAGAAGCTCCACGGCCTGGCAGCGTCTTCCTGAAAGGAAGACATTAAGGAGGACCCCCAAAGAGAATACTAAATGCACAAGAAGGCCCAAAGAGCACACAAACTCTCTCAGTCATATAGGTCACCCATCAACCGCAAGCACACTTGCCTTTAGACAAGATAATATTAATGTATGTTGTTTTATTTTGCACTTCATGCTGTATTGCTTCTGCTGTAAAAGATCACGACAACCACAATGCTCTACACACGTGGCCGGGCTGGGCTGGGCACAACAAGGTGGCAAGGGATGTAAATCCACTTGGCTTATAGCTGGAGCCATGGAGCATGCAGGGCAACGCTTCAGTGAAGTGATGCACCAGAGTGACTACAGATACCTGAGGGTTCGTAGCGCTATATAAATGCTAAATTAAAATGATTATTAGTAACTCAAACATAGTGCATCAATGAAGAGTGACAGCTGCAGTCGTCAATACTTTATTAGCCACTGGCAAAGCTCTGGGCTAATCACCTGAACATCAGTTCATTTTTCACCCTGCCCTGCCATTACAGAAGGGGACAGATGATAATCTGGATGCTTGCCCAGAGCAATGCTAGTGATTATGATGAATTAAATATCTTCCAGCCATCAAACTCCAGTTCTGCTTATTTCGCTCTGATTGGCTAGGTACGCCCAGACATGGTGTCGAGGCTGTTGTGCACAGACACACAGACTACACTTCACTGATGATACCCAGTTTGGCAAAAACCTGTATGGGATTGCTTGTAGCCTGGTGCATGAGGGATGAGGCCTAGTGGTTTAGTCTCACTGCCCCTTTTGATATGGAGCCAAGCCTGATTTGCATATGGCCTTTCACCTTCTTTAATGTCATAGCAAGCTGAAATGCGATGGCATGTAGGACTTCCCAGAGCAATGCCACTTGTTATAATTAATTCAAAACCTTACAGCAATCATCCTTGCCTTTTCTTGACACACATTTTACACGCTGACAGGAACGTTTTCAGAGGGGCTCAGCTGTTACTCCAAGCAGATGTATGCTTTAAGCATCCTTGCAAGGTTACCAGAAGACTCCATGTCACTGGGGACACATTATAGCAGTGTTGTGCTTTGCGTACACTTTCATTTGAGCACATTGTATTCAATTCAGTTGACCCCAGACAACTCCCACAATTCAATTAATGGGGAGATGAAAGCCCAGGGCAGAGCATGGTCTCTCTGATGACAGGAGACATCTGATAACCTTACCTCCGGCCTGGATCTTAGAGGAACGTATCCTTACATTCTACAAACGGTCAGATGTGCATCACTCTGAGGTTTGTCAGATAATTATCATTTTGTTCAAAGGAATAGGAACAATCTGAGCTGTTAGAGAGGAGGCATAATATAATCAAGAAACAGGAGTACTGCATGTCCACACTTCAATGTACACTTAGACACAGCTGCAACGTTGAAAAGAGAGAAACAGAAATGCAATCATTTCATTTCGTTGATTTGTTGTATATGTGTTTGACTTTGAGATGTGTAGTAAGCACCTGACATACTGGGCCACACTTAAGGTTACAGGGGGGATAGTGTTCTCCAAAACTAAAGCTGCATCACTTTTCGTTTCTTTGCCATGGCAACTGCATCTTTACAGCACGTTCTGGACAGTGCAAGTGGGTCCTCCTTAGCTAATGAATGCAGAGCTGAGGCCGGGTTCTTCCAGGCCATGAAAAGAATGTGTGGGTCATTTCTGTTCTATTTATTAAAGAGCGTGATTCACAGTTTGGCAATGAGTGCAGAGAAAGGGAAAGTCTGCCAGTGGAGGAGAGCAACTTAGAGGGAACACTGGGTCAGAGCGATAACAAGCACAATCGTGGATAATGAGATCCTGTTTGAAGATTGCCTTACTCACTATTCGAGGGATACATACCAAAAAGAAGGACAAATGGCAAATGCTAATGTATACGTCATGATTACATTATTTATTTATTTTAAATTGATAATACCGGCAGGGATGGTTTACTGAATAGTAGACGCAGGCAAGTCAAAGTTTAATGGTAGCTTACAAATAATAGCCACAGACATACATGTTGTACAGGAAAAGAGAACTGTGTGTGTAATATAACCCTTTTTAAGTTTAGTTTGGCAGTAGATATATTCCCTGGTGCATCTGCAAACAAAATTCCTTCTCGGGCTCTTCACTCATCCGCCTCCAACTCCCTCAGGGTCAGTCACTTCTCCAAGCAACGAGTTGCTTTCTTCTGCTGGGGCTTCCCTCTGGAACAGCCTCCCTGCCTCCCTGAAACTTGAGGAGAACCATCTCAGGTTCCAGAAGCACCTCAAAACCTTTCTCTTCGCTTCTGCTCTGTCTTCTCCTCTCCCCTGCTGACCTCCAGAATGGGATACAAAAAATGATGCTTTAGAAACATTAAGCGCATTAAACCATTACCAAATGAAGAATCCAAGTGATCCATACCCATATACCCTGAAGCTCTGCTTTTCGACTGCTCAGCATGCATCCTAACTGTTTGAACACCACCCCATCTGTGCCCCCTTGTGACTGTCTTTTTTTAATATAATGGTTTTGTAGCTTGAAACTGAAACTGCACTGGTTACCTGGCCACCGTCTCATCTCAGGCCCAGGTCCCTCCCCTGCCAGTTTCACACACCCGCACTGCCTGCCTGGCAACCCACGCACTCAGAGACTGTTTTCTGTATCTCTACAGTCCCACCACCAGCACTTGACACCCGATGTCTGCACTTACCTTGCACTTGCCACCTGCTGGCCGTTACTTATATTTATTGTTGTTATTCTATTCCCATGTTCTGCACTCTCCCTTCCCCTCCCCCCTGCACTTTTCCCCTTCCGCCTTCCCATGCACTTGCACGATCGGAATACACCTGGCCTAGTAGGATCGTTGTCTGTCCTCCTTTTGTGCCCCCTCGCCTCGTCGCGCCTTGAAATACTTGTGTATAGGTGCGTTATAAATGCCTTATCATATCATATCACCTCATATCATATCATAAGACATGTGGAAGTTAAATGACAGATGAGTTAAACTGTTCTAAAAGCATACCTGAGTATTCTTTTATATTTATACTCTATATATGCTTTATGTTTTGTTATGTTGCCTTTTCTATACCAGCGCACAATGCAGTATCTTTACTGAGAGTGAGAGGAGGGGACCACTCCTGGATTCCCCAGCTGTAAATGAAAAAGTAACAATCAATCCAAAATAATGTAAAACATAAATTCGATAGATAGTCAATGGCCCTCATTACAACCTTGGCGGAGGACCATGGTGCTATTAGCACCATGGTCCATGCCGCTAAGGTTACGATTCCGCCATGGTGGATGGCGGAATTACCGCCCCATTCCAAGGCTAGTGGGGCGGTAATTCCCCATTCACCATTTGCCCTTCCCCATTCCCATTTTTGCCCCCATAGGGCATAATGGGAATGGGGAAGGCGCTAATTACGGCACCGTAAATTACGGTGCCGTAATTAGCTCCAAAGTCCCTTTGCGGGTTGGATTTTTAACGCCTGCTAAAAGCAGGCGTTAAACACCAACCCGCAAAGGGACACTTGTAATCAGGCATTAAGGGTTAACGGCGCCGACGGTGCCGTTAAACCCTTAACGCCTGAGTTGTAATGAGGGCAAATGAGTGGTCAATAAATAATTCCACACATCAAAATGTGCTCAAAAGTTCTGTCTGTAACCTTCATAAAGATAAGCAAATAAATAACTCTTCTCCCAATTACTGGGATGTTGCCGATAAAACCCAACTTTAAACATTAAAATATATATCAATGCAGTTCTTAAATATTCAGACCAACTATGCAAGTATATCTCCCAGTAGGGAGTTGGCATAGAGCAGTGTGAGCAATGGTAAAGAATTCGCTTATAATCCTCCTGCACAGTTTCTTTTATTATAATTCTCCCTCTATGTTCCCTTTAGTTAAATCCCTATGCAGGCAGTCCATGCACAATTCTATTTATACAATAGGGTGCTTTCTCCGGAATTAAATATACTTTTAATTGTGTCCTGAACAATCTTACACAATCCTACACGTATAGGTATGTGCTAACTAATTGTATCTGCAGACTACAACCCTCCCACCCATACAAGCAACAGAAATCTGAGGAAACCCCCATACAATGATAAATACAAGTTACAAAGTTAATGCACGCTTGCTTACATGTCCTACTTTGGTGACTGATTGAAGGATTCGTTGTGTAGCACTGCGCTGCACTGGCTGATGGATTAGCCTTCAATGCCTTGAGCTATGTTAATGGCATTGGAGGCTGGTGGGGGTGGGACAGTTTACTGGCAATGTACCTTCCAGCCTCTACTCTGCTGACATGTAGTTCTGACTGACATCCAAGTGGAACGATGGTGGTTAATACATGTGCATAGCCTGCCATGGCCAAAACAAAGGAGGTGATGGCTGGAAGGCTTATAATTATAGTAAACTCTGGCATCACTCTGGGCAACCCTCCAGACCATGGGTCTTCACATGAAAAGCCATTACAGAAAGGGAAAATACCATATGCAAATCCTGTTTGTTCCCACACAAAAGGGGTAGCCCAATCTGAATGAGACCACACGTGAGGTGTAGTTTGGGTCTCTAGGTCTGAGGAGTTGGCGAGGCTAGCATGGTTGTTTGGGAAACTCTTTTGTAGCTTGAGGTTTTCAGTCACAGTCTACCTTCTGAAGCAGTGGTGCAGAGATGCTGCCTTCCTGAATCGCACCATCAGTAGTGGTGATTTAGAACAGTATTTTCCTTTATGGTGAGATTGTGCACGGGGTAGATATTGGGACTTCTGACATGTTCTTTTCTTTTATCTCTAACCCTCTTCATCTCTACCCCTGAGAGGATCTCAAATCAGAAGTTAATTGTATTCCAAGTATCTTTTTTCCTGTGTTTAAGAAAGCAGGGGCCTCTTTTTGGGTACATGTAGGCCGAAGCTCTTGGCTCGCAATTAGAGCTGCTAACATACCATTCCTTCTAAACTGGGCAGTGATGATGTGAGAGGAAGATGGACCAAACACCAGGTTGAGAGCTTGTAATGCAGGCTGGAATGTACTTTTGTTTCTTAGTTAGAACTGGCAGTGCAGGAGTGTTTTTTTCTTTTTGAAGACTCCAGTGAGCAGAGCTCACACTGGCAATCTGCAGAGACAAGGCCTTTAGCAGGTGGACAGGCCAACCCTTGAATGTATCAGTGCTTAGGGAACCATGGGGTAATGTTGTCTCTGTTTATTCTCTATAAGGAGAAGCTGAATGCTTGCAAAAACTATTTTGGTGTGGAGAACTGGCCTGGGTGTGGAGAGTGTCTTTTTTGCAATGCACATCAGCCATGGATACTGTCATTTAGGTGGTCTTGCTTTCTTTGTCCTTTTCAATTGCAAGGAACTCCAGATGCAGCAGAGGATTCTGGTTACCATTCCTGCAGTCAGGACCACACTGCTTAGTGCATGATCATGATGTGGAGCATGAATGTTGCAGTAGGCAGGTCACAGGCCTCTAGTCTCTTCATTTGGGAGAGATGGAAGCAGCAACCCTGAATGGCATTCTAAACATCAGAGCAATTTCTTCATTTCATTTAGGGCGCACCATCACAGGGATGTTGGGGTCTGTGGGCACCCATAAGTGGGTCTGGAAAAATGCGGGTATTATTTTATTTTTCGTGCACTAGACATCAGGGCCTGGAATACTGAATGGCACCTGCACACGGCTCTGGAGTGCCATAGTCACAGGAGGTCTTATTATCTTCTTTTCCCGGGCTGCTAAGATGTCTGTGGTCCTGGACCTTCTTACATGGTGGCAGGTACTAGACAACATTCTCAGGGGCAGAATGTGGGTTGGGCGGTTCGTCCTGATCCATGGTTGTCTTAGAAGTTATCTTCTTCTTCACCCTTTTGTTCTTTAAAGAACATCCCAGTACAAAATATGGCTATGGGGGAACAACAAGCCTAGGCCGGGCAGTGATGAGATTTACAGGGACAGTTAAGGACAGCAGTCCTTCTTCTTGGGGGTCCCCTTAGCTTTCACAATTTGGTAGGTATTCCCTTACTAGGGAAGCTAGAGGGCCTGAACTAATTTGTCTGTCCCCAGTAGGGTGACACATTTTCTCTCAGATTAGGTCAGTTAAAGACACCTTTGTCCCCCTTCAGCAGTACACCAAAGGTGGGCATTAGATAAAGTGCCCATTCAGATAAGTCAGTTCAAAATCTAAAATTATGCCTATGTTTACATTTGTATTTCAGGTAAGCAATGCTTTATGACATAGGTACCTTACTCAGTTTACAATAAACATCTGGTAATGTATTACAGTTAGAAACATAACAAGAGTTGTGTGGCACTGTAAAACACAGCTAATTCTGTTCAACCTGTGACATCTCTTACTTTAACAGTGTATGTACCAAATACAATAAAATGCTTTATTATTAAAATGTATCTTGGTCATCATGTTACATTGAAATGAAAAAGTGCTAACACAAAATACATTTGTCAAGACATTAGGTTATCATTTTATGTTGGGTTACAGCCACTCTCTCCTCTGGAAAATCTTTGTTCATTGAGGTTACATTTCACTTCTGGGGTTTAGGACACACAGGGGAACAATTGTGCAAGAAGGTGACACCATGCAGGATGGTACAGAAGTGTGTTTGGTTAGATGGCATAGTACAGGTGGCTAAACTAATGGGTGTACCCTATCTTGCCACTTCACACTCACGCCCAGGAGTGTTATAACAGGCCTTAAACCCCAGTGAGATATGCATGGCACAGGTGGTGGCTTTGGAGGAGGCTTTAAGGAGGCAGATGAGTCCAGGCATGGATCCAGAGGCTGGTCTTGTCTTTTGGAACCATATCAGTAGCCTAGAGGTTGTCTTCACTGGCAAGATCTGAGATTACAATGGCTGGCAATGAAACTTCTATGTCTCCAATTGTGTATTCTAAATGTATGCTGGGCTCAATTCAGTTGTCAGACCTTGATTCTGACCAAATAAACTAATAATATTCTTCAGGATTGATGGGGTCTGTATTGTTAGTGTAAATCTTCTGGGTTCATTTCATGCACTACCCTCACCAATGTGTCTGCATGCACTGTAAAACTATTCTGATAATTCTTTGGCTTCCGTCTCCAAGTTTAAGTGCATTCCTTCACCCGAATTCTCTGTGCAGCAGCGTTCTAGGACAAGTTGTTACTTCAGCAGCTTTTGGTCCTATTTCCATGTTGCCATTTAGTTTTAGGAGTTGGTTCTGGGGCAGTGTTTTGCTTAGAAAGGCCCTTCCTTCTTCACTTAATGAAAAAACAGGCAAACGAGGGAGCTGGTGGTATATATTGCCCTGTTCAAACTCCCACCAGCATATTGTTTTACCCTTCTTTACCTAAAGGTCTGAAGAGAACACAATCAGTCCCAGGTATTAGAAGTGTGTCTGGCATTGTACCGCCTCTTATTGTTTTCATCGTTCTTCTCAGCAGTTGCTTGTGCTAAATGATGAGCTTGGACAAATGAGTGCTGTAGGTCTCTCACACATTTCTTGTAATTCTCTGTGTCTGCCCCATTCGGGGAGACTTCAAATAATAGATCTATTGAAAGATAAGTGACCCTCCAGAACACGAGGCAAGCAGAGAGTCATTAGTGCTGCAACTATAAGCATGAACCAAAGTAGTGATGTTTTAACTCCATATGGACTTTTCTTTGACTTTCAGGGTGCGCTACATTTCCAAGAGTGTGTGGTTGAATTGCTTGTCTCCCTGTGGGTGATAAGAGGACATTTCTTCACCCAAATGTTTAGCGTCATCATTAGTCTGATTAAGCAGAACACAAAGTGAGCTCCTTGATATGAGTGACATATTTAACAAGGAATTTCTCCCAAAGGACCTCAGCAAAAGCTAGGATTTTCCTGCCCTTTGTGGGGTAGCTCTGGGGCATCTGACATAGTGATCTATGATGACCAAGATGTTTTAAAATCTGCTGCTGTCCAGTTCTAGGCACCAAAAGTCCACACATACTAGGTCCTTTGGTTGATAGCTTTGTAGAAGTTGCAAAACAGTTGCAGGATGGATGGCTGACTTCCTGGTAATGCAGTGGGTGCAGATCTTACACCAATCTTCCATGTCCCGGGCCAGCCTTGGCCAGAGGAATCAGATTCTCGTCAAAGCTTGTGTGTGCTAGACTACAAATTGGCTATGCTGATCAAGGAAGTGCATGATGAGTGGATTGGTGGAGCTGGTGAGAGAGCAAGAGGCAATTTAAAGCTGGTCTTAGGTTGTACCCTCCTTATAGAGAATACTTTCCTTGAGCACCATGACTTCTACTTGTTGGCAAACATGCATTGGTCTGTGCTTTCATTGATGTTAGGGGATACTTCAGACCCATTCCCTTTCATCTTCAGGACTTCACCTATGGTAGGGTCAACATGTTGAGCATTGTGCAGATCATTTCTGGTTAGAGGTGGTAACTGTGGGATGATCAGGCTGGTGTCATCACAATATTCTAAATCAGCTTCAACAGCAGTCTCCCAAGACAATCCATCAGCTGAGCATGGTCTGGATGGTAGTATTCCTTAACTACACAGACTGCCTGGAATTCTGCTGCTCGGATTCCATCACAGTCCTGGGGTGTCTACTCCCTTAGGAGAATGAGACCAACGGGACAGTGCATTACCCTCATTGTTGCTGACCACTGGCAGATACACCAGTTTAAGGTTTTTGGCTGATAGGGCATAGGAGGATTGTTGTCTGTCCATACTCTGATTATTGCCATATCGAGTGAATAATGTAGCTTTTTAGTTGCAGCCCTGTTAAGACAAGGCATTCCAGCTTGTCCGCTGAGTAGTATCTTTCTGGTGCATGGAGCTGGTTACCGGTGAAGGAAACTGGTTATGTGGTGTATTGACTCCCCTGGTACAGTAGTGCACCTAGGGCCGACATATATGTGAAGGATATAGGACAGCTGGAATCAAAATAGGACATTTCTGGAGCCTTGGCAAGTGTCTCCTTCAATTTGGCAAAACTGTGGTTGCATTAGCTGGTCCATTACTGACCAAAGGACTCTTAAAGATGGTAGAGTGAATCACACCTTGTTTTTGGCAGTGGGCGACTCTTCTGTGGAGGAGGATTGCCTTTGTTGAGATGATCAGTGAATGGGTTATGGTGTCAACTCCAGGCACAGACTAATTACAGAAGCCAAGGAAACTCTGCAACTTAGTTTCTATCACATGGACCAAGTATGTAATGCTGTGATCTTTACAGGATCCATTCAGATGCCTTCTTCTGATACCACATGTCGAATGTATTTCATGCAAGCCCTGCAGAACTGGCACTTTCCCATTGATACATTTTGAACCCGATGACAGAGAAAATCTGGGACATTGAACTTTTAGACCAGCACCACCTACTGGCTCATATCATTCCTGGAGTGCTCACCAGAAATGGATGGTGGTTGGGGCCCTTAAAATGGCTTAAAGTAGCCTCATGAACTAGTAAAAACCTAATGAGCAGATTAATAAAGTCTTGTATTGTTCTTCAGGACTCATAGGGCCTCATTACACGGTAGGCGGTAACCATGGCGCTATTAGCGCCATGGTTGCCACCGGTATTTTACTGTGTCCGCCTTGGTGGATGGCGGAATTACCGCCCTACTCCAAGGTGAGCGGGGGCGGTAATTCCCCATTCACCAAGGCCCTTCCCCATTCCCATTTTTGCCCCATAGGGCATAATGGGAATGGGAAAGGCGCTAATTACGGTACCGCAAATTGCGGTACCGTAATTAGCACCAAGGTCCCTTTGCGGGTTCGTTTTTTAACACCTGCTAAAAGCAGGCGTTAAAGTACCAACCCGCAAAGGGACCTCGTAATAAGGCGGTAAGGGTTAACTGTCACCGGTAGCATTACCGGTGACCGTTAACCCTTACCGCCTTCCGTGTAATGAGGCCCATAGATATTTGATAGTAGACCCTCCCCAAATCCAAACAGTTAACTATTGGCTCCCAGTCAGATAATCCAGGCAATCGTTGACAAGCAGGGTGCTGTACTGGTCAAGGATGATCTGACTTTTGAGACTGTGGTAATCAATGCACAACCGTACATCATTATTCAGCAGTGTTCACACTGGGAATCTGCAAGAATGAGGGGTTGAGCAGGTGGACAGAAGTTACTGTTTCAGTGTACCCCCCTTTAATGTAAGAGTGCTTTCCCTGCTCCCATGCGGGCAGTTTTGTATCTTATTTATAAATATAAAAGTGAACATTTGTGGATGTGTGGGTTTGTGCCTTTGCATATGTTCACAATTCCACACTGTTTCACCAATCACCACCAAAGTTTGCACAGTCACCAGTTGGGAACCTCTGGACATTACTGGCTACATGACATCTGGAAACTCAACCCGTTTCCACGGAATTCAGCAAAAGTGCAAATTTGGGTGTGGATTTGTGGCTTCGTGTATGTTCCCTATACAATTCCACATTGTTTCACAAATCTGCACCAAATTTTGCATAGTTATCTGTTAGGACCCTCTGGACATTACTGGCAACATGACATTTGGGCACCCCAACCCATTCCTTGGGGTTCAGCACGAGTCAAAATGTGTTTGCGGGTTTGTGGCTTGGCAAAGCGTTGTTCATTATACAACTCCACCCCTTTTCACCAATCTGCACCAAATTGTGTATAGTTAGTTACCTGTTAGGACCCTCCAGACATTACTAGCTATATGACATTTGGACACCCCACTGCTTTCCCCTGATTTCAGCAACAGTAAAAATCTGTGGGTTTGTGGCCCGCCGACAAAGCTGTAAACCATGTTCACCGGGAAGGAAAACAAAAAATGTATGAGAGGTGAATGGACCTGGGGGCAAACCTGAAGAAAGGCGCATTCCAGAAGTATCCAAATGTTTGCTGCATCAGGTGAAATTACTTTCCAGAGGACTTTTGCAAGCCCTGCAGAACTGGCACTTTCCCAGTGATACATTTTGAACCTGATGACACAGAGGATCTGTGAAATTGACCATGTAGACCAGCATCTCCTGCTGGCTCATATCATTCATGGTGTGCTAACCAAATTGGATGGTGACTGAGGCTCCTGAAATGCCTTGAGGTAGCCTCATGAACTAGCAAAACCTAGTGAGCATATTAATAAAGTCTTGTATTGATCTTCAGGACTCATGGATATTTGATAGTAGACCCTCCTCAAATCCAAAACAGTTAACTATTGGCTCACAGTCAGATAATCCAGGCACTCGTTGACAAGCAGAGACTTCTCAACTGGTCCGGGTTGATCTGACTTTTGAGACTGTGGTAATCAATGCACAACCGTACATCATTATTCAGCTGTGCCCAATGTCTCTTTATGTGGACTGCTGTGCCCAGTGCTCACAGTGGGAATCTGCAAGGATGAGGGCTTGAGCAGGTGGACAGAACTTACTATTTCAGTGTTCCTCCCTTAAATCTAGGAGTGCTTTCCCTGGTACCTGGGGCAGTTTTGTATTTTACCTATGAATATAAAAGTGAACATTTCTGGATTTTTGGGTGTGTGGATTCACGTATGTTCCCTATAAAATTTCACCAATCTGCACCAAAATTTGGACAGTCAACTGTTGGGACCCTCTAAACATTACTTGCTACATGACATCTTGAAACCCCACTCTTTTCCCTGGAATTCAGCAAAAGTGCAAATGTGGGTGTGGGTTTGTGGCTTTGTGTATGTTCCCTATACAATTCCACACAGTTTCACCAATCTGCACCACATTTTGCATAGTTATCTATTAGGTCCCTCTGAAAATTACTAGCTATATGGCATTTGGACACCCCACCCCTTTCCCTGGATTTCATCAAAAGTAAAAATGTGTGGGTTTGTGGCCTGCCACCATGTTCACCGGGAAGGGAAACAAAAAATGTTGTTTATAAACAAGCCCTACATAGAACATGTACTTTAGTGATATTGAACTGTAGGACCATAGTTAGATGGCACCATTGCCAACATGTCACTGATCATGCAGCTCAGGAATCTCCATGTTGTTCTCATGTAACAATAACCAAGGCACCACCGGGTATATCAGCTAGTCTTTCTATATAAGCAATACTCAAACTCTCAAAGGATTATTTGTCTATTTCCTCATGCATTGGATGAGGGACTGGCATTGGCATCTGTGGAGTTTTTTCCAAATGCACACATAGTTCCTAGCACTAAGGTTTTGCTGTCTCTTTTCCTACTCATCTGCAGGCAATGCTGGATGCTGCAGAGGAGGCAAGGGGCCAATTCTTCTGTCAGGACCTCACTAGTTAGTGCATGGATCATAAATGTGGAGAGCGGCCTGCGAAGCAAGCGGGCAATAGGTCTATTTTCACTTCAGCTGAGTGATCCATAAGCAGCAAACCTAAACATCTGAATAGCAATTTTTCTTTCTTTTAGGCTACACCTTTGAAGGGATGCTGGGGGCTGCAAGGATTGTTAGGTGGCTGCAGAGCATAATGGGATTAACTTCAATTCCTTGCACTAGCAGACACAGCATGAGTCACAAAGTGGCACTGATGGGAAGGGGACCCCTGTCGTCCTAGGTGGGTGGTGTCTAACAGGGTTTTCTCCAGAGACAGTCCTAACCCAGAGGTGGGGTGTGGGTGTTGGGAGGGCTTTAGTCCCTGGCCCTTCTACTTGTGCTTACATGTCTGACATAAGTACCACTTATTATAGCCTCATGTCTGTACTGCACAATGCTAGCCAGTTGATCAAGATCCAGGCTGCACAGTAGTGGAAGGAAGAATGAACAGCCTGCCTCGTAGAAAGACAGTCGAGAGCTGCTTGGCCGCAGAGCAATCTGCACTGCCAACTGGAAAAACAGCGCATGGAAAATGTCTCGGGCAGCAGCAAAATGAAGAGTGATCTCCTCATTATATCAGTGATCTCATTAAGCTGAACCGTAGTGCAGTTCCCCAGTCAAACCAGCATCTCACACACACCAGAATGCCTTTACACTAACTTGGATATTGAACTTGATTCTCAGTACAGCGGACCGACAGTTACTAGAGTGGTGGACTTGTGTTCCAGAAAGAGGCACGAGTTAAGACACTTTCATGCTTTTGCTCACATTTGACACCTTCCCTAGGGAAAGGAAAGCCAGTGGTTGGCCCATATAACCAGGTGAGGGGTAAAGCCAATGGAGAACACAGGGGTTGTATAATAAGGGGGGCAGGACAAAGGAGGGTGTGGGTTATTCAGGTGACGTCAAAGGAGGAGGAACAACATACCAAGCACTGGAAGTACAGAGTAGAAGAGATTGAAGGAGGATTGCTGAAGGAGTCTGCAAGGTAAGAGGAAGGGGTACTTGGGTTTCATTATGTGTGCAAAGTGTGTCAGTGGGACTGATAGAGGGGGAGTAGGGTGTGAACGAGAAGGTTACTGGTGAAATGAAAGTGGAATGAATGTGAGAGAAGGTGTAGGTAGAGAAAAGTAGAGTGAAGAGTAGAGAATAGTGGTTTAGTAGGTGGAGAATAGGGTAGTGCAGAGTAGTAGTAAAGTAGAGGGGAGAGTAGAGAGTAGTTGAGTGAATGGGAGAGAGTATTAGAGTGGAAAGGGCAGAGTACTGGAATGTAAGGGGTAGAGTGTTTGCAGGTTGGAAAGGAGAGCGTAGCATCAGGGTGGAGAAAGGATGGAGAGCATAATAGATGGTAAGAATGGAGGGTGGAGGTAGGTATTAGAGAGAGGCATGTTGGAGGGATAGAAATGCATTTATTTTTATTTTATTATTTTATTTATTACATTTATTATACACCCAGACCCTGAGGTATAACGGCGTAGTTACAGAGATACACAAAATACAATCTTGGTGATGAGTACAGCATTAGAACAAAAGATACAATTTACATTTCTATATTGTATACACGAGTGATAAGTTTATGTACAGTGGATGGGAGGAGTAGGCCTGGGATGTGATGTGCTTGGGAGTATCTAAAATTGGTTGAATAGCCACATTTTAAGTAATTTTTTGAAGAGCGGGAAGGACGTTTCCTTCTTGATATTAATGGGAAGGGTATTCCAGTGCCTGGGAGCAAGTACTTTGAAGCTGTTGCCTCCTGCTTTTTCTTTTTTTATGCCTTGGGATTTCAAGGTTTTCTCTGTTGTTAGATCTGAGGAGTCTTGTCTGGGTTTTCTTGGTGACAGTGTTAAGGAGGTATTTGGGGGGGGGTTTGTTGGCGATGTATTTATGGGAAATGCTGAGGGTTTTGAAGAGTATTCTGGCTTTGATGGGGAGCCAGTGATTTTGTCTCCTAATATTAGAGATATGATCGGATTTTTTTATGCCTAAAGCAGCTTGGGGGGCTTTATACTGCATGAGTTGTAGTTTGGAGAGGTTAGAGTTGGAGGTGCCAAGGAAGAGGACATTACAATAGTCAAGTTTAGATAGTATGAGCGGTCTTGCTAGTGTAATGCTGTTTTCAGGTGTCAGGAATTTGCGACTGAGATAAGTTTGACTGTGTAGGCGGTAGAGGATGCTAGGGTGTTTATTTGCTTGGACATGGTAAGTGTCACGTCCAAGTAAACCCAGAGAGTTTTCACTTGTTTTAGTACTGGGATTGTTGTGCCATTGATGCAGAATGCTGCATAGTCAGGCTGTAAGAAGGCTATCTTGGAAGTGATTGTGTCTGACCACACCTCCCTTACGGGTCCCATTAGAGGACCATGGCGCTAATAACATGCCTGCCATTAGCAGGCCCGTAATTAGCACCTTCCCCATTCCCATTGAGCCCTATGGGGGCTCAAATGGGAATGGGTAATGGTTAGTTCAATGGGGATTTACTGGTCCCTCCAGTGTCAGAATGCACCGGTAAGTCCCCATTGAACAAGACCGGTGCCGGACCCAGTATTGGAGGCAGCCATGGTGCAAATAGCGTCATGGCTCCCTCGAATCTCGGAATGAGGCCCATAGACTGTTGTTGGCCATCCAGTTTTGGATTATTGAGTAAATCTTGTTGATGAGTATGGAGTCTTGCTCATGGTTACCTGTTAGAGGTTTAAGGATTTGAGTGTCATCTGCGAAGCTTGTGTAGATGACACCCATGGCATCCAATGCTGCGAAGAGCAGCTTAGTATAAGCATTGTACAGGGTAGGGGATAGGCAATAGCCTTGAGGGACGCCTAATGGGACTGGTATGAGATCTGCTGCTTCTTTACCAATGGCGACTCTTGAGGTTCTGTCTGCGAGAAAGGATTTAATCCAGTCTGTAGCATGATTGGATAGGTTAAAGTTATTATTAAGGGTGGCACAGAGTTTGTCATGGTCGACCAGGTCAAAGGCCGTGGAGAGGTCGAGAAGCATTAGTAGGCAGAGTTTGCCTGATTCTTTGGTGGTGTCCATTTGGATCTTCAGGTCGAGTAGGGCTATTTCCGTGCTATGGGTAGGGTGGAACCCTGATTGTCGGTCTCCTAGTAGTTGATGGTGTTCTAAATGGTTTTGAATTTGGGAGTAAGCTATTTTGGGAGTTTGTGTGAAAGATGGAGAGTGAGAGAGAAGAGACAGTAGGTTGAGTAGTAGGGAGGAGAGTGGCAGGAAGAACAGTATTGAGACACAGGGAGAGGAATGCAAGGGCATGGAAGGATAGGAGCAAGTTGGGCCTGAGAGTTTGGAAGGCACCAATCTTTAAGTTATTCTAACTTGGTGACCTTAGATCAGGGACCACGTAGAGTGTTCCCAGGGGAAGCTAGAGGCCTTAGGCTATTGTGTTGACTGGTTTCCTTACTTGGCCTCTGTTACCTGACTACATGGTGAGTGATATCATGAGTGGAATGCTTGTGGTTGACTGAAGAATCCACCAAGGCAGTTGGAAGAATGTAGCCTGGGTGGTGGGCTCCCCTCTGTCCTTCCTAATTTCCTAATGTACCTATAACTTGATGACATCTGATCTTAAGATGTAACAGATTAAAGAAGCTTAATCAACTTATGTGCTACCTCCAGAGTCATTGGCATCCATCACAGCCATCACAACCAGTCAAACAGATTCTTAGAGAGTAGGTGTTAACAAGCTTTAGCTTCAATATTGGGGTTGAGTGGAGGCTGGGATATAGAGGGCGTGGCCCACAGTGCCAAGTGAAAGGTTTTTTTTAAAACAAAAGGAATACAAATCAATTGAGAAAGACCGCTTGGACACTGCTCTGAGTGGTCTTCCTAAATGAAACTGGCATGCCCCTGCTGTACACCAGTGCGCACAGTGGTTGAAAGGCGCGGCCAGGCAAGGGAAGTCATGTGAGGGAGCTAAGTGTTATTTTGTGTGTGTGTGTGTATCTGTCGGAGAAGAGGGGAATATTTGTGTTAGGGACGGGAAGGGGAGGCAGAGCGGACAGAAATGTGTTTGCATCTTTGAGTGTTAGATTGTGAGGGGGAATGTGTTGGGCTGGGAAGGGGGCCATCGGGAATGAAAGCGGGTTTTTGGGGGGGGGGGGGCGAAATCTCCCCATTTCATTGAAATCCTACCAGTATGGGAAAGTGTGAGGGTGATGGTGGTGGCGGTATTGCTTTCCGAGGGGGCGGAAAGGGGGGTTAAAAGTGTGATATTTCAGCATTTTGGAAGCCACACAAATCAGTATTTTTTGTGTTCGGCCTTCAAAATCTGGAAATATGTTACACTTGTTGACCCCCCTGTATTATTAACAGGCCTGAACAAGAAAGCCAGCCACTCCAGAAACAAAGAGCCACTTGGCACTGGCAACAGCACAGGAGCTTCAAATAAAAAAAAAAGAACAAAAAAGAAAAACGAATATTTATTTATTTATTTATTTATTTATTTCATTGTTTTTCTTTTTTCCAAAGGGGTAACAAGGGAGACCTCAAGGACACCCCACATGACGTCCCTTCCCTTAGCAAGCTTGTTTACTATTTTAAAAATAAAAACCCTGAGTCACGGATTTCAAAATGGCAGCCGAGCTGGGCAGACGTGCGTGAGCGGAACTCCGTCTCACCGCTCAAGGCCGCGATAATAAACATTGAAAATTAGCAGCCTAGCGGCCCCAAAAGCAAAATGTGTCGGAGCCCAGGTGGACAGCAACCAGGGAATACACCATTGTGCAGGAGCGAAGTCCAGGGATGGCGGAGACGAAACAGCACGTTCGCCCGCCCAACAGCAGCCCAGCAGCCGGAGAAGTACAGAGAGGAACCTCCCGCGTGGAATACGAGGCCGGCGGGACCAGATTGCAGGGAAGCAGTGAGGCAGAGACAGGGCGAGCCCCATCCGACAGGAAGAAATGCACAGAGGCACCTTATAACGGAGACTACCAATGCGCCGGCAGCGCCATCCAGCAGAGAGGATGGGAGTCCCCACGGCGCCACCAGATGAGCCCAGCAAGAGGCGAGGACAGGACCGGGCAAACCCCAAGAGAAGGCGAACGGAGGTGAGGGCCCCCCACGGCAGACGGGAGAGGGGCGCAGCTCCAGAGCAGCATCCTACAACGAGGCAGAGCACCGGGGAACCCAGGAAACCAGCGAGCCACCAGGATACGACAGGGACCCCAGAAGAGTGGTGGCAGTGAGAGAAGGGGTGATCCAACCTAGGACCTGACACAGTCCATACCTCCTTCCACCCACGGCCACAGAACACGCAGCGAGCCCATAAAGGAGACGCTGGACGACCAACGGATACAGACCGGTACAGCAAGAAAGCTACTGGAGAAGAGGACAGAGCGAGCACAAACAGGACGGAGGAAGCAACAGAAGATCCCTCACAGTGATGCAGAGAGACCACACGGGGAGAGGCAATAAGGTGAGGAGGGGGACAGGAGGGGCCCATAAGGGAACAAGTACAATACGGAGAAGCCCCCTCACGAGCCAGGAGACAACCCAAACTCACGATAAGGAAAATCAGGCCCCCGCAGATATATTGGGAAAGCCAAGGCGGGGCGTCAAGGAGTGGGACACCTACAAAGAATGGAGGGACTCACGGGCCGGTACAGTCCCCAAACATATAAAATTCTGCACCGGAAGGAGGAGAGTGGGCGCAAGTAACGACAGAACTCACAAAACCAGTATCACACTCCACAGAGGACCCACATAAGGACAAGCAGACGCGGGAAGAGAAGCAAGAGAGACATAAGGCCAAGCGTGGGCAAAAACATTAGACAAAGGAGGAGCCACATACCCCTGAAAAGACAGCCGGAGAAAGAGGGGCGGATACCCCACCTCCAAATAAAGATAGGGATACAAAGAAGATACAGGACGGAACAAAACAATTGGGCCACACACAGACTGCGGGAGCACACATGCCCAAATCCAGGGGCAAGCACAGGCCAAAAGCATCAAGCCAAAACAAGACCAAAATCTGGAACGACTCTGGGGGACGAACACCTCGACATCCCAGAAGAACACGACACAAAAAGGAAAGTGGGAGAACGAACAAGGAGAGGAAGAGAACTCAAACATGACTATCAAAGAGGACATGAAAGAATGTTTTAAAGAATTCCAGGAACAATTCATGAACTCCATGCACACCCAATTTGAATCTATGAAGGGAGAAATGAAGCAAGCGGTGCAGGAATTGAAAATAGACATGGGGAATCTAGAGGAAAGAACAGATACATTGGAAAAGACAGTGCAGAACCTAGACGACGAGACACAACAATATGCGGAAACTCAGGAGAGGTTGGCAACGCTATCCCATAACCTATAAATCCAATGTGAGGACCTGGAAAACCGATCCCGCAGGTCCAACATATGAATCAAAAACCTGGTGGAATCAGTTGAGGATAAAGACCACAAATTGGCGGTGCAACAAGTCTTCCAGGACATACTAGAGGAGGAAGAAACAACAGAGATACAGATTGACAGAATACACAGGGTAGGACCACGCCGCACGGGAGAATCTAGAGCCCATCCCAGAGATGTTCTAGTGGCAATGGCTTCATACCCACAAAAAGAGCAGATCCTGTGGAAAGCATGGACGATGGACCACATCAGGATGAATGGAACAGATATACAACTCTACCAAGACCTAGCACAGTCGATCCTCCAGAAATGTCGTGAGATGTCCCCAATAACAAAAGAACTAACGGCGAGACAGATCTGCTACAAATGGATGTTCGCCTATGGCCTGCTCTTCACTTGGGAGGGGAAACAAGAGAGAGTCACCATGTGCGAGGAAGAGGAACGGGTCATGAATATACAAGAAAAGGAAGGGGCCCAAGTCAGTGGCAGAGAACATATACAAGGGAGAAGAGCCCCAAGAGGAAGGAACTCAATAAACCCAAAATCCAGAAGCCCCCCGAAACCTCAAGATACAAAATAAGGAACACCAACCTCAATCTGAGAACAAGAATAGGGAGACCACCAAAGACTCCGACAGAAAACACTGAAGCATAGGAATGACCGCGGGCAGTCATTCAGCGGCGGTGAGCTGGGACCATTTGGGAATCCCAAATGATACTAAGTGGGGTTTAGAACTCCCCACGCCATTTTTACACCTGGGTCTAAGAGGGCATGGCGCAAAGGGCAATATGCCCAAGTGATCATAGGGCCCAGAGCCCTCCTCAGGGAAGTTATGGCAGGGGGCGAGGGACAGGGGGAAAGTTGAAAAATCTAGTGGGGGGGCAAAGAACGGGCGGGGGAGTTAGGGGACAATTGCAAAGGGGGCAAGGGGAAACCACAGGCACAGATTGCTACCACGATGAATCTACCCGACAGAGCCACGAGAGAAAGGAACCACACGTAGCACGATGGGGATGAAAATCCTAACATATAACATTAGAGGATTAAATCCCCAGTCAAGAGGAAAAAGGTGGAACACTATCTACATGAAGAGAAGTACAATATAATAATGCTTCAATAGATACATATAAAGAAGAAGGAAAAAGGGAAACTCCACTTGAAAGGCTACAATCAGATAATACAAGCAAATGATGGGAAAAAGAAAAAGGGGGTCCTGATAGCATTCGCTAACTCTCTCAATGTACAAATTCGAGAAACACAAGCTGACAAAAAAGGAAGATTCCTGTTTGTAAAAATCCAGATTGAAAAAACCACCAACTGACACTCGCAAAACAGTCTACGCTCCAAATACGGGCCAAGATGGATTCATAAAGGACACACTGAACAAATTAGATAACTTTGCAAAAGGAATGATAATACTAGCTGGAGACTTCAACTTGGCATGGGATCCCATAGAAGATCCTTCAAACCCTAAACATCCACATTAGGGAACACCAATTCAATCGCTGAAGAACACCATGGGAAAATTGGCGCTAGAAGATGTCTGGGGGCGAATCAGGGGCTCGACTCCGGGATTCACATACCACTCCCATGTACATGGCACAAGTTCAAGGATCGATTATATGTGGGCCTCGGCGAGCCTGATAGGGGAGATTCAGAATGTAGAGAAGGGCCCCATATAACTATCGGACCACACATCTTTGAGGTTACCACTCCCCATATGTCGCAAACAATCAGGCTTATGGCGATGGACACTACCACGGGAAGTCATACAAGATCCTGTAATGCGAGAGACAATCAGAGAACAAATAACTGACTATTTCGAACAGAACAACATGCCCAAAGTGACAAAATCCACAGTATAGGAAGCCTTCAAAGCGGTAATGCGAGGACAGATGATCGCACTGAAAGCGCACAAGGACAGACAATCCCAAAAATGGGAAGAAGAACTGGAAGAAAACTTAGCAAAGACAAGAGAGGAAATGTCAAACAATCACACCCTAAAACTGAAGAGAGCTTACAGCCACATACAGGGGCAGCTATAATCTGTTCGAACTAAAAGAGCAGAGAACCAACTACTACATTTGAAACACTGGTACGCAATGAAAGCAAACAAAGTGGACAAACTCCTGACAAAACAAATAAAAGGCAAACAACAAAGTTAGATGGTGAAGGCATTGAGAGACAAGAACGATCAGATGAGAACGCAGTCGAAAGACATAAAAGAATTATTTAAAGAATACTACCAAAGTCTGTATACAACAGACAAACCAAAAGAAGAGTATCAGGCGAACTATCTGAGGGACTTAACGCTCCCAAGCATATCACCAGAGGAGAACCTACTGCTCGACGAACCAATCACGATGGAGGAAGTATCAAAAGCAATTAGAGAACTCCCAAAAAACAAAGCCCCCGGGCCGGACGGTTACACAGCTGCATTCTACAAAACCTATGCTGGAGTCCTTACACCAATCCTAACAGACCTATATAACACTTTCAAAGACACAGCCAACATCACAAACACCATAAACGAAGCAAAAATTCTGGTCTTCCACAAGAAAGCGAAAGACCCAGAGAACCCAAGTTCATATCGCCCCATAGCCCTAATAAATTTGGACGCCAAACTGTATAAGAAAATATTAGCTAACAGACTCACACCGCTCCTCTCTAAAATGATACATCAGGACCAATGTGGATTCAACTCTAACAGAACAACACACAACAATATTAAATGGATTGTCCATCTGATGTAGAAAGTAGGGATCACTAAAATTCCGGCAGCAGTATTGGCGTTAGACGCGGAAAAAGCGCTTGACCGAGTAGAGTGGTCTTTACTGTTTCGCATCCTGGAGAAAATGGGCATGGGCGAAACATACATAAAATTGATACGGGCCAACTACAACGCACCCTTGGCCAGAATAGCGGTAAATGGAAAAATATCAGACACAATCAGGATAGAAAGGGGCACAAAACAGGGATGCCCCCTCTCCCCGCTTTTATATGCAATATTTCTGGAGCCACTGCTGGTGAAAATTAGAGAAACACCCAACATCAAAGGCATAACAATGGGAGGAATATCCCATAAAAGAGCGGCATACGCAGACGACATGATGGTGGCCCTGGCGGACCCGGTAGAAACACTGCCTCTTCTCATACAAACAATAGACGAATACAGAGTGATCTCCGGATTGAAGATCAACAAACAAAAGTCTGAGGTAATGGCTCTACATGGAGACGAACAAGAAATCCACAAGCGAGCAAGAGAACTTCACCTGCGAGTGACGAAAGAAGGGGTAAAGTATCTGGGCGTCATGCTGACCAATACAATCAAAGGCCTATATGCAGGGGACTACCCAATCCTCCTAGAACAAGTGAGAAGAGACGTGGAAATATGGAACCCACTCTCTATAACATGGTGGGGCATTATTACGGTCATAAAAATGACGATCCTGCTCAGACTGCTATGCTTCTTCCAGGCGCTCCCCATAAAAATTCCACCCACCTTTTTTAATGCACTCTCCAAATGATATCGAAATACATCTGGCAGAACAAAACCCTGAGACTCTGCAATATCGCACTCACAGCGCAAAGGGCAATGGGAGGCACGGCACTCCCACACTTTAGAAAATACTACGAGGCAGCCCAGATGTGGGTTTTGAAAGAATGCATCCCAAACAAGTCTGAGAAACTATGGGAAGCACAAGATAGGGCAGTGGCTAAGACAAACCTGTGGCATCTATTATGGATAGGCCCGGAACAGAGACACCCAAATGTTCGCATAAGCAAGATCATGAGCACAACACTAGAAATTTGGTACAGGGCAACAAAAAAAGAAACATTGACAAAAGATCCGGCTCCCTTCATGTCGCTATTTGAGAACCCTGAATTCCAACCGGGCACAGAGAAAGGAGCATTCCAGTGGATAGAAGCAGAGTGCACAAAGGTGGGGGACATGTTCGAAGACCAACAAATTAGAACGTTTGCAGAATGTCGGGAACTCCTGGGCCTCACGGAAATAGACAGATACAAGTGCGAACAACTCCATCACTGGCTATCCTCCACAAGAATAACACAGGCGGCAACAAGAGCCCTAACCCCATTCGAATCATACACCATGTCACAACCAGGGGATATAAAATTTGTCTCAACCATGTACAGATTCCTAAACATCCAGCTGGAAGAGACGAAGTGGCAGTATATGAAAAGATGGGAAAAGGCATTGCGAAGGGAGATCACGAGAGAACAATGGACATACGTATGGCAAATAATTCCTAAATGGACACAGGCGATCCAGACAAGAGAAGCATGGACAAAAATAATGATGCAATGGCACTACACACCGGAAAGACTGCACAGAATGTACAACACCACGCAGATCAAATGCTGGAGAGGCTGCGATTCGGAAGGCAACTGGAGATACATATGGTGGGATTGCCCAAAACTTCAGGGCTTCTGGATTGAGTTAAGAGGCCAAATGCAGGAAATGTTTAAGGGAGCAGACAACCTTGGAGAAGAGGTTTGGATGTGCAGCATGTGGGATCCCCGGGATAGAACAATGACAAAAAGGCAAAAGAGAAACTTTATGGGACTTCTAACGGCCGCCTGGCTATCCATAGCTCATAAATGGAAGCAGAAGACACCTCCATCCAACCTAGAATGGCTTCAGAGGGAGTGGCAACACATAGCTATGGAGCGTATAACATATAATATTCAAGGGGCTAGCCAACATTTTATAACAGACTGGGGGATGGCGCTAGAATACTTACAAAGTGACTATATGCTACAGTGGTGCCCACACAAAATACGAATATTGGACATGTTCACATAAGATACAATGAACTACTGCTGGTGGGAAAGGGGGGATGGAGGGGAGGGAAGGGATGAGGGACGATATTGGGAGTCCCACTGTTAATGTTTAAGAAATTCTAATAAAAATAATTTAAAATAATAAAAATAAAAACCCTTGAACTGTCTTTGAGAGTTGGTGTGTTCTTGAGACCATCTGTGACATACATTTGTATACAGTGCTGGAGTGCCAAGGTGATTGGTGCTCTTACTATCTTCTTCATCTGCGTTGCCAGGATCTCAGCAGCCCATGACTTTCTTGTACTGCACAACTGTGGGTTCCAAAACAACTATCTAACTCTCAGAGGCAGGCTTCAGGTAGCTGCAACTCCTCCGGAGTCAGGGGTGCCTACAATTTATCTTCTTCAGTTTGTTCCTCCTGAGCAAGGTGGTTTAAGGAGACACACCAGGCCTAAATCACATATTGAGAGATTTACAGGGACTGTTAAGGACCGCAGTCCTTCTTCCTGGAATGTCCCCTCATATCTCCCTTCACAGTTAGGTGGGAAATGCCTTATTAAGGCAGCCAGCGGGGCTTCATATGTTACATGCCACCAGAGGGGTATTAGATTTTTTCTCAGATTACTGTAGGAAAGAACATTTGTGCGCTCCCCCACCAACTCCGTGCTTGGAGTCAGCAAAGGTGGACATTAAATGAAGTGCCCAAAATGGTAAATTACTTTAAAATATTAAAATGGTGCCTGTGTTCACGTGATTTTTTCAGGAAACCAATGCTTTATTGCACAGGTAGTGTATACAGTAAACAATAGTAATTTGGTAATGTATTATAGTTAGAAACACAAAGAGGGTTAGGTAACACTGAAAAATACACAATCCAGTTCAGCATAGAAAGGAGTATACATTTACATTTAAATGCAATAACGTTTTTGTACCTGGCTAATCATTTCACATTGAAACTAAAAAGTGCAGACACAAAATGCAATTATCATGACAACCACCATAATGACTTAATGAACTCTAATGTTATGTGGGCTACATATGTAGGATAACATAGGTAAGAAACAGAAAAATAGGATGTCGAGGGAAGTATGGGAGGAACTAAAAATAACTGCAACCCAACAGAATTCGTATTACGTCTTGCATTTGGTCGCAATGGGAACAAACCCTGACAACCGAGATCTCAAATTAAAATCCAATGTCCCAGCACATATTTAAGGTCAATATTTTACAAATGCATCCAATAGTAAACATTCCTTAAAAAGGACAGAGACTAGTCCTACAATACTATGGGGCCAATAACCAATGGGTAATCTTCCAATAGCTCCACCGATCACTTTAGCAACACACTCATAAGTGTTAAATAAACAAATAAAATTCAGTTGATTGCAGTAAACTAGATATTGTGCTATGGGCTGTTTTTTTAATTCTATAATAAATTAAGTTGTTCTTCGAAGTACAACCAATGAGTGGAAAACACTTTTAAAAGCGTCAGTTTTGTCTTACACTTTTGGTTGATTTAAATTCTAAACATATTCAGGCCGATTCATGGAATAATTAGCGCGGCGCAAGTGGCCAAAAACGTGCGATTCGCAGTGGAATAGCGAAAATCGCAGTGCAAGTGCGAAAATCGCACGAAAAGCAGCGCACATCGATTCATGGAAGGCCGTGCGCGAGAAAACCATCGGATGTGTGCTAAAAAAGTGCGCGGCGCACGTTGGCGCACAGGCTATCTAACGGCGTGCGCCAGATCACAGCGAAAATCGCACAGGCCACAGCGAAAATCGCACATAGCGCTGCGCACACAACAAAAGTAGGCGGAACACGGGGCGTAACACTCGGAATGGGGAACAACTTGCCAAAATGTGGGCGTCACGTGGGAAGTACAGGGTGCAAGTGCGCGGAACGCCCACACGCTCGCCTAAAACACGTATTCATGGAATCGAATAGGGCAAAAAAGAGCACAGTCAAACCAGCGCACAGGCACAAACACGACCGCCACAAGAAAGCAGGCGGTAGCGTCTCTGCGCATGTAATAAATGTGCGCCAAAAGGTGCACCAACAAATAGCACCTATATACAGCCATGATGAATGTCCTATACTGTGGCCCTCCAGGACAAATGAGGTTCAAAGGGGTACCCGCAAACACGGACACCCGCTGACTGAAAAATAACGTGTGCGTGTATTCTGGGGTGCGCGGGAACTTTCACACGCGATTTGGCTGGGTACGTGGATCTCAGGGGTGCGCGGGAAGTCTCACACGCGATTTGGCAGGGTACGTGGATTTCAGGGGTGCGCGGGAAGTTCCACACGCGATTTGGCCGGGTACATGCATGGGAATTTCCACACGCGACTTGGCTGGGTACGTGGATCTCAGGGGTGCGCGGGAAGTCTCACACGCGATTTGGCAGGGTACGTGGATTTCAGGGGTGCGCGGGAAGTTCCACACGCGATTTGGCCGGGTACGTGCGTGGGAATTTCCACACGCGATTTGGCTGGGTACGTGGATCTCAAGGGTGCGTGGGAAGTCTCACACCCGATTTGGCAGGGTACGTAGATTTCAGGGGTGCGCAGGAAGTTCCACACGCGATTCGGCCGGGTACGTGCGTGGGAATTTCCACACGCGACTTGGCTGGGTACGTGGATCTCAGGGGTGCGCGGGAAGTCCCACACGCGATTTGGCAGGGTACGTGGATTTCAGGGGTGCGCGGGAAGTTCCACACGCGGTTTGGCCGGGTACGTGCGCAGGAATTTCCACACGCGACTTGGCTGGGTACGTGGATCTCAGGGGTGCGCGGGAAGTCCCACATGTGATTTGGCAGGGTACGTGGATTTCAGGGGTGCGCGGGAAGTTCCACACACGATTTGGCCGGGTACGTGTGCAGGAATTTCCACACGCGACTTGGCTGGGTACGTGGATCTCAGGGGTGCGCGGGAAGTCACACATGTGATTTGGCAGGGTACGTGGATTTCAGGGGTGCGCGGGAAGTTCCACAAGCGATTTGGCCGGGTATGTGCGCGGGAATTTCCACACGCGACTTGGCTGGGTACGTGGATCTCAGGGGTGCGCGGGAAGTCCCACACGCGATTTGGCAGGGTACATGGACTTCAGGGGTGCGCGGGATGTTCCACACGCGATTTGGCCGGGTACGTGCGCGTGAATTTCCACACGCGATTTGGCTGGGTACGTGTATTTCAGGGGTACACAGGAAATTCTACACGTGATTTGGCTGTGTGCTCCCAGGTATTCCCTGTACACCCTCCACGGCCCCTGCAGGCAGACGACACCACAGGGGACTACCCTGCACACCTGCTCATGTCACCCAGCACCCCCAGCATCCAGGGGCACCCTCCACCAGGCCCCCACTCATGGCCCCTATCACCCCACCCCCCAGCAGTGCAGGGGCAGCACCAGCAGGCCCCCACTCATGTCCCCCTGCACCCCACCCCCCAGCATCCAGGGGCACCCTCCACCAGGCCCCCACTCATGGCCCCTATCACCCCCACCCCCCAGCATCCAGGGGCACCCTCCACCAGGCCCCCACTCATGTCTCCCACCACCCCCACCCCCCAGCAGTGTGGGGCACCCTCCACCAGGCCCCCACCCATGTCTACCACCACCCCCACCCCCCGCCCACCAGGGGCATCCCCCACCAGGCCCCCACTCATGTCACCCACCACCCCCACCCCCCAGCAGTGTGGAGCACCCTCCACCAGGCCCCCACTCATGTCCAACTCATGTCTCCCACCACCCCCACCCCCCAACAGTGCAGGGGCAGCCTCCACCAGGCCCCCACTCATGTCCCCCTGCACCCCCACCCCCCAGCATCCAGGGGCACCCTCCACCAGGCCCCCACTCATGGCCCCTATCAACCCCACCCCCCAGCATCCAGGGGCACCCTCCACCAGGCCCCCACTCATGGCCCCTATCACCCCACCCCCCAGCAGTGCAGGGGCAGCACCACCAGGCCCCCACTCATGTCCCCCTGCACCCCCACCCCCCAGCATCCAGGGGCACCCTCCACAAGGCCCCCACGCATGTCCCCCTGCACCCCACCCCCCAGCATCCAGGGGCACCCTCCACCAGGCCCCCACCCATGGCCCCTATCACCCCCACCCCCCAGCATCCAGGGGCACCCTCCACCAGGCCCCCACTCATGTCTCCCACCACCCCCACCCCCCAGCAGTGTGGGGCACCCTCCACCAGGCCCCCACCCATGTCTCCCACCACCCCCACCCCCCAGCCACCATGGGCATCCCCCACCAGGCCCCCACTCATGTCTCCCACCACCCCACCCCCCCCAGCAGTGTGGGGCACCCTCCACCAGGCCCCCACTCATGTCCAACTCATGTCTCCCACCACCCCCACCCCCCAGCAGTGCAGGGGCACCCTCCACCAGGCCCCCACTCATGTCCCCCTGCACCCCCACCCCCCAGCATCCAGGGGCACCCTCCACCAGGCCCACACTCATGGCCCCTATCACCCCCACCCCCCAGCATCCAGGGGCACCCTCCACCAGGCCCCCAATCATGGCCCCTATCACCCCCACCCCCCAGCAGTGCAGGGGCAGCACCACCAGGACCCCACTCATGTCCAACTCATGTCTCCCACCACCCCCACTCACCAGCAGTGCAGGGGCACCCTCCACCAGGCCCCCACCCATGTCTCCCACCACCCCCACCCCCCAGCCACCATGGGAATCCCCCACCAGGCCCCCACTCATGTCTCCCACCACCCCCACCCCCCCAGCAGTGTGGGGCACCCTCCACCAGGCCCCCACTCATGTCCCCCTGCAGCCCCACCCCCCAGCATCCAGGAGCACCCTCCACCAGGCCCCCACCCATGGCCCCTATCACCCCCACCCCCCAGCATCCAGGGGCACCCTCCACCAGGCCCCCACTCATGTCTCCCACCACCCCCACCCCCCAGCAGTGTGGGGCACCCTCCACCAGGCCCCCACTCATGTCCCCCTGCACCCCCACCCCCCAGCATCCAGGGGCACCCTCCACCAGGCCCCCACTCATGTCCCCCTGCACCTCCACCCCCCAGCATCCAGGGGCACCCTCCACCAGGCCCCCACTCATGTCCAACTCATGTCTCCCACCACCCCCACCCCCCAGCAGTGCAGGGGCACCCTCCACCAGGCCCCCACTCATGTCCCCCTGCACCCCCACCCCCCAGCATCCAGGGGCACCCTCCACCAGGCCCCCACTCATGGCCCCTATAACCCCCACCCCCCAGCATCCAGGGGCACCCTCCACCAGGCCCCCACTCATTTCCCCCTGCACCCCCACCCCCCAGCATCCAGGGGCACCCTCCACCAGGCCCCCACTGATGTCCCCCTGCACCCCCACCCGCCAGCATCCAGGGGCACCCTCCAAAAGGCCCCCACTCTTGTCCAACTCATGTCTCCCACCACCCCCACCCCCCAGCAGTGCAGGGGCACCCTCCACCAGGCCCTCATTCATGTCCCCCTGCACCCCCACCCCCCAGCATCCAGGGGCACCCTCCACCAGGCCCCCACTCATGGCCCCTATCACCCCCACCCCTCAGCATCCAGGGGCACCCTCCACCAGGCCCCCACTCATGGCCCCTATCACCCCCACCCCCCAGCAGTGCAGGGGCAGCACCACCAGGCCCCCACTCATGTCCAACTCATGTCTCCCACCACCCCCACCCCCCAGCAGTGTGGGGCACCCTCCACCAGGCCCCCACCCATGTCTCCCACCACCCCCACCCCCCAGCCACCATGGGCACCCCCCACCAGGCCCCCACTCATGTCTCCCACCACCCCCACCCCCCCAGCAGTGTGGGGCACCCTCCACCAGGCCCCCACTCATGTCCAACTCATGTCTCCCACCACCCCCACGCCCCAGCAGTGCAGGGGCACCCTCCACCAGGCCCCCACTCATGTCCCCCTGCACCCCCACCCCGCAGTATCCAGGGACACCCTCCACCAGGCCCCCACTCATGTCCCCCTGCACCCCCACCCCCCAGCATTCAGGGGCACTCTCCACCAGGCCCCCACTCATGGCCCCTATCAGCCCCACCCCCCAGCAGTGCAGGGGCACCCTCCACCAGGCCCCCACTCATGTCCCCCTGCACCCCCACCCCCCAGCATCCAGGGGCACCCTCCACCAGGCCCCCACTCATGGCCCCTATCACCCCCACCCCCCAGCATCCAGGGGCACCCTCCACCAGGCCCCCACTCATGTCTCCCACGCACCCCCACCCCCCAGCCACCATGGCCAGCCCCCACCAGGCCCCCACTCATGTCTCCCACCACCCCACCCCTCAAGCAGTGTGGGGCACCCTCCACCAGGCCCCCACTCATGTCCAACTCATGTCTCTCACCACCCCCACCCCCCAGCTGTGCAGTGGCACCCTCCACCAGGCCCCATCTCATGTCCCCCTGCACCCGCACCCCCCAGCATCCAGGGGCACCCTCCACCAGGCCCCCACTCATGTCTCCCACCCACCCCCACCCCCCAGCCACCATGGGCAGCCCCCACCAGGCCACCACTCATGTCTCCCAAACACCCCCACCCCCCAACCACCATGGGCACCCTCCACCAGGCCCCCACTCATGTCCCCTGCACCCCCACCCCCCAGCATCCAGGGGCACCCTCCACCAGGCCCCCACTCATGTCCAACTCATGTCTCCCACCACCCCCACCCCCCAACAGTGCAGGGGCACCCTCCACCAGGCCCCCACTCATGTCCCCCTGCACCCCCACCCCCCAGCATCCAGGGGCAACCTCCACCAGGCCCCCACTTATGTCTCCCACCCACCCCCACCCCCCCCAGCCACCATGGGCAGCCCCCACCAGGCCCCCACTCATGTCTCCTACACAGTGAAGTATGAAAACAAAATTGTATTAAAAAAAATGTAATGCAAATGAAATGAAACAAACTACAATGGCAATGAAAAAAAGATAAGCTGCATGTCCGTCCAAAAAAATCAAAACTACAAATCCAAATCCCAAAATTTTTTGTCCAAAGTCACATTAAAAATAAAATCAATCCGAGAGAGAAAAGTAAATGCAAAGACCATTGCTCCATGGTGAATAAATAAATAAAAAAAAAAAAACAATCCAATGAAGAACTATGTACAAAACATCCAAGGGTCCATGAGCCCAACTGAACAAAGGAAACCTACAAAAAACCCTAACTAAAATGCAACTATATACAAAAAGTGGAGCAGTGTCCGTCGACTCCAAATCATAAGAAGAAACAAAGGAAACCTAAAACTAAAGAACTATATACAAAGGCGGCGGGCAAGTCCAGCGGCTCACTCCGTGGTGTTCCGGGCCAGGGCATCATCAAACTCCTCGTCTATGTCCCGGAGGCGGTCCTGTTCCATGGCCCCGAGGGTCCGCAGGAACGATGCCATCTGCTCCTCCAACCCCCTGCGGATTGCCTCGAGGCACTCGGCCCGCCTCAGGGCCCTCCGCATGGAGTTCTCCGCCCTGACCATCGTGAGCCGCGCCTCTTCCGCCCGCCGCCGCTCCGCACCTATCTGCTGGCCCAACCGCAGCCACACGGAAGACACTTCCTGTCCTGGGTCCTCCTGCCCTCCGGCCGATGCCTGCCCCTCCGATGCTGATGGCCCCGAGCCATGATGCCTCCCACGTTGACTCTGCTGCTGCCTCCGACGCAACTGCCTCTGCCAGCACGACGGCATCCAGGCTGATGGAATCCACCGACGCAGTCGTGCACGTGCCCTGCCTGATGATGACGGCACATCCTCCATCTGCTGGGGTACAGTTGCTGTGGTGTCCACCCCTGCTGGACCTCCGACTCCCGACTGTGGCAGGGATGGGATCCCCACCGAGCTGGCTGCATTGGTCAGGGCAGGTCCACATGGGGTCCTGGTGGCATCTGGGCCGGAAGACGGCAAGGAGAACGACCGGCGTATAGCCTCCACAGAGGAGGAGAGGGCCGCCAGATTGGCCGAAACATGCAGGAAACCCCCGAACATGGAAGATCCCAATTGGGCCACGTTGGCACGATGCTCTTCGTGATGACGTGCGTGCTCCTCCCGGGAAGCACGCACGTCATCACAAATTGCACCCGCGTGCATCGCGACCCCAATCAGGACCTTCTCCATACGGCCACGGGTCCCCTCGTCGGCAGGTGGAGGGGAGTCAGGTGACATGGACATCCCCTCTACCTGCGGACGGGCCTGGGACGGGGCATCCCTGCTGGTGCATGGTGGTGCACTCACAGGGTCAGGGACAGCGACATGCACAGGCCCCTCCACGGTGACCTGTGCTGCCTCCTGCCCCTGCCCCTGGACTGTACCACTTGCACCAGCAGGGATGCCCCCACCAGGCACCATGTGTGCCTCAGTGGCGGCCTCCTCCTACTCTGTGGAAACCACCAACCTGGATGGCTCCTCACCGTCTTCTGCCATAGCAGGCCCCTGTGGGGGCTCACCCACCCCTTCCGCTGCAGCCGTGGGGGCATCCCCGCCGCCTTGCTCCACAGCGCCGTCTCCGCCCTCTTCTTCACTAGCCGCTGCGTAGAGGGTGACATAGAACACAAGCATCAGGGTACTGTTCAATGGTCCCCTAGACAGGAAGCAATAGCAGATGAGTACCACTGTCAAAGTACACTTCCATCATGCCCCTCCACAACACATGGTTCAGTCCAGGCAAAAAACACACAGTAACAGGCATGGTGCATGCCATGGACATTTCCATACATGTCCAATGGACTCTTGAAACATACAATGATATGGAACTCACATGCATCATGGGTCATGCCTATCACATGCACACACTTCACCTCAGTCACATCCATCTGGCCTCATACACCCCAAACACAGCGGATACAAGGATAACTAGGCTGCATCAGTGAATCTGTGCATTGTCACACACATGTGTCATGCATCCATGGCATTCACAAGTCACAGACACGCAGGTCAGGCACACAGACATGGCTACCATATATGTACCTGGCATCAGCACCCATCCCACACCCCCACCCATGTCCAGGAACAGAGACTGGCATGCTCTCATGTGTAAAATCTGCATAGGGCTCCCCATGTCGCATTTAAACACATGCAACAACCATGTGGTTCACACATCACTGGTCGCACATGCATTACCATGATGTCCCTGCACACATACATGCATACATGGCCTATGTCACACATACAGGCAAGTATCAGACAACCAGCACACCGCAACATGCCCTGTCTCACACAGCAATGCTTGGCCACTTACCGCTCAACTCCAGACGGGTCTCCCTCTCAAGGATCTGGGCGTGGAGCGCTGGGCGTACACGTTCCAGGACCCTCATCTGGATGGAACTCATGCGGCCCCCCTCCACGAGGCGCCGGGCCTTCACGAGGGTCCTGGACCTCAAGTCCTCCCAGCGCTTCTTGATCTTCTGGACGTCGCGGATTGCCACCCCCTCCGCATTGATGGCAACCACACAGTCAGCCCAGATCCTCTCCCGTCCTTCCTTGCTGGCGCGGGACGATCCAAAGAGGGCATCATACTGCCCCAGGACATGCTCCACCAGGACACCAACTTCGGTGGCAGTGAAGCTGGTGCCCCTCTGCCCCTCTGGCCTGGGGTTTCCACTGGTGCCAGATGTGGAAGTGCCCGACATGGCAAGCCCAGAGGCAAGAGTGGGTGGGCAACTGGGTCCTGGGGCTGGGCTGTGGAGCGATGTTATCCCAGTCGGGAGTCTTCTGTTCCAGCAGGGGTGGACACAGCAACTGGACCCCTGCAGATGGCTGATGTGCAGGCACCAAATGGCAGGGCACGGTGGCAGCAGGCAGGCAGGCAGGCAGCAACAGCAGATGGCACGTGGGAGGCTGCTCGGGGCACTGGGGGGCAGTAATTCGGCCTTCTGGGCAGGAGCGTGGTCTTCCGTGTGTTTTCGCGTGGCCAGCTTGATACGGAGGGATTTGGCACGTGAAAATCCTGCACGTCAGCTTGAAATTCGAGGAAAGGCCCCTAGCGCGTAAGCGCGTCAGCACGCATGCGCGATTCTATTGGACCAAAGGCCCTCAGCGCGTAAGCGCGTCTGTGACGTGACCCGCACGGGTGTTTCCCTCATAGCACGTGATGACGGAGCACACGTGGAAAGACTGCACGTCAGAGTGTCATCGCGTGTAATTGGACAAAAGTGCGCGTACACGCGATTGGCCTATGTATGTGTATTTCAGGGGTGCGCGGGCACTTACACACGCGAGTACATCAGCGCACGTGTATTCCGGGGTGAGCGGGAATTTCCACACGCTATTGGCCTGGGTACTGGATTTCAGGGGTGCGCGGGAAGTTTCACACGCGAGTACATCAGCGCACATGTATTCCGGGGTGCGCGGGAATTTCCACACGCTATTGGCCTGGGTACTGGATTTCAGGGGTGCGCGGGAAGTTTCACACGCTCGCCTACAACACGCGCAAAGAAACACGTACGCCAGTAGGAAGCAGGCATACGTCGACCCGCGACGCATAAATTTGCGCGCAAAAAAATAACAAGCTCAGACGCCAGGATGAATATACCGTTCCTAGCAGCAGTGGCCGTGGGCTACCAAAGGAAGAGGAGGAGGATAGTCAGGGCCAGAATATTCACACCCAGAACCAGCCTTTTCGGGATGCCTGATGACCAGGTGTATGGGAGGTACAGGTTTCCACCACACATAATACTGGACCTGGTGAGTGAGTGGGAGGATGACCTCACATCACCCACCCTGTGCTCCCAAGCACTCAGCCCCCTGGAGAAGGTCCTCAATGTACTGCACTTCTTAGCCACTGGATCATTTCAGCCTGATCATGTCCCCCTGCACCCCACCCCCCAGCATCCAGGGGCACCCTCCACCAGGCCCCCACCCATGGCCCCTATCACCCCCACCCCCCAGCATCCAGGGGCACCCTCCACCAGGCCCCCACTCATGTCTCCCACCACCCCCACCCCCCAGCAGTGTGGGGCACCCTCCACCAGGCCCCCACCCATGTCTCCCACCACCCCCACCCCCCAGCCACCATGGGCATCCCCTACCAGGCCCCCACTCATGTCTCCCACCACCCCACCCCCCAGCAGTGTGGGGCACCCTCCACCAGGCCCCCACTCATGTCCAACTCATGTCTCCCACCACCCCCACCCCCCAGCAGTGCAGGGGCACCCTCCACCAGGCCCCCACTCATGTCCCCCTGCACCCCCACCCCCCGGCATCCAGGGGCACCCTCCACCAGGCCCACACTCATGGCCCCTATCACCCCCACCCCCCAGCATCCAGGGGCACCCTCCACCAGGCCCCCACTCATGGCCCCTATCACCCCCACACCCCAGCAGTGCAGGGGCAGCACCACCAGGACCCCACTCATGTCCAACTCATGTCTCCCACCACCCCCACTCCCCAGCAGAGCAGGGGCACCCTCCACCAGGCCCCCACCCATGTCTCCCACCACCCCCACCCCCCAGCCACCATGGGAATCCCCCACCAGGCCCCCACTCATGTCTCCCACCACCACCACCCCCCCAGCAGTGTGGGGCACCCTCCACCAGGCCCCCACTCATGTCCCCCTGCAGCCCCACCCCCCAGCATCCAGGAGCACCCTCCACCAGGCCCCCACCCATGGCCCCTATCACCCCCACCCCCCAGCATCCAGGGGCACCCTCCACCAGGCCCCCACTCATGTCTCCCACAACCCCCACCCCCCAGCAGTGTGGGGCACCCTCCACCAGGCCCCCACTCATGTCCCCCTGCACCCCCACCCCCCAGCATCCAGGGGCACCCTCCACCAGGCCCCCACTCATGTCCCCCTGCACCCCCACCCCCCAGCATCCAGGGGCACCCTCCACCAGGCCCCCACTCATGTCCAACTCATGTCTCCCACCACCCCCACCCCCCAGCAGTGCAGGGGTACCATCCACCAGGCCCCCACTCATGTCCCCCTGCACCCCCACCCCCCAGCATCCAGGGGCACCCTCCACCAGGCCCCCACTCATGGCCCCTATCACCCCCAGCATCCAGGGGCACCCTCCACCAGGCCCCCACTCATTTCCCCCTGCACCCTCACCCCCCAGCATCCAGGGGCACCCTCCACCAGGCCCCCACTCATGTCCCCCTGCACCCCCACCCCTCAGCATCCAGGGGCACCCTCCACCAGGCCCCCACTCATGGCCCCTATCACCCCACCCCCCAGCAGTGCAGGGGCAGCACCACCAGGCCCCCACTCATGTCCAACTCATGTCTCCCACCACCCCCACCCCCCAGCAGTGTGGGGCACCCTCCACCAGGCCCCCACCCATGTCTCCCACCACCCCCCAGCCACCCTGGGCACCCCCCACCAGGCCCCCACTCATGTCTCCCACCCCCCACCCCCCCAGCAGTGTGGGGCACCCTCCACCAGGCCCCCACTCATGTCCAACTCATGTCTCCCACCACCCCCACCCCCCAGCAGTGCAGGGGCACCCTCCACCAGGCCCCCACTCATGTCCCCCTGCACCTCCACCCCCCAGTATCCAGGGACACCCTCCACCAGGCCCCCACTCATGTCCCCCTGCACCCCCACCCCCCAGCATCCAGGGGCACCCTCCACCAGGCCCCCACTCATGGCCCCTATCACCCCCACTCCCCAGCAGTGCAGGGGCACCCTCCACCAGGCCCCCACTCATGTCCCCCTGCACCCCCACCCCCCAGCATCCAGGGGCACCCTCCACCAGGCCCCCACTCATGGCCCCTATCACCCCCACCACCCAGCATCGTGGGGCACCCTCCACCAGGCCCCCACTCATGTCTCCCACCCACCCCCACCCCCCAGCCACCATGGCCAGCCCCCACCAGGCCCCCACTCATGTCTCCCACCACCCCCACCCCTCAAGCAGTGTGGGGCACCCTCCACCAGGCCCCCACTCATGTCCAAATCATGTCTCTCACCACCCCCACCCCCCAGCTGTGCAGTGGCACCCTCCACCAGGCCCCCACTCATGTCCGCCTGCACCCCCACCCCCCAGCATCCAGGGGCACCCTCCACCAGGCCCCCACTCATGTCAAACACCCACCCCCACCCCCCAGCCACCATGGGCAGCCCCCACCAGGCCACCACTCATGTCTCCCACCCACCCCCACCCCCCAACCACCATGGGCACCCTCCACCAGGCCCCCACTCATGTCCCCCTGCACCCCCACCCCCCAGCATCCAGGGGCACCCTCCACCAGGCCCCCACTCATGTCCAACTCATGTCTCCCACCACCCCCACCCCCCAACAGTGCAGGGGCACCCTCCACCAGGCCCCCACTCAAGTCCCCCTGCACCCCCACCCCCCAGCATCCAGGGGCGACCTCCACCAGGCGCCCACTCATGTCTCCCACCCACCCCTACCAACCAGCAGCCATGGGCAGCCCCCACCAGGCCCCCACTCATGTCTCCCACACAGTGAAGTATGAAAACAAAATTGTATTAAAAAAAATGTAATGCAAATGAAATGAAACAAACTACAATGGCAATGAAAAAAAGATAAGCTGCATGTCCGTCCAAAAAAATCAAAACTACAAATCCAAATCCAAAAAAGTTTTGTCCAAAGTCACATTAAAAATAAAATCAATCCGAGAGAGAAAAGTAAATGCAAAGACCATTGCTCCATGGTGAATAAATAAATTAAAAAAAAAACAATCCAATGAAGAACTATGTACAAAACATCCAAGGGTCCATGAGCCCAACTGAACAAAGGAAACCTACAAAAAACCCTAACTAAAATGCAACTATATACAAAAAGTGGAGCAGTGTCCGTCGACTCCAAATCATAAGAAGAAACAAAGGAAACCTAAAACTAAAGAACTATATACAAAGGCGGCGGGCAAGTCCAGCGGCTCACTCCGTGGTGTTCCGGGCCAGGGCATCATCAAACTCCTCGTCTATGTCCCGGAGGCGGTCCTGTTCCATGGCCCCGAGGGTCCGCAGGGACGACGCCATCTGCTCCTCCAACCCCCTGCGGATTGCCTCGAGGCACTCGGCCCGCCTCAGGGCCCTCCGCATGGAGTTCTCCGCCCTGACCATCGTGAGCCGCGCCTCTTCCGCCCGCCGCCGCTCCGCACCTATCTGCTGGCCCAACCGCAGCCACACGGAAGACACTTCCTGTCCTGGGTCCTCCTGCCCTCCGGCCGATGCCTGCCCCTCCGATGCTGATGGCCCCGAGCCATGATGCCTCCCACGTTGACTCTGCTGCTGCCTCCGACGCAACTGCCTCTGCAAGCACGACGGCATCCAGGCTGATGGAATCCACCGACGCAGTCGTGCACGTGCCCTGCCTGATGATGCCGGCACATCCTCCATCTGCTGGGGTACAGTTGCTGTGGTGTCCACCCCTGCTGGACCTCCGACTCCCGACTGTGGCAGGGATGGGATCCCCACCGAGCTGGCTGCATTGGTCAGGGCAGGTCCACAGGGGGCCCTGGTGGCATCTGGGCCGGAAGACGGCAAGGAGAACGACCGGCGTATAGCCTCCACAGAGGAGGAGAGGGCCGCCAGATTGGCCGAAACATGCAGGAAACCCCCGAACATGGAAGATCCCAATTGGGCCACGTCGGCACGATGCTCTTCGTGATGACGTGCGTGCTCCTCCCGGGAAGCACGCACGTCATCACAAATTGCACCCGCGTGCATCGCGACCCCAATCAGGACCTTCTCCATACGGCCACGGGTCCCCTCGTCGGCAGGTGGAGGGGAGTCAGGTGACATGGACATCCCCTCTACCTGCGGACGGGCCTGGGACGGGGCATCCCTGCTGGTGCATGGTGGTGCACTCACAGGGTCAGGGACAGCGACATGCACAGGCCCCTCCACGGTGACCTGTGCTGCCTCCTGCCCCTGCCCCTGGACTGTACCACTTGCACCAGCAGGGATGCCCCCACCAGGCCCCATGTGTGCCTCAGTGGCGGCCTCCTCCTCCTCTGTGGAAACCACCAACCTGGATGGCTCCTCACCGTCTTCTGCCGTAGCAGGCCCCTGTGGGGGCTCACCCACCCCTTTCGCTGCAGCCGTGGGGGCATCCCCGCCGCCTTGCTCCACAGCGCTGTCTCTGCCCTCTTCTTCACTAGCCGCTGCGTAGAGGGAGACATAGAACACAAGCATCAGGGTACTGTTCAATGGTCCCCTAGACAGGTAGCAATAGCCGATGAGTGCCACTGTCAAAGTACACTTCCATCATGTCCCTCCACAACACATGGTTCAGTCCAGGCAAAAAACACACAGTAACAGGCATGGTGCATGCCATGGACATTTCCATACATGTCCAATGGACTCTTGAAACATACAATGATATGGAACTCACATGCATCATGGGTCATGCCTATCACATGCACACACTTCACCTCAGTCACATCCATCTGGCCTCATACACCCCAAACACAGCGGATACAAGGATAACTAGGCTGCATCAGTGAATCTGTGCATTGTCACACACATGTGTCATGCATCCATGGCATTCACAAGTCACAGACACGCAGGTCAGGCACACAGACATGGTTACCATATATGTACCTGGCATCAGCACCCATCCCACACCCCCACCCATGTCCAGGAACAGAGACTGGCATGCTCTCATGTGTAAAATCTGCATAGGGCTCCCCATGTCGCATTTAAACACATGCAACAACCATGTGGTTCACACATCACTGGTCGCACATGCATTACCATGATGTCCCTGCACACATACATGCATACATGGCCTATGTCACACATACAGGCAAGTATCAGACAACCAGCACACCGCAACATGCCCTGTCTCACACAGCAATGCTTGGCCACTTACCGCTCGACTCCAGACGGGTCTCCCTCTCAAGGATCTGGGCGTGGAGCGCTGGGCGTACACGTTCCAGGACCCTCATCTGGATGGAACTCATGCGGCCCCCCTCCACGAGGCGCCGGGCCTTCACGAGGGTCCTGGACCTCAAGTCCTCCCAGCGCTTCTTGATCTTCTGGACATCGTGGGTTGCCACCCCCTCCGCATTGATGGCAACCACACAGTCGGCCCAGATCCTCTCCCGTCCTTCCTTGCTGGCGCGGGACGATCCAAAGAGGGCATCATACTGCCCCAGGACATGCTCCACCAGGACACCAACTTCGGTGGCAGTGAAGCTGGTGCCCCTCTGCCCCTCTTGCCTGGGGTTGCCACTGGTGCCAGATGTGGAGGTGCCCGACATGGCAAGCCCAGAGGCAGGAGTGGGTGGGCAACTGGGTCCTGGGGCTGGGCTGTGGAGCGATGTTATCCCAGTCGGGAGTCTTCTGTTCCAGCAGGGGTGGACACAGCAACTGGACCCCTGCAGATGGCTGATGTGCAGGCACCAAATGGCAGGGCACGGTGGCAGCAGGCAGTCAGGCAGGCAGCAACAGCAGATGGCACGTGGGAGGCTGCTCGGGGCACTGGGGGGCAGTAATTCGGCCTTCTGGGCAGGAGCGTGGTCTTCCGTGTGTTTTCGCGTGGCCAGCTTGATACGGAGGGATTTGGCACGTGAAAATCCTGCACGTCAGCTTGAAATTCGAGGAAAGGCCCTTAGCGCGTATGCGCGTCAGCACGCATACGCGATTCTATTGGACCAAAGGCCCTCAGCGCGTAAGCGCGTCTGTGACGTGACCCGCACGGGTGTTTCCCTCATAGCACGTGATGACGGAGCACACGTGGAAAGACTGCACGTCAGAGTGTCATCGCGTGTAATTGGACAAAAGTGCGCGTACACGCGATTGGCCTATGTATGTGTATTTCAGGGGTGCGCGGGCACTTACACACGCGAGTACATCAGCGCACGTGTATTCCGGGGTGCGCGGGAATTTCCACACGCTATTGGCCTGGGTACTGGATTTCAGGGGTGCGCGGGAAGTTTCACACGCGAGTACATCAGCGCACATGTATTCCGGGGTGCGCGGGAATGTCCACACGCTATTGGCCTGGGTACTGGATTTCAGGGGTGCGCGGGAAGTTTCACACGCTCGCCTACAACACGCGCAAAGAAACACGTACGCCAGTAGGAAGCAGGCATACGTCGACCCGCGACGCATAAATTTGCGCGCAAAAAAATAACAAGCTCAGACGCCAGGATGAATATACCGTTCCTAGCAGCAGTGGCCGTGGGCTACCAAAGGAGGAGGAGGAGGATAGTCAGGGCCAGAATATTCACACCCAGAACCAGCCTTTTCAGGATGCCTGATGACCAGGTGTATGGGAGGTACAGATTTCCACCACACATAATACTGGACCTGGTGAGTGAGTGGGAGGATGACCTCACATCACCCACCCTGTGCTCCCAAGCACTCAGCCCCCTGGAGAAGGTCCTCAATGTACTGCACTTCTTAGCCACTGGATCTTTTCAGCGGACAAGTGCCATAGTGGGTGGGGTGTCACAGTCCACGCAGTCACGCTGCCTACACCAGGTCTTGAACATCATCACTGCACTCCCATCAGTCCGCAGGCACATATACCTGCCCAGAACACCTACAGAAAGGCATGCTGCCGCCCTGGATTTTTACGGTGTGGCACGATTCCCCAAAGTGCTAGGTGCCATCGACTGCACCCATGTGGCTCTACGTCCCCCCAGGGCATCCGAGCACATCTATAGGAACCGCAAGCACTGGCATTCCATCAACGTGCAGGTAGTATGTAATGCCAAGGGAATCATCGCCTCAGTATATGCCAACTATCCCGGGTCCACCCACGACAGCTTCATTTACCGAATGTCCAACCTAAGCCGGGACCTAGAAGCTGGGCGGCATGGTGATACATGGCTGCTTGGTGAGTATGAATGCCACTGCACATGCATGCATGTCAGATACTGAGCAAGGTCACAACCCCACCAATGATACCAATCACCACCTCCACAGGGGACAGTGCCTACCCTCTCAGCCCCCACATGATGACGCCAATTCGTAACCCCACCACGCCACCCGAGGTAAGATATAACACAGCCCACATTGCAACCCGGGGCATAGTGGAGCGCACATTCGGAGTGCTTAAGTCACGCTTTCGCTCCCTTGACCGTTCTGGTGGGCAGCTGTTATACGCTCCCCCAGTAGTGTGCAGGATCATAGTGGCAGCATGTGTCCTGCATAACGTTGCAACACGCCGGGGCCTGGCCGTGGACATGGTGGTGCCCCCACATCCCCAACCACATGCACGCCCGCTGCGCATGGGAGGGGAAAGGGCATTGGGGGAGGCAGCCCGTACACAGCTAGTGGCTAATTATTTCACATAGAAATCACACCCCTGTGGAGTGCACACTGCCCTGGCACATACCATCTGACAATCAATGATGACTCAACCTGACACTGATCCTGAATGTCTGGAGAATCAACCATCAAAACCATATCAGCCTGAGATTGTTCACCTGGAAGTGTTACAATGTGTGCATCCCTACCTACACAGACACCACCAATGCAGTTTCGTGAAAAAACACATTCATGCAGCTAAAATGAATACCCACTTGCAAAATGCAACATGAGGACAGTGCCATGTCACCCAACCCATCCCCAGCACCGCCACACGACACACCTTGCCATGTCATGCTATGTGCAGGTAAACAAAGTAATCCCCACAACATGACACAAGTGTCACAATGTACAGTGTCCCTAATTGAAACTCGCGACACCTGAAATGCTCACAGTAATGCAGGACCAACAACACACTTGAGCAGGTATTTAGCAATAACACTTATCAGCTACTGACCCTCAAAACTACCATTAACATGACATTACGAATGTAAGGAATTAGTAGTCTCACCACCTGGAAATGCCTGCACTCCCACCACTTCCAACTGTACAGTGTTGCCGCCATGTAGAGTTGTAGGTGCACTGCTGCCAACATGGACCCCATCTCCAAAGTAGAGGGCCTTGTGTAGACATGAGGAAAGGACCTGCAAATTAGGAGGTAGACACGGATGATGAGTTACACATCAATGCAACATGCAGTGTACAACACAACAGCAATATGCACTAGGAATATATACACAGTATTGACTAGACTACCCACACATGTAGTGGGAGTCCAATGTCACCATGTACGTCAATGTCACTTGGGCACACCCTTTGCAAACCCATGGAAACGGGAAGCAGGAGGGGTGTGTGTGACAAAAACCCAAGCATCTGAACCAAATAATGACAAGCCTGCATGTGCCCAGCCACAATGCAGCGTATGCCCACGGGAGCCACACAAGGCAACACATTGTCCCAAAAAAAATAATAAAAAAAAATAAAAAAAATAAAAAGAAAATCAAAAATGGCCATTAATGGGCCCGGGGGGTTTGGGGAGGCCACCCAGGAGGTCCGAGGACAGGGTGCACACCAAAACCCACCTGTGTGGATCTTGCGAAAAAAAAAACACCTCCATGGGCTCATGGCCCACACGGCTACCCTATTGTGGGAGTATCACTGCTGTCGCTATTATCACCCTGTGCAGCTGCATCCGGAGGTGGTGGCACTATGGGAGGCAGCCAACGCAAGGCCCTAGTCTGTTCCTCCATGGCTGCAAGCATGCAGGTGTGGTAGGTCTCGTTCTGGAGGATGAGTGTGCGGAGGTCCCCATGCAACAACTCACGGGATGCCCGGACCTCCGCCTAGTTGCCTGCATCTCAGCTGAGAGCGTACGGGTGAGACGCTCCAGCTGCTGTTCTGTCCTTCGGTTTGTTGAAGCCTCAAGCTCAACAAGAGTCGTCCTGAGGTGAAGGAGTTCCAGCCTCAGGGCTTCCCTGTGGCCCTGGGACTCTATGGAGATGGCTGCCTGCAGAGTCGCCAGTGCCGCCCGCCTGTCCCTGTTGGACGCCAACATGTCCTCCCTGTGTGACTGGCAGATGGAGTCTGTTGCCTGCTGTAGTCGCTCCATCAGCCTTTCGGGGGGGACAATGGAAGTGGCCACCCTATCCATGGCCTGAGCCATCATCTCTGATGATGCTGCCTGTTGGGTTGCCATACCGTAAATTCACCACGTCGGCGGGCACCACACCTGTCTGGGGCAAGGCGAACTGCGCCTTGCTGTGCTGGCACTGCCTGAGGCTGCAGGACTGCATTCCCCCTCTGATCTGCTGGCCCAGGAACAGGATCAGATGTCGCGGAGTGTGACCCTGCATCCGTAACCACCAAAGGCGTAGCTGCCAACACTGACATCCCCATTGAGGGTTCTGACCCTGGTGCAGGTGGGTGGGACAGAACAGAATCCCTCCCAGGAACACTCACCTGCGACGGCACGTAGGTCTCATCATCCGAATCAACACCTGAGTACAGCTCGGGGGAGGTGCAGCCAGAGACACCCCTTGAGAGCACGACCTGCAGCAGTTGTGGGTTCTCACCCACCACCACACCACGTCCCTCACTGGTGGTCGGTCGGCCCTCGGACCCCTCCTGGGTCTGCACCATCTCCACAACCCCAGCAGTATCAGGTGCGTCTTCCCCTGCAAAGACATAAAAGCAAACAAATGGAAACAGGCATTAGCACCATGGCACACAATGAGGGCTGAGAAGCAACAGAACCAGTACTTGATTGACACATGTCCCACATGACTAAAACCCTCCCATGCATGCACCCTCACTGCGTATGAAGGGCAGGCAAATGGCACACACTGATGACACCAAGATGGAAGATGAACACATTTTCTGCATGCTGCCTGGCAGTGGCATCACACATTGGCCTGTGATTGCCAGGTGAAATACACAAGCCATCACACAGATGGCATGTACCATTGCTATTGAGTGAAGATGGAGAGGAGGGCAGCACTTATTCAGTCAGTCCAGTTCCCTCATGTAATAGCTTTTCTAATTCAAACAGGTCTGATTTTTCACCTGGAGCTGCCAGTCCAAAATGGTCCGATTGCACAGGGACATGTCTAAACAAATGATATCCAGGTAACAAAGTCACTCCACTTTACCATAGCCATGTCAGACATGTGACTAGAGGACTGAGAAATGCCTAGTAAAAGTGGTGGAATGCAAACAATCTGCCTGAATGAACACAGAAAAATAAGCAACAATGTTGTGGCAAGGTGACACTTCAAGGGCAACTGGCATGCTGTTGGGCTAGATGTCTACTGTTGGCAGAAGGGATACTGCTATGGCCAAATGCTGCTGCGCAGAATGTATTGCATGAAGCACATGGGTGACACAAACGACTCAGGCGCACACACCCTCACCTGGCACACAAACAGAAGCCCTCACACACACACCATGCACATGGATGACACACACATGCATGTGCACTCACCGGACAATGCCTCATAATCAGGCAGATCTCCCACGCCTTGGATCTGTTCCTCCGTGACGTAGGTCCCAGCGACTGACTCATGTGGAGTGAGTTCCATGTCTTCTACTGGAGACCCACCTCCAGTCACTAGAGTTGCGGCATGACTTGAGGCCAGCTTATTCTTTGCCCTGCGCTTTAGGTCATTCCAGCGCTTATAGCAATCATTGGCTGTGCGCCTCACGATTCCAAGGGCACTTACGATGTCCGCAACAGCCTGCCAGTGTGCCTGGCGTTGTGCAGGTGTGGTCTTGGATCCTGCAACAATGACCATCTCGTTATCATGTGCGGACACATACTCGACAAGTGCATTCAGTTCGGCATCCGTGAAGCTGGGCTTCCTCGACGGGCCAGACTGTGCAGCCGTGTCTGGGGCATTAGCCTGTGCCGGTCGAGCACTCTTCCTCTTCCGCTTTGAAGGTGGTGGTGATCCTGAGTGTCCTACGCTGCTCTGGACACTAGGGGCAGGAGCCCTGGTGGACTCTGTATCAGGAGTGTGGGATTGCACACTCAGCATGGGAGTTGGTGCAGGCATTGGCTCAAGTGTAATGGTGTCAGGGGGAATGTCAGCAGGATGGACTAGGACCGACACTGTCCTGGCTGGGTGTGTGAGAGCTGGGGTGGATGGAGCCGCAGCTGCCCCTGCAGCCTCTCCACCGTGCCTACTTGGGGCAGCAGATGACCTTGCTGCCCCTGATCTACGTGGCCTGATGACATCAACGTGCACCAGCGCACGTGTCATAGGCCTGCTGACCTGGAAGTCAGCCATGGAGTCAGCCAGGTCTAGTGCCACAATGGGCTGGTCCAACAAGGGCTGAGCATGGATGGTGTCAGCCACATCAGCCTCAACCAGGGGGGATGGGGGGGGATTATGGGTGCCCTTGACTGGTCCTCCACACATGGGGGGACAGGGTCACCCTGCAAGTAACGACCACGTCCCGTACCAGATCCACCACGGCCACCACTTGTGGCTCGTCCACCTTTGCCACCCTTACGGATTCCTCGCCTCCCAACCATGGCACTGATGTTAATGTGCGTATGGGAGTGGCTGTAAACTATTGTCCTGGGCAATTGGGGGTCAAAGGGGTTGGGTACCAGATGGTAATTCTACCCTAGTGCTCTAGCAAGGCTGAATGTGACCCCTGGGGAAAGATGACGGGTCACGCAACGCACAGGAAGCCCAAAAAAGGGAGATGACGTGCACGCAACCCCTCCTAGACCACGTGTGCAGAAAAAAACCTGCACTACGCTGTGGCACCCAGTAACACAAGAATGAACGTATGCGTGTCACACGCAGCCTAGAATGACCTCTGAAGGGGTAGGCTACACAAGTGGCAAGCACAGATGTTAGATATGTGCGTGACTCACCGTCTGCCAGGAAAAAGAGCGTGAAAAAGAAGCACGTTTGCGCGTTGGCAACACCCCCGCCAAAAGAAGAATTGTACACTGTCTGAGGAGACAGGACAACAGTAGAAGGGAACGCTGTTTGAGGGAACAGGCCCAGGAAAACCAGAAAAAGAGAAAAAAGAGAAAAAGCTGTCAGAGGTAACAGGGAGTACGAACTTGAAACGCTGTGAAGTAAATCGCGTGTGAAATGACAAGAAGTACAGATTTCACCCACTCACTCTCCACGAAAAGCACATACAAGGAAATGGTGTTCTACACGTAACTTTTATGCAGGCCCACACGTCCAGCATCACTTCCGCCTGTACGCGCTAGGGCCATTTCCACCAATTACACGCTTTGTCACTTCCGCGTGTAGGGCCATTTCCACCAATTACACGCTTTGTCACTTCCGCGTGTACGCGCTAAGGCCATTTCCACCAATTACACGCTTTGACACTCGGACGTGTCTTTCATTTTTTTAACACGCAACATTTCAAAAGTGTGCCATATTCAACGTGCACGTGACTTCATAGACGCACATACGCTGGTGGCCTTTGGGCCAATGAATGTACAGACGTGTGCTGACGCGCTTACGCGCTAAGGGCCTTTCCTCGAATTACACGCAGATGTGCTGGATTTTCACATGCAAAATCACTCCGTATGAAGCTGGCCACGCGTTCACACACGGAAGACCACGCTCCTGCCCAGAAGGCCGAATTACTGCCCCCCAGAGCCCTGAGCACGCTCCCACCTGCCATCTGCTGCTGCCTGACTGCCTGCTGCCACCGTGCCCTGCCATTTGCTGCCTGCACATCAGCCAGGGGTGCTGTTGATGTGACCACCCCTGCTGGAACCGAAGACTCCCGACTACTTTTCCATCGCCCCACAGCCCAGCCCCAGGACCCAGTTGCCCACCCACTCCTGCCTCTGGGGTTGCCATGTCGGGCACTGCAACATCTGGCACCAGTGGCAACCCCGGGCCAAGGAGGCAGAGGGGCACCAGCTTCACTGCCACCGAAGTTGGTGTCCTGGTGGAGCATGTCCTGGGGCAGTATGATGCCCTCTTCGGAAGGTTGCGCGCCGACAAGGAAGGACGGACTCGGATCTGGATGGACATCGTGACTACCATCAACACGGAGGAGGTGGCAGTCCGCGACTACGAACGTGTCAGGCAGGGCTGGGAGGACTTCAGGTCCAGGACCCTCAACAAGGCCGGGCGCCTCCTGAAGGCAGCAGATGCTAAGGGGCGCCGGGGCCACTTGTCGGAAGATCAGATGAGGGTCCTGGAACGCATATCCCCAGCGCTCCACGTCCAGGTCCTTGAGAGGCAGACCCGTCTGGAGTCGAGAGGTAAGTGTACATGCATACTGATTGTAAGCTGTGCGTGTGGTGTGCCAGGAGTGTGCAGGTTGAACATGAATTTTTATGTGGGCAAGTAGGGGGGGGTGTACAGGGCCGTGAGGGTGACACATGCGAGGGGTCTCATGTGTGACACATGGATGGTGCTTGAGTGTGTGGGCTTGCATGGCACAGGATGTGGAGGAATGATTGTCAGGTGTGACATGGATGTTGATCGGAACACTGCGACAGTTGGCGGAGGTGTACACATGCATGCAAGTTTGGTGGTGTGTGTGCATGTGTAGTGTACTCCCTATGTTGCATGTGATGTGTGGATGACCTTTGGCTGCTCATGCTGTTGTATGTGAATGGATGGTGCTGGCTGTTGCAATATGCCTGTGGTATGGCTCATGTGTGCAAGTTGAAATGACATGTGTGTTGGGGATTGTGATGCCATGTCTGAGGTTTACCAATGCCACTCATGTATGACTGTCATGTGTGTATGAGTCCATTGGACAGTGCCCTGATGCCTGTGTTTTCTTTCTCCCTGTCTGCAGCGTCAACTGATGAAGAGGGCGGAGAAGGTGCTGTGGAGCACAGCGGCAGGGGTCGCACCACCAGCCGGAGACGCAAGGCCCGGATCCCCTCCCAGGTTCTGATCTCGTCGGGGAGTGAGGCGTCCGGTGCCGTGTCACAGGCCGCAGCTGCCGAGGGGAGGTCCAAGAGGTGGAGGTTGGAGTTGGACTCCTCGGCAGCAGAAGGGGCAGCTGGGACCCCACAGGGCCCAACGGAGGAAGATGGCACGGAGTCATCCAGGTTGGTGGGGGGTTTGGAGGAGGAGGAGGCCGTGCAAGCGACAGAGGCGGGGTCTGGAGGTGGGGATTCCACTGGTGCTAGTGGTGCAGTGCAGGATCTGGGACAGGAGGCAGCACAGGCCGCCGCGGAGGTGCCTGTGTGCAATCCTGTCCCTGCTCCTGTCACTGCATCATCTTGCACCAGCGGGGATGCCTACCTCCAGACCCGTTCTCAGGGAGGGGATTGGCTTACAGCACCTGGCCTTCCTCTCCCTGCGGATGTGGCTATCCTGCACCAGGTTGAGCCTGTCCAGGGTGGGGTGGCGTTGCGTCAACGGGCCATGCGAGCTGACCTGCAGTCTTTTCATGATGAGTCTGCACGTCTTCTTGAATGGCTCGTTGACTGCGTTGACCCACTGGGACAGCTCACCAGGGCTCGATTCCTCTGTTTCCTGGACCTTGTTCCGACCCCCTCCTCCACGGAACCCCCTATGCCCCAGTCGTCCTCCATGCCATCTTCCCACCCATGTGTCACCTGGGTGCCCTGTGGAGCTGCCTCGGACCGTGCGGCCAGGCTGGTGGACAACAGATCCCTGCCACAGTCGGGAGTCGGACGTCCAGCAGGGGTGGCCACATCAACGACTGCACCCCAGCTGGAGGAGGATGTGCAGGCACCATCGGACAGGGCACATGGACAGCAGCAGCTGCAGCAGCAGAAGGCTGTAGGTGGGAGCCACGATAGCTCGGGGCCTTCAACATCGGAGGGGCAGGCATCGGCCGGAGGGCAGGAGGACCCTGGACGGGAAGTGTCTTCCGTGTGGCAGCGGTTGGGCCACGCCATAGATGCGGAGCGGCGGCGGGCGGAAGAGGCGCGGCTCACGATGGTCAGGGCGGAGAACTCCATGCGGAGGGCCTTGAGGCAGGCCGAGTGCCTCGAGGCAATCCGCAGGGGGTTGGAGGTGAACATGTCGGCGTCCCTGCGGACCCTCGGGGCCATGGAACAGGACCACCTCCGGGACATAGACGAGGAGTTCGATGATGCCCTGGCCCGGAACACCACTAAGTGAGCCACTGGACTGGCCCGCCGTCATTGTATATAGTTATTTAGTGATAGGTTTCAATTATATTTTTTTTTTATTTGGAGTCGACGGACACTGCTCCACCTTTTGTATATAGTTCCATTTTAGATAGGTTTTTTGGTAGGTTTCATTTCTTCTGTTGGGATGATGGTCCCTGAATACTTTGTACATAGTTGGACTTTGGATTTGGACATTTTTTTAACTATGAATATTTTTTCCCATGGAGACATGAGTGGGGGCCTGGTGGGGGCTGCCCATTGTGGCTGGGGGGTGGGGGTGGGTGGGAGACATGAGTGGGGGCCTGGTGGGGGCTGCCCATGGTGGCTGGGGGGTGGGGGTGGTGGGAGACATGGGTGGGGGCCTGGTGGAGGGTGCCCCACACTGCTGGGGTGGTGAGGGGGGGTGGGAGACATGAGTGGGGGCCTGGTGGGGGATGCCCATGGTGGATGGGGGGTGGGGGTGGGTGGGAGACATGAGTGGGGGCCTGGTGGGGGCTGCCCATGGTGGCTGGGGGGTGGGGGTGGATGGGAACATGAGTGGGGGCCTGGTGGGGGCTGCCCATGGTGGCTGGGGGGTGGGGGTGGTGGGAGACATGGGTGGGGGCCTGGTGGAGGGTGCCCCACATTGCTGGGGGGGTGGGTGTGGTGGGAGACATGAGTGGGGGCCTGGTGGAGGCTGCCCATGGTGGCTGGGGGGTGGGGGTGGTGGGAGACATGGGTGGGAGCCTGGTGGGGGCTGCCCATGGTGGCTGGGGGGTGGGGGCGGTGGGAGACATGGGTGGGGGCCTGGTGGGGGCTGCCCATGGTGGCTGGGGGGTGGGGGTGGTGGGAGACATGGGTGGGGGCCTGGTGGAGGGTGCCCCACACTGCTGGGGGGGTGGGGATGGTGGGAGACATGAGTGGGGGCCTGGCGGGGGCTGCCCATGGTGGCTGGGGGGTGGGGGTGGGTGGGAGACATGAGTGGGGGCCTGGTGGGGGCTGCCCATGGTGGCTGGGGGGTGGGGGTGGGTGGGAAACATGAGTGGGGGCCTGGTGGGGGCTGCCCATGGTGGCTGGGGGGTGGGGGTGGTGGGAGACATGGGTGGGGGCCTGGTGGAGGGTGCCCCACACTGCTGGGGGCGTGGGGGTGGTGGGAGACATGAGTGGGGGCCTGGTGGGGGCTGCCCATGGTGGCTGGGGGGTGGGGGTGGGTGGGAGACATGAGTGGGGGCCTGGTGGGGGCTGCCCATGGTGGCTGGGGGGTGGGGGTGGTGGGAGACATGGGTGGGGGCCTGGTGGAGGGTGCTCCACACTGCTGGGGGGTGGGGGTGGTGGGAGACATGAGTGGGGGTCTGGTGGAGGCTGTCCATGGTGGCTGGGGGGTGGGGGTGGTGGGAGACATGGGTGGGAGCCTGGTGGGGGCTGCCCATGGTGGCTGGGGGGTGGGGGTGGTGGGAGACATGGGTGGGGGCCTGGTGGAGGGTGCCCCACACTGCTGGGGGGGTGGGGGTTGGTGGTAGACATGAGTGGGGGCCTGGTGGGGGCTGCCCATGGTGGCTGGGGGTGGTGGTGGGTTGGAGACATGAGTGGGGGCCTGGTGGGGGCTGCCCATGGTGGCTGGGGGTGGGGGTGGTGGGAGACATGGGTGGGGGCCTGGTGGAGGGTGCCCCACACTGCTGGGGGGTGCAGGTGGTGGGTGACATGAGTAGGGGCCTAGTGGGGGCTGCCATGGTGGCTGGGGGGTGGGGGTGGTGGGAGACATGGGTGGGGGCCTGGTGGAGGGTGCCCCACACTGCTAGGGGCGTGGGGGTGGTGGGAGACATGAGTGGGGGCCTGGTGGAGGCTGCCCATGGTGGCTGGGGGGTGGGGGTGGTGGGAGACATGGGTGGGAGCCTGGTGGGGGCTGCCCATGGTGGCTGGGGGGTGGGGGTGGTGGGAGACATGGGTGGGGGCCTGGTGGAGGGTGCCCCACACTGCTGGGGGGTGGGGGTGGTGGGAGACATGAGTGGGGGCCTGGTGGAGGCTGCCCATGGTGGCTGGGGGGTGGGGGTGGGTGGGAGACATGAGTGGGGGCCTGGTGGGGGCTGCCCATTGTGGCTGGGGGGGTGGGGGTGGGTGGGAGACATGAGTGGGGGCCTGGTGGGGGCTGCCCATGGTGGCCGGGGGGTGGGAGACATGAGTGGGGGCCTGGTGGGGGCTGCCCATGGTGGCTGGGGGGTGGGGGTGGGTGGGAGACATGAGTGGGGGCCTGGTGGGGGCTGCCCATGGTGGCTGGGGGGTGGGGGTGGTGGGAGACATGGGTGGGGGCCTGGTGGAGGGTTCCCCACACTGCTGGGGGGGTGGGGGTGGTGAGAGACATGAGTAGGGGCCTGGGGGGGCCTGCCCACGGTGGCTGGGGGGTGGGGGTGGTGGGAGACATGGGTGGGGGCCTGGTGCAGGGTGCCCCACACTGCTGGGGGGGTGGGGGTGGTGGGAGACATGAGTGGGGGCCTGGTGGAGGCTGCCCATGGTGGCTGGGGGGTGGGGGTGGGTGGGAGACATGAGTGGGGGCCTAGTGGGGGCTGCCCATGTTGGCTGGGGGGTGGGGGTGGTGGGAGACATGAGTGGGGACCTGGTGGGGGCTGCCCATGGTGGCTGGGGGGTGGGGGTGGTGGGAGACATGAGTGGGGGCCTGGTGGGGGATTCCCATGGTGGCTGGGGGGTGGGGGTGGGTGGGAGACATGAGTGGGAGCCTGGTGGGGGCTGCCCATGGTGGCTGGGGGGTGGGGGTGGTGGGAGACATGGGTGGGGGCCTCGTGGAGGGTGCCCCACACTGCTGGGGGGGTGGGGGTGGCGGGAGACATGAGTGGGGGCCTGGTGGAGGCTGCCCATGGTGGCTGGGGGGTGGGGGGGTGGTAGACATGGGTGGGAGCCTGGTGGGGGATGCCCATGGTGGCTGGAGGGTGGGGGTGGTGGGAGACATGGGTGGGGGCCTGGTGGAGGGTGCCCCACACTGCTGGGGGGTGGGGGGTGGGAGACATGAGCAGGTGTGCAGGGTAGTCCCCTGTTTTGTGGACTGCCTGCAGGGGCCGTGGAGGGTGTACAGGGTACACCTGTGAGGACCCACCCAGCCTAATCGCGTGTGATTATTCCCGCGCACCCCTGTAATACACGTACCCAGCCAAATCGCGTGTGATAATTCCTGCGCACCCCTGTAATACACGTACCCAGCCAAATCGCGTGTGATTATTCCCATGCACCTCTGTAATACACGTACCGTGGCTAATCGCGTGTAAAACTTCACGCGTACCCCTGTCATACACATACCCAGCCAAATCGCGTGTGAAAATTCCCGCGTACCCCTGTAATACACGTACCCTGGCTAATCGCGTGTTTAACTTCACGCGTACCCCTGTCATACACGTGCTCTGGCTAATCGCATGTAAAACTTCCCGCGTACCCCTGATATGAACGTTACCCGCTTTGCGTTCCTTGTTTGGCAGCCCTATCAACTGGTCCAGGGTTAGCGCAGCCCTTTGCGATGATTTAGCGATGTTGATGGCTTTTCCTTGCGCGAGGGCGTTCTTGGGGGCGTTACTGGCGCTGCTGCAGGGTCGCTGCGATACTCTGCGCCACGGCTGGTTTGGGAGCCTAAAATCCATGAATACGCTGTGCGCGGAAATCGGTTTTGGCGCACGCGCCTGGCGCAGACAATCGCACGCGGACACTCTGCGCCAGCCGCTTGCGACACGTTTCTGTGAAATTCTATGAATTACCATGTTAATTGTTTGCTAGGGGTGGCCCATGCCCTCCTCCCTTCCTGACAACCCCACCCCTTTTTTCAATAGGACCACGTACACATATACATATACATGTATATGTATATGTAATTGGTCGATTTGACCAAAGGTTCATGGCGAAACTGTAGACTTTTGAAAGAAAGGGCCTCATCAGGAGGTTGGTGGTACCCCGGCGCTAATTGCTCCAAGATAAAAGTCTTTCAAAACACATGACCCTGTTATTTCCCTTGCAAACAGAGATACTGCGCATTGTGGAAGTCTAATTTGTACGAGGCTACAGGAATGGATTTTATAAAAAAACACATGTTACCTCATGCTCAAATGGGATTCATACAAGGCTGTGGTACGTGTGAGCAAAATCTACAATTCTAAAGAAAATGCCTTTGAACATGGGTTCATGTATTTGTCCACAGCATTGGATTCTGCATACTATGGACAATCATGCAGAATATGGATTACTTGGTGACCTTTTTACATTGTTAGTGTGGCTCATGAAGCGTGCTTAATAGAAGTAAACTACAGGAGATGTGGAGCCTGCAGAGGCCTTATACTGATTGAAAAGGGCATATGCCATGAATGAGTGCTCACTCCATTCTTATTTAACTGTTGCGTGGACTCATTATAGAAAACAATTTGTTTTAAATGGATTATTGTATATGGTTAAAAGAAAATGTAACAATATTTACACACACACACTATTCTACAGTTTTAAATTACATATAGAAAAAAAATCCAGATTTCAAAGGTAGATTTCCAAAGTGATCACAACCCATTTAATTCTCATTTATAAAATAAATTCATCATATACCTTTCATCAACAAGTTATCAAAAATGATCTAAAATCAATTTTTATATAATTCATAAATTTAAAAGCAAATGTGTTGCTTGATTAGAATGCCCATTCAACAGCTAAAACTACAAAGAATCAAAGTCACTTTAATCAAATCTGTATACAAAATGTCGAAAATGTAACAATTGTTTGTACAGAAGAGCTGGATACATAACAATAATGTGCTTCTATGTCTCCATACTGGGGGTTTTCATGACAGTATCTACACAAAATCATCTCCTTAGATAAAATAATTATTCTGACCAGCACCTCTCGCGTAGATACAATATTTAAATTAAATCTCATGAATATCTCTTGCCCCTTCTTACTTGGAAAGAGGTTGAGCTATGCTGCCGAAGTGCTCACCTGTTTATTTTCATAATACAAGTGATGTAGGGAGCGATAATTATGCATAATCTCAATGGTTAGAGTCCAATCAATCCCAAATAGGACTTTTTCAATTCTTCCAATCTTACTAACTAGCTCTGCAAATGTAAAATCCAAATTCTCCACAATTTCTGTACATATGTTAACATATTATGATGCAGTTCAATTCTTGCCACTCTATTAGAAAACTCACACCTTCATATAATGAGTTACCCAGTGGTGTGGAAAATGTGGATATCAAATACAGATATTTCGGTTCTATGTGATTTCACTGTGTAGATTTGGTCACAGCCAAATCCATCGCATTATTTTCTCCTTTTGGACCATTTTCCTGTAAATCGATGCAGGGGGAAAGATCCCCACATCCCCTCTTATGCCCCCACCTTATGTATTACCCTTACCCACCCCCCACATACATTTGTGGCAAAATGCAGTAAAATAAATTCGATGGATTTTGGCTGCGACCAAATCTGCAGCAATGCAACCTCCCATTACCGATATACCACTTAACTCTTCTAGAGAGAAAACAGACCCAGTTCATATCTGATGAAGGCCATTGGCACACAAATAGCTAAATGTAATAGATTTCTCAAGATAAGATTTTCATAGAATTCACATTTCGCTAAAACCAAAGGCTGCAGAATTTCTGTACCCGTCATGTTTGGTATCACTTTACCTTCATAGAAGCACACTAGTGGCCAGACTGAAAATGTACAATATTATTTATATATCATTCTCATTTTGATCCAATTCCTTCAGCCTTGTTCCTTAAGTACTCCATATTTCATAATTTAAAAGGTTTATTAAACGGCCTCCCTTGGCCCTCCTCCTACCCCTACTTGTGAGGCTAAGAATCTCGGGGTCATCTTTGACTCCACACTTTCGCTCTCTGCACACATCTCTGACGTCTCTAAAAAGTCAAACTTCATACTGCACCTCCTTAGAGGCACTCTGCCTTTCCTCTCCTTCCCACAGAAGCACACTGGGCCTCATCATGAGGTCAGCGGTAAGGGGTTAATGGCCCCGGTAAGGATGCCGGTGCCGTTAACCCCTTACTGCCACATTACGAGGCCCTAAGCGGGTCCCGCTAAGGCCGGCTGGTAAAACCAGCCGCCCTTAGCGGGAGCCGCTAAAGGATCAGGGAGCTAACAACGGGCCCGTTAGACATGAGTGGGGGCCTGGTGGGGGCTGCCCATGGTGGCTGGGGGGTGGGTGGGAGACATGAGTGGGGGCCTGGTGGGGGCTGCCCATGGTGGCTGGGGGGTGGGGGTGGTGGGAGACATGGGTGGGGGCCTGGTGGAGGGTGCCCCACACTGCTGGGGGCGTGGGGGTGGTGGGAGACATGGGTGGGAGCCTGGTGGGGGCTGCCCATGGTGGCTTGAGGGTGGGGGTGGTGGGAGACATGGGTGGGGGCCTGGTGGAGAGTGCCCCACACCGCTGGGGGGTGGGGGTGGTGGGAGACATGAGTGGGGGCCTGGTGGAGGCTGCCCATGGTGGCTGGGGGGTGGGGGTGGGTGGGAGACATGAGTGGGGGCCTGGTGGGGGCTGCCCATGGTGGCTGGGGGGTGGGGGTGGGTGGCAGACATGAGTGGGGGCCTGGTGGGGGCTGCCCATGGTGGCTGGGGGGTGGGGGTGGGTGGGAGACATGAGTGGGGGCCTGGTGGGGGCTGCCCATGATGGCTGGGGGGTGGGGGTGGTGGGAGACATGGGTGGGGGCCTGGTGGAGGGTGCTCCACACTGCTGGGGGGGGTGGGGGTGGTGGGAGACATGAGTGGGGGCCTAGTGGGGGATGCCCACGGTGGCTGGGGGTGGGGGTGGGTAGGAGACATGAGTGGGGGCCTGGTGGGGGCTGCCCATGGTGGCTGGGGGTGGGGGTGGGTGGGAGACATGAGTGGGGACCTGGTGGGGCTGCCCATGGTGGCTGGGGGGTGGGGGTGGTGGGAGACATGGGTGGGGGCCTGGTGGAGGGTGACCCACACTGCTGGGGGGTGGGGGTGGTGGGAGACATGAGTGGGGGCCTGGTGGGGGATTCCCATGGTGGCTGGGGGGTGGGGGTGGGTGGGAGACATGAGTGGGAGCCTGGTGGGGGCTGCCCATGGTGGCTGGGGGGTGGGGGTGGTGGGAGACATGGGTGGGGGCCTGGTGGAGGGTGCCCCACACTGCTGGGGGGGTGGGGGGGTGGGAGACATGAGTGGGGGCCTGGTGGAGGCTGCCCATGGTGGCTGGGGGGTGGGGGTGGTGGGAGACATGGGTGGGGGCCTGGTGGAGGGTGCCCCACACTGCTGGGGGGGTGGGGGTGGTGGGAGACATGAGTGGGTGCCTGGTGGAGGCTGCCCATGGTGGCTGGGGGTGGGTGGGAGACATGAGTGGGGGCCTGGTGGGGGCTGCGCATGGTGGCTGGGGGGTGGGGGTGGGTGGGAGACATGAGTGGGGGCCTGGTGGCGGCTGCCCATGGTGGCTGGGGGGGTCGGTGGGCGACATGAGTGGGGGCCTGGTGGGGGCTGCCCATGATGGCTGGGGGGTGGGGGTGGTGGGAGACATGGGTGGGGGCCTGGTGGAGGGTGCCCCACACTGCTGGGGGGTGGGGGTGGTGGGAGACATGAGTGGGGGCCTGGTGGGAGCTGCCCATGGTGGCTGGGGGGTGGGGGTTGGTGGGAGACATGAGTGGGGGCCTGGTGGGGGCTGCCCATGGTGGCTGGGGGGTGGGGGTGGGTGGGAGACATGAGTGGGGGCCTGGTGGGGGCTGCCCATGGTGGCTGGGGGGTGGGGGTGGTAGGAGACATGGGTGGGGGCCTGGTGGAGGGTGCCCCACACTGCTGGGGGGGTGGGGGTGGTGGGAGACATGAGTGGGGGCCTGGTGGAGGCTGCCCATGGTGGCTGGGGGGTGGGGGGGTGGTAGACATGGGTGGGAGCCTGGTGGGGGATGCCCATGGTGGCTGGAGGGTGGGGGTGGTGGGAGACATGGGTGGGGGCCTGGTGGAGGGTGCCCCACACTGCTGGGGGGTGGGGGATGGGAGACATGAGCAGGTGTGCAGGGTAGTCCCCTGTTTTGTGGGCTGCCTGCAGGGGCCGTGGAGGGTGTACAGGGTACACCTGTGAGGACCCACCCAGCCTAATCGCGTGTGATTATTCCCGCGCACCCCTGTAATACACGTACCCAGCCAAATCGCGTGTGATAATTCCCGCGCACCCCTGTAATACACGTACCCAGCCAAATCGCGTGTGATTATTCCCATGCACCTCTGTAATACACGTACCCTGGCTAATCGCGTGTAAAACTTCACGCGTACCCCTGTCATACACGTACCCTGCCAAATCCCGTGTGAAAATTCCCGCGTACCCCTGTAATACACGTACCCTGGCTAATCGCGTGTTTAACTTCACGCGTACCCCTGTCATACACGTACTCTGGCTAATCGCATGTAAAACTTCCCGCGTACCCCTGATATGAACGTTACCCGCTTTGCGTTCCTTGTTTGGCAGCCCTATCAACTGGTCCAGGGTTAGCGCAGCCCTTTGCGATGATTTAGCGATTTTGATGGCTTTTCCTTGCGCGAGGACGTTTTTGGGGGTGTTACTGGCGCTGCTGCAGGGTCGCTGCGATACTCTGCGCCACGGCTGGATTGGGAGCCTAAAATCCATGAATACGCTGTGCGCGGAAATCGGTTTTGGAGCACGCGCCTGGCGCAGACAATCGCACGCGGACACTCTGCGCCAGCCGCTTGCGACATGTTTCTGTGAAATTCTATGAATTACCCTGTTAATTGTTTGCTAGGGGTGGCCCATGCCCGCCTCCCTTCCTGACAACCCCACCCCTTTTTTCAATAGGACCACGTACACATATACATATACATGTATATGTATATGTAATTGGTCGATTTGACCAAAGGTTCATGGCAAAACTGTAGACTTTTGAAAGAAAGGGCCTCATCAGGAGGTTGGTGGTACCCCGGCGCTAATTGCTCCAAGATAAAAGTCTTTCAAAACACAGGACCCTGTTATTTCCCTTGCAAACAGAGATACTGCGCATTGTGGAAGTCTAATTTGTACGAGGCTACAGGAATGGATTTTATAAAAAAACACATGTTACCTCATGCTCAAATGGGATTCATACAAGGCTGTGGTACGTGTGAGCAAAATCTACAATTTTAAAGAAAATGCCTTTGAACATGGGTTCATGTATTTGTCCACAGCATTGGATTCTGCATACTATGGACAATCATGCAGAATATGGATTACTTGGTGACCTTTTTACATTGTTAGTGTGGCTCATGAAGCATGCCTAATAGAAGTAAACTACAGGAGATGTGGAGCCTGCAGAGGCCTTATACTGATTGAAAAGGGCATATGCCATGAATGAGTGCTCACTCCATTCTTATTTAACTGTTGCGTGGACTCATTATAGAAAACAATTTGTTTTAAATGGATTATTGTATATGGTTAAAAGAAAATGTAACAATATTTACACACACACACTATTCTACAGTTTTAAATTACATATAGAAAAAAAATCCAGATTTCAAAGGTAGATTTCCAAAGTGATCACAACCCATTTAATTCTCATTTATAAAATAAATTCATCATATACCTTTCATCATCCAGTTATCAAAAATGATCTAACATCAATTTTTATATAATTCATAAATTTAAAAGCAAATGTGTTGCTTGATTAGAATGCCCATTCAACAGATAAAACTACAAAGAATCAAAGTCACTTTAATCAAGTCTGTATACAAAATGTCAAAAATTTAACAATTGTTTGTACAGAAGAGCTGGATACATAACAATAATGTGCTTCTATGTCTCCATACTGGGGGTTTTCATGACAGTATCTACACAAAATCATCTCCTTAGATAAAATAATTATTCTGACCAGCACCTCTCGCGTAGATACAATATTTAAATTAAATCTCATGAATATCTCTTGCCCCTTCTTACTTGGAAAGAGGTTGAGCTATGCTGCCGAAGTGCTCACCTGTTTATTTTCATAATACAAGTGATGTAGGGAGCGATAATTATGCATAATCTCAATGGTTAGAGTCCAATCAATCCCAAATAGGACTTTTTCAATTCTTCCAATCTTACTAACTAGCTCTGCAAATGCAAAATCCAAATTCTCCACAATTTATGTACATATGTTAACATATTATGATGCAGTTCAATTCTTGCCACTCTATTAGAAAACTCACACCTTCATATAATGAGTTACCCAGTGGTGTGGAAAATGTGGATATCAAATACAGATATTTCGGTTCTATGTGATTTCACTGTGTAGATTTGGTCACAGCCAAATCCATCGCATTATTTTCTCCTTTTGAACCATTTTCCTGTAAATCGAAAGATCCCCACATCCCCTCTTATGCCCCCACCTTATGTATTACCCTTACCCACCCCCCACATACATTTGTGGCAAAATGCAGTAAAATAAATTCGATGGATTTTGGCTGCGACCAAATCTGCAGCAATGCAACCTCCCGTTACCGATATACCACTTAACTCTTCTAGAGAGAAAACAGACCCAGTTCATATCTGATGAAGGCCATTGGCACACAAATAGCTAAATGTAATAGATTTCTCAAGATAAGATTTTCATAGAATTCACATTTCGCTAAAACCAAAGGCTGCAGAATTTCTGTACCCGTCATGTTTGGTATCACTTTACCTTCATAGAAGCACACTAGTGGCCAGACTGAAAATGTACAATATTATTTATATATCATTCTCATTTTGATCCAATTCCTTCAGCCTTGTTCCTTAAGTACTCCATATTTCATAATTTAAAAGGTTTATTAAACGGCCTCCCTTGGCCCTCCTCCTACCCCTACTTGTGAGGCTAAGAATCTCGGGGTCATCTTTGACTCCACACTTTCGCTCTCTGCACACATCTCTGACGTCTCTAAAAAGTCAAACTTCATACTGCACCTCCTTAGAGGCACTCTGCCTTTCCTCTCCTTCCCACAGAAGCACACTGGGCCTCATCATGAGGTCAGCGGTAAGGGGTTAATGGCGCCGGTAAGGATGCCGGTGCCGTTAACCCCTTACTGCCACATTACGAGGCCCTAAGCGGGTCCCGCTAAGGCTGGCTGGTAAAACCAGCCGCCCTTAGCGGGAGCCGCTAAAGGACCAGGGAGCTAACAACGGGCCCGTTATTAATAGGCCCGATGTTAGCTCCCTCCCCATTCCCAATGAGCCCTATTGGGGGTCGAATGGGAATGGGGATTGGTTCCCTGAATGGGGAAATACCAGGTCCTCCAAGGTTGGAATGACCCGGTAAGTCCACATTCAGGTAACCCGGACCCGGTATGAGGTATGGGGGTAGCCATGGCGCTAATAGCACCATGGCTACCTCCATACTCGTAATGAGGCCCACTGTCTCCCAAGCTCTGGTTCTCTCTAGGTTGGACTACTGTAACAGTCTCTTTCTAAATCTACCTGCCTCCAATCTCTGTGATTTACAACTAATTCAGAACAGGAATGCAAGTCTTGTCCTTGGCCTCAAGCCCTGGGATCGTATCTGTCCAGCTCTGAAATCCCTTCATTGGCTCCCAGTGTACACAATGATTTAATTTAAAACCCTCTGTATTGTCCACAAGGCTTTCTGGGGCCTGGGTCCAAAATACCTTCAACTATCCTTCCGTAAATACCTTCCCTCTCAAGCCCTTCACTCCTCTACTTCTAACTCCCTCAGGGTCAGTCATTTTTTAAAGAAACGAGCTGGGGTCATATCTCTGTCTTTGGCGGGGGCCACCCTTTGGAACAGCCTCCCGGCCACCTTGAAACTTAAGAAGAACCATCTCCGGTTCCGGAAACACCTCAAGGCCTTCCTCTTCGGTTCTGCCTTTGCCCCTCTTCTTCCCTGCTGATCTGTATTATCTCTTGGCACCATGCTCCTGGCTACGCTCTGTCCCTCGGGCCCAGGTACCTGCTCACCCTCCTGCACTGCCCCCAAACCCCCCCTTACACTGGGATCTGTATCTGTACCCATAAAGTCGCCCATTTTTCTTCTGCACTTATCAGCAGTTTTGGGAGATGCAAAGGCGGCCAAGTATAAATCTTCTTCCATGTTTGATAGGTACAAAACTATTGAGGATGTGCACACTGACATTCTTTTGTAAGTAAAATGAGTATTGTGGCGTTTTCCTATGTCGATAAATATCCTTTAAATAACAAGAACTCCACGATGGCTTCAACAGTGGGTAGATGGTTATGTTAATTAGGTCTAAGGACCCAGTTTCAGCTCGAAACAAAGATAAATGAACAAAGTGCTCCAGCAAGGTTCTCCTATGCAATTTATATAAAGTTAGCACTGATTATTTCTTTTGCAATTTTCTCATCTACTCTTCTAAAATGGAATCATAAATATCTCCTCTCTGCATGATGTACTAAGTTTAAACTTCATACAATGACTCAATTAGAAGCATTGATAACTTGATAAAGAACTGTGTCAACACACCATAGACACTAATAGTCCGAGTCACTGGACACAATAAGCGGGCTGATGACCTTTTGATGACCAAATCAGATCAACTTTTGTTTAGAAACTATTCCCACTAATACATATATGTTGGGTAAACAGACAGGACCTCGAGTCTATAAGCAGGGATGTGATGTTAACCATGGGAAAATATTTGTTTGAACTACAAATGCTGTTTATTAAGTGTAGGATTCTGAATAACCAATGATGTGTGACTGATAAAGTATATTTCTTGACTTTTTTGTAGAATTTACTGAAAATACTTGCCCCTGATGAAGAGTCACACTCGAAACGTGTTGGGCTATTAGCATAATAAATATTCTTCTATGAGAATTTTAAATTGTCATTTGTATTACTAATGTTGAAAAAATCTGATACCTTATTGTCTAGTCTTAACAGACTAAAGTGTCTAAATTCATTATTGAAACTTAACAAGCCAAGTGGCTACCCTGGTTACGGGCAAATCCATTCGGGCATTGTGCTTTCTACGTTTTTGGCTTTCCATTCAAGGCCATAGAAAGTGTGCAGGGGACGTAAGTTTCCTAATTGGGAACTTTCTTGTTTCTTATGTTAATTATATGACACCTGCAATCTAAATATAAGTAACAAAAAATCACCTATCCCTGCACTGAGACTACAGTCATTTTTGTTTGTCTTACTGTGCTCCGTAATGCAAACAACTACCTGTTATGATTAGGGATGTACTTTGAATTTCCAAAGCCTCTCTCCCAAAGCATGCCCTTAGCTGCATGTTTCTGGGTGGGATAAGTCACATTAGTACCTAGCGAGGGTCAATGAGCTTGTAAAAGTTAAGCTCATTGGCCCTTGTCCGGGCCTTACCTGCCCGACAAGGCTCCGAGCCCTGCTGCGCCCTGGAGCTCTTTCTATAAGTGGCTTCCTTGGAAAGGGAGACGGGAGAACGTGTAGTCCCTTCGCCCCTTCAATGGCGGGCATTTTCTTTTGTTGATTTTTTTTTATATTCGTTTTAATGGCCACCATGGAAAGGGAGAAGGGACTATCTGTAGTCCATTCTCCCCGATACCTGGCAACCATTTGGGTTGCTTTTTTATCTGAAGTCGAGAAACGGTTGCAGCGCCCTTTCTCAGTTTGAGAAAAAAGGCTATTAGTACCCCAGTACGACGTGCTGGGGTACTAATGGCAATATGACCTGAGGAGGGGGGGCATTACTGGGAGGGCAATGCTGCCAGGGCTAAGTTCAAGCGCTCGCTTCGCTTGGGTTTCTAACTATGGCCCCCGGGGCATACTGGTAATGCCCCCCCCCTCCTCAGGTTATGTGGCCCAAGAATAGAATCCAGCCTTCTAAGTCTTTTGAATTGGCAGATTCGTTTTTGTGGAACAGGTCACCGGCAGAATGAGGCTGCTTTTTCCATTTGGATGTGTGCATGGCACATGCGAGTGGTAAAAACGTTTTATGAATTAAGGCTCGAGTTTACCTGCCCAATAACTGAGCCAGGGGTGGACTGGGAGCTAAAAGAGGCCCTGGAAATAATGACTGGTGACCAAAAGAGGCCCTGGAAATAATGTCCAAAGTGGCCCCATATGACACATTTTCAGCAAGCTCAATGCTTTTCCTAAGAGAAAATTTGGAAATACTACACAAGAGAGGCCCAGGGTGCAGAGGCCCACCGGGAAATCTCCAGCGTTCCCTGTAGGCCAGTCCACCCCTGAACTGAACTTGGGACAAAACAATCCACAGCAATTGAACAATTATAAATTCGGATGCTTCAGCTCTGAGTTTACTCCCCCATGTACAGTCCCAACTTCAAGAGCCACTATACATTCCAACTTTGGCCATCACCGAATCCATGTACTGCAATCGCTCAACAAACAAATGGTGTACCAATAGCAGACATTTTGCACACAACTGAAGCAAAACACTCCTGCTTCACGATTGTTAAACTTCTTTAGAGCTGCGACTTGCAGCTGTTTATGGCCTCGTATTCTATTGCTAACTCTACTCCCCATAAGAGCCAGCCCATGAAATGCAACTTTTACAATGTGATAATGACCGCAGGTGCGTAAATCCATCCCGGGCCCTCTAAATGTGTTTGCCAGTGAGTGGCCTGCTTCATTCCCTCATGAAACCCAGATGCCAGGAACTGTTCACATCGAACAAACTGCCTTTGCAGCATTTCTGGCTAACTGGTTTAGTTCCTCGACCAACATTCGCTCTGACGCACATCCCCTTTCTCAATATTTTTCGATTTATTTTGTTGTTTACATCATTTGGATTCAACCAAAATTAACAATGATTCATGGCGGACATTAGTATCTTGTGCAGAAATCGTGCATAAAAGATGTGCACGTGTTTTTTTTACATTCTGTCCTATTTTCATTGATGTTCATGGCTGAGTGGGGGCATGGAGCAGAGTTTACACTTTTATCACCCTATCTGCTCCGCCAAACAATCAGACGCCATTACAGCCTGGCCATAACACATTGGATTTCTATATTTAAAAAGTCTGCTTTTTATGTCTGCTAACAGCAGACAGATTACATGAGAATCCAGTGTAAATGCTTCCTGCCGCTGGGTAACTAAGTGTAAAAAAGGTGTTTTTTTACGTTCTTTAGGCGCTTCATAGTGCAATTGATTGCACAGAGAGGACCTTATTACACTTAAGAGCAAATGTAACCGGCCCCTTGAATACAGATTATGTGGTTTTAGGAAACAACCTATTGGGTTGGTATTTTTTGACATCTAAATTGCAAATAGGGGTCAGCATCCATTTGCACTTAAGTGCAAAGGGTCACCTCTGTGCTATATTTTTTATACCACTTTAAGGAGTGAAAAACAGGTAAAATCACCGTTTTTCGCTTGGTTTCTAGCACGTTTGTAAAAAAAGTGAAAATGGCTCCTGCAATTAAGGATTGCATGAGATAGTTATAAAGGAGGCCAGCACATTCAGGTAGACTCTTGGGGAACCTGTTGCATTACTGCCAGAATGAAAATACATACTGGCGATAATGCAGCGGCAATTGACAGGAGGATCACGAACACAAAGCAGACATCTTAAGTCAGTCCTGCTTCCCAACTCCACCTGAAGAATTGCAGAATATGCAGCAGGTATTTGAAAATGATGAACAAATGTACCATCATTGTCACTGCCCTTTCTACTGATCCATGGAAACCAGAAAATTACACCCATTGTATTTTAAACTCTGTCTACTATACCCGTGGGAGTACTGGGCACACTGTAAACCACCGTGCACACGTTACACCAATACTACACTAAAATGTTGCAAATTAAAACAATCAGACAACGTTATTGAACTTTTCGGATATGTATTTCAGTCCAGTTGTTGTTAACCTTTTCTATGGAATTGGACACTATACTAGTGCAGCATTTCTTGTATGGTTTAAGTTGTATTTATTGAATATTTGTATGTCATTTCGACTAGAAAGGATATACATAGGGAGCAATACAGGAGACAAAGACATTCCCAGTGTATAATGCATTTATAAAAGATACATAATATCTGAAAATAACAAATCAGTTGATATGGGGTCAGACAAAGGGACTTCAAAGTGTGGTACATAGACTTGGAAACCGAAATCATTAGCGCACATAGTACAGGCCTGGAGCCACACAGAAGATATTATGCATATTCATATGTGTACATCTTTATAAGTAAGACATATATTGGGGTAGAGTGTCAGGGTGTGGACTGGGATTAGTTAGGGACGGTGGGAGAAGCCCCTTCATTGGTTAGAAGGCAGGGTTTGAGTGTGGCTCTACATCGTTAAATAGATAGCTTTTTTTGATATCAGCTGGGAAGACGTTTCAGTGGATGGGGCAACTAGAGAGAAGAAGCAGATGTGGGAGGAGGAACAAGGGGGTGGAGCACAGAAAGGTTAAATAATGAGGAGGAATATAGCATGCGAGAGGGAGAGAACAGGGGGACAGTCTGGGAGAATGTGAAACCATGTTAATATTTGAGGACAAGAAAGTCATTTATAGAGAGTGCGGTTTTGCATGGACTTACAACACGCTTGATGGTGATGTCTAGAGGTGGACGAAGATTGAGATAGGTCGCAGCGGGTGTGAGTAACAAAGTTCAAGATGCTGTTAATGAGAGATAAAGAGTGGAGGGTAGAACAAGTGTTAAGCTTGAGCAGTAATCAGGTTTACTGAGCTCAAGTGTAGTGATTAATATGTTATCAAAGTTGTGGGTGAGGGGGGTGCATTTTGCTAATGGTGTTTTGATAAAGTTGATTCTCGTAGCCATGCCAATCATTTTAATTATTTTTTGGACCACTGTCAAGGAGGACCCAAGGTTGTGAGCAAGGTGTGAAGGGGTGAGGATGTCAGGAGGGAAGGAGATAGGAGACTGGAGAAATTAATTAGCTATGGAGGTGGAGAGATATGATTTCCCATTTGGAAGAGTGCATCACTAGACAGCATAAAGGCAGCCAGTGATGCATAACTGTGAGGCAGCTGGGGATGATTTGAGAGACTGCAGGGATGAATTATGGAAAGCAGAAGAAGATATGGGTGTTGTCAGCAAAGAGGTCATAGGGAAAGCTGAAGGAAGAGAGGCGTTTTCCCAAGGAGTTTGTGTAGAATGTGAAGGCCACTGGGCTAAAGGCCCAGCCTTAGGGGATGCCCTGATAAAAGGGTGTGTTCAAGGAGATGCTAGAATTGTAAGAGATGAGGTACGAGTGCACCCACCTGAGTGTTGTAGCCTTGAAACAAAGGAAGGAAGGAAGATCTGCATAGCTGGAGCACAGGATCACAGGAGTCAAAGGACCACATTTCCCACCTTTATTGGGCTCAGAGGCGTGAACATACTTTCCCTTCTAATTCAATTAGTGGCTAACTGTGCGATAGACCGGCAGTAAGACCCCGCAAATATATTTAAGTGTTGTATGTGATCTTGATACTAGTTTATGCATTGGCAGATAATACCTACATGAGATATACCTGCCAAGACCATGGATGCAATCAGTGTATTTGCTATAGCAGGTCTTAAAATAACTTTTCACATTTCCACCTATGGATCAGAGGCAGAACTGTGAAACAAAATAGAATTTCCTGTGCAAACCATAAGGGTTTCTATTTTGGGCAGATAAATGTTACAATGTGTCTGAAAAGACTAGTGACATTGTTCACATATCCCTTGCTTCCCTGAAACAAGACCAAGCACAGTAGAAGCAGGGCAGTCGCATTTGCGGTGCATCCCTTTCGGAATCAGGGGTGCAATGGCAAATATGGAAGTTACACCACTTGCACTCTCCCTTTCCGAGACTATGAAGAGACACACGTTGGTAGAGGAATGTTGGTATGCCGATCTGGTTTTGTGAATCTATATACCAGCACAGTGCAGTGTATCGTCCATCTACATGTCACAGAGTACAGCAAAATGTGGAATCGACTTCTGTGGATTTGGCCCAAAGTCATTATGAATCAAGACTTTAGAGGTAGAATAGTAGGTTCTTGTGATTCATGCCTGGCAAGTTCACACTCACTATCCCGCAAATGCCCCAGACGTCTATCTCTTCTGACAGGCATTCGGTCAGGTCTCGGCCTTTTTGTTTGCTTGGCCTGCTACCTTCTCCGCTCCTCTTCACCTATTCTCAAAGTACCCTAAACAGTAAACAGATTGTGAGATATATACAAATCAAGTATGAATATCTGAATGTAAGATTGCATGTATATATAAGACAAACCTAGCTAGAAAACAGCATACAACTAAAGAAATCAAGTAAACATTATCCAATAATGGGTTGAACAAGTATATCTGTATCCATAAATATTTAGATTCCCTTAAACAGGTAAAAATGAGATCAAATAATTTCATACAGCATATGTACTGATAGCATCACTATCACGAGGCAAAGGTGTATGTAAAATTAAGGCATTCATTGGGTCTATTTTTAGAGTTTATATAATAGACAGATTCTATATGTAATAGTTTAAGATTTACTGTAGCTGAGATAATCCCATAGTGGGAAGAGGCATTGACAAACTAACACAAACTAACACAGGAGATTGTTCCATAGCTGTTTGAGGCAGATCTGCACCTATCATTTGAATGCGTTTGCTCGCAAAGTGTTCTATAGATGTCTGTCTTTTGTCTTAAAAACAAATATGGTCTGCAAAATAAACTAGTGACCAACAATTCGTTAAATTCATACCCAACAAAGGTGAAAGGTTATTTGATATTTGCATGTTGTAGGGTGTCCTGACCCACGTTTAAGCTACCCTGCTACAACATTTGGTGCTGTGGGCTTAGGAAATTCAAGATGGCGGAAAACCCACATGTGCGCCGAAATCCAGGAAAGCTGCGCAGTTGTGCGCACACCAAAATGGTTACCTAACTTGCCACCCACCAGGGTAAAGAAAGGTCTTTGTTAACAAAATCCACTTTTACTGATGTCAAAAAGTTGCTGAAATCGTGACTCATTGGACCACTTTAAAGATTCAACCCTTTTTGTGGGGTTCCACATAACCATCTTACTGTAAGGAGCCCCATCAAAACAATGTTAAGCAAGGATTTACTACCATGTAAGAACCATTCTTGTTTAGAATGCATTAATCCAAGAAAATCCCAAAAATGGGTGCAGTACCAGTACTCACCAGTATCCAAAAGCCGGCGTTTTAAAACCCACTGTGTGTTTTTCTGAAGGCAAGCAAAATGCCTATTTCAAACCTTGCAACATGTGCAAAATATTCACTGAACACCAGCAGACATTTGGCAGAATGGAGTTTTGTGTGCCTACAAAATCTGGGAAATGAAGAGCCCAAAAACAATGCTTATAACAAAAATGCTATGGAGTCAGCAGCTTAAGCCTAACTGCAACTGGATTTAAAACCACCAAAATCGAAAATGTTAAATTAAATGAGTGACCTATGTTTGGTGTCACATGCCTTTGTAACTGTTGAAATGTCATAGTTTTGCACTTAGAATCAGCATTCTAGCTGCATGTGTAAAATTACAAGTTATTTTAAAAGCAACAAAAAGTTAGCTGAAGGTCTGGCTTAAGGAACTTGATTTTGCCTAGCAACGGATCCCATCAGGAGTGAAACTTGAGTCACAACTATGTTCCCAGGCCAATGTTCCTTTTGCTGCCCACACTAAGCATATGCCATCTATCTGATAATTGAATTTCCTGTGCTCTGCCAGAGAGTGAACAAAGCCCTCTCCACTCAGGCAAAGGTTTTTATTACAGACGTCGTAAAAAGTGGCTTCCTCCTGGGGAAGCTGGGAGGGGCACTGCCTGTGAGAAGCAAGCTGGCTTGGCAGAAACTGGAAAGACTGGTTTCTGTACCATGTGACCTGAAAAGACACACCCCTGCAGCAAGGATATGGTTTTATAAAAAGGGGGATAATTCATAGTGCGGACATGTGAAAATTTTATAAATGATACCATAATTCTTGTGATTTTTCTGCCCACAGTTTAAGACGTGGTAGGAACCGGTGGTATGTTCAGGGGGGTTTTAGCGGAAAAGTGGATATTACTCTAAATGTGTGCATGTTAAAAATCTGAAACTTCATCAGTTAATGTCCCTACCCCCTGCACACATGTATGTAAAGTTGGGTCCATGTCGGAAATTGAAAAAGCAGTTAAAAAGTCAATTATGTACACTCTTTGAATGCAAGCTCCGAGAATGAGCAGATTTGGACATAGACATGGCTAAATTCAGCCACACCATGTATATGTAATTTCAAACAACTGTGTAACTCTGAAGTATGGATTTTGATCATATATATATTTGGGTGCACAGATGATAAGGGAGGTTGTTTCAAGAGATCATAAAATGACATCAATCTGACTCACAGTTCAGTTTGCCAATCAAGCGGAGGAATGGAAGCCTGACCAATGACGAATGAGAGGGGCAAGTCTAGTGATGCAACACACACACCCATTCTCAAGAAACAGATAAAAGCAGAGAGTCAGGACACATAGAGACATTCAATTTCATCTGCCGCTGGAAGCCCTGCCGGAAAAATCCATACTTACCTCCATCAAACTCCAGAAAGCCAAACTAGAGACTTCAATCTATCCAGAGCAGAGACCAGACCAGAGAGAAAGCAGTGCTGTGCCTTGCAGAGACCAGACCAGAGAGAAAGCAGTGCTGTGCCTAGCAGAGACCAGACCAGAGAGAAAGCAGTGCTGTGCCTAGCAGAGACCAGACCAGAGAGAAAGCAGTGCTGTGCCTAGCAGAGACCAGACCAGAGAGAAAGCAGTGCTGTGCCTAGCCGAGACCAGACCAGGCGCTGTGAGCAGAATCCGGAAAGACCTGACCAGACTGAAGATCGTGACCAAGTCGCTTTCCTGTTCAAAATCTCTTGTGAGTACTTAGCAAAACTCAGAACACATCTCTTAGTTTAAATTCATCTAATTCAATCTATTTAACCTAAGTAGAACTGCCTCCTATCTGTCACCTGTCATTTCTAGTAAAATTTGTCATTTTGAAAAAGTGTGCGTTTAAAATTTACAAAACCAAAAACGACCTTTACTAAATTACTCATATCTCCGCAACCGTTTGGGCTAGAGACTTGCAATAACTTTCATTTGGAAGCTGAGATCCCAGGCTTTCCCAGGACCCCAAAACGGTAGAGATAGTCCTTGCGGTTCCTTTGTAATAGCGCTCGGCGCATCCACGAATTTTGCCGCGATTTGCAATTTCTTCACATGTAAAAAAACTGCTGCTGCCTGATTTCATTTGCCAGAAATTCGTTTAACCTGCTAACTATCCCTGCATCATTGCTAGTGTGAGCCTGGACTAATATTAACTAGATACCACTCATCCTGAACCTCTAAAAGGGAATTAAGAGCGTTTCCAGCATATTTCTCATTCATTGCTAGCACCTATCAAAGCATTTGCCTGTGTTTTCAAACTTCTGTTTAAGCTTGCTGGATTGAACTGAATTACAGTTGATTGCATTTCTGAGAACTGTGTGTTTTCCTTCCATTTCCTTGCCTTGCATCAAGGGGGGGAGGGGAGTAGCCAGAGAAAAGTGATTACATTGTTTGGTTGAAATCATATTGCGTATTTTCTGTACTGCATTCATTGAATATTGCATCCACCTGAGCCTACATAAAGCATCCTCTACCACATTATACTTCTGTTCCTATTTACCAGTGTGCTACCTTATCCATTTCATGTCAACTCATTAGTGATTAAAGAAGTGTGCTAGTGCCAGATTCTCCGTTGTTAATATTTACCATATCAGATTAAGTGTGATATTCAATTATTAATTTATTAAAAAGTGTGATATATATTTTAATTTATCAAATAAACCTTTTAAACTTGCAAAACAGAATTACTTCTTGGCTCAGTGGGGTCAGGGGGATTCCAAGAGAGGGGTGTTATACAAGGGTAGTCATCCAGAACGCATGAACTGGACCTAAAGATATATCAATAAGGGTTTTCATTCAGTATTCTAGACTAGGCGTTAACTTGGCTGTAGTGCTGAATTGAATCCTCTTACAAAGTGGGGGCTCGAGCCGAGACGTTGGGTTAGATTTACCAGTTGTGCAGCTTAATACAGTGTGCTAACTGACGGGATACATACACCCGGTCGGATCACCACGCTGCATTACGCTGTGAAGCATTCCTCAAAAGGGACACTCCAAGAAAAGTTCTGTTCTGCAAAAATAAAATACTAACTTCTGTAAGTCAGGACAGAGACCAATCTCTAGAATGACGACCTTAGTAGACATGAAAATAGCCAGAGAGCACCTCTTGCATAAGCTATTTGTGAGAGGTGAATGGACCGAACAGGGCCAGGATGTGTGGTTGCAGGCCATCACACAACAGGTCACTGAAACAGGGTCAGATATATATAGAGATCAGGGTCCCTTACATGTGGCCCTGAGTGAACTATATATGGCTCCTAAAGCCAAAGAGGAACACAATAAGATCGCCAGGATAGCAGCATACCTGTACCTATATATGGGAGACATGCAGGATAGATGTGCTGAAAGCCAAAATCTGGCAAATAGGCAACAGATGGCATTACAGAAGGTCCAATCTGATCTGGACTCTTCTGAGCAGAGGCTGCAGAGGAGCCAGGAGTCAGAAAATGACAGCAGACTGTACATTACTAAAATAAAGGAGGATATGGATGTGCTGCAAAAGGAAAAGTCAGAACAGGATACTAGATTTCTGGCCCTGCAGAAGGAGCACCAAGACAGTTTGGACTCCTTACTGCAGAGCCAGAAAAAGCTGGAGCAACAGATCAATTTCAACAGGGCATGCACAGAGCAGGTAGCCACCCTGCAAATCCAACTAGACAGAGAGAAAGAGGAGAGCAATAAACTGATCCTGAAAGACCTGGATACCCAGGCAGAGTTTGATCAGGAGCGCCAGAAAGCTGGTGCCTTCCAAAGGCAAAGGGACGACCTGGCGGCACAAATGCAGGCTCTTAGTCAGGAAAGAGACGCCTTAGGCCAGGAAGTCTGCCATTTAAAAAGGAAAATGGAAGAAAATCACCTGGCCCACCAGGGACTGGGTGACCTCCAAAAAGAAAACCAGAACTTGCTAGAGCACACCAGGAGGGTGGAGGATGCTCTAGCAAGAAAGGAGCAGGCCAATAGGGACACAGCTCAGGAGGTAACCCTCCTGCAGCAAAGACTGGCCCAGTTCTCCAGGACCAACCAGGAAGCACAGAGGGAAAATGAGGCCCTCTGTCAACACAATGATAGGCTCCAACAGCAGGTAGCGATGCAGGAGAGACTGATAGAGTCGAGTAAGGCCTTAACTGAGGAACTGAAGGCACAAATGCAGGCTCTTGCATTGCAACAGGGAGCAGGGGCGGATAGAGATGAGGTTCGCTGGGAAATGGAAACTCCGGAGCATAACCTCAGGAGCCCTAGTACCAGAGGCCCTCATACCTCTCAGTCCCTGGACTCTGCCACCCCCATGTCCCCTGGCGCACATGAGCACAGGGCCACAGGGATGGCAGATTACTATCCAGCCAGAAGCATGGGGCTCATAGGCCAGTACCATCCAGGAATGGAGGGGTGGGCATCCGGGTATGGGCACCCAAGTACAATACAGTTCAGTGGGGAACCCCAGGAGAGTAGGCCCATTAAGGGCATCCTGAAAACCTCTGCCCAGTTAGGTCAGTGGAGGGGGTACCCATCAAATCCTGACAGCAAGGAGGAATCTGAAGACTCCTCTGAACTGCGCAGGACACAGGAGACCAGGTCCCCACATTCTGCCAGCCATTCCCAGGCTCGCAGAATCCGGGATAACCTGGAAGAACAGACGGGAACCTCTGGGAGCAGTGCCTCTGAGTCCGACGAAGAATGGACAAGGGTTACCCGAACCAAAAAGGCCAATAAGGCAAAAAGGGCCTTGCTCAAGGACCCCTTAAAGCAGATTAAGGCGATCAGGAGCGTCATCACGCCTTACCATAAGAACGCTAAGTATTCTGTTTGGGAGCACTTAGAGTTGTTTGAACAAATGATGGAGACTTTCCATTTGAAGGACAGCCAAAGCTGCATTCAATATGTAAAGTGGACCTTCTCCCCGGAATACTCCAGTTTCTTTGCGGGGCTGGAGGACCAAAATCATTTAAGATGGTCCACCTATAAGGCGGCCATCCTGAAACATTTTTCTGTTCACAGAAATCCTCAAGAGGCTCGCAAGGCAGCCTACAATTTGCAATGTGGGGAGGATCAGGCCCCACAAGAATTTGTGCAGGAGTTAAAGCGGGCTTTTGCACAGACCACAAGAAGGGTGCGCACGGATAGCCGTGAATTTATAAACACGTTTTTCCATGCCTTGCCCAAATATATCATGACCCAGCTCGTGAGGGATTTTCACGAGAAAAGATCTTTAGACTGGGTCATTGAACAGGCTACCCGCATCTATGAGGTGCAGAAGCCCATAGAAAATAAAAGCAATGCCCAGAAAAACCCCAAAGCCAACAGCACCCCTGCTGCTGCCAAGGTGGCAGAGGTAAAGGTCACCCCCGTTTTGGATTTGGAGATGGGGGGGCCTAAAAACCTACCTGCACCTAATAATGCTAGGCCCAGAAGGTCCTCGGGCCAGTCGCAGACAGGGAGCCAGGGAGGCAGCCCCACAAATGGGGTCCCTCGCTCTCCTGACTATGTAAGTCCTCGCTACAAAGGTAACAGACCCATCCTGGGTTATGTGTGGACTCCTCCAGCCCAAGGGGGGGGATCCAGCCAAGCACCTAACCCAGGGAACTTCCCTCCAAACTTCCCACAGGAGGGCAGAAATTTACCAAACCCTGGGCAGAACTTTTTCCCCAGATATCCACCCGACTTCCAACCCCAAAATCATCCATCCTTCTTTCCTCAATTCCCTGAGCCCAGACCACTGAATCCGGGAGAGGGGAGGCCAAGGGTGGAGGGGTACCAAAATCTTCCCAACCAGGGGTACTACCAGAGGAGGGACAGCTACCCTTCCCGGGATCAGCCCAGGGGAGAAAACAGGGCCCCGTATCAGCATGAGCGGGTTTCCCAGTTAGAGCGCCAGGTTCAAAACATGGCGCGGGATATGGGTCTTATACTGAGGGCACAGCAGAACCCTCAGATCAGCATGCCGGCGCAGAACGCACCCAACTCTGGACCTGGTGCTCCAGAACAATGACGGGGGCAGCACCCCGATAAATCACCGGTTCCCAGGGAGGAGGCACAAAGGGAAGGGGGGTGTAAAGCCTTGGAGGAAGCTTCCTTCCTCACTTGTAAACAGCCCCTGGAAACCCAGGAACCGGAAACAAAATCTCTTGCCCCTGAAAGTCTGCCTCCTAAGGAGCAGAGGGGGGGTAGGAGAAACAAAAGACCCAAACAGACTCAGTTTGAGGAGGAGGTACAGATCTTCCAAGTTGAGGGAGAGGGATCCTCAGAGGATCCTGGGAAAAGGATCTTCTCCTTCAGAGAGGGGGGAACTCCTCCCAAAGAAAAATGGGTCCCTAGGGATGCAAATCCAGACTGGGGAGATGTGGAGACTGAGCTACCGCCGCCCACCATCTCATCCCAGAACCAACAGCAAGAAAATCCCCGGGTTCAAACCCATACTGGGGACTGCCTCCAAAAAGGGGGGGGCGGCCCAGAAACGGAGCCAGGGGAACCCACAATGGCTCTGATCTCCAGTTGCAAATTTTTTCTTTCAGATTCCCAAGACTCTCCACAGAATTCTGCCCAAATCTCCTCGCTAGCGATGTCCAAAACCAGAAAATTAGCCCACCAGTTGTCCAAAAATGTACATTATCTGTGCCCCCTTGAGGAGAAGGAGGGAAGATATTATGCCCCGGTACAAGTACAGGGGCAGGGTACAATCTCAGCACTGGTGGACACTGGATCTCAAGCTACCCTTCTGTCCAGAAGGGCCTTTGACGAACTGAATGCAGGAAGGGGAGAGAATTACCAAATTCCTCTCACCTCTCTTCCTGGACAACTGCAGAACTTTGACGGGAAGGAAATTCCCGTCGAGGGGACGGCAGACTTGGACATTAAGATCGGGCGACATAAGTTGAAACACCCGGTCATAGTTGTGACCCCAGAGGGCACCCCTTGTTTACTAGGGAATGACCTCCTGAGAAGGTTGTCACCCCTAATAGATTGCGTAAACAAGGTCCTCTGGACTCAGACTAGCCGACCCATAAAATTAAAACAGAGTGTCAACCATGTTAGTTTAAACGGCACATGCCACATGGTTGAACAAAAATCTGACCAAGTAGAATTTCACTTCCAGAACAACCAAATTCCAGACGTGACGGTAATAGCAGTAGGACAACAGACTGGTGATGGGGGGTCCTCTCTATTTCTGAAAATCAACCTTCCTTCCAGTCTAAAGTGGTATTCCACGCTGGAAGGAAACACTCTGAAATTCTATACTAATCCACAATCAGAAACCCCCACTCCTATAGTCCAGAAAGATGTGAAATCAGCTCAAAGCCTGGCTGATATTCAGCAAATTGGAGAGCAGTTGTTCATCCCTGTTCAGTTAAATGATGGGAAGGACTCTGTTCTCGCTCGAGTGTGTGTGAACAACGGTAAGAGCTTCATCAGCGAAGCCATGTTCCGCCAACTCCCAAAAGATCCAGCCATTCCCACCTTCAAACTGATAGACAAATGGGAAATGGACCTGGAAGCACCTGACTCCAAACATCTCCTGCCAAGCAGGTGTATGCTCAAAATCTCCATTGGCAACAAGAGCATAGTCCATAATTGTTGGGTCGTGCGAGACGTCACTGCCGCCTTTTACTTAGGCAGTGACATTCTCAATCGCTTTGCCATTAGTTTGGACCTAATAAACTTCAAAGCTTGGTCCCGATTAGCGGATAATCCCATGGGCTTTGATGATCCAGAAAAAGCATTTAGGTCAGCTCAATTGCTACCTTATGCAGTTGAAATTCAGGTTAAAGAGGAAGTCACCATCCCAGAAAGGACCCGACAATTCTCCCTGGAAGTGAAAGTTAAAAGGGGACAAGAGTTGAAAAACCCTGATGCTTACATACATCTAAATGCTTCTCTCCAACAGCAAGGGTTGGGGGTAAACCCGACTCCATTAGTCAACATAGAACATGACCCCATTCTAATAGAGGTGGATAATAGCGACTTAAAGAGTATTACTCTAGCCGCAGGCACCATTATTGGAATGGCGGTTGATGACCGACATTTCTCCATTGATCTTGTAAATGAACTGTTAGGACCCATCCCCAAGGACTGTTTTGACAGTGACAGTGATGACAACGCAACACCAGACAGGATTTTTACCCGGCATGGGGGGAACTTCCTGGTGTACACTTCCTGCCCCTATGGTAAGGAAGATGTGACCTGTGACTTCAGGAGGGATGAGGTGATTTTCCAGGTCCATGAGGGCTGCCTTTCCCACCTGAAACCTCCGGTCCAAATCAGCACTCTGACCAGGGACTTCTCCACCCAGCTGGAGGAGGCCGCGGAGATAGCCAAACCAGAAGTCTTTCCAGGCTTCAGGCAGATGGTGGAAGAGAGAGTCAACCTAGCTGATGCCTGTGTGACTCTGGAACAAAAGCAAAAGTTGAAACAAGTTTTCTTGGATTTCCAAGATCTCTTTGCGGTAGACTCATATGACTGTGGTCGCACCGACATCCACACCACAACAATCCCCACGGACCCTGGCATGACTCCAGTGTTTGTGAAGCAATATCGCTTGCCTCTCGCATCAATGGAGTCCCTTACTGAAATAATTAAGAACCTTGAGTCCCGGGGAATAATCCGTCCAGTCCACAGCACCTTCAATAATCCGGTGCTGGGAATATTGAAGCCAAACGGCCAGTGGAGACTCTGCGCTGACCTCAGGGAGCTCAACAAACGGGTCCACACTTCCCGATGGCCTCTTCCCTACATTGACCAAGGGCTGGCCCAGATTCAGGGGTCACAGGTATTCACTGCAATAGACCTGACCAATGGATACTGGACCGTGCCTGTCAGTAGGGAGGACCAATACAAGCTGGCTTTTACCTTTGGGGGCCAGCAGTACACATGGACCCGGACTCCCTTCGGATACCTTAACTCCGGTAATGAGTTCAATATTTTCCTACATAAGGCCATGCCCGACCTGGGTACGAGGGGTAACCTGGCTTATGTAGATGATGTCCTCATCAAAAGTTCATCTGTGGAGGAACACATAGCAGAGATCCGTTATGTTCTGACACAGTTGAGGGCCGCCGGAGCAAAACTTTCCTTTCAGAAAGCACAGTGGTGTAGAACCCGTGTTAATTTCTTGGGGCATGAGATTACTCCTCAGGGTCTCTGTCCCCAGGAAAAGAAAGTGGAAGCACTTCAGAAACTGAAAGACCCCACAACTCTGCGGGAACTAAGGAGCCTCCTTGGACTGACTAATTACAGCAGAAAGTTCATTGAGGGCTACGCAGAGATCACCAGACCCCTGATTCATCTCCTGAAGGGGGGGGTCAAGTGGGAATGGGGTCCAGAACAAGCCGAGGCAGTAAAACAACTCAAAAGAAGCCTCTCACAAGCGCCTTGCCTAGCTTACCCTGTCAGAAACAAGGAGTTCTTCCTGGAGACGGGGTTCTCTAATACGTGCTTGACGGCAGTATTATATCAAAAGCATGACAAGGTCAATAAAGTAATCTCCTATGCGAGCAAAACTTTATCCTCTGTGGAGGAAAAATTCAACGATTGTGAGAAGGCACTCCTGGCAACGGTGTGGGCATTGAAGAATTACCGCCCGTTTATCCAGGGGGAACACATCATAGTGGAGACTCCACACCAGCCTCTGCAATATCTCCAAAGTGACAGAATCCGGGCCGGAAATGTGAGTAATTCCCGAATTACTTCCTGGATTCTGTCAATGCAAGGCTTTCCTGTGGAGGTCAGATATGGCCAAAACAAGAAGAGTCCCCTCGCGCAAGGTCTGGCTGACTTGCATGATTGTGCCAGAGAAAACTGTCTCGAGGACGAAAGTCTAAAAATAAAGGACAACATGGAGGCATACCTTAATTCCCCCCACAAAGTCTTTGAAGAAGACAAGTGTGAGGGAATGCCCACTGTGTATGTGGATGGATGCTCTTACCATGTCGACAACAACGGGGAGAAAGAACTGGTGGCCGGCGTAGGGAATGCATGGGTGAATGAGTCCCCAGAACCCTCCGCTGGATACAAAATTGGTCCCCGAAGTAGTCAGGTGGCAGAATTGATGGCTGTGCATCAGGCCATCCTCACTGCTGTCCAGCATCAACTCCACGAACTGGTCATAATCACAGATTCGGATTATGTACGGAACGGGTTTGTGGAGCACCTGGTTAATTGGAAAACCAGAGGCATGTTATGTGCTAACAACAAACCCTTGAAACATGGGAAGTTGATCCAAAACATTGATGATCTGGTCACCTCGAATGAGATGACCATCTATTGGAAAAAGATCAAGGGTCATTCCAAAGTAGAGGGACCAGACAAAACTGGAAACGACTTAGCTGATCAGCTGGCCAAAACCGGAGCCATCCAAGGGGATCTAATTGAGATTGAGTCCCTGTTGGGGGAAATCCAGGTCACCGCTATCACTAGGTCCCAGACAAATGCTCACAACGACCTCTCAATTGCCCAATGGAGTAAGGAGACCCCTGATGCTGATTTGATTACTGCTCAGAAGGGGGATCCAATAATTGGTAAATTTTACCAGCACCTTGAGGACCCTGAGAACTTTCCCCTGACGGATACCGATTACATTGGGAAAGAGGACCTAAGAGTGTTGATGAAATGTCCAAAAATGTTCCGGATTCAAGACGGTTTGCTGGTAAGGAAATCCAAAGCTGGCCACGATCAGTGGGTGGTTCCTACCTCATTCCGAAGCCTGATGTTAAGTCACGCCCATGATGCGGCCACCGCCGGTCATAGGGGGTTTCACACAACATTGGAAATCTTAAGAGAGGTTGCATACTGGCCACACATGGGGCAGGACCTCGACCAATACTTGAAGGGGTGTCTTGTGTGTGCACAATTTCAGCCATCATCCCTCACGCACCGGGCGCCTTTACAAAAGAGGGGAATGACACTGCCATGGTCAGATTTACAAATCGACTTTGTAGGCCCTGTGATTCGCTCGGCTAGGGGGAATAAGTACATGTTGACTGTGACATGCTTGTTTACCAAGTGGGTGGAATGTCTCCCAGCCCCAAACTGCAAGGCAGAAACTGCAGCTGCCTTGATGATTAACCACATCTTTTCCCGTTTTGGTCTACCTCAAAGGATTGAGTCAGACAGAGGTAGCCACTTCACCAGTGAAGTAATGACAAAGATGTGGGAGATACTGGGGGTCAAAAGGAAGTTGCATATTGCTTACCGGCCAGCTTCTTCTGGGGCAGTAGAGAGATATAACCGGACAATTGTGAGCATATTAAAGAAGTTTGTGGCAGATTCTGGGCCAAGTTGGGATATCCGATTACCTCTGGTCCTAATGGCCATCAGATCTACCCCTTCATCTGCAACCAAAATGTCACCATTTGAGTTGATGACTGGGCGCAAGATGGTGCTTCCGCAGCATTTGCTCTACAGGACCCAAGAGCAGACACTGATAAATGCCTCCACTACTCACGAGTATGTAGAGAATTTAAGGAAACACCTCCAACATGCTTTTGCTTATGCTCAGCGGAATCTAGAAAGATCGACTGATAGCATGAAGACCCATTATGACCTGAAAACTTCCAGGAAGGAATATCAGGTGGGAGACCGGGTCTATCTATACAACTTCCAAAGGAACCAGGCCAAGCAGCGCAAATTTTTGCCTACATGGAAGGGACCCTTTGAGATCGTCGATAAGATCTCCCCTGTGGCCTACAAGATCCGCATCCCCAAAGGTGGTTCGGCAGAGGGGGAAGACAAGTGGGTCCACATAAACCAGTTGAAATGTTGCCATCCCAGGCACACTCTGCAACAACTGGAGGAATCCTCTGGAATCCTAGCGGGTACTGTATCAGACTAATTCAGTTCCAATCATAAAACCTACCACATCTAGTCTCTAAAATATTGTGATTTACATGAAACTGTCTCTAGTGATGCTGTTTTTTTTTTCAAAATAAGAATGTAATATTTCGTTACGATGAAATGCATATGCTGCCCCACTATCTCAACAGTGGTGGAAAAAAAAAATCGTCTATGAGTAGATATTGCCGCTCTTCCTTTATCATCCTAGGAGAGATGAAACCATGAAGGATGACCAAGAAGGACGATCCGGAGACCGGGAGCAAAGACACAACGGGCCCGGGGTACCGCCCAATCTTCCCATCAGGACCGGCGAGGAGAACTGATCGATCTGACCGGATGGAGAAGAAGATGCTGAACTGTGCCATCTACAGAAGAGGAAGAAGATTATGCGGACAGACCGGTGCGTGGGTCAAAACCCTTGGGCACGCGACTCCCCATCGACCCAAACTCAAAGTGCAGTCACGTGGGGGGGCTTGTAGGGTGTCCTGACCCACGTTTAAGCTACTCTGCTACAACATTTGGTGCTGTGGGCTTAGGAAATTCAAGATGGCGGAAAACCCACATGTGCGCCGAAATCCAGGAAAGCTGCGCAGTTGTGCGCACACCAAAATGGTTACCTAACTTGCCACCCACCAGGGTAAAGAAAGGTCTTTGTTAACAAAATCCACTTTTACTGATGTCAAAAAGTTGCTGAAATCGTGACTCATTGGACCACTTTAAAGATTCAACCCTTTTTGTGGGGTTCCACATAACCATCTTACTGTAAGGAGCCCCATCAAAACAATGTTAAGCAAGGATTTACTACCATGTAAGAACCATTCCTGTTTAGAATGCATTAATCCAAGAAAATCCCAAAAATGGGTGCAGTACCAGTACTCACCACTATCCAAAAGCCGGCGTTTTAAAACCCACTGTGTGTTTTTCTGAAGGCAAGCAAAATGCCTATTTCAAACCTTGCAACATGTGCAAAATATTCACTGAACACCAGCAGACATTTGGCAGAATGGAGTTTTGTGTGCCTACAAAATCTGGGAAATGAAGAGCCCAAAAACAATGCTTATAACAAAAATGCTATGGAGTCAGCAGCTTAAGCCTAACTGCAACTGGATTTAAAACCACCAAAATCGAAAATGTTAAATTAAATGAGTGACCTATGTTTGGTGTCACATGCCTTTGTAACTGTTGAAATGTCATAGTTTTGCACTTAGAATCAGCATTCTAGCTGCATGTGTAAAATTACAAGTTATTTTAAAAGCAACAAAAAGTTAGCTGAAGGTCTGGCTTAAGGAACTTGATTTTGCCTAGCAACGGATCCCATCAGGAGTGAAACTTGAGTCACAACTATGTTCCCAGGCCAATGTTCCTTTTGCTGCCCACACTAAGCATATGCCATCTATCTGATAATTGAATTTCCTGTGCTCTGCCAGAGAGTGAACAAAGCCCTCTCCACTCAGGCAAAGGTTTTTATTACAGACGTCGTAAAAAGTGGCTTCCTCCTGGGGAAGCTGGGAGGGGCACTGCCTGTGAGAAGCAAGCTGGCTTGGCAGAAACTGGAAAGACTGGTTTCTGTACCATGTGACCTGAAAAGACACACCCCTGCAGCAAGGATATGGTTTTATAAAAAGGGGGATAATTCATAGTGCGGACATGTGAAAATTTTATAAATGATACCATAATTCTTGTGATTTTTCTGCCCACAGTTTAAGACGTGGTAGGAACCGGTGGTATGTTCAGGGGGGTTTTAGCGGAAAAGTGGATATTACTCTAAATGTGTGCATGTTAAAAATCTGAAACTTCATCAGTTAATGTCCCTACCCCCTGCACACATGTATGTAAAGTTGGGTCCATGTCGGAAATTGAAAAAGCAGTTAAAAAGTCAATTATGTACACTCTTTGAATGCAAGCTCCGAGAATGAGCAGATTTGGACATAGACATGGCTAAATTCAGCCACACCATGTATATGTAATTTCAAACAACTGTGTAACTCTGAAGTATGGATTTTGATCATATATATATTTGGGTGCACAGATGATAAGGGAGGTTGTTTCAAGAGATCATAAAATGACATCAATCTGACTCACAGTTCAGTTTGCCAATCAAGCGGAGGAATGGAAGCCTGACCAATGACGAATGAGAGGGGCAAGTCTAGTGATGCAACACACACACCCATTCTCAAGAAACAGATAAAAGCAGAGAGTCAGGACACATAGAGACATTCAATTTCATCTGCCGCTGGAAGCCCTGCCGGAAAAATCCATACTTACCTCCATCAAACTCCAGAAAGCCAAACTAGAGACTTCAATCTATCCAGAGCAGAGACCAGACCAGAGAGAAAGCAGTGCTGTGCCTAGCAGAGACCAGACCAGAGAGAAAGCAGTGCTGTGCCTAGCAGAGACCAGACCAGAGAGAAAGCAGTGCTGTGCCTAGCAGAGACCAGACCAGAGAGAAAGCAGTGCTGTGCCTAGCAGAGACCAGACCAGAGAGAAAGCAGTGCTGTGCCTAGCCGAGACCAGACCAGGCGCTGTGAGCAGAATCCGGAAAGACCTGACCAGACTGAAGATCGTGACCAAGTCGCTTTCCTGTTCAAAATCTCTTGTGAGTACTTAGCAAAACTCAGAACACATCTCTTAGTTTAAATTCATCTAATTCAATCTATTTAACCTAAGTAGAACTGCCTCCTATCTGTCACCTGTCATTTCTAGTAAAATTTGTCATTTTGAAAAAGTGTGCGTTTAAAATTTACAAAACCAAAAATGACCTTTACTAAATTACTCATATCTCGGCAACCGTTTGGGCTAGAGACTTGCAATAACTTTCATTTGGAAGCTGAGATCCCAGGCTTTCCTAGGACCCCAAAACGGTAGAGATAGTCCTTGCGGTTCCTTTGTAATAGCACTCGGCGCATCCGCGAATTTTGCCGCGATTTGCAATTTCTTCACATGTAAAAAAACTGCTGCTGCCTGATTTCATTTGCCAGAAATTCGTTTAACCTGCTAACTATCCCTGCATCATTGCTAGTGTGAGCCTGGACTAATATTAACTAGATACCACTCATCCTGAACCTCTAAAAGGGAATTAAGAGCGTTTCCAGCATATTTCTCATTCATTGCTAGCACCTATCAAAGCATTTGCCTGTGTTTTCAAACTTCTGTTTAAGCTTGCTGGATTGAACTGAATTACAGTTGATTGCATTTCTGAGAACTGTGTGTTTTCCTTCCATTTCCTTGCCTTGCCTCAAGGGGGGGAGGGGAGTAGCCAGAGAAAAGTGATTACATTGTTTGGTTGAAATCATATTGCGTATTTTCTGTACTGCATTCATTGAATATTGCATCCACCTGAGCCTACATAAAGCATCCTCTACCACATTATACTTTTGTTCCTATTTACCAGTGTGCTACCTTATCCATTTCATGTCAACTCATTAGTGATTAAAGAAGTGTGCTAGTGCCAGATTCTCCGTTGTTAATATTTACCATATCAGATTAAGTGTGATATTCAATTATTAATTTATTAAAAAGTGTGATATATATTTTAATTTATCAAATAAACCTTTTAAACTTGCAAAACAGAATTACTTCTTGGCTCAGTGGGGTCAGGGGGATTCCAAGAGAGGGGTGTTATACAAGGGTAGTCATCCAGAACGCATGAACTGGACCTAAAGATATATCAATAAGGGTTTTCATTCAGTATTCTAGACTAGGCGTTAACTTGGCTGTAGTGCTGAATTGAATCCTCTTACAATGTGTATCTTAACAGAAGATAATCCTAGTGATAAGCATACAATCTTAGCCTTTGACTGAGCCCTCCACCACAGGGATCAGCATTGTCTGGCTTTGTGAGCTCTGCTGGTGGATGGACACCTAAGTAGAAGAGGCCTCATTACGAATTTGGTGGTATTTCTGTGGTAAATCTGTCAAAGTACTGCCAAACCCTTTTACCATGGGATTACAAGGGGTGGTACAGTGGTGTGGTTTCACATTTTTGGAGTCCGTAGGGTTCCATGGTGATTTTTGGCAGAATTACTGCATGGTAAATCCACCAATTTCTGGAACTAAAGTGGATAATTTACCTCCAGCAACAAGCTGAAAAAACAGTGGCAATTCCATTACTATCAAAAAAGTGGCAGTATTGGAATTAACGCTACTTTTTTCCTGCACTGCCAAACTTGTAATGATGTCCAAAGTATTTAACCCTTCTTTGTATAAGGTTGAGAGACTATATTTAGTCTTGTTTTAGTCTTTCTTACTATTCAATATTGCTCCCTAGTATGGGCAATGAATGGCTGATGTGCTGACCCTCTATAAAAGATCAATTGATTGCCCAGTGAAAGGTGTGAACTCACTTTTGACCAGGGAAGAGACTGCAATGAGAAAGAGAGGGAAGTGGGAATTTGGGCAGATAGACTGTTCTTAAACGTTCCTAGGAGTCTTTAGAGAGGGCAACAACAGTGTTCAGACAGAGGGTAAGAGGAGAGGGCATAGCAAGATCTGAGGGAAGCTAAGAGAATGAGACTATAGAGAGCCAATAGAGAGGAACAAGAGAGCCAAGGGAGGACCAAAAGATCATACAGCAGGAACAGATTGATCAAAGAGTAATGGTAAACAGAAGGGAGAGAGATTGGAGAGATCTTTTGTAGAGGGGTTCTGGGAGAAAATTGAGATGACACAAACTGAGCTGTAAGGGAGTCTGAAGGATGTGTGCAGAGGGATGGAAGAAGAACTTCACAGGAGCAGCATACACAAGTGGCAAAGAGAGCACAGGTTTAAAAAGGACTGAAAGAGACCACAGAATGGAAGCTAAAGGACGAGCTTTGAGAGAATGTACACATGGTACAGTAATTTACTATGGGAATCACAGTGATATGCTGCACCCTTGATTGGCAGGACACCAGTATGGTGGAGGGTGAGCAGTACAGCTCACTAAGACAGGTCAGTGGACACAGCGTTTAAAGTAAGTGGAGCACCACATGCTTGGACAAATGAATCCATGACATGTGGCCAGGTTGAAAGACTCCTTTGGCAAGGCCCAGGGGATTGGAAAAGCAGTCCCCTAAAAAGTCCACTTTGGATAGATCATCATCAGGGTTCTGGGTCACTGGCCATCAGCCTCAACAGAATCCAGCGATGGAATGCGAAACAAAATAATAATAATTGTGCCCTGTCCTGGTAATGAAATGATAACGCTGGAGTGGTTGACATATTCACTCACTGGATAAGTTCTGGATTTTATTGCCATTTTTCTTTTCTTCTGAAGAATCCAGTAGTTTCATTTCTGTTGAGGTTCACCTATGCTGTGACAAGGCCAGTTACATAATGTATATTAATCTTGTTGGGGTGGGCGTTCTCAGTAGAGTGTTTCTTTGAAATCATTTTAGGTATTTCCTCTTAGTTAGAATTTCAGATAGAGTCTACTGTGCATATTCATCATGCATGCCATAATTCAAAAATACAGACATCACCAATATTCAGGACAATTATTTATGAGGGTGTTAAGAGCCATGCCTGCAACTAAAATGATATCCTGATATAACACCGTCCTGCCAGACCTGACTTGCTTTGGGCACAAGTGTAATAGAGTTTGGATTTTCCAAAAGGACAGCACATCCAGGGTCAGAGACACACAAGTCCTTCAAATTATCCATGACTGGGCTAAGGCAAAAAAGCTTACACCTGTCTTCTCACCTCTAATTCTATTACAATTAGGAGCTATTCCCCTAAGAGGTACTCACATTTCTTTCTAGGTTTGCAAGTCTAGGCAGATGGGTTAATGCATGGTGCTTTGGCCACAAGGAACTTCTAGGCCACTCTGAATATTTTACTTCAAAGCCCATCTATGGAAAGTTTTGAGCTTTCCCAAATAACATATTGACATGTATGCTTGAAATGTACTTTGTCCCTCAGAAATAGGTTTCAGCTCCCATACCGATGTGAACAGGAGTCCTTATCAGTGCCTGTAATGCATAGGCACAGGGGAAGGTGGAATTGGTTCCCATCTCAAGGCACTAAATACACCATCACCTTATGACAGAAGATGTGTGCAGTTACATTTTAATAGAATGTTTCCACCAGGAACTCAAATGGGTTCTTCCGACTTAAACTTCCCATTTTTACGGGGACAAAGAAAACTGAAAAGTGGAGGAAGAAAAAGGGTCTCTGAAAGCACATTCACAGAGCATTTTCCTATGGGATTACGCCATTGGTATGCAGTCTTGCCAACAAAACATTTTCCGTCTAAAATGTTTCCATCAAAACTTGTCCAACGAAAAAAAGTGCATCCAATGCATATGTGTGTGGAGTAAAGGGTTTATTTTGTTTGGAGTGGATTTTTAAGGGTTTAAAAGGGGGGGATGGGGTGGGGACATCCTAAATAATGCATTTGATGGAAAATGTTTTGTTGGAAAGACATGTAACCTGCGCCATTATAGAACGCTTCTATGAATCAGCCCCTTAATGTCAACAAAATGAATTCCCAGACATCTAAAGACATCTAAACAAAGGCACACATATATGAGGGAATTGTGTGATATCTGCCCATAGGTGCCAAGAGAAGACAATGGGGGAGAGGATCACATCCTTTTGCTGTACAGACTAACCTCAGAGCTCTCGACACCACCGACTGGACTCCACAAATACAACGCATTTTGATGTGAGGAGAGGCCTGCAGCCACCGCTGCAGACCACAGCTAATTGACATTTAGTTGTAGGCAGTTGCTCATGTCAATCCAACATGGACAATTAAAATATCTTTTTGGGGGGATTTGGCAGCATGCTTAAAAATACCTCTCTTTAAGCTGAGCCAACAAAAGCTTTATTATTGATTCTTGTATCTACTTGCAAATAAGATTTGGCCTCAGGCTCCAGAGCTTCCCTCGTGTCAGAATCAAGACTGATTTGGCTTTGTTGGGCGTCGCCTTTATTGGCAGAGACGAATTTGAAATGGAGGAATGCATTGATGTGCTTAGAAAAGTACATTGTTCAAGCAGCATTGGCTTGAGGATTTCAATGTATCACTTTTTGATATTGTTTGAAACTTTTGTTGGATCATGTTCTCGTTTGTGACCTTTGATCGAGTGCATGAAAGTTCACGAAATCTGGCCAACAAATGGACTGTTCTGTCCAAAAACAATACTTCAAATTAGGTGAAATTCGGTGAACATTTACATGTTGAAAAATTAAGGTGTTCACATTTCTGTTTTTCGATTTACGTTTTTCCAGACCCCCAAAATCCATGTTTTGGAAAATAATCTCTTAAAATGTCCCATATTCATTTTCGATGTTTTTGCCGTACACCTTGATCTAATGGCGAACGAGAACATTGCAATATAATTGAACAAATTCGATCTCTAAGTTTTGAGATAATCGACTTTGAAAAATGGCAAAATGTATTGATAAGCTTAAGAAAATAAGTATTTTTTCCCCGGAAGAGACGAGAATAAATATTTTCTTTGGGAAAACATGTTTTCTTCAATAGAAAACAAATTTCGTCGAAAAAAGAATAAAAAGCAAATACACATGCAGAAAATGCAAAAACACATATGAAAACATACTGTCACATAAGGCATTTGGCACACAACTTTCAACTGATGCTACTCTACTAGACGGACAAAACACACATTTCGTGCTAAGCAGAATATGCAGAAAATACACTAGCACATATGAATGTAGACAATTTCCCAAAAATGCAGAAAACATATACCATGACAAAAATGTATTCTGACATATGGAAAATACCACAGACATTCCAAAGTTCCAATACAAAGGGAAGATGCTGACAAATCGTACAGGAAATGGTGGTAACTGTCTATATATGTTGGAAATGTCATCGAAACATAACATAACTGTAACATAAATATTAGGTTGCTTACATCAGCACAATAAAGTGATCTTGTGAAAGGAAGTAGTATTGTAGTTTGTGTTACGGCTTAATTTGAAGTGTGATAGAGTTTGCATTTGTAATGTATTTCTCAGACGCGTATCCAGGCAGAGATTGCGGGGTCGATCTCTGTCCTCGGCTGGGACCTCCTTCTGAAACAGCCTCCCTGCCTCACTCAAACTTCATCAGGACCACCTAAGGTTCTGGAAGCAACTCAAGACCCTGCCTGCTCACATACTGGTTACCTGGCCGCCCACTGAACTTGAACTGCCTCTGGGTCTCCCAACCATTTAGGGACTGTATCTTCAACCCTACAATCCCCTGACTCCAAACACCTATGAGCCACCTCCTTGACAGCACTACAGAGTTCCTTTGCATTCTCCCCTCCCCCTCTACCCGCGGCACTTCTTCCCCTCACCCCCACACTCTTGTGCAATCTGAATGACACAAGGTCTAGTAAGATCGTTGTTTTGTCCTCCTTCTGTCTTCCCAACCTTGTAATTCCTAGAAATACGTGTGTACAGGCACGTTATAAATGACTTATATCATATATATTTGTACTACAATGCGATTGATTGACAAAGCGGACAACAGTAACAGGACATTGTTAAACACTTTTGGAAATCAGGCCCTAGAGCATCTCCACCTGCATCACATTTTGATGCAAGCAGATAGATTGGGATCCATATCGATTCCGCCTGCTTTTTGAAGCCAGATAAAAAACAGATGGAATCCATAGGAATCCCTTGAAATGATGCGCATCATGTCTGTGAATGGTGACTGCTCATCACTGCAGCACCAACTTGTAATGCACAGGAGTGAGCAATGCTTATTTTCCACCTGTGGGTCCACCCAAGTGTAAAACCATTAAAATGCAGTGGACTGCAGAGAAAAGATGCAGATGCACATTTGGCCTCAAACTGATGCCCTAGGTAGAGCAATACCGTTTTGTGGTGCTTTACAATATTAAAGTAAATGGATATTGTTGGAATGTAAACAAGTAGTTATAGGGTAAGTGGTGCCATGAGGAGGGGCACAGGACATAATAAAAGAGTAAACAGTGTTCAATGTGTACATTAACGCAGAAACAGATCGAATATGTACATGTATTTACAATTGTACAGTTGGCTACAGGGAAAACGTTTACACCTTAGGGGTGATGACACTGAATGCATAGGGATCTCCTTCTAGAGATAGAGGTGATATTTTTAGGGCAACCTTGAAGGTCTAAATAGTGATTATATGTTTAACTTTGGGGAGAGCATTCCAGTGGTACGAGGCCAGGATGAAGAACACTGTGGAAGCAGGATGCAGCACAGGGTGGGCTGGGAGCAGGAGCATTAATTGGGGGCCGAGGGGACTTTTAATTGCTCAAAGTCAAAAGGAATGTGCACTGATAGAATGCTATCAGCTATCCTAATTTTATTAGGCCAATCCATAAATGAATAATAAATAGGGCAACGTATTTAAGATAAACATGAAGTGTAATTTTCAAAGGTTTCATTGTACACTGTAGGATAAGCGTATTTACATTACTTGTCATTTTAATATATCCATGTAATCGTGATAGTACAAAATCTGCCATACTGAAAATGTGATCACATGAAACAAAAAAAAGCTGGATCTAATGATTCTCTGCAGACTGAACTCATCAAAACCCATTTGCTTGGGTCCAATGTCGACGCTGCAGTGAGTCATTTTTCATTGCAGCCCCCCCTTGCTCCCCTCCCCCATCATTACCTCACACTCCGCCCGCTCCGCTGCCTCTTCCTGCTTCCTCCTCTGTGCAGTAAATGCACGCGCAGGCCATTCGTTGAAAGCAGCCTGTCGGGTAAATCATTTTGGTAAAATCAATCGATACCAAAAAGCTTAGTCAAGCAATGTCAGAATAAAAAAGCTGAAGCTAATTGGCTGCAACTATAAATAAGGGGAGTGCAGGCTCTAATCTGAAGTTGTTTAGATAAACATTTAGTGAATGTCATTGTATTCAATTGGAAACACAACTAAATGGACAGAACAGTTTTTGAGATGAGCAGATAGCAGCTGGAAATGGCTCAGCACTGTTCTTGGGAAGTGTTTCCAAGTAAACATTTTGCAAAACTAATGTTATCCTAATGGTAAACTAATAGAATGGAAAGAGCAGCTGATCAAATTGATGGCACCCACTTTTTAGAAATGGCTAGCAAGGAAACAAGGGTAGAGCAAATAAAATCTAGGGGATGGGCGTATCTCTTTATAAATCTGCTGTACAAGAAAGCAGAGGCACATACTTCAGAAGCTTTTGGAGGCCAGATATCTGAAGATGCCAGGTGGGATCAGAGTTTGAAGGACCAAGCTGATTGCACAAGACCTTGCTGCCTGGATAATAGAAGGAACCAACTAATTAAATGCATGGGTCACAACTGTAGTTCTACTCTATGTGCCTAAAATTGGCACTCGGCTAATTCTTCTCAAATCTAACTTTTAATGCTTGCTTTTTATATATTTAAGGCACAACTAAATAACAGAGATGAACTGCATTAGTAAGAAGAAGCAGACAGCTATCATATGCCTTCACACTGAGACAGTAAATTACTCATGGGCCTAAGCATGGTACTTTACCAATTTTTTCTAATTCAAATTTCTTGACTGATTCAATATTTTGAGGGTTGAAATAAGCAATTTTATTTGGGGTATATTTTAAATTTCCAAGGTTACACCATCACCATTAAGGACAACATGATGTGTTCTTGTTTCAACCAGCACTGTGCTAGTGAAACATTGAGTTTATCGTGACAGTGGGCCTCATTATACGGTAGGCGTTAGGGGATTACCGGCACCGGTAAGGGCACCGGTGCCGGTATTCCCCTACTGCCCTACTACGAGGTCCCTCAGCTGGTCCCGTCCTTAACGCCTGGTCTGACCAGGCGTTAAGGACAGGACCCGCTGAGGGGCTTCAGAGCTAATAACGGTACCGCAAATTGCGGTACCGTTATTAGCTCCTTCCAATTTCCATTGAGCCCTATGGGGGCTCAAATGGGAATGGGGAATGGTATTTGGAATGGGGACTTAATGGGTCCTCCAGGGTCGGAATGACCCGGTAAGTCCCCATACCGCCTACCCGGACCTGGTACCCGGTAAGGGAGTAGCCATGCCGCTAATAGCGGCATGGTTACCACCTACCGTGTAATGAGGCTGAATGTGTTTTGGCACATTGGACAACATCAGCCTATGCTAGCGCTCATATTTCTTTGGAGAGGATAAGTGGATCCATCAAGACAAAGCGGGCAGATGAAAGGAATTCTTCCTGGGGGATCTAAAATGGTAGTATAATATTTTGTATTCAGAGCTTTAGGTTGCTTCAAGGTTGTTCTTAGTTGACTGCCCTTGGAAGACATGGGGCCTCATAACGAGGTTAGAAGGTTTACCAGCAAGGCTACCTCCATACCAGCATGAAAATCTGGCACCCGCGAATGGGCAATTACCAGGGTATTCTGGCCCCGCCGGAACTGGTAATTGCCCTTTCACTGTTGCCGGTATATCCCCATTCCATTGAGCCCTATAGGGCTCAATGGAATGGGGATGCCTGTAGCACCAGCACCGCTCATAATGGTGCCGGTGCTTCAGGCTTGCTGTGCTCGCGGGTGCCTTTCATTATGCCAGGGCAGACCTGGAGGAATGAAAGACACCCACAAGCACAACTCGGAGTTTGCCGGTCTGGTAACAACGGTACTGGCAAGCATACCGGTACTATTGTTACCGGACCAGCAACCTCGTTATGAGGCCCATAGACTTTTCATAACCCTGTCATTTATTTTATAATGGGTTATTCAGGGTTGGTATGTATACTTTACCTCTCCCATGGCTCAGCAATTCTGACAGCATCACAATTGCAAATATGATTTTTATTTTTTACTGTGCCACAATGGCTATACACACACACACACACACACGCACCCCACATGTACACACACACACACACACACACACCTGTGTGCACACACACACATTTTTAAAATAAATACATCAAAATAATTAAAGGTGTACCCCTAACTTTGAATGCTCGGGGTGCAACCTACAATATCACATACAAATACAGCCAACGTGTCTACAGAAAATAAACACAACCTGCCTGTTATTATCTTACTAATATTTCACGTACACAATGCACATAAACAACCATTCATACCAAAGCAAGTTTAATTATCTATTGTAGGCAACAATATGCAATCTTCTAGAATATGAAAATTAAAATGATCACTGCTTGTTGGCATCACATTTGCAAGAAATCACACAATATTCTCATTAGACATTTACACTTAATATTCTCTGACACCATTGACAAGTGTTGCCATTAGAAAAAAAAAGAAGAAAAAAAACATTAGATTCATATTTAACTTTCATATCCATACTCTAGATATAGGCCATTATTGGTTTCCAGTTTTTGCATGCATATAAAATACAGGGTATTGTATGTCTGGCTACTTTGTGCAGGATAGAAGTTTGGGTTTAGGATTCAATTTTGGTTAGAAGCTTTTATTTTGATTAATTTAAACAGTCACACAAGCATGACAGTATGAATTAAAGATAGAAAAAGTATCCCCCCTTAATTTTAAATGGCATATCACTCAAGGTCGAATCCGTTTTGTTCTGTGCAATGTTATTTAGAAAATTTCTTTGGTTATTTAAATTGACATTATTTTGTTGGGAGTGAATTGAATAAACAAATTCCTCCTATTCGACTTTAAGGTTTCTAAAACGCTATTCAAGATTTCCTTTTCCATGTAAACAAAGGTTTTCACTGGTCGGGAAGACTACCTACTGCAAATCTGTGAAACACGTAATATATCATGTCGCAAATCCATATATGAATCACCCCAGTGAAACTCAGGGATTAGTTAATTTATATACTGTCAGAGCATAACATGCCCCATACAATCATAACTTGTGTGGCATCCTATTTTAAATTCACTTCCATAAAGCTTCCCTTTCAGGCCAAGCTCCCATAGTTTGGAAAGGCTTCCCCACAAGAGACTTTCAGTTGCTATCAGTATTTGAACAGTTCTTGGGGCATGTATCTAAATGCACATGGGTTGTTGTACTGCCTTTGGGTTTGTCTTTTTAAAGGCACTGGCCAGGTAGGAACATCAACAGCTTCAGTCTGTTCTGCCAAGTAAGCTCTGATCCCAGTCTGTCTCCTGCTTTCAAAATCCCTCTCAGACAACCTGGATATGTCTTGTGACATGTTTTCTGCCTTGGCTCCATTTTTAAAAAGCCTTATTAAGTAAGACCCATTGGGTACATTCAGGTAGACCACCAATTAGCACTTTCTCCAGTTACGCGAGATCCCTTCTTCTGCAGATTTCCCCAGATCGTGCCTAATTTAGTGTTTGACCTTAAATACTTGATTATCTCCTCCCATGCAGCATTGTTTGATGTAGACACACAATAGATAATGCTTTATTTCTCTGCCTCGTGTCAAAAGAGCCAGGGTTGTATGGCAATTTGTTCCTTTCGTCATTATTTTACTAGAGGAGTGAGCTCATGACTTTTGACCCTACGGAAATGAGGATTTTGCAATGTATAGGGCTTTGTTTCCTATATTTCTAAGGCGGAACATATGCACCGAATACCGAGATATGGGTTTATTCATCTCAGCTAAAGGATGATTTACTGATACACTGTTTGTCTGTTTTACCACAAAGCTGACCTCTGGGCCTTTTTTCTTGAAAGCTGATCCCTGCATAAGCACGGGCGGGGAAGATTTCAGGTGCATTTACCCTTTAATGTGACATACAAGCACGTAGAAAATAATGGTCATGTTTTACATTTATTTTCACTCAAACATAATCTTGTATGTCTTATTAACACATTTAATTTAACCAGGCTAATATATACTCAATTGATTTGTGAATTATTTGTAGAACATTATAATGCACTCTGTGGGTCAATTATGTAACATGCCTACACAAATAAACACTGTTCAAATCAAACATTTGCTAAGAAAAATGATGTTTGTGGCATTAACGTTTTAAGGATGTAAAGCCATGCACAATACAGCTTATTTAGTAAATGTGTATTACATTTCTATTAAAGAACCTTGAAAGCTATATTATTGCTCCTATTTTTTCACTATCCTATTTGTAATGGTCAGATATTATCGATACAAGATTATAAATATACATAAAAGCCAAACATGAGAGTGAGAGCATTCTTAATGTGCTTGTATTCATGAACATAAAATACACTATATTGCAAGTGTAAATCCTTTATTGGTTTAGTGATACAACTGTATAAAGAAGATTTTAATAACATCTAATGTTTATAAAACACAAAAGGGTAATAGGAATTGGTTCCTAGATACTCTAGAGGTAGACCTATGACGATATTACTGTTCAATAGTAAGCCTGCCTGGTGTTAAAAGGTTTCTCTTGCATTAAAAACAGAGATCCAACTCTCCCCAGGGTCTTGCATCAGCTATAGCAATATTGTTTCCTGGAAAACCTGCTACAGCCAGTGTGGGCATTAAGCCACCTTTGATGTGAAGGTGAGGCTCTGGCATGCAAAGGTAATGAAAACTATTCTTCAACCTGTTGGCTTTTGGACGGCATTGTGTAAACAGGAAAGCACCAATAGCCAATGAGAGGAATTAGCTTAAAGAAAGGGAAGCCAATTAGAATCTGCATGTTGAAGTATGGGTTTCTTGGCAACATATTCACTGGGGTTGGGGGGTTTCAAGTAGCATTTTAACAGACAATGGGCCCTTTTCACAGGAGAAGATATTTTTGGAGACACATGGGATAAGGCGCAAGCGAACCACCCTGTATGATCCACAGATGAATTTTGTGGTGGAAAGGGTGAACCAGGTGCCTTGTGGAAGGGGTGTGAGTTGCTGAAAATAGTGGGAAACGGTAGGGAAAGTATTAAAGCCCTTTGGTATGCACTGCATGCCACAACAGGTGCAGTGCCTTTTGAATTGATATGGGAATGGAAGGGCAATATGAAGGTCTGTCATCCGTGGCTAAAAAAAGGTCTTGTGCAAAGAGTATAAGTGAAAGTGAGACTGGAGCAAGTGAAACACATGTGAAGGCAAAGGCTAAGAAAATGTTTGACAAAATAATGTGTGTCCAAGGAATTGTGATTAAGAGGCGATATTGTGAGAGTGAAGATGGGAAGGATAAAGGAGAAGAATTGCGTCAAGTATGGTCATCAGGAGAGAGTCAAAGAATTGTTGAGTGGTGCTGTAACATTAGAGAATGGACAAGTGTGGAACTTGAGAAAGGTTGTGAAGTTGTGACTGTTGAGATAGGATATTATGGTGGTGTGTACATAGTTAAAGCTTTGGAGGTATAAGGGCAACATGTATAGTAGTCTATTGTAAGGAAAGGAGATGTGTTGTATATCTTGTCAGTCATGTTATTGAGTTCCAGTACGTGCTCCATAGTTATGTAGAATGTTTAGCAAGAACGTGAGGGAAGGGTTATGGATTGAGAGACAGTGAGACAGTTGAAGGGAAGGAGAGTGGTGGAGCAGGGGCTTAACGATGGCACTTAATAAAGAAGTAAAATTGACCTTTACCTGACTGAGAGCATCTATCCACACAAAAAAACCTTCTTTAATGTGTTAAATAACTTTAGTGTGTTGAATGAAGCCTGAACATGAAGACATGTATTATGGTGAAATGCCTGTTCCTTCAGATGGTTATGGGTGCTGTAATGGTTGAAAAGCCCAATAAAAGGCACCTAGACAATTTGCAAAATGCAAAAAGCTTTGCAAGGTTTTTAAACATGTGGATACTGGCCAATCAAGGGCTGATTTGACATTCTCTCAGTCAATGTGTACTCTTTGCTGGGTAAGACTGGACACTCAACGCATTAATGTGGAAACATAGTGCTCAGGATGGAAACATAGAAGAAACACCTCTTGAATTGTGCATGTACATATATGCATTCTATGCAGATTATTTGGTCAATCGTTAGCATGGTGTTGATGTTTGCTTGGGTTGCATGAGTAAATAAGCATGCCATCCAAGTAAACAACATAATCTATGATGTAATTTAACACTCCATTGATGAAGTTTTGGAATGGTCAAATGCCAAATTCAGTCCATTCAGGTGCTGAATGCATATTTTCCAATTGTTGCCTGTTCACATGCATTTGACATAGTACACTGCTGAAGGATTGAGTTTTGTGTACATGTGAGCTGATCTTACGTGATCCAGCAGAACATATTTGAGTGGCAATGCTTACCTAATGCTTTTACTAATCTCATTGAAGGCCTCGTGATTTAGACAACTGCAAATGTCTCCACCCATTTTTAAAACAATATGAATGGGGTGTCCACTGGAGACCTTGAATGCCTTTTGAAACCTTTCCATAAGCATTCCATACATACTTATACAGATCATTATTGTTATTAGTATTACCATCATTATTATTATTATAATTATTATTATGGTATTTATTGAGCGTGGACCTAGCTTCGGGAAGCAACAGAGTGTGTTACAATCATTGGGAGAAGAACACAGTGAGGGAAGGAGTAAAAGAGAGAGGTGGGAGCTAACAACAGTGGGCAATTGACAGCAGGGGATCTACAAGCAACAGGGGGGGGCACTGAGGAGCCGATCACAGAGTCTTAGTTAGGGTGGGTAGTGGAAGGCTCGCAGATCTAAATGTTAGGGAGGAGCCATTCCTTATGAACATACATGTTTCCATGTACACAGTGTGGAAGATGTTTCCTCTTGCTCCTTTATCAAACATGTCAACTGATAACAGGTTGGTAAGACACAAGTTAATACACAGATAGGATTAACAAAGAGGAACAGAGTAGGGGTGTATGTGAAGGTTTGTCAACGACTTGCAGCACACAGGGACTCCAAACATGCTTCTCATTATATTGTAATGAAAGTCCAACCATTGATTGGACGCAAATGATTGACATATTTTGGATTGAGAGTCAAGGCATTCTCAATGTAAGATTATAATCATTTTGCATTTATATAGTGCTACGAACCCTCAGGCATTTGAGCGCTGCTTTTTATTACCCACGGTGTTTGGTGCTCATTTATCGACCTCGGAAGGATGAAAGGCTGAGTTTGGCCCTGCCGGGATTTTAACCTGCACAGATGTCAAAACGAGTGCTCTACTCGCTGTGCCATCTGACCGGCTAAATCAAAACTGATAGACTAATGTTTCTCATTGCATGGCATGTCTATTTCAATGTGACGTTACACACCATGCACATTTTATCAAACGTGCTTTGTACGGGAAGGAATAGACAGCCTTTAGGCTAAAGAAATATCAATGAAATTACTGGTGGCTCATGACTTCAGTGATACTTTCAATGAAAGTGAAGTGTGATCATCCAGATATAAATGTAAAAAAGACAGTAGTGTGGGTGTTGTTGCAGCATGGTATTCATGAGGGACAGGGATCTGTGTACATGCAATCCTTGATCTTGCAACTTGCTTAGGGCTTGGCTTTTGTATGTAATGCCTTATTTGTAGGCAGACAGGAACACCCCTGATTTATATGTTTGGCCTTGCTACAATACAACAAGGGTTACCGATCGCATGTTACTCACCTAATTTGTAAGACATCCCTGAACACTTCCAACTTGCAAAGGTTAAAGTACCCCACTATGGATTTATTTCTTAAGCTTCAATCTCTTTGGGCAGGAGGGTGTTGGATCTTTTGCTCGACCAACCAACTGATCGAAATGTATTTGTTTTGCTCAAACGTTTTACACTTGTTTTGCACCAACATTGCACATGCTATGTTGGTGTCAGGAAATATTGGTGGGAATAGTGGCAGTGGGGGTGGTAGGTTCACCCCCCCGCCCTTGCATTTTGTGGTAAAAAATGTGTTAAAGAAATGGAGCAAAAAACTATAAATTTGAGCAATATTTTGAAGGCAACATTTGTGGGGAATTTATTCATGATTGATCAACTTGGAAAACATTAACTAGCAGGTCATAAATACGTCATTAATAAGGGCACACCAAGCTGGGCGTCATTCAACTCATCACATGATCCACCATAGGACATTGCACCCTCTTTTCTTCAGGCTACGATGTGGATTCCACTTACTGGTTAAACAAGGTTGCATAATGAAGAAGGACTTTGGTACTTTGTCTAAATTCAAGAAATTCTAGATCAGATTTTTAAAGTCTGCTTCTGATGACAGAGTATAATAAACGTACAGCTGGTGAAAATTGTTTCTTAAAATGTAGTTATCTGACTTGCAAACACTCCTTCTCGGCAGGACAAGAAGCAAACCTTCGGGTGACAGTCCAGAGAGGCTTCATGATGACAAAGAAAGTGTATTTGGATTGATTTAAGAAATGCACGTTCAGATCTAGGGAGCCAACGGTAACAGGAAGTGAGGACTCATTACCAGCAGTTCTGTAGATGGAGGTACTAGCAGAGTGGCTGCTCCCACTCCTCCACATTATCCAGAGGAGAGTAAGTATCGGCCTGCATGTGACCCAGGCAATTGCATTTCGAAGTAGTCATTTCTCATATCAAAGTGATATTTACCTGTACTTGGGCATCTACAGGATTGGAGGAGAGGTCCACAATGAGGCCGGATTTGGGTGGAGAAAGGGTTTCTTGATCTGCCAGGACAACACACGGGCCCACACTGACCATATTGCCAACCTCCCAGCAGGAACAGAACACTCAGCCAAGCAATGGTTAAAATGAGGAAGAATACCTTGCAGTCTAACCCCAACCTGAAGAAAAGGAAAGGTATTAGTAAAAGGTAGCTATAATAGAAAGATGAAAAATACAGATGTACAAAGAATTACCTGGAGAATAGGTACGGGGATGAGATGTGATGGAGTCCTCCAGGTAGGAAGATGTAAATGAAGGTACAGAGTTAGGTTGATGGTGGTACTTCAAAGATACCATTAGGCAGTCCGCTGCCCATCGATATTACGATTGGTGAATGGACCTTGACGTAGTAACAGACAGAGAAGGCAGTGTACAATTCCTCCCAATAGCGAGAGTGCAAAATAAAAAAGGAGCCTGTAAAGTTCACAGCAGAGAGGCGAGAGCAACAGTAACCAAAGAAGATAACTCAGGACACGCCACGTCAGTGGGTAAAACAAGACGAGGACAAAATAATGCGGCACTCTGAATAACTGAACGCAGAGTGGTGACTGTGCTAAATGGGCAGGATAGAGTACCAGGTTGTGTAATAACATTGAGTTCATGGGCCAAGCCAGGATATTGTTTAGTGATCAGCAAATACGGGCCAAGTGGAGTAGTAACAGGCAGACCAGGGTCATCCTTGAGTGGTTACCACATGAGGATCAACGTGCAAAGCTACAGGCAATCCATGAAACTATGGAAAAAGCAGGTTTGAATATGGAACACAAAGCAAACCAGATTACAAAACATTCCTTAGACTCATTTCAGAACACTGCACTTATTCATGTGTGGTTTGCATAGGAAACGCTGAACACATGCGCATGTGCAAAAAGGTCTATCAAGGATTGTAGCTTTAGTACCTAATGGATAATCAAATGTGACATGACAATAGAGAAGGGACGAGATGTTAATAAACAAGGTACAATTCTCATTTCAACGAAGGGGTAGGGCTCCTATGGGTCTGCGTGGGTGATGCACAACAAATCCACAGCACATGACAGAACCCCGCAGGAGTTTTGGGTTCCAATCCTACAGAATTTTCTTTACAAATTGCATGCCTCGTTCCTTCTATGGTTTGTACATCATTGATGGTCTGTCTCCTGCATCATTGTGTACCTATGTCTCCATCTTTAATGAATGCCTTGTTATGGCGTGAATAGGAGGGACATCGCATGAAGTATCCTGTGTTATGCATCTCACTTTATTGGACACCCCATCCACTTTTTTCATATTTTGTTGAGCTGATTTTCTATCACTTCCATATTCATGGGCATCCACCAACATTTTTCGTGTCATTTTCAATTCTAAAATCACCCAACCATTTGCGTGCATTCTATTCTGAGCAGTAAACATTCGGGGAGAGACCATAATGATCGCTAAACACTGCTTCATTTACCGAATCATGCAGGAGACAAAAGAAACATGTATCAGAATCTGTCATCGACAGTTTTAATATCGTCTGACGCATGAAGCACACTTTTGCCAAAATGAGGCCAGTTATCTTTTTCAGTACCCTCTACTTCCTTTATTTCTTTTTCCAACATGGCAGAAGAGAAAGTATTGCATCTTTCTTCTATCTCCAAAGTGTGGCAGTAGACAGAAGCTACACTGTCCAAAGGTTGCCTGTGCCAAGTGCATTGTGATGTCTGGGTATGTGATGTAATGTGTGCTTAACTTCTTAAAGATGAAGTGGCCCTCCCTCGTTCACTACCCCTCACCAAGACATTCGCAACTGGGAGCAACTGGGACCCATGTAAAAAGGAGGTGAGAGGTGCAAACAGAGGCAGCACTTTGCACTATGGAAGGATACCATCTCCTCCAAAACAGACACTAAGCCCCAAAATGTAAATGCACTCTAAGCAATGAAAAGTGGTAGCCCAAACAGTAGCACACATTTAAATGAAGATTCCAGAATAAAGAGGCACCATTTTGGTAAAGATCATACCCAAAAACTACAGTGACATTAGTTGTCAAGCATTTCAAACTTGGTGAATGTGATACCTGGAGGGAACATTTTACACCATCCTTGGGCAGCTCAATACAGTATCTCCAGCTAGCTGAAAGGCAATATCAAAAGGTGTCAGCTGTGTTGGGACAAGAGCCCAGCTCATCTGCAGGCATCTTGCCACTGGAGGAGAATGCTCTTGCTGCTTCACAACTACGTGCCACTGGAGGAGAATGCTCTCGCTGCTCCACAACTACGTGCCACTGGAGGAGAATGCTCTTGCTGCTTCACAACTTCTTGCCACTGGAGGAGAATGCTCTTGCTGCTTCACAACTTCTTGCCACTGGAGGAGAATGCTCTCGCCGCTTCACAACTTCTTGCCACTGGAGGAGAATGCTTTTGCTGCTTCACAACTTCTTGCCACTGGGGGAGAATGCTCTCGCTGTTTCACAACTTCTTGCCAGTGGAGGAGAATGCTATCGCTGCTTCACTACTTGAAGAGAATGCTCTCGCTGATTCACAACTTTTGGCCACTGGAGGAGAATGCTCTTGCTGCTTCACAACTTGGAGAGAATGCGCTTGCTGCTTCACAATTTCTTGCCACTAGAGGGGAATGCTCTCGCTGCTTCACAACTTCTTGCCACTGGAGGAGAATGTTCTCGCTGCTTTACAACTTCTGGCCACTGGAGGAGAATGCTCTCGCTGCTTCACAACTTGGAGAGAATGCTCGTGCTGCTTCACAACTTCTTGCCACTGGAGGAGAATGCTCTCGCTGCTTCACAACTTCTTGCCACTGGAGGAGAATGTTCTCGCTGCTTCACAACATCTTGCCACTGGAGGAGAATGCTCTTGCTGCTTCACAACTTCTTGCCACTGGAGGAGAACGCTCTCGCTGCTACACAACTTTGTGCCACTGGAGGAGAATGCTTTCGCTGCTTCACAACTTATTGCCACTGGGGGAGAATGCTCTCGCTGCTTCACAACTTCTTGCCAGTGGAGGAGAATGCTCTCTCTGCTTCACTACTTGAAGAGAATGCTCTCGCGGCTTCACAACTTCTTGCCACTGGAGGAGAATGCTCTCGCTGCTTCACAACTTCTTGCCACTGGAGGAGAATGTTCTCGCTGCTTCACAACATCTTGCCACTGGAGGAGAATGCTCTTGCTGCTTCACAACTTCTTGCCACTGGAGGAGAATGCTCTCACTGCTACACAACCTCTTGCCACTGGAGGAGAATGCTTTTGCTGCTTCACAACTTATTGCCACTGGGGGAGAATGCTCTCGCTGCTTCACAACTTCTTGCCAGTGGAGGAGAATGCTCTCTCTGCTTCACTACTTGAAGAGAATGCTCTAGTGGCTTCACAACTTCTTGCCACTTGAGGAGAATGCTCTCGCTGCTTCACAACTTCTTGCCACTGCAGGAGAGTGCTCTCAATGCTTCACAACCTCTTGCCACTGGAGGAGAATGCTCTCACTGCTTCACAACTTCTTGCCACTGGAGGAGAATTCTCTTGCTGCTTCACAACTTCTTGCCACTGGAGGAGAATGCTTTTGCTGCTTCACAACGTCTTGCCACTGGGGGAGAATGCTCTTGTTGCTTCACAACTTCTTGCCACTGGAGGAGAATGCTCTCGCTGCTACACAACATGAGTAGAATGCTCTCACTGCTTCAAAACGTCTTGCCACTGGGAGACAATGCTCTTGCTGCTTCACTACTTGAGGAGAATGTTCTCGCTGCTTCACAACTTCTTGCCACTTAATGAGAATGCTCTCACTGCTTCACAACTTCTTGCCACTGGAGGAGAGTGCTGTCGCTGCTTCACAACTTCTTGCCACTGGAGGAAAATGCTCTCGCTGCTTCACAACTTCTTGCCACTTGATGAGAATGCTCTCACTGCTTCAGAACTTCTTTACACTGGGGGAGAATGCTCTCGCTGCTTCACAACTGCTTGCCACTGGAGGAGAATGCTTTCGCTGCTTCACAACTTCTTGCCACTGGGGGAGAATGCTCTCGCTGCTTCACAACTTCTTTGCACTGGAGGAGAATGCTCTCGCTGCTTTGCAACCAAGCCAAGACGATGAAGCTCGACAAGTATAGAAGAGCTTCAACCCATTCCTATATGTTACAATGCACTCTGCCACAAAGTGACAATCGCATTGAACTGTGCTGCACTACACAAGGCTCATTGCTGAGAGTATCTTTCTGTTTCCTTTTACACTGTTACAAAACCAACAAAAACAACCATTGCAAAGTAATTTTCGTTCTTTTGTATGGGGTCTGAAACCTACAACCCTTTGTTGGTTTTGACTGCAAATCACTTCTAATATATACCCTGGCATGCCTTGTCATTAACAATGCTCGATAGAGCTTATGAGAGCTGTAGTCAAAAATATCTGGAGATGTTTTTCAGATCCCTGAATGTATCAATGTGTGTGTTATGCTAGATCACCAAGATCACTATAATATAGGACAAAATGACTTTGATGCTTGGCAATGTTTTGATGATTTCAGGTATACTGTGACTTGATAACTGATAACTCTGAGAGACCAGTCTGCATTATGCCCTTATTTATTCAAACATACAACCATACAATATAGACATATTTGTGAAATGTAAAGATTCTAGGCTTTGATAATGTGCCTTATTCAGCAAGAGATGTATAACATGTTTAATATGACTGATTGATATATTTATACCTAAAGTGATCAATAGAAATAGTGAATCTAAGAACATGCACAGTGTCCGGGTTGTCCGTAATTAACCAAAATGGGGGTGTTCTAATGACACTATGCCTGTTCGTACTGCCTGTAGAACATCTACGCACATGCGCACCACATCCATAAGTCCTACAAACATCGCGCCTGTCCATAACTGTCTGTCTCACTTGTGTCGCACTTTTAATTAGTTTCAGGACCCAAACACTGTCCCTAGAACACCCGTGCGCATGCGCACAGCCGTTCCTGTACATTTGGTGTCCTGTGGATACCTGTTCTCTTCGCGAACGTGTTCGCGATGTCATCATGTGACCGCACCCACGCTGAGCGTGTGCCCTGAATTGCGGACACTGTCCGGGTCCCTGAACATTTTAAAAGTACTTTTTCAGGCAATCCAAAGTATTTTATAGTAATAATTCACCATAGCACATGTCCCAGACAATGACCCTGACTTTCTACATACTTTTTGGAACTTTTTGAGCTCTTTTGGGGTGTTCAATCTGTCCACGGACAGCACGGGTGTCTGCGAAGCGCGCACACGCACCTCTATAAAAGGCCACATCCCAGAGCTCATCCTCATTGTGCTTCTGGCTATCTGACAGACAATTGTCTACTTTGGCTTGTAATCTTCCAGATTCTGCTGCTTTCCATCAGACCTGATGGCATCAATGCTTGCTGTTCCAGCTAGTGCTACATCTGTCTCAGCACCACCGCCACCCTCTCCACCACCACCAATTCCCCAAGGGCCTGACATGCGGAACAGGCGTGAGGATGTAGAGGAGGATGAAGAGGATGAAGAGGATGAGGTAGTGAAAGTTAACTGCTATCAGCACTCGCCGTGAGTCTTGGGTGTGGCGGTTGTTTACCATTCAAGGTGACGTACCAAAAGAATGTGCGAACAAGGTTACCTGAAACCAGTGCAAAATGGTGCTGAGTCGTGAGAGGCCTGGTTCGTACTGCTTTGGTACGACATCTATGAAGCAACACCTAAGGTCGATCCATGGTGGGGCCATTCGCAAGGTTGTACCTTGCGATCAACGTAGTAGGTTGAGTTCCTCTACCACATCCTCTGTTTCCGCTCCTGTCACCACAAGAGACACTCCTGTGGGACAGCGCATCCCTCCAGCTGCCTCACAGGCCATCCATGATGCTGATGACCCTTACCTTTCGAGGGTCACAGTTTTGTGTATGTACTGCGATGCAGTACTCTGCAGGGGGGAGAGACTTCCAAGTGCTTTCAAGACTGCAGTCAAGGAGCACGAGAAGACCTGCCCACTACCTAAGTAAGGCCCACCCTACATATTCCTTTCTCCACCTGCCCTTTCTTATCCCCGTGGTTGGTGTCCCCCATTACCCTCCTTTCCCCTCCTCTCCTAGTGTGTTGTGTGTAAAAAGCCCAAAAAAATATAAAACAAAAATCCCCCAAAAAAGGCTCTTTTCAGAGCCGCCTTTCACAGTCTAAAAATAGAAGTGACAAATAAATGGAGCAGGGCCCTGTGCATTTTTTAGAAGTCCACGGATATCTAAAATGTTGGGGTGCTGCCCTATCAAAACCATTGCACTTTTCTGTGTGAGGAAGTGGTGGCTCTGAAAAGAGCCTTTTGGTGGGTTTTTTTTGTGTTTGAAAAACTTAAATAGTCAACACCTACTGCAAAATGGATGGCTGTAATTCCACAAAAGGTTGCAATGCATTTTGTACATTTCTCAGAACAATCTGATTACCAGCATAAGCAATATGAACTCCATCTCTGCAAAAAATGTATGTGCTACAAAACATAATATTTTCATTGTGGAAAGAGGACATGCCAACATCTCTTAGAAAGGCACAAACAGCCTTATTAACATTCTGCCTCGCTTTCTCCATTTGTGGACCAAATGAAGAAGAACACAGCCACATTTATCTCTGCGCAATATGAGAAAAAATTACTTGGGAATTTGGAAACATGTCCATGACCTTCCCAAGTCCTTCTTTCATCACAAATGGCAAAGAAATTCCTGACACATGCCCTAAACTGTTCCCTCCACAATGAATTATAATTATGTCTGGATGAAGCTCTGTCTCCAAATTAGCAAAGAGAGGTACCAAGTCCAACCACTTCATTCCACGCTCTCCATGCCAGTGCACTTCCACATGAGGGAATTCAAGATCTGCAGCTACTCCACAGCGTTCTGCATGCACCTCCAACCAATGTATCCATGAGTCTCCCAAAAACCAGATAATCTGTTTTCTGAAGCACACAGCCATTGCTAACTGTTCTTCTCTCAGGAAAAAGACTTTCTGACAAACTCTCTCCTTACACAAAACACCCAGTAAACGTTACTGACCAATCCCTTGCTCTGCTCATTCTCATGTGCATGCCTCACCACCCCAAAATCCCTCTATGTAATACGTGGTGTCTGTGGACTACCGCGGACATATAGTGACTTGGACAGCCCTTCTACCATTTCTACTTCACTCTCTGTGCCATTCCCTCATTGGATACAGCTAACCAGTCACACAACCATTCACCAATCACATACAGGACCTCCACATCTAACTTCATCATCAGAGTTCAGCGCTTCAAATGTACTGTTGATCACTCTGAGTACAAGTCTCATATCATTGGAAAGCAAGATTTCTACTTGCAGCTGCATGCATATCCACATGCATGAATACAAACTACAGGTATGCATATTTTCTACAGTACAAGTACAACTCTTATAAATGCATATAAACAGAGTAACTGCCACTTAACCTGTATAACCTTTAAAAGGAACTTACTGTCATTTTTCCCATCTGCTATAATCAACTGTCACTTCCAAACCTGTCTGCTATCTATTTTCTTTTTACACACACACCAATCTAAAAAATATAATATTAGAAGATGGGAGAAATAACAATATAATTGTAGAAAAACACCTAGTAGTGTATTATAAAATTACACACAGCCAGTAATGGGTCATGCATCTTCACACACTCACACACATAGACACTATCATTGAAAAGCTCCCAGCTGCAATAACACCACTACCTGTAAATCACATCCTTCTGCTTTATTACCCACACCTTCACAAATGCATACATTCCATGCTTTTCTATACAGTTTCTGCCATTTACCTTATAAAAATTGCAAAATAAATATATCATTATTTCTTCTTTCTCCTAACATCCTATAACACAGCTTAAAAAAAACCAAGTGAGTTTCATACAGTTAATTTTCCACTTATTTGCAAAGCATGTTGAACTAAAATATTGTAAATAAAATATAAATGCTGCACATAGTCAAATGAAACTGCATGCATACAGTATGGGCCTCATTACGAGGTGGGCGGTAAGGGATTACCGGCACCGGTAAGGGCACCGGTGCCGGTAATCCCTTACCGCCCTACTACGGGTTCTCTTTGCGGATCCTCCATTAACGCCTGGTTTTACCAGACATTAAGGACGGGACCCGCAAAGGGACTTTGGAGCTAATAACGGTACCACAATTTGCGGTACCATTATTTGTGCCTTCCCCATTCCTATTAAGCCCAATGGGGGCTAAAATGGGACTGGGGAAGGGCCCTGGTGAATGGGGAATTACCGCCCCCGCCAACCTTGGAATGGGGCGGTAATAGCTCCATTCACCAGGGTGGAGTCGGTAAGGATTTGGAGGCAGCCATGGTGCTAATAGCGCCATGGTTACCTCCAAACTCGTACTGAGGCCCTATGTTCAGATATCAAACAAGAATACTACTACAAAAACATAAAAATAAACGTCTCAATTAAAATCAGTGCTATAAACACACAAAATTACTAACTTCTTTCTTTTACAATTGTAGTGAAGACCACTCTCCTGGAAACAGCAGCATCTGAACTACAAACAACAACTCCAAAGAAACCTGCTCATTCATCCACAAAAAAAGAGTAAGTACAATACGACCTTAATTTCTCTGCTTAGTCTTTAAATCTCTCCATGGGCTTGCTCCCCTTTATCTCTCCTCCCTCTTCCCTTTCTACACTCCCTCGCACTCTCTTCACTCTGCTGACCACTTCCTTCTCACTGTTCCTCCTTCCCCTTGAGCCACATCCCGTTTCCGCTCCTTCTATCTCCTAGCCCCCTTGCACTGGAACTCCTTACCCCTCTCACTCTGCTCTATTTCTACCTTTTCCTCATTCCACACTTCCCTAAAATCTCTCGTTCTCCATTCCCCACCATGAAACCCCTACCGCCTTCTTGCCCCCCTCCTCCCTTGCCTTATCTCCTTGATCATCTCCCTCCCCTCCCCCTTCACACCCCATTCTCACCCTTCACCCCATCCGTTTCCCTCCTCTGCCTCTTCCCCACCCCTCTCTCTCTCTCTCAGTTCTACTGCACTACTCTCCTTCTCCCCTTCAGTTTAATTGCTATACTTACTGTTTTGTTGTGCGGTTGATTCATGTAATTTGTGCACCAAAAAAAACGAAGATTTGTGCACCATTTTGCCCACAAATCACCATTTATTTAACAGGGATTAGCAGGCAGAAAGACACACAAATCCCCGTTTTTAGGAACACAAATAACATAACTCAGCCCCTAGAATGTTAGTATTACAAAACAAAGAACTGTTTTAATTTTATACCATTAAATTTACTATTAGAGATTCTCCTCGCCACTAGCTCACTTTCTACTGTCATCTGAACCACAGTATAGCAACACACAAATAGATGAATAGCCTTCTCAACTAATTGTAGCTGCCCAATGCACAATTACACACCACCACATACATCTTTACCATCATACTCAGACACTCATGCATACAGCACAATTACATTGCACAACAGCCCAACCCATGCCTTCTTTTTTGTTTCAACAGACCCCACAGAATGCCTACCAGAAAGCAAGTCCATAGAAAGCAACGCAGAAATAGAGCAAATGAAAATAAAAGTGTCCAAAATAAACATCCATCTCTAGCAGAGTTTGTACAAAAAGTTCAAACAAAACAGCTAATAAAATCATTTAGCAAAGCAAAATAATCTTCCAGTACAGAAACTTTGCCTCCTCTATCAAAATGTAAAAGAAAACAGAAAATGAGTAACAAGAATGCAGCTACCACTACTGCTAAAACTGCTCCTATAAATCTTGATATAGTGGCAAGTAACCATACCAAAAAAAGTATTTTAGCAAAAATGTTCTGCCACAGAGTCCTTCAGAATTGTATGAAAACAGGAGACAAATCATGCACAACCCTTAAAACCTACAGTAGAAAATTGATCTTAGAAGCTTTGAAAGACAATGTAATCCTTCTCAAAAGAAAGTTATTTACTTTAGTGTTAAACAGAATGAAACCACTAACAAAACTAACTACTTCTACATGTTACAGCCAAAGACCTACTGGAAGAAATAGAAAATATCCAGAAAAAATATTTTGAAAGTGAAAGCCACTTACAAAATACAGTAGCTGTACAACAGACTAGCAACAATTGTACAGATGGCAATCTTCTACTACACACATACAAAAAGAAATACTAAAATTTAAAAGTACATCCGCTGAAGTACCAAACCATGTGTGTGTGTGTGTTGTTGCAGAACCTTTTATAAAAGTAACACAAAAACTATAGATGTAACATACAAAATAGAAAGCAATGAAGATTCCAAATGGTTTGAATTAGCTCTCTACCTTATAGCAGAAAATAAATACGAAATAACTGACACCTTAATACTTTGTAGTTATTGCACTACAAAACTTCACAACAATCAAACTCCTTCAAGTGCTATCACAAACAACTTGGAATTATTCCCACTACCAAAAATCCTGCAACAACTCAATTTATATGAGAGCATCATAATTCAAACAGTGCACCCATTTCAAATATAATACGCCTTCAACCAAAAACAGCAAAATTATCTCCCTCTGAAATGGTGAAAGGCATTTGTGGCAAAGTAGTTTATTTACCATTGCATCTAAAAGAAAATGTGCACACTCTGGGAGTGCAACGTACAATAAAGCAATCTTTAATTGTCTTAGTAAATGGTGTGCCTACAAGAGACAAAAAATTTGGCAACAACTCGTAGACTTACATAAAGTTGGACAAGCCTTGCAATATCTAAAAGACAATAATTAATACTACAAAGAAATAAATATTGAAGAAAACCTAAGGGAAACAACTGAAATAATTCAAGAACACTAGGAGAAATTTGCTCTCTATATCCTGTTAATGTTTCAAGATATTTCCGTCATCGCTTCATTGCTATGCTACACTTCATTTGTAATAAAACTGTTCCTCCCCTCGGAGAAGTGCAATACTTCTTTTGGAGAAAAGAATACCAAGCCAGAGGAGCACCACATATCCACATGCTTTTTTGGATTAAAGATGCTCCTAAATTTGGTCAAGACAGTGATGCCACTGTTTTACAGTTTATCAAAAAATATGTCACTTGTGAAATTCGATCAGAAGCAACAAATAGTGATCTTCATGCACAAATTGTACAATTTCAAAGACACAAATGTGGCAAATATTGTCTTCGCAAATACAAAAACAAAGGGAAATACTACACCAAATGCCGCTTTGGTTTCCCTAGACCAGTTACAGAAACAGGTGAAGTGACCAAATTCATGTCTTCGGTTAGACATAGTGTTAAAAGTAAATCACCTAAAAACACATATTACATAAAAAGAACAGAAGAAGCAAAATATATCAATGATTACAATGCAATCAATGCCCTATTATGGAATGCAAACATAGATGTGCAATACATTGCAGACAATTCCACTGCAGTTGCACGATATGTTACAGCCTACGCAACCAAAGCAGAAAAAACAGAGCTTCAAGCCCTCTAGAACGACCTATCATCAGACAAAACACTGTGTCAGAAATTGTACAGCTTGGGCATAAAAATGCTCTCCCATAGAGAATGTGGCTGCTAAGAAGCTGCAAATTGTTTAACCGGTACTGCTTTGTGTGGAAAATCTGAAAATATAGTATGGCTAAGTCTTGGTCCTGCTAAATCTTCTAAAAGAGTTATCAAATCATAAGATGACATAGAAACAATAGCCAAAATGATCCCAACAGCCAAGACATTTTGACAAACAATTTACTAGACACATACTACCCAAACAGAAGTACCACTTTGGAAATCATGTGTCTATACCCAAAGCCCAAAACTTTGCATACAAAAATAATATAAAACCCGATGAAAAAAAAGGTAGATACAGAGTCACAAATTGTGAAGGCAGCCTAGTGAAACTTACCAAACCAAGTTTAATCATATCAAATTGTCATTAAAAACTCCTCAACATAAAGAAGTATATTACATGTCCCTGCTACAACTATTTAAACTATGGAGAAAAGAAGAAGAAATACTAGATAACTATGACTCCTATGAAGACGCTTTCAAAGCAAATGAAAGCACTATAACCGATGTAAACTTTACACAGTACAAAACAATGTTGCACTATGAACAGCAACACAAAGAAGAACTCCAGGCCCAACTAGATAAGGACACTCCTGGCAATAGTCAACCTTCTGTAACAGGAAGCCAAGAACCACTGGGACATCCACTAATAGCAAATGAGGCAGAATTAGCTATGACAGATGTAGAAAACACCATGTGCCACTATTAAGATACAGAAGACTTGACTGTACTGCAATCAAAACTGAACAATGAGCAGCGTAGCATTTTTCAAGAAGTAACAAAAGGAATCGCACATGGTGTACAACATGAACATAAAGAATGTACCTGCCAAAATTACAAACCTATACTACTATACGTCAGTGTTGAAGCTGTTTCAGGCAAAACATTCTTAATCAAAATCATCAGCCAGTTCCTTTAACAATTGACAAACAACAAACTGTCAGCTGTTGTAACTGCCCCCACAGGTTTAGCTGCCTACAACATAGGCGGTGTCACTTTACACGGATTACTACTCCTTCCAGTAGAACACCAAAACAAATTAGAATATTACAAACTTTCTACAGAAGCTGCAATGGAACTACGCAGAGTGCTAAAACAAATGAAAATGCTACTAATAGATGAAGTGAGCATGATCTCCAACCTAATGTTGGCTGTGATTCACCTGAGATTACAAGAAGTACTCAAAACAAACTATGAAGAGCTCTTTGGAGGAAAACACATTATTGTTTTTAGAGATCTTCTTCAATTGACACCAGTGAAAGGTGAACCTATTTTTAAAACCTTGGGACGCAAACATTGCCGTAAAACTGTTGGCGACATATGAAATGTCAACCTTTGGCAACATTTCCAATACAATGAATTAACAGAAAACATGCGCCTGTCTGCAGACCTCACCTATGCCAACATTTGAAAAAGTATTACAGTTGGTGTACTATCTCAAGAAGCACAAGCAATATTAAAAACCCGGCACATCCATGAACTTTATGGCCATAACTCATGTGCTACTGATGTCATGGAACAATTAGCACACATAAATGTCAATTGTATGTCCTTGATTCCAACTCTTGCAAGCTGTTCCAAACTCAATGAAACAATGTTGAAAAAGAAATGCAACCAATAATTGAAATTTCCTCCGCAGACAAACTGGACGTACAGCTGGTTTGGAGAAAATATTAAAATTATCTTTAAACTGTAGAGTAATGCTTAAACGTAAACTTGATGTGGAGCAAGGACTAGTTAATGGAGCACTGGGTACAGTTGTTGGCTTTGAAACATACCCACGTGACAACAATATTCAGTTTGTCAACATTCTGTTTGACAAACTTTCAGAAGTAGAAAGGATAGAGCGCTCAACAGCTCGATTCCTTCTCTTCAAAGACATGTATGTACGAAGAGAACAATTTTCTCTAACTCTAGCATACGCAGTCACCATTCACAAATCACAAGTTCTTACCCTAGATAAAGCATTGATGGATATTGGGAACACAGTCTTTAAAGAAGGCATGAGCTACGTAGCACTATCATTTTTACATACACTTGACGGTGTATTTCTAATCAACTTTAATGCAAGTAAAGTAAACGCTGATATTCCTTGCATTTTAGAATACAATAGACTACGTTCACTATACACCCCCATCTAAAAACATATCCTGTTCCACAAAAAGGAAAACGTTGTAAAAGAAATCTGATTCAAACAGAAATGCAACAGGATCTCACTGCAAATCCTCCGAAGAGAGTAAAAGAAGCTAATACTTCATCAATTACCACAACCAAAGAAGAACCTATTACTCAAAGTAACTCAGGTACTTCTTCAAAGAAGCAACACCGGGGCCTCATTATGACCCTGGCTCTGACGGAATGAAGGGGGCTGGTACGGGACCGGCCCTCTTTATTCCACCAGGGCCGATTACGAGGTTCCCTTTGCGGGACCTGGATCAGACGTCTGGTAAAACCAGATGTCTTTTCCAGACCCCGCGCGGGGATGAGGGAGGCAACAACAGGACACTTGTAATGTGCCCATTGTTACCTCCATCCCGATTCCCATTGAGCCCTATAGGGGCTCAAATGGGATGGGGAATGGTTCCTGCAAGGAGGAATTACCAGGTCCTCCTATGTAGGAATGACCCAGTTATTCCTCATTGCAGGAACCCTGTAATGGAGCCCGTTTGCAAATTTAGGAATCACTATTCAATTTCAATTGCCACCAATTGTTGACAACATTTACTTACACAGTACAGACCAATTGTGTTTGCAAATGTTAGTCCTTCATAGAAATGCAACAAACAATCCTGACAACACATATAGTGTTCATGGAATAAGACAAGAATTGGACTACTGTGCTGGAATGGTGAAATTCACTATAAACTCAGAAGATCCAAGTTCTAAGTACTGTAAAAATCACTTCAAATCAATATAAAGGAATAAAGACATTCAATACATAGAAATAAGCCATAAGCTTATGAACTCGTGAAGCGTTCCATATTTTTAATTCGGATTGTATATCATTATTTCAGTTGCTAATTTGTATATATTCTTCTCATGAACAATGGCTTATTTCTATGTATTGAATGCCTTTATTCCTTTATATTGATTTGAAGTGATTTTTACAGTACTGTTTGCTTCGATTAAAGTTTGACTTGTTAGAAGAATACACTCTATTTTCATTATTATTGACTGATACTGTATCAGTATCAATGGTGTGCAGGGGACAGGAGTGTCTCTAGATGTAGACACTTTTCCTTGTTTTTCCTTGTTTCAGTTTTTGCACAAACCCTGTGTCAGGGTTTGTATTCCTCCCCAGCACCCGTACTTTCTGAAGTTGTTTAATCTCTAATGTACATCTGTTAATTTGGTGTGCACCTATCCAAACACTTCGTTGCTTGTTTTTTGTGTTGCTGCCATTTGTGCATTTCCCCAAAAAATTTGTGCAACCTTTTTTCCTTTTAACCATTAAAACTTTACATCTGTATTTATTCCATGGTGTCTGTTTTGTCAATTTGTTTTGGAGTTTGGCATCCGCCATTGGCCCGCGGGAGTCCGGTTCACCTGCTCCTCTTTTTTTCTTGATATATATATATATATATATATTACAAGGCCGCGTTAGCGGCCATGTATTTATGGTTAAGTTGGTGTTTCCATAGGAAGAACACTTTTTGGGCGGCTTATAACTTCGCTCCCCCTGGACGAATCCTCACGAAACTTTGCAAAAAAAGTATATGGCCCACTCTGTTTATTTGCAAAGTTTGGTCAGGATTCGTCCAGGGAGGAAAAGTTATAGGGGGGGTCCCAAAACATTTTTTTTCCCATAGACTGAATGGGAAAAAACGGATTTACACCAAATTTGAAGCAGGAGCGGCGGCCTGGTCCAGAAAGCGAAATTTGGTGTAAATCCGTCCGGTAGTTTTTTAAAAAATGACCAAAATGTAAGGCCAAAAAATCAGTGATATCTGTGTTCGCTTCGCGGACGGACTTCCCTGTTCGCTCTGCGGACAGCACCCCGATTGGCCCAGCGGCTTGCGTCATGTCTGCGGACATGCGACGTGTTCGCTGATTGGGCGGTGTGGTGCGTGATGCCCGTCAGATTTTCTGTCGCGCCCGCCATCTTGCATTTGCAGACGTCCGCGGATAGCGCGGTGAAAGTTTGTTCAAAATGTGTATTTAGTAGAGTATGATGGTGTGTAGAAGTCTTTGGGGAGGATGGGGGTGTATGAGATAGGTTCAAAGTTGTATTTTATTTATGTGCTAGACGCTTTTGTTGTGTTCGATTTGTCTGTGGACAACACAGCTGTTCTGGAATGTTCGTAAATAAACAGAATGGATTCGGTGTCAACTTGAAAGTGTTCTAAGAATACTCGTGGGGTCTTGGAATGTTTGCATGGGGGTGTCCTGGAGACGTTGTCTGTATTGTTCGTTGGCAAGGTGAAAATGTTTTAAGAACAATCGCGGTGTCCAGAAATGTTTGTACATAAAGAAAATGGGGGTGTCCTGAGAACGCTGTTTGTATTGTCCTCTGGCAAGTTGAATGTGTCCCAGGACCTTCCCCCTGTCTGTGGACATAAAAATGGTTGCAATGCTTGCATCTATTGGTGTGATATGCTGCGGTGGTTGTGGCCAGGGTATAGAATGTTGAGTGCATGGCCATTTGGCCATGCACCCAAGAGTGTATGCCCTGGCCACAACCACCGCAGCATATCACACCCATAGTGGCTTTTAACTTTGGGTCAAAAACTCATTTATAAGGAACAAAGTTATAAGCTTATATGGGTGTGATATGCTGCAATGGTTGTATTTATCTTGTTATACGTACTATTTGGTTTAGTAACGGGAGTCCATGTTTTTCTTGTTCATTTCTGTAATAAAAGAAAATAGCATGTTAGTATTAGTATTTTATAATGACTTATTACATTGTACAATCAACATTTTCTTCTTTTTATTGACCCTCATATTTAGTAGATTACAAACCAGAGTACTGTGCAATGTGCAAAGTTTCTGTGTTTGTTGCTAAAATCATTGGGTGTGTGGGAGAAAAAAAATCTGTTATGCTACAGTTTATTTATTTGTTTGTTTTCCGCGTTTACTTGTTCTTTCTGCCTAATGCTTTATGCATTGGATTGTTCCAGTTTTTGTGAGCAGTAAGATATTAGGTATTTGTTTGGATATTGTAAAATTTTGGCCCAGTTAGAGTCCAGTAGGCATATTCTAACTGTTTATGTTTTGATATAATTTCGTGGTATTGATTTATCTGTTTGCATATTTGTAAATTTTGGGACAGTTAGATACCAATTGGCGTATTCTAACTGTCTATTTTTTGCTCTATTTGAGTGGTATTAATTTATCTGATTAGTTGTTGTAGAATCTTTGGGCAGTTACATAGGTTTTGAAATATTGTGACAGTTTATTTTTTTTTACTACAAGTGTACTTAAGGTTTAAGTACAGTTCAGTTATCAAATTTTGGTAATAAGAACATTAAATACGCATTTGTAAGATTAGCTGGTAATCTCTGCTTTAGAGTAACGGTACTATCATTACATTCAAACCATCCACATTTTTTTTTATATATGCAGTGTAGTGCACTGAGTTGGTTGTGGCTCCTGCGTGGTAGATTATACCTATTGTTGTGAAGGTTTTCCTACCAAGTGATATTTGACCATGTGTGAATCCAGTCAACTTGCAGTTGGTTTTCGTACCATCTGCATTGTAACGTAGAAGCATTAGTATTATGTATATACTATGTGTTTGTATTAGTAACGTGGAGCGATTATCCGAATTGCAGGTAGAACATAATCTACCGTGGTTTGCATTTTGTACAAGTTGCTGAAATGGAACGGATTCACAATTAGGTATTGATATATAGACAAAGCGCTCATTGGGGATTTGTTCTTGTGTCACATTGTTGCAGAGAGTGCATGTATGTTTCCACATGTATGAAATCTGGAAGATTTCATTTATAGGTATGTTTTTGTTTTCCAGTACTAATAGTAAGTACATTAGAAATTCTTGTGGATCTTCCTGTGAGTTTATAGTGAATTTCACCATTCCAGCACAGTAGTCCAATTGTTGTCTTATTACAAAAACACTATACGTGTTGTCAGGATTGTTTGCTGCATTTCTGTGAAGTACTAACATTTGCAAACACAATGGGTCTGTACTGTGTAAGTAAATGTTGTCAACAATTGGTGGTCATTGAAATAGAATATTCATTGCTACATTTGCATAGCAATTTACACCAACTATATTTGAGAATTTAAATGGTCCAGGTAGTTCTGTATCTAACTGCTTCTTTTGGAGTTTGTCTTCCTTCTTTAAAGAAGTACCTGGTTTACTTTCCCTAATTCATTCTTTTTTGCTTGTGGTACTTGATGAAGTTTTTGTTTCTTTTAGTCTCTTTGGAGGATTTGCAGTGACATCCTGTTGCATTTCTGTTTGATTTAGTTTTCTTTTAGAACATTTTCCTTTTTGTGGAACAGGATATGTTTGTAGATGGGGGGTGTATAGTGAACGAAGTCTATTGTATTCTAAAATGCAAGGAATATCAGCGTTTACTTTACTTGCATCAAAGTTTATTAGAAATAGACCGTCAATTGTACGTAGGCGTGACAGTGCTACGTAGCTCATGCCTTCTTTAAAGACTGTGTTACCAATGTCTATCATTGCTTTGTCTAGAGTAAGACCTTGTGATTTATGAATGGTGACTGCGTATGCAAGAGTTAGAGAAAATTGTTCTCTGCGTACATACATGTCTTTGAAGAGAAGGAATCGAGCTGTTGAGCGTCCTATTCTTTTTACTTCTGAAAGTTTGTCAAAGAGAAGATTGACAAACTGAATTTTGTTGTCACGTGGGTATGTTTGAAAGCCAACAACTGTACCCAGTGCTCCATTAACTAGTCCTTGGTCCACGTCAAGGTTACGTTTAAGCATTACTCTGCAATTTAAGGATAATTTTAATATCTTTTCCAAGCCTCCTGTGTTTGAGATTGATTTTTCTAAACTATTTAGTCTTGCTGTGGCTTGGTCACACATGGGTAGTGTCATTCCATGTACATCTAGTTTGTCTGTGGCACTAATTTCCATAATTGGTTGCATTTCTTTGCTTAACATTATTTCATTGAATTTGAAACAGCTTGCAAGAGTTGGCATTAAGGCCAGACAATTGACATTTTTGTGGGCTAATTGTTCCATAACATCTGTAGCACATGCATTATCACCATAAAGTGCATGAATGTGCCGGGTTTTCAATATTGCTTCTGCTTCTCTAGAAAGTATACCAACTCTGATACTTTTTAAAATGTTGGCATAAGTGAGATCTGTAGATTGGTGCATGTTTTCTGTTAATTCTCTGTATTGGAAAATGTTGCCAAAGGTTGACATTTCCAATGCTGCCAACAGTTTTACGGCAGAGTTTGTGTCCTAATGTTTTAAAAATAGGCTCACCTTTTACAGAAGAAGTTCTCCGAAAACAATGATGTGTTTTCCTGCAAAGAGCTCTTCATAGTTTGTTTTGAGTACTTCTTGTAATCTGAGGTGAATCAAAGCCAACATTAGGTTGGACACTGTTGGGTATTTTGTGTAGATTTGGGGCCTGGCGGTATTTTCTTACTGCCAAAAATAATTTAGCAACAATCACTCCTTGTATTCAGATTGGGTTATGTATAATATTACTACAGTGGATATACATTATTTCAGTACACAGACATGCATGGTTGGCATGCGTGGTTGATATGCGTGGTTGGTGGTATTTTGGTGAGCATCATTCCCTTGTTTTATTTGTGGCCCCAATATCCAGAACCCCTTATTTTTGTTTAGATTTTTCGTGTAATCACCATAGAGACCTCAGGCTTGCATTTCAGGAACACCACATTTTCACTTTTAGTGTGCCACCATGGGCAATTTCTCGCTGTCTTATCTACAGCAGCGAGCTATCATGTGGTATTTTTCACTAACTTATATACGGTAGTGAACTATGTCCTGGGTCTCTATTTTTGCTGACTCATGTACCTTCAGCAAAAAAGACTATAACACACACAGTTATTTATAATTGCTCATACTGAATGACATTTGCTCATACTGAATGGCTGCAGCCAAATCTTATTTTTAGCTACCTTGAAAATGACAATTGCACTGTCTAAACATCTCCCCACATCATCAGCACTGTATTGGTAAATATAAAACACACCACCCGTCTGCTTTCAGATATTTTTGTGCATTATAAAAGTTGCATTTAAACACAATCTCACTCTTTACAGAAATAAATGAAATAGCACAGTAACAGCATTATTTGTGATACACTGAAAAGAGAGTGGCGGAGACACGAATTCAATTTGTAACATTAAACATGTGGGTAAAGCACAGGAATCTCCTTTCCTACACTGACTGAATATGTTCGTAAACACTCAGCCCCCACACCCCAGCGAGATAATTACCAGGCTTGTTCAGTATGTAACTTGTTTGGCTGGTCGCCTTCTGGAGGGATTCGCCCAGCAAGGACAAGTATCTGCTGTCACTCAAACTGGGACTTGTTCACTGGAAAAGCCAGTCTCTGCAACCAAGTTGAATCTGCTTTAGGAATCAGGCATCCCCAGCTGTCAACCCCGTCCTTCTTCGAGCTGTGTCCAGAATCGTCTCCCAGCTCCTTCCTCGAGATTAAACAAAAAAAACTCTGGTTCCCTCCTACCAAAGGATCCTAACCAATAAAATTCTATCATGCCCTAACCACCCTCTGTACACAATGGTTTGGCTTATACAGTTGCAACTGTAACCAAACTGATTTCCTGCTTATTCGAAGTCTTTGCTTCCTGCAGTTACTGTGGACAGAGCACAGAAAGGCAAAAGAAAAAAAAACTTGAATGTGTGTTTAAAACTGATTTTCAGAGTAGGCCTCATTTTGCAGTGAAGACACATTCTTTTATTAATGAGTTATAATTATTAGTCTTGTTAGTGAGATTAGTTTGTTAATTACCAAATGTGTCTCTTGCAACATAGGCATTTCAGGTGAGAAATGGTGTGCATTTTGAAGGTACAGATGTGTGCTTTTAACTGTGAAAAATGTATTTGCATTTTATATGTAAAAATCGTTTTTGACTGAATAACCTGCCCTTACTTATATGTCCATGTTACACTGGCAACACATAGCTTGAAACAACTGCATCATAGCAATGCACCAAACCCATGCAGTGGCGCTGCATAAAAATGCTCAATAACACATGTCTTGCTATACCACATTATATCAATGCACCAAACCCATGCAGTGGCGCTGCACGTCAAAAAAAAAACATGCTATACATTGATCCTGTGCAGTGGTGCTGTACTCTGTGCTCCCAAAACACGCTAAACAATCCTACAACACCATGCTCACTTCATCTATTAGTAGCATTTTCATTTGTTTCAATACTCTGCGTACTTCCATTGCAGCTTCTGCAGAAAGTTTGTAATAATCTAACTTGTTTTGGTGTTCTACTGGCAGGAGTAGTAATCGGTGTAAAGTGACACCACCTATGTTGTAGGCAGCTAAACCTGTGGGGGCAGTGACAACAGCTGACGTTTGTTGTTTGTCAATTGGTGAAGGAACTTACTGATGATTTTGATTAGGAATGTTTTGCCAGAACCAGCTTCACCACTGACATACAATAGTATAGGATTGTAATTTTGGCAGGTGCATTCTTTGTTTTCATGTTGCACGCCATGTGCAATTTCTTTTGTTATTTCTTGAAAAATGCTACGTTGCTCTTTGTTTAGTTTTGATTGTAGTGTAGTTAAGTCTTCTTTATCTTCATAGTGACACATGGTGTTTTCTACTTCAATCATAGCTAATTCTGCCTCATCTGTTATTAGTGGTTCTCCCAGTGGTTCTTGGCTTCCTGTGACAGAAGGTTGACTACTGTCAGGAGTGTCCTTATCTAGTTGGGCCTGGAGTTCCTCTTCGTGTTGCTGTTCATTGTGCAACATTTTTTTGTACTGTGCAAAGTTTACATCAGTTATACTGCTTCATTGGCTTTGAAAGCGTCTTCATATGAGTCATAGGTATCTAGTATTTCTTCTTCTTTTCTCCATGGTTTGAAGAGTTGTAGCAGGGACATGTAATATATTTCTTTATGTTGAGGAGTCTTTAATGACAATTTGATATGATTAATTCAATTTGGTTTGGTGAGTTTTACTAAGCTGCCATCACATTTTGTCACTTTGTATTTACGGTTTTGCTCATCAGGTTTTATATTATTTTTGTATGTGTAGTTTTGGGCTATGTGGTATAGACACATGGTTTCCAAAGTGGTACTCCTGTTTGGGTAGTATGTGTCCAATAAATTGTTTTTTAAAATGCCTTGGCTGTTGGGATCATGTTTGGCTATTGTTTCTATATCTTCGTATGATTTTAGAACTCTTTTTCTAGATTTAGCTGGAGCAAGACTTAGCCATACTATATTTGCAGATTTACCATACAATGCAGTACAAGTTAATCGATCAGCTGCTTCATAGGATCCACATTCTCTATGAGACAGCATTTTTATGCCCAAGCTGTATAATTTCTGAGGCACTGTTTTATCTGATGACAGGTCATTCCAGAGGTCTTGGAGCTTTGTCTTTTCTGATTTGGTTAAGTATGCTGTGACATATCGTGCAACTGCAGTAGAATTGTCTGCAATGTACTGCACATCTATGTTTGCATTCCACAAGTGGGCAATGATTGCATTAATCATTGATATATTTTTCTTCTTCTTTTCTTTTTATGCAATATGTATTTTTAGGTGACTTACCTTTAACACTATGTCTAACTGAAGACATGAGGTTGTTCACTTGACCTGTATTTGTAACTGGTCTAGGGAAACCAAATCGGCATTTGTGTAGTATTTCCCTTTGTTTTTGTATTTGCGACGACAATATTTGCCACATTTGTGTGTTTGGAATTGTAAGATTTTTGCATGAAGATCACTATTTGTGGATTCTGACGGGATTTCACAAGTGACATATTTTTCAATAAACTGTAAAACAGTGGCATCACTGTCTTGACCAAATTTAGGAGCATCTTTAATCCATAAAAGCATGTGGACATGTGGCGCTCCTTTGGCTTGGTATTCTTTTCTCCAAAAGAAGTGTTGCACTTCTCCAAGGGGAGGAACAGTTTTATTACAAATAAAATGTAGCATAGCCATGAAGCGATGGTGAAAATATCTAGAAACATTAACAGGATCCTGAGAACAAAGTTCTCCAGGTGTTAGTATATCTATGTTTGTTTTGTTTTCGTTTGATATGCGTAGGAAAGCATGTAAATCTTCCCATGCATATTCTGGCCAACTTAATGTAACAAACCAAGTGGGTGGGCCAAGGTTTCTGATCATACAACGTACATCTCCATGGCGTCGAAACTAGTACTTTTTAGTACCCCGCATATTTGCTAATAGATTTATAAGATTTGCCTGTAAAACCTCATCTTCTTGTTGAACTTTTTGTAATAATTGTGTGGCTGTCATATTTTGAAAGTGTGATCCTGATTTTAATATGTGTGCAACTCCGTAACATAAAGTTGCTAGTTCACTTTCAAAGAGTAGGTGGAATATGTATTCCACATTTTGTCGAAATCTGGGATCTTCAGAATACATTCGTAATGAGCGATATTCTGATGCTGATATTTGAACAGGTCTATCATCGTATCTTCTTCCTTTGCCAGTAGGAAAAGCACGTGCTTCTATACTTTTTTCCCATATGCTGATTGGTGATCCTTTTGTTTGACGCATTTGGTACGTTTCCAGTGCATCTTCTATGGTGTCATTAGAGTGCAATGGGTGAATTGTATAATGGTCTAAAGTGTTTGCTATTGTAGCAGGATCTAGGAGCTCAAATTGACCAGTTTCTTGTGTCTCTTGAATTATTTCATTTGTATCTTTCAGGTTTTCTTCGATATTAATTTCTTTGTAATAATCATTATTCTCTTTGAGATATTGCAGGGCTTCTCTAACTTTATGTAAATCTACCAGTTGTTGCCAAATTATTTTGTCTTTTGTAGGTACTCTATTTACCAAGATAATTAAAGATTGTTGCATTGGACGTTGCACTCCTAGAGTGTGCACATTTTCTTTTAGATCTAATGGTAAATACACTACTTTTCCACAAATACCTTTCACTAATTCAGAGGGAGGTAATTTTGCAGTTTTTTGTTGAAGGTGTATTATTGCTTGAAATGCATGAACTGTTTGAATTATGATGCTCTCATATAAATTAAGTTGTTGAAGGAGTTTTGGTAATGGATGTAATTCTAAGTTATTTGAGATAGCACGTGAAGGAGTTTGGTTGTTGTCAAGTTTGGTAGTGCAGTAACTGCAAAGTATTATTGGGTCAGTTATTTCGTATTTGTTTTCTGCTATAAGGTAGAGAGCTAATTCAAACCATTTAGAATCTTCATTGTCTTCTATTTTGTATGAAAGGTCTATAGTTTTTGTGTTACTTTTATAACACGTTCTGCGGCAACATACACACACGTGGTTGGGTACTTCAGCTGAAGTGCTTTGAAATTTTAGTATTTCTTTTATGTATGTGTGTAGTGAAAGGTTGCCATGTGCAGATTTGTTACGAAGTTGGTTGACAGCTAATTCATCTTGTAAGTGGGTTTCATTTCCAAAATATGTTTTCTGTATATACTCGATTTCTTCTAGTAGGTCTTTTGGTTTACCATGTAGAATAATGTTATTTAAATTGGCTAGTGCTAAAGCAGGACTTTTTGCATAATACAGTTTATAAACTAGATTTCTTATACTTGCATGATGTGTTGATATCCTTTTGATATCATGGAAGAATGTTTTGCAAGTAGCTCCTGATATGCAGGCCAACAAATGTCCTTGCAGTCCTGTGTGCTTGCGTACTGGACAAGCATCCATACTTTGCAGTATTTTAATTTTGATTTTGTCTTTGCTTTTCACATATTGATTGAGGAATAGGCGTAAAGATTTGAACATTTTTTTGGGAATGTTACACATTGATGTGCATGGCCATGTGTAAATTAGATGTTCTGATTCAGTCGAATGGAGGGGTAAATCTAAGTTTTCAGGGCATATTTTTGTAAGGAGTACTTCTTGTTCCATTATGGTATTATTAACTTTTTCATAACCTCGACCACTGCTATGTATGGCAAGTGTATTTGTTTGCTTTTGTTTGTACGCTTCTTCATTAAAGTATGGTTCTGTGGTTGTAGTGTGACTCTATTCAGCTCCACAGATATTTAAGAAGTTATTTCTGTTCACATTTTGTTTATTGAGAAGTCTTTTTTGAAATTTAGTTATTAGTTTTGTTAGTGGTTTAATTCTGTTTAACACAACAATAAATAAGTTTCTTTTGAGAAGAATTGTCTATCAACGCTTCTAAGATTACTTTCCTACGATAGGTTTGAAGTGTTGAACCTGGTTTCTCTCCTGTTTTTATCAGATTTTGAAGGACTTTGTGACGAACATTTTGGCTAATATACTTTTCTTGGTATGCTTACTTTGTACTATATCAAGATTTATAGAAGACGTTTTATTTGTAGTGATAGTTGATTTTCTGTTGATAGTTTTTTGGTTCATTTTACTTTGTGATAGAGGAGGCAAAGTTTTTGCACTAGAAACTTCTTTTGTTTCACAACATGACTGTATTAGCTCTTGTGTTTCAACGTTTTTTAACAAATTCTGCAATAGATGGGTGTTTATGTTGGAGACTTTTCTTTTCATTTGCTCTACTTCTGCGTCCCTTTCTACGGAGTTGCTTTTTGGAGGGCATTCTTTAGCGTCTGTTGAAAAAAATACAGAAGGTATGGGTTGGGGTTTTCTGCAATGCATGTGTGTTGTGTGCATGATTGTTTGAGTAAGATGATAAAGATGTATGTAATGGTGTGTGATTGTGAATTGGGAAGTTGAACTACTAGGGATGGGTATTCTTCAATTAATGTGTTACTAAACTGGGGTTCTGATGACAGAAAAAAGTAAGCCGGTGGTGTGGAGAAGAATAAATAATATAGGTAAAGCTATACAATTAAAACAGTTGTTTGTTTTACAACATCTACATTCTAGCAGCTGAGTTGGATAATTTGTGTGCCGAAAAATAGGAATTTGAGGGCCATTCTGACAGGAGATCACTGTTTAAGACGGGGGGGATTTTTGGTCAGAATGGTGCAGAAACTCTATTTGTAGGCACAGAAATACCATGAATGTACCGTACAGTGCGTGTGAGTTATAAATCAAATATTATGGTAACAATCTACTTACTTTTTTTTCAAAAATGAGTAGTTTGCTTCTTAGTTGTTCTTTGTAAATCAAAATCGGCTGCTTCTATTCAGGAGAATGGGCTTCACTGCAATTGTAAAAGAAAGAAATTAGTAATTTGGTTGCTATATAGCACTGTTTTCATTTTAGACATAGATTTTTTTTAATTGAAATGCTCAGCGCCTTCCTGAAAACCATTAAAACTATATTATGACTAAGAGTAGGAAAGAAAATATATTTACTATGGTTTGTGGAATTCATAATCTACCAACGTATACCACTATTCTTGTAACTAAGCTTTTCCACGTAATAGTGAGTCATTGTCATCATAGCTCTCAACCATGTGTGTTGCAAAGGCGGGTGAAATCATCTGATTTTGTTTTTGGCGGGTGAGACGCCCATTGGAATGAATGGGCGTGCAGGAGGCTTGGCGGGTGAGTCAGTCCTTTACAAGGCGGGTGACACCGGCCAAAAGCGTGTGAGTTGAGAGCTATGTGTCATAGCCTGCTTTTGCACGTAACAGTGAGTGAATGTCATAGTCTGCTTGTCCTATATAAATGTATGTAAGTACTTATATAAATGAAAAAAATTAAAACCAATTATGTGTTTGTACAAATATTATTGTTTGAGATTTGATCATAGAGTGTGTATGTTAATTTGTGTGATTATATGTCGTGTATATATTTTATTTCAAAAATGTTAGTTTAATAGTATTTGCATGTGTGTGTGTGTATGAAGAAATTAAACGATATAAAGGTTTGTAAGTGACAGGTCATTTTAGGACAATGAAACAATGATCGTCCATTCATTTTTCAGATTATAGAAGGTAAAAGTCGGTTAGAAAATGTGTTCATGTACTGTGTAGAAAATATGCATACCTGTACTTTCTGTTCATGTATATGGATATGGACCAAGCTGCAAGTAGAAATATTGGAGATTTGTATAGTATTTCTCGTAGATCGTGGTTGTCAATGGTATGAGACTTGTGCTCCGAGAGATACACCGTACATTTGTAGTGCTGCTCTATGATGATACAGTTACATGTAGAGTTATTGGATTTGATTGGTGGATGATCATGTGATTGCTTAGCTACATCCAATGAGGGAATGGCACAGAGAGTGAAATCGAGATGGTAGAAGGGCTGTACATGTTACGATACTTTTGCGGACATGGCGGTAGTTCTAGGACAAAACGTATTACATCCGGGGAATTTGGGGAGGGGAGGTATGGAAATGAGATTGGATGAAGCAAGGGATTGGTCAGTAAAGTTTAGTGAGTGTGTTGTGCTAGGAGAGGTTTTCTCAGATATTGTTTTTGCAGAGAGAAGAACAGATAGCTATGGCTGAGTGTTTCAAAACACAGATTGTATGGATTTTGGGAGACTCGTGGATTCATTGGTTGAAGGTGCATGCAGAAAGCTGTGGAGTACCTATAGATCTTGGATTGCCACATGTGGAAGTGCACTGGCATGGAGTGCGTGGAATGAAGTGGTTGGACTTACTACCTCTCTGTGCAACTTTGAAGATAGAGGAACATCCAGACATAATTGTAATTCATTGTGGAGGGAACAGTTTAGGACATGTGTTTGGAATTTCTTTGCAATTTGCAATGAAAGAAGGACTTCAGAAGATAATAGACATGTTTCCAAACTCTAAAATAATTTTTTCACGGATTGCGCAGAGACAAGTGTGGCTTCGTTCTTTCTCATGTGGTCCACAATTGGAGAAAGCAAGGCGTAATGTTAATAAGGCTGTTTGTGCCTTCCTAAGAGATTTTGGCATGTCCTCTTTTAACAATGAAAATATTTTGTTTCGTAGTACATACATTTTTCGCAAAGATGGAGTCCATCTTACTTATGCTGGCAATCAGATTTTTCTGAGAAATGTACAAAATGCATTGTGACCTTTTTTAGAAATACAGCATTCGTTTTGAAGTACATCTTACGTAGTTAAAATGTTTTACATTCAAACACCTCCCAAAGGCTCTTTTCAGAGCCACCACTTCCTGTTAGAGAAAAATGCATTGGTTTCAATAGGGTAGCAATGCAATTGTTTTTCTGTTCGCGGACCGTCCGCAGACGTTCACAAAATGGAAATGGCTATGCTTTATGTATCTTCACTTCTATTTTTTAACTGTGAAAGGCGGCTCTGAAAAGAGCCTTATTTTTTTTTTTTGATTTTTCTTATTTTGTATTTTTTTTGTTCTTTTTTATACATGACACACTAGGAGAGGAGGGAAAGGAGGGTAAAGGGAGTGGGACACCAACCAAAGGGATAAGAAAGGGTGAGCTGAGAGCGGAAGATGTAGAGTGGGTTTTATTTGGGTAGTGAGCCGGTCTTCTGGTGCTCTGAGACGATCGTCTCAAAAGCACTCCGAAGTCGCTCCCCCATGCAGAGTGCTGTGTCACAGTACACACATACAACTGTGACCCTCGAAAGGTAAGGGTCATCAGAATTATGTATGGCCTGTGAGGCAGCTTGAGGAAGACGCTGTCCCACAGAGGTGTTCCTTGTGGTGAAAGGAACGGGGGATGAAGTAGAGGCAATCAACCTACTACGTTTCTCGCAAGATACAACCTTGCGAATGGCCCCAGTGTGGAATGAGCGCAGGTGTCGCTTCATGGTAGTGGTCCCAAAGCTATATGAACCATGCTTCCCGCGACTGAGTACCATTTTGCACTCATTACAGGTGACACGGTTCGCATGAGACTTAGGACCGTTTCCATGAACGGTAAACAACCGCCACACCCAAGATTCACGCCGACGCTGGGTAGTAGGGATTTCCTCTACCTCATTCTCATCATCCTCTTCTTCCTCCTCTGTATCCTCACTCCTGTTCCCCTCTTCAGGCCCTTGGGGAAATGGTGGTGGTGGAGGGGGTGGGGGTGGTGCTGAAGCAGATGTAGCACCATGTGGTAATAGTCGAGCCATGGATGTCATAGGCTTGGAGATGGAAATCTCAAAATCTGCAAAGTATGCAGCAAAATGCAGTGTGCTCTGTGGAATAGTCAGAAACACAATGAGAATGCGCTCTAGGGCGTGGTCTTATATCGGGGTGCTTGTGCGCGGGTCGCGGACATGCGCGCCGTCCGCAAGACAGATCGAACATCAAAAAAGGTTCAAAAAGTCACAAAAACTATGTGGAAAGTTAGGATTAGTATGTGGGATTTGTGGTATGGTGATTTTTTAATGAGAAATATTGTGTATTACTTGTAAATGTACTTTTAAACTGGTCGGGGACACGAACAGTGTCCGCATTTAGAGCACGAGATGAGCGTGGGCGCGGTCACATGATTGTTTTGTGAGCATGTTCGCTAAGGTAGCAGTCGTCCGCAGGACACCCAATGTACGGACTTTTTTTGCGCATGCGTGTTGATGTTCTGCGGACAGTGTTCGGGTCCTGAACTAATTAAAAGTGCTTCACATGTATAACGAACAGTTACGGACAGCCGTTTGTTCTTAGCACAGTTTAATTTATTTGCTAACAATACGGACAGACATAGCGTTTCAAGCACACCTCCATTTTCATTTATTTACGAACAATTCAGGACACCACGAGTGTTCTTAGAACAGTTTCTGCTTGCTATCGAACACTACGAATAGGCATAGTGTTCTTAAGGACACCTCCATTTTCGTTTATTTACGAACATTTTAGGACACTACGAGTGTTCTTAGAACATTTGCAACTTGCATGAGAACATTACGGACAGATGTAGTGTCCTCAGGACAGTCACATTTTCGTTTCTTTACGAACATTTCCGAACAACCGCGGTGTCCGTGGACACCTAAATTGGTTTTATCACAAGGAACTGAAAGTAATTACAACACAATATAAGAAAAGTAACTTTATTTCATATATATATATACAATTATGACTGGGAAGATGGGGCAGAAACGGAAACAAAAACAGGAGAATTAGGGATTTCTAGATAAGTGGGATCAGGTGAAGAAGGGAAGGAAAGCTCATCGAAATGCTTTGGTCCATAGACAGGGTTTGGGGTTAACTGCGTGGGATAGGGTGAGGGGGGACAAGTGAAGGTTGGACAATGGTGTGCTGTTGGGGGTTTCACATAATTTTCCACAAAGTTTTTCAAATCCATAAAATTTTGCTTAAGGCCGTCCATTTTTTTATTAATCTGCTGTAGAGTGATATCCTCTGATTGTTGTTGTGAGATGCTTGGAATTTTTGTATGGTCTGTAATAAAAAAAATGTATATGTTAAATGTATACAAAATAATAATTTCGTGGGAAATGCTCCTCTAGCCAGTCCAGAGTACTACACATTTCTGTGAGAAAACAAAAAAGTAATATGTTTTTTTTTCTAATATAGAAAGTTTATAAATATATGAGTAAAAAGAAGTGCACTTAGTATGTCTGGTGAGATATGTAATCAGTAGTGTATACGTCTGGTCTTGCTGTTGGTTGTGGAGCGTCTGTGAGGTAATTATGGTGGAAGCCACTTTATCTTCTTTTGGTATATTCTATTTTAACACATATTGTATTTACATGAATGGTTAGTGTGTTACATATATGGGTAACATTTTTTAAGTATTACTACATATACTTTGTATGTGTGCTGCTTTGTGAATTTGTTAAATGTTCCTATGTTGTGATATAACTATTACACATACCTCCCCAGAATTTTTAGGTGGTGGTACTGTTGTCCAAACATGTCTGCGGACCATCAAATTCAGTAGAAAGGGTTCAGTATGTTCCATATTATATGTACATAAAGTCAAAGTTATTATTGTTAAGTTGTGCTACTAAAAAACTATGAAATTCAGTAAAAAACTTTGTTAAAGGGACGTTATGGTTAAGTTGCGCTACTAAAAACCTATGAAATTCAGTAAAAAAACTTTGTTAAAGGGACGTTATGGTTAAGTTGCGCTACTGAAAACCTATGAAATTCAGTGAAAAAACGTTGTTAAAGGGTCGTTATGGTTCAAAGTAAAACCGAAAAAACCCTGAAATTCGGCAGTTATGGTAAGATAAGCAACCATAACTTGCGCCGCCACCGTGCACTGCTAACACTAACACCCAGGACATCAAAGATGACATCACAAATATCATTGATGACATCACTGATGACATCACATGTCTGACTCCCCCTTTTTTCCTTTCCTGACATATCTAGGCCACATGATTTTCTTCAGTAACAGTCAGGAACTAAAAATTGTAAATTACTATATTCGTAGACTTATCCTTCAAGTATGTTCTTAGAATAATTCCCTTATGGTCCAGTCATATCATATGAAACATATGAAGTCACAACCTTGAAAGACAGCAATCCTTTTTGTGCATTAAAATTATCAGTAGATTTATCAGCACTTTCTGATACTTTTGATTTTTTTTATGACTGTACTTTCCCTGTATATGCTCATATTTTTATATGTTGTACTCACACTATTTTCTTTAGGGTCCAGACACATCATGTGATATATATAGATAGGGTAAGTAACAGCTTTGAAACAGAGCAATCATTTCTCTGCATAAAGGTAATCAGTTAGGTTATGAACACTTTCTGCTACTATTGATGTTTCTTTTTCCTATATCAGTGATGTCATCAATGACATTTGTGATGTCATCTTTAATGTCCTGGGTGTTAGTGTTAGCAGTGCACGGTGGCAGCGCGAGTTATGGTTGCTTACCTTACCATAACTGCCGAAATTCAGGGGTTTTTCGGTTTTACTTTGAACCATAACGTCCCTTTAACAACGTTTTTTCACTGAATATATATATATATATATCTATTCAGTGAAATAACTTTGTTGAAGGGACGTTATGGTTCAGTTGCCCTAAGAAAAACCTATCAAATTCATTGCAGAAACTTTGTTAAAGGGATGTTATAGTTAGTTTGAACTAATAACAACCTATCCATATTATGGTTATTATTTTAGTTCCTGACTGTTAATGAAGAAAACCACCTTGCCTAGTTATGTTAGTAAAGACAAAAAGAGGGAGCCAGACATGTGATGTCATCAATGACATTTGTGATATCATCTGTTATGTCATGGGAGTTAGTGTTAGCAGTGCACGGTGGTGGCACGAGTTATGGTTGCTTAGCTTACCATAACGGGTGAATTTCTGGGGGTTTTTGGTTTACTTGTAACCATAATATGGATGGGTTGTTATTAGTGCAAACTAACTGTAACATCCTCATATCAAAGTTTCTGCACTGAATTTGATAGGTTTTTATTAGGGCAACTGAACCATAAAGTCCCTTTAACAAAGATTTTTCACTGAATTTGGTAGGTTTTTAGTAGCGCAACTTAACCATAATGTCCCTTTAACACAGTTTTTTTCACTGACTTTCATAGGTTTTTACCAGCATACCCCTAATTTGTATAGATGTACCATACAACATACGGAACCCCGTGGCCCCATGCCGATAGCCCCAGGGTCTGCGTACTGCACAACAGTTTGCAGACCTCGGGTAGCACCCAAACTGCCCAAAAGTTCAGGTGTTCTCTTACATTGCTGTACCATGCAGCAAAGACACTGAACATGTACAAAGAGCAACACATAGGTGAATTAGAAGGAACAATGAAGTATGTCTACAAACACTGCACTTATGAAAGCAACAGAGCAATTGCATAGGGTGTGCAACATAATTGAATGCACCAACAAGAAACATAACTTGTGCTTCCAACAATATTACCTCAGTGCTACTTTACAAACAAACTGACAAGCAACTGTTAGCGGGAGAACTACAAAGTACTGAGAGAAGAACTGTACTACTACATGGTAAGTACACTACATTATTTTCCTATAACTGTACAGTTTGTTCAGTGTACAATACTAGAAAAAATTGGGGGTAATTCATAGAATTCAGCGCACAAGTGGCGCACGCGGCAGGCGCACAGTGTGCGCGTGCGAATCCCTGCGCCAGCCGCGTGCGCCAAAATCCATTTCTGCGCACAGCGTATTCATGGATTCCAGCCACAAAAACCAGCCGTGGCGCACAGTGGCGCAGCGACCCTGCAGCAGCGCCAGTTAAGCCCCCAAGAACGCCTCTCGCGCAAGGAAAAGCCATCAATATACCCAATCCAGCGCAAAGGGCTGCGCTAACCCTGTACCAGCACGGCAAGCGGGCTACGTGTATCACTGGGGTGCGCGGGAAGTACCTCACGCGATTGGCCCTGTGCGAGCAGGGTACGCGTATTTCAGGGGTGCGCGGGAAGTTCCACACGCGATTTCCGCAGGGTACGTGTATTTCAGGGGTGCGCGAGAAGTTCCACACGCGATTTCAGCATGGTACGTGCATTTCAGGGGTGCGCGGGAATTTCCACACGCGATTGGGCCCGTGCGAGCAGGGTACGCATATCTCAGGGGTGCGCGGGAAGTGCCACATGCGATTTCAGCAGGGTACGTGTATTTCGGGGTGCGGGGCAAGTTTCACACACGATTTCAGCAGGGTACGTGTATTCCAGGGGTGCGCGGGAAGTTCCACACGCGATTTCCGCAGGGTACGTGTATTTCAGGGGTGCGCGAGAAGTTCCACACGCGATTTCAGCATGGTACGTGCATTTCAGGGGTGCGCGGGAATTTCCACACGCGATTGGGCCCGTGCGAGCAGGGTACGCATATCTCAGGGGTGCGCGGGAAGTGCCACATGCGATTTCAGCAGGGTATGTGTATTTCGGGGTGCGGGGCAAGTTTCACACACGATTTCAGCAGGGTACGTGTATTCCAGGGGTGCGCGGGAAGTTCCACACGCGATTCCACCAGCGTACGTGTATTTCAGGGGTGCACAGGAATTTCCAAACGCGATTGGGCCCGTGCGAGCAGGGTACGCGTATCTCAGGGGTGCGCAGGAATTTCCATACGCAATTTGTCTGGGTACGTGGATCTCAGGGGTGCGCGGGAAGTTTCACACGCGATTTGGCAGGGTACGTGGATTTCAGGGGTGCGCAGGAAGTTCCACACGCGATTTGGCCGGGTACCTGCGCAGGAATTTCCACACGCGATTTGTGTGGGTACGTGGATCTCAGGGGTGCGCGGGAAGTCTCACACGCGATTTCCGCAGGGTACGTGTATTTCAGGGGTGCGCAAGAAGTTCCACACGCGATTTCAGCAGGGTACGTGTATTTCTGGGTGCGGGGGACGTTCCACACGCGATTTCAGCATGGTACGTGCATTTCAGGGGTGCGCGGGAATTTCCACACGCGATTGGGCCCGTGCGAGCAGGGTACTCGTATCTCAGGGGTGCGCGGGAAGTGCCACACGCGATTTCAGCAGGGTACGTGTATTTCGGGGTGCGGGGCAAGTTTCACACGCGATTTCAGCAGGGTACGTGTATTCCAGGGGTGCGCGGGAAGTTCCACACGCGATTCCATGAGGGTACGTGTATTTCAGGGGTGCACGGGAATTTCCACACGCGATTTGTCTGGGTACGTGGATCTCAGGGGTGCGCGGGAAGTTTCACACGCGATTTGGCAGGGTACGTGGATTTCAGGGGTGCGCGGGAAGTTCCACACGCGATTTGGCCGGGTACCTGCGCGGGAATTTCCACATGCGATTTTTCTGGGTACGTGGATCTCAGGGGTGCGCGGGAAGTTTCACACGCGATTTGGCAGGGTACGTGGATTTCAGGGGTGCGCGGGAAGTTCCACACGCGATTTGGCCGGGTACCTGCGCGGGAATTTCCACACGCGATTTGTCTGGGTAGGTGGATCTCAGGGGTGCGCGGGAAGTCTCACACGCAATTTGGCAGGGTACGTGGATTTCAAGGGTGCGCGGGAAGTTCCACACGCGATTTGGCCGGGTATGTGGCAAGAATTTCCACACGCGATTTGTCTGGGTACGTGGATCTCAGGGGTGCGCGGGAAGTCTCACACGCGATTTGGCACGGTACGTGGATTTCAGGGGTGCGCGGGAAGTTCCACACGCGATTTAGCTGGGTACGTGCGCGGGAATTTCCACACACGATTTGTCTGGGTACGTGGATCTCAGGGGTGCGCGGGAATCTCACACGCGATTTGGCAGGGTACGTGGATTTCAGGGGTGCGCGGGAAGTTCCACACGCGATTTGGCCGGGTACGTGCGCAGGAATTTCCACACGCGATTTGTCTGGGTACGTGGATCTCAGGGGTGCGCGGGAAGTCTCACACGCGATTTGGCAGGGTACGTGGATTTCAGGGGTGCGCGGGAAGTTCCACATGAGATTTAGCCGGGTACATGCGTGGGAATTTCCACACGCGATTTGTCTGGGTACGTGGATCTCAGGGGTGCGCGGGAAGTCACACACGCAATTTGGCAGGGTACGTGGATTTCAGGGGTGCGCGGGAGTTCCACACGCGATTTGGCCGGGTACGTGCGCGGGAATTTCCACACGCGATTTGGCTGGGTACGTGTATGACAGGGGTACGCGGGAAATTCTACAAGCGATTTGGCTGTGTGCTCCCAGATATTCACTGTACACCCTCCATGGCCCCTGCAGGCAGCCGACACCACAGGGGACTACCCTGCACACCTGCTCATGTCACCCAGCACCCCCACCCCCCAGCCACCATGGGCAGCCCCCACCAGGCCCCCACTCATGTCTCCCACCACCCCCACCCCCCTGCATCCAGGGGCAGCCCCCACCAGGCCCCCACACATGTCCAACTCATGTCTCCCACCACCCCCACCCCCCAGCAGTGTAGGGGCACCCTCCACCAGGCCCCCACTCATGTCCCCCTGCACCCCCACCCCCCAGCATCCAGGGGCACCCTCCACCAGGCCCCAACTCATGTCTCCCACCACCCCCACCCCCCAGCATCCAGGGGCACCCTCCACCAGGCACCCACTCATGTCCCCCTGCATCCCCACCCCTCAGCCACCAGGGGCAGCCTCCACCACCCCCACCCCCCAGCATCCAGGGGAAGCCTCCACCAGGCCCCCACTCATGTCTCCCACCACCCCCACCCCCCAGCATCCAGGGGCAGCCTCCACCAGGCCCCCACTCATGTCTCCCACCACCCCCACCCCCCAGCATCCAGGGGCAGCCTCCACCAGGCCCCCACTCATGTCTCCCACCACCCCCACCCCCCAGCATCCAGGGGCACCCTCCACCAGGCCCCCACTCATGTCTCCCACCACCCCCACCCCCCCAGCAGTGTGGGGCACCCTCCACCAGGCTCCCACCCATGTCTACCACCACCCCCACCCCCCAGCCACCATGGGCAGCCCCCACCAGGCCCCCACTCATGTCCCCCTGCAACCCCACCCCCCAGCATCCAGGGGCACCCTCCACCAGGCCCCCACTCATGTCTCCCACCACCCCCACCCCCCAGCATCCAGGGGCACCCTCCACCAGACACCCACTCATGTCCCCCTGCACCCCCACCCCCCAACATCCAGGGGCACCCTCCACCAGGCACCCACCCATCTCTACCACCACCCCCAACCCCCAGCCACCATGGGCAGCCCCCACCAGGCCCCCACTCATGTCCCCCTGCACCCCCACCCCCCAGCAGTGCAGGGGCACCCTCCATCAGGCCCCCACTCATGTCCCCCTGCACCCCCACCCCCCAGCAGTGCAGGGGCACCCTCCACCAGGCCCCCACTCATGTCTCCCACCACCCCCACCCCCCAGCAGTGCAGGGGCAGCCTCCACCAGGCCCCCACTCATGTCTCCCACCACCCCCACCCCCCAGCATCCAGGGGCAGCCTCCACCAGGCCCCCACTCATGTCTCCCACCACCCCCACCCCCCAGCATTCAGGGGCACCCTCCACCAGACCCCCACTCATGTCTCCCACCCCCCCACCCCCCAGCAGTGTGGGGCACCCTCCACCAGGCTCCCACCCATGTCTACCACCACCCCCACCCCCCCAGCCACCATGGGCAGCCCCCACCAGGCCCCCACTCATGTCCAACTCATGTCTCCCACCACCCCCACCCCCCAGCAGTGCAGGGGCAGCCTCCACCAGGCCCCCAATCATGTCTCCCACCACCCCCACCCCCCAGCATCCAGGGGCACCCTCCACAAGGCCCCCACTCATGTCCCCCTGCACCCCCACCCCCCAGCATCCAGGGGCACCCTCCACCAGGCCCCCACTCATGTCTCCCACCACCCCCACCCCCCAGCATCCAGGGGCACCCTCCACCAGGCCCCCACTCATGTCTACCACCACCCCCACCCCCCAGCATCCAGGGGCAGCCTCCACCAGGCCCCCACTCATGTCCCCTATCACCCCAACCCCCCAGCACTGAGGGGCACCCTCCACCAGGCCCCCACCCATATCTCCCACCACACCCACCCCCCAGCATCCAGGGGCAGCCTCCACCAGGTCCCCACTCATGTCCCCCTGCACCCCCACCCCCTAGCATCCAGGGGCAGCCTCCACCAGGCCCCCACTCATGTCTCCCACCACCCCCACCCCCCAGAAGTGCAGGGGCAGTCTCCACCAGGCCCCCACTCATGTCCCCCTGCACCCAGGTCCTCACAATCCCCAATCATGTACGTTATGGTCAGCCTCCACAGCCAAAAGGCCCTACCAAGTAACCCATTCACCCACATGGAAATGGAAATTACATGTTACACCCCCAAAGTTCATAAAGCAAATTAACCCATGTCCGTCACACACAATGGTTGCAAATGAATGGGAAAACACCCAACATGATATGCATGAAACCAATATACCACACAGTGAAGTAGGAAAACAAAATTGTATTAAAAAAAATGGAATGCAAATGAAATGAAACAAACTACAATGGCAATGAAAAAAAGATAAGCTGCATGTCCGTCCAAAAAAATCAAAACTACAAATCCAAATCCAAAAAAATGTTGTTCAAAGTCACATTAAAAATAAAATCAATCCGAGAGATAAAAATAAATGCAAAGACCATTGCTCCATGGAGAATAAATCAAAAATAAAAAAATAAAACAATCCAATGAAGAACTATGTACAAAACATCCAAGGGTCCATGAGCCCAACTGAACAAAGGAAACCTACAAAAAACCCTAACTAAAATGCAACTATATACAAAAAGTGGAGCTGTGTCCGTCGACTCCAAATCATAAGACGAAACAAATGAAACCTAAAACTAAAGAACTATATACAAAGGCGACGGGCAAGTCCAGCGGCTCACTCCGTGGTGTTCCGGGCCAGGGCATCATCAAACTCCTCGTCTATGTCCCAGAGGCGGTCCTGTTCGGGTCCGCAGGGACGACGCCATCTGCTCCTCCAACCCCCTGCGGATTGCCTCAAGGCACTCGGCCCGCCTCAGGGCCCTCCGCATGGAGTTCTCCGCCCTGACCATCGTGAGCCGCGCCTCTTCCGCCCGCCGCCACTCCGCACCTATCTGCTGGCCCAACCGCAGCCACACGGAAGACACTTCCTGTCCTGGGTCCTCCTGCCCTCCGGCCGATGCCTGCCCCTCTGATGTTGATGGCCCCGAGCCATGATGCCTCCCACGTTGACTCTGCTGCTGCCTCCGACGCAACTGCCTCTGCCAGCACGACAGCATCCAGGCTGATGGAATCCACCGACGCCGTCGTGCACGTGCCCTGCCTGATGATGACGGCACATCCTCCATCTGCTGGGGTACTGTTGCTGTGGTGTCCACCCCTGTTGGACCTCCGACTCCCGACTGTGGCAGGGATGGGATCCCCACCGAGCTGGCTGCATTGGTCAGGGCAGGTCCACAGGGGGCCCTGGTGGCATCTGGGCCGGAAGACGGCAAGGAGAACGACTGGAGAATAGTCTCCACAGAGGAGGAGAGGGCCGCCAGATTGGCCGGCACATGCAGGAAACCCCCGAACATGGACGATCCCAATTGGGCCACATCGGCACGGTGCTCTTCGTTATGACGTGCGTGCTCCTCGTGGGAAGCACGCACGGCATCACGAATCACAGCCGTGCGCATCGGGACCCCAATCAGGACCTTCTCCATACGGCCAGGGGTCCCCTCGTCCGCAGGTGGAGGGGAGTCAGATGACATGGACATCCCCTCTACCTGCGGACGGGCCTGGGATGAGGCATCCCTGCTGGTGCATGGTGGTGCACCCACAGGGTCAGGGACAGCAACATGCACAGGCCCCTCCACGGTGATCTGTGCTGCCTCCTGCCCCTGCCCCTGGACTGCACCACTTGCACCAGCAGGGATGCCCCCACCAGGCCCCATGTACGCCTCAGTGGTGGCCTCCTCCTCCTCTGTGGAAACCACCAACCTGGATGGCTCCTCACCGTCTTCCGCCGTAGCAGGCCCCTGTGGGGGCTCACCCACCCCTTCCGCTGCAGCCGTGGGGGCATCCCCGCCACCTTGCTCCACAGCGCCGTCTCCGCCCTCTTCTTCACTAGCCGCTGCGTAGAGGGAGACATAGAACACAAGCATCAGGGTACTGTACAATGGTCCCCTAGACAGGAAGCAATAGCAGATGAGTGCCACTGTCAAAGTACACTTCCATCATGTCCCTCCACAACACATGTGTCAGTCCAGGCAAAACACACACAGTGACAGTCATGGTGCATGCCATGGACATTTCCATACATGTCCAATGGACTCTCGAAACATACAATGTAATGGAACTCACATGCATCATGGGTCATGCCTATCACATGCACACACTTCACCTCAGTCACATCCATCTGGCCCCGTACACCCCAATCACAGTGGATACAAGGATGACTAGGCTGCATCAGTGAATCTGTACATTGTCACAGACATGTGTCATGCATCCATGGCATTCACAAGTCACAGACACGCAGGTCAGGCACACAGCCATGCATACCATATATGTACCTGGAATCAGCACCCATCCCTCACCCCCACCCATGTCCAGGAACAGAGACTGCCATGCTCTCATGTGTACAATCTGCATAGGGCTCCCCATGTCGCATTTAAACACATGCAACAACCGTGCGGTTCACACATTACTGGTCGCACATGCATTACCATGATGTCCCTGCACACATACATGCGTACATGGCCTATGTCTCACACAGCAATGCTTGGCCACTTACCGCTCAACTCCAGACGGGTCTCCCTCTCAAGGACCTGGGCGTGGAACGCTGGGTGTACGCGTTCCAGGACCCTCATCTGGATGGAACTCATGCGGCCCCGGCCCCCCTCCACGAGGCGCCGGGCCTTTATGAGGGTCCTGGACCTCAAGTCCTCCCAGCGCTTCTTGACCTTCTGGATGGTGCGGGTTGCCACCCCCTCCGTGTTGATGGCAACCACACAGTCGGCCCAGATCCTCTCCCGTCCTTCCTTGTTGGCGCGGGACGATCCGAAGAGGGCATCATACTGCCCCAGGACTTGCTCCACCAGGACACCAACTTCGGTGGCAGTGAAGCTGGTGCCCCTCTGCCCCTCTGGCCGGGGGTTGTCACTGGTGCCAGATGTTGATGTGCCCGACATGGCAACCCCAGGGGCAGAAGTGGGTGGGCAACTGGGTCCTGGGGCTGGGCTGTGGAGCGATGTTATCCGAGTCGGGAGTCTTCTGTTCCAGCAGGGGTAGACACAGCAACTGGACCCCTGCAGATGGCTGATGTGCAGGCACCAAATGGCAGGGCACGGTGGCAGCAGGCAGGCAGGCAGGCAGCAGCAGATGGCACGTGGGAGGCTGCTCGGGGCACTGGGGGGCAGTAATTCGGCCTTCTGGCAGGAGCGTGGTCTTCCGTGTGTTTTCGCGTGGCCAGCTTGATACGGAGTGATTTGGCACATGAAAATCCTGCATGTTAGCGTGAAATTCGAGGAAAGGCCCTTAGCGCATAAGCGCGTCAGCACGCGTACACGATTTCATTGGACCAAAGGCCCTTACAGCGTAAGCGCGTCTGTGACGTTTCGCGCATGGGCGTTGCCCTGGCAGGGCTTGGAGATCCCGCGTGCCTTTAAACTGCTCTGTACGTGCTTTTCGTGTGGTGCGTGTGTTTTCCATCCGTTGGGGTTCACACGCTATTACTTCACAGCGGGTGTTGGCTACGCGTTCTTCTACACGCAAGGCAGACGGTGAGTGGTACCCCGCTCCTCCCCAGGCCCGATCGCGTGAGAAACTTCACGCGAACCCCCTGAAATACACGTAGCCCGCTCCCCCAGGCCCGATCGCGTGAAAAACTTCACGCGAACCCCTGAAATACACGTAGCCCGCTCCCCCAGGCCCGATCGCGTGAGAAACTTCACGCGAACCCCTGATATACACGTAGCCCGCTCCCCCAGGCCCGATCGCGTGAAAAACTTCACGCGAACCCCTGGAATACACGTAGCCCGCTCCCCCAGGCCCGATCGCGTGAAAAAGTTCACGCGAACCCCTGAAATACACGTAGCCCGCTCCCCCAGGCCCGATCGCGTGAAAAAGTTCACGCGAACCCCTGAAATACACTTAGCCCGCTCCCCCAGGCCCGATCGCGTGAAAAACTTCACGCGAACCCCTGAAATACACGTAGCCCGCTCCCCCAGGCCCGATCGCGTGAGAAACTTCACGCGAACCCCTGAAATACACGTAGCCCGCTCCCCCAGGCCCGATCGCGTGAGAAACTTCACGCGAACCCCTGAAATACACGTAGCCCGCTCCCCCAGGCCCGATCGCGTGAGAAACTTCACGCGAACCCCTGATATACACGTAGCCCGCTCCCCCAGGCCCGATCGCGTGAAACACTTCACGCGAACCCCTGAAATACACGTAGCCCGCTCCCCCAGGCCCGATCGCGTGAAAAAGTTCACGCGAACCCCTGAAATACACGTAGCCCGCTCCCCCAGGCACGATCGCGTGAAAAACTTCACGCGAACCCCTGAAATACACGTAGCCCACTCGCACAGGCCCAATTGCTGTATGTTGCCACTTTTGTAATGCGCAGGGACGCTACCGCCTGCCTTCGTGTGGCGGACGTGTTTCGGCTTGTGCGTGTCTTTGGCTGTGCGTGGCTTTGCCCTATTCGATTCCATGAATACGTGTGGTTCGAGTGCGTGTGGGCGTTCGGTCTGCTTCCCTGCAGTACATCCCCAGTTACGCCCTTATTTTCGCGCGTTGTTCCCCATTCCGCGCGTTACGCCCCGTGTCCCGCCCACTTTCTGGTGTATGCGCCGAGGTTGTGCGCTTTCACTGTGCGCGTCGCGCACGCCTTTCGGGATGTTGCAGTGACTTGTGCGCCATGCACGGGTTTGGCGCACATCCCGGGGTGTGCACGCGCAGGGACTTCCATGAATCGCACACTTGCGCGTGCGCCTGTTTTTTTCCGCTTGCGCCTGCTTGCGCCTGCTTGCGCGAAGATTTTCGGCGCACGTTTGTTCCATGAATCGGCCCCTAAATGTTTCTTTTTTTACACCGAAATGGCAACCACCCTAGAATGGTTTGAAGAGAATTTCCCTCGGGATGAAATGAGTGAAGACAGTAACTCCATTGGTGCACAATACAGTTTGAAGAGTAAGACAGTTAATACACATTGCTTCACATGTACTTGACAGATATTGTTTCTTTAACAGTACATACAGTAAATGAAGGAAATGCCCCAGAAGCAGCAGCTTCTCACCAGGTGCATGGGCACATAGAAAATTAAACAAACACTGTACAAAATAAACTAGACAGCCTGGACACAAAAATTGAGCAACTACTGAACACTTTTGATCGCTTAAAAGATTTTGTACAGGGACAAATCATGGAAAAAATTAAATACCACTGCCTCATCTGCACCTGTACCCCTTCCCCCTATCCCAGCTAACCATCCCCACGAATTCCCTGTAAACAAATTCGTTACGATGAGGCCTTACTCCCTTCCTCCCCTGAATCCCCACCTGTGGAAAACCCTAATTCCCCTGTATATTTTTTCCATTTCTGGTACCCCATCACTTTCCTAATGTTGTGTACAGATGTGAATAATAAAGTGCTATGTGTGTAATGTTGCTCTCTATGTGTGTGTGTGTTTTTTTTAAAGCCCTGTTATGAGTCTGCGTAGTGCGGTACTGTCCGGGATGTCACGAATTAATCAAAATAGGGGTGTCCTGCGGACACCGTGCCGATCCGGAAGGTCTGTATTCAAAATGGAGGTGTCCATAGGAACCCACTTCTGTCTGCATGCCCGCAAAGTTGTGATGTACCTTTAATTAGTTTGGGGACCCCAACCTTTTCCGGAGGACACTGGGGGGCATGCACATCTCATTCCCAGTATCCTACAGACAACAACCCTGTACCACATGTCTGTAAAGTTATGATATACTTTTAATTAGTTTGGGTACCCCGACTCTGTCCGGTGGACACCTGAGCGCATGTGCATCTCATCACCTGGGTCCTATGAACACTGTGCCTGTTCAGAACTGTCTGCTGCATGTGTGTCACAGTTTTTATTCGTTTGGGGAGCCCAGCACTGTCCGTGGAACACCTACTTGCACAACAGATATTGTGCTATAGGTGTCCTACGGATAGCAGTCCCATTCACAAACATTTGCGATGTCAGCATGTGACCGCACCCATGCTAAGCATTGGCCCTTATCCGCGGACAGTGTCGGGCCCCTTGACAGCAAAAACGTGCTTTTCTGAGCAATCCAAGGTGTTTCACTGTGAAACTTCACCCTTGCAGAAGTCCCAGACCATGGCCCTGATGATCTGGACAATTTTTCTAAACTTTTTGAGCCCATCCCAGGTTTGAAGTGTCTGCGGAGCGTGAGAATGTCCGCGAAGCGCTCCTCAGAACTCCTATAAAAGGCCATACCCCAGTGCTGCTCCTCATTCTGTTTTGGCTGACCAGGACAGAGCACTGCTCCACATTTGTGCTTTTGCATCTTTGCTTTTGGCTTCTAGCTGGAACTACTTTTGCTCATGGCTTAATGTCTTTGGCTTACTAGCAGGAATTACTTTTGGCTCCTTTTTGCTGACCAGGACTACTAAGCACTGCTGCAGCTTGCTGTTTGCTGTTTCCTGTTTTGCAGATTGCTGTCTTCCTGGTTCCTGATACCTTTGGTGATGACATCCAAGGCTGCTCTTGCTGCTACTGCCTCTGCCTCAGCACCCCCACTCCCACCACCACCAACTCCCCAAGCGCCTGGAGAGGGGAACATGCATGATGATGCAGAGGAGGAACAAGAGGAAGAAGAGTATGAGGTAGTGGAAGTCCTCACTACCAGCTTGCAGCGTGAGTCTTGGGTGTGGAGGCTCTTTACCACTGTTGGAAATAAGCCCAAGGCTAGTGCAGTCAAGGTTCACTGCAGTTAGTGTGGCTTCATACTCAGTCGTGGCAAACCTGCGCTGTACAGTTATGGGACTACTTTCATTCAGCAACACCTAAGATCCAATCACAAAGCAGCAGTTCGGAGGGTCGTCCCCTTCGAACAGGGTAGTAGGTTGAGTTCCTCTGCAGCATCCTCAACATCTGCTCCTGTCACCACAATGGACAGTCCTGTGGGAGAGAGGATTCCTCAAGCAGCCTCACATGCCATATATGCACCGCAGTAGATCCTTACCTTTTGAAGGTCACTGTTTTGTATGTGTACTGTGACACATTACTCTGCAGGAGTGAGCAGTTCCGGGGTGGTTTCGAGGCTGCTGTCCGGGACCACGAAGGAAATTGCACCCTACCTCCATCAGGCACACCAAACATCTTCCTCTCTCCATCTGCCCTTTTATATCACTGTAGTTGGTGCCCCTTCCCTACCCTCCCTACCCTTCCCTCCCTTGTGCGGCGTGTGTAAAAAATTAAATAAAATACACACAACTGAAAAATAAAAAAAGGCTCTTTTCAGAGCCACCTTTCACAGTTCAAAAATAGAAGTGCCAATAGCGCTATGGAAAACATTGCATTCTTTTCCGAGAGAAAGCGGTGGCTCTGAATAGAGCCTTTTTGGGGTTTCTTTGTTTTTTGTGAAAGGTTTCAACTGGACACCACCAACTGTGAGAATGCTTGCTACAGTTGCAGAAATGTCTGCAATGCATTCTGGATATTTCTAAAAAAAAAGCTGATTTCAAGCATCAGTAAGATCGACTCCATCTCTACGAAAAATGTTGTTGCTACGAAAGGTAATATTTTCATTGTGGAAGGAGGACATGCCAACATCTCTCAAAAAGGTGCAAACAGCCTTGTTCACATTGCGTCTCTCTTTCTCCATTTGCGGACCAAATGAAGAAGAGCACAGCCACAACTGTCTCTGGGCAATGCAAGAGAAAATTATTCAGGAGTTTGGAAACATGTCCATAAATTTCCCAAGTGTGTCCTTTAATTGCAAACTGCAAGAGATTCCGGTAACATGTCCTAAACTGTTCCCTCCACAATGGACAAAAATAATGGCTGAATGATGCTGCATCAAAAAGTGGCACAAAGAGGAAGCAAATCCAGCCACCTCATGCCACGCAATCCATACCAGTGGACATCCACATGAGTAGATCCAAGATGTGCAGCCACTCCACAGTGCTCTGCATGCACCTGCAACCAATGTATCCACGAGTTCCCCAAAATCCATACACTCTGCCTCCTGAAAGACAAAGCCATAGCCATAGCCATCTGCACTCCTCTCAGCAAACATACCTTCTGCCACACTCATTTCTTGAACACCACACCCAGAAAACCTTATTGACCAATCCCCTGGCCTCCAGAGTGCTATTTCCATGCTTGCCATCCTCAAAAGCCCCAGATGTGGCAGGTGCGATCCGCAGACTACTGCGCCATCTGTCGACATATTGTGCATTGCACAGGGAACACATTTCAACTAGGGTAGGGGATGTCCTCTTTAGTGGTGGCTCAGAAAAGAGCCTTTTTTTAAAGGTTCTTCAACACATTTTTTTATTTTTTTTATTTTTTTAGGGTTCTTTTTTCTTCCTTTCCTCCTTATATCAGCCTCTTAACAGCATTCCTCAGATTTTGGGAAAAACAAGCATTCCCCAGAATGGACAATGAAACTCCATCAACATAAAAAAAAATGCACATTAAGGCAGTCAATGTTGTCGGAAAGAAAAACATATTTGCCCGCCGCATAACTATACCCATGCCTTTATTCACATGCAACTTTCCGAGATCTTGCTGGGGATTCAACACAATTGGTTGATTCCATAGTGCTCTTGGTAATATTTCCGAAAACACCACCTTTGCACATGGGAACATTTTCATTACTCTCTCCACGAAGGGCTTCCAAACAGGAATCAAACTTGGGGCACTGATGTACCCCAAATATTCTCCTCCACAGTGCACCAACAAGATGTCTGGACTACCAAAAGGAGACATGTTTTTACAAAGAGAAACCAGTTCCTCTAAATTGCATACAGGCACACTCCACCACAAAACCTCCATGCCTGGAAACCCAAAATCTGCAGAAACACCTCTTGATTTTGCATACCTCTCCAGATCAGCAACAAACCTATACCAAGTACACACACACAAAATACAGCCATCTTCATCATAGAACCAACAGAGCAATGAAAAAAAGTGTTGCCCTCCCTTCCTGTAAAGCACAACCTTAACACATGATTGGATCATCCCCACCATAGTACTCTCCCATTTTCACGCCAATAATGCTGACAAAAGCCCCGGATGCTGCATGTGTGATCTGCGGACTACAGCATTGTCCGCAGATCTCGTAAAATGCAGGCTGCCCTTCTTCCCTTTCCACTTCACACTTTACAGCACTCTCTCATTGGATACTGGTAAACAGTCACACACCCATCCACTAATCACATCCAATATATCTATAGCTAACTCTTTCATCTCAGTTCAATACTGCAGATGTACTGTTCAACACTCAGAGTACAGGTCTCCTGTAATTCACAAGCACCTGTATCCAAAAGTACTGCAAAACTCCCCAGGATTTCTACTTCCAGATTCATTAACATCTACATCCAGTAACACAAACTACAGATATGCATATGTTTTGTAAGGGACACAGAAAACAAAAACTGCATGTATATTACCAAAACATAGCAAGTACATAGATTCCATTCATTTGAACAGGGTGCCTGCCACTTACCATGCATAACCTAATCAATAATAATACTCTCATTTGTCCCATATACTGGCATCAAGTGTTAGTTCCTTACAATGCTGTGTGCTTACAAAGTTTTCTTTTAATGGCCACTTGCATACCAACTTCAAACCACATATTTAAATTTTAGCAGCACTCTCTGATTTTTTTGTAAAAACACACATTAGGAACATTTGCACAGCACGTTCAAGTGCCAGATCCTGCTTGAAACTTCAATATATTACCACGTCATGCATGCTTTCCCCTATCACTCACTGTAATCTGCAAACTGTTATTTTCTTTTCTTCTGGCACTTTTGAAATGACTTCTCCCACTAACACACCTGCTGTAAAATGACCAGAATGCACATAGAAAATGAAAACTGCATGTATGTTACCAAAGCAAAGCAAGTACATATATTGCATGCATATACATAGGGTTCTACTTGCCCTGTATAACCTGCCAAATAATCATACTGTCATTTGTACCATCTCCACACATCAACTCAGTTACTTACAATGGGCCTCATTACGACCCGGGCGGTAACCATGGTGCTATTTGCGCCATGGTTGCCACCGGTAAACTACCGATTCCACCATGGTGAATGGCGGAATTACCGCCCCATTCCAAGGTTTGCGGGGGCGGTAATTCCCCATTCACCATGGCCTTTCCCCATTCCCATTTGAGCCCCCATAGGGCTCAATGGGAATGGGGAAGGCGGTAATTACGGTACCGCAAATTGCGGTACCGTAATTACCTCCAAAGTCCCTTTGCGGGTCCCGTCCTCAACAGCTGGTAAAACCAGCCGTTAAGGGAGAACCCGCAAAGAGACCTCGGAATTGGGGGGTAAGGGATTACCAGTACCGGTGCCATTACCGGTACCGGTAATCCCTTACCGCCCGGGTCGTAACGAGGCCCAATGCTGTTTGCTTTCACAGTTTTCTTGTACTGCCCACCAGCATAACAGCTAAAAACCACATAATTCAATTTTACCACCACTGCATCTATATTTTAATAGAACACCACATCGAGAACATTTCCACACCACATGCAAGAGCCAGATTCTATGTCAAATGGCCAGAATGCACACAAAAAAAGAAAACTACATGTACATTATGATAGCCTGACAAGCACATACATTGTACAATTGATAAAATGCACCATTGGAAAGAGAGAAGCAAAGAAATGCATATGTACATTGGAAACACTACTATCTGTAAATGTACATACATAAATGCAACAACTGAAAAGAATTTCTTCACTCATATAGAAAGCATCTATCTGTCAGCAACTTAACAAAATTCCAGATACAGTAACATTCTCCTTTCCAATCTCTACATCTTTCTGACCTTTTTCTCACTCTACTATAACTTCCACTAATTTATTTCCTAAACAAATGGTACAAAAACATCTCACACACTTCATACATGCAGCCCCACAGGCCACAGTAATCACTGCAGCACTGGCCCCCATACCAACAATTCCAATACTCCCCACTCACAATTGCACACACACACACTAACTCTTCCTGCCAAAAAATCATCCTGCAATCTACAACAAAGTGTTATACTACTGATATTAGTGCACAATTAACACGCATACCCATTGACTTCCTTCTTTTGCAATTGCAGTAAAGAACTGCCTGCTGAAAACCAGTGAAGTCTCTGCTTGAAGATAAAACCCAGAAGTAACCTACTCTTCACATCCATAAAAATAAGTGCAGTACTGTTGCAGTGTTCTGCATGTCACTCAGACAGTGCAGTGTTGTTGTATTATAGCCTAGACAATGTTATGTAAGCCCACAGCAATTGTTTCACCATTACTCATTGCACCTTGCCAGGTGCACTGTTTCTACTGTCATTACAACACCATGCACACTAAAGCAAACCTTTCCTACAATAACACATACACATAGCACTACAACCTTACCAACCAAACCTAACAACCCTATGAACAATTACACTCCTCTATATATACATATACTCATATTCAAACACTCATCCACAGTACTCACAAAAACATTGCATAACTTCCAAACCCACACTTTCCTTTTTTCTCCAACAGACACAAGACAATGCCTACCAAAAAGCAGCTCCGTAGAAAACAACGCAAAAACAGAGTAGATAAAACTCTAGCCAAGCAAAATGCCCATCCACCTCTAGCAGACTTTGTAGAAAAAGTTCAGACAAAACAACTAATACAGTCAATAAGAAAAACGGAACCAGGTAGCAGGAAAAAAAGTGTAACTATTCTTTCCAAATCTAAAACTAAAACTAAATGTATTAACAAGAATGTAACTACCTGTAGTGCAAACACTACATCTACCAACAGTAATCTAGCCAGAAGTAAGCATTCCAAAAAATTACTTTTACAAAAAATGTTCGACCATAGAATCCTTCACAACCTTTTAAAATCGGGAGAAATCACGCGTCACCCTTAAAACTTACCACAGAAAACTGATCCTGGAAGCTCTCATAGACAGTGCAATGCTCCTCAAAAGGAAATTATTTATACTAGTTTTAAACAGAATGAAACCACTAACACAATGAATTACTAAACTACAAAAGGAACTTTGCAACATATGCAATATCATTATAGATACCTTTGCAAACATCTGTGCAAGTGAGTGGATTAACACCACCAGCACTGAGCCATTTTTCAATGAAGAGGCATACAAACAAGAGCAAATAAACCCAATTGCTATACATAGCAGTGAGCGAGGGTATGAAAATGTAGACAATACCATTATGGAAGAAGAAACGCTTCTTGCAAGAATATCTCCAACACACTTACAATCAACTCTCCATTCCACCAAACCAATACGTCCTGTTTACAAATGGCTGTACACATCAATGTGTAACGTGCACAAACAATCCTTCAAATCTTTGCAGCAGTTCTTCAATCAGTATGTGAAAGCCAAAGACAAATTAAAAATTAAAATATTACAAACTATGGACTCCTATCCACTGCGCAAATACACAGGACTATGAGCAGATTCATTAGCCTGCATTTGTGGACCTGCTTGCAAAAGCACCTTCCACCACTTCAAAATGTTAGCCACACACCATTCTACTGTAAAAAATCTCATTCAGAGGCTATACTATGCAAAAAGTCCTGCTTTAACACTGGAGTATTTAAATTGCATTCTCCTACATGGCACAGCCAAAGAACTGCTTGAAGAAATAGACAATATCCAAAACTGAAAAGCACTTACAAAATCCAGTAACCTTATAAAAGAGTACCGACAACCTTGCAGATTTCAACCTTCTATTACACATGTACAAAAAAGAAATAGCAAAGTTTAAAAGCACATCTGCTGACGTACTAAACCAAGTATGTGTGTGTTGCTGCCTGCAGAACCTTTTATACAAAGAGCACCAAAACTGTAGATATAACATACAAAATAGAAGACAATGAGCAATCCCAGTGGTTCCAATTAGCTCTCTATCCTATAGAAGAAAACAAATATGAAATAACTACCCCCTCAATAGTTTGCGCATACTGCACTACAAAAAGTGACAATAATCAAATGCCTTCACGGGCTATCACTAATAACTTGGAATTGATATTCCAAACAGTGCACCCATTTCAAGTGATAATACGCCTTCAACTGAAAACAGCTAAACTGCCTCCCTCTGAATTACTGAAAGGCATTTGTGGCAAAGCAGTTTATTTGCCATTAGATCTCAAAGAAAATGTCGACACTCTAGGAGTAAAACAGCCAATAGATCAATCTTTGATTATCCTAGTGAAGGTTGTACCTACAAAAGACAAACAAATTTGGCAGCAACTAGTAGACTTAAACAAAGTTAGAGAAGCCCTGCACTATCTTAAAGACAACAATGAATACTACAGAGAAACAAACATTGAAGAAAACCTTAGAGAAAAGACCGAAATAATTCATCATCAATTGGACAATTTCAACTACTAAATCCTACCACAGCCTCCAATATTTTAGACCAGTATAGAATTCACCCACTACACTCCAAAGACACCATAGACGATGCACTAGAAACATATCAAATGTGGAAAGCCAAAGGATCTCCAATCAGCATATGGGAAAAAAGTGTAGAAGCACGTACCTTTCCTCTATTGTTTCCTACTGGAAATGGTGGAAGATAGGATGAAAGATGCACACAAATAACAGCATCAGAATACCGTTCTTTAGAAATGAATTCTGAAGACCCCAGATTCAGACAAAACGTGGAATACATATTCCACCTCCTCTTTGAAAGTGAACTAGCAACTCTATGTTACAGAGTTGCACACACATTGAAAACAGGTTACAATTTTCTAAAGATGTCTGCTACACAGCTACTTCAAAAGGTGCGGGAGAAAGATGAAGTTTTACAATCAAGTATAACAAATATCTTGGCAAACATACATGATACAAAAGAATATTGGTTCTGACGTCACAGAGACATACGGTGTATGCTATGCAACCTTGGCCCACCCACATGGTTTGTCACTATAAATTGTGCAGAGTATGCATGGGAAGACTTGCACAATTTCCAATGCATAGCAAATGAAAACAAATCAGGGATATACACGAAAACACCACGAGAACTCTGCTCTCTTGACCATTAAATGTGTCAAGATATTTCCATCATCGCTTTATTTCCACGCTGCACTTCATTCGTAATAAAACAATTCCTCAACTCTTAGAAGTGGAACACCTCACTTGGAGAAAAGATATTAAGCCAGAGGAGCACCACAGATCCACATGCTTTTGTGGATAAAAATGTTCTTAAATTTGGTCAGGACAGTGATGCCACTGTTTTGCAGTTCATTCATAAATATGTCACTTGTGAAATCCCATCAGAAAGTACACATAGTGACCTACATGCAAAAATGTTGCAGTTTCAAAGACACAAGTGTGGCAACTATTGTCGGTGCAAATATAAAAAGAAAGGCAAATACTACACCAAATGCTGCTTTGGTTCTCTCAGACCTGTTTTGGAAAAAGGACATGTAAACAACTTCATGTCTTCTGTTAGACATAGTGTGAAAGGCAAATCACCTAAGAACACATACTACATAAAAAGAACCAAAGCATCAAAGTACATCAATGATTACAATGCAATCATTCCCCTCTTATGGAAGATGTGAAGTACATTGCAGACAATTCCACTGCAGTTGCACAGTGTGTCACAGCCTACTTAACCAAAGCAGAGAAAACAGAGCTGAAAGACCTCTGGGATTACATATCACCTGACAAAACACTGTCACAAAAATTGTACAGCTTTGGCATAAAAATGCTCTTCCATAGAGAATGTGGCTGCTACAAAGCCGCAGATCGTTTAACCGGCACCACCTTGTATGGCAAATCTGAAAGCATAGGTTGGCTAAACCTTGGTCCTGCTGCATCCAGAAAAAGAGTTCTCAAATTGTACCAAGACATAGAACAGGACATTTTGAAAAAGAACGTATTGTACACATGCTACCCAAACAGGAGTACGGCTTTGGGAACCATAGCCCAAACTTCTCATACAAAAATAATATTAAACCAGGTGGGAAAAAGGTAAATACATAGTGCAAAGATGTGAGGGCAGCCTGGTTAAACATAGCAAACACAGCCTGATTAATCATATGAAGCTATCTTTAAAAACTCCTCAACATACAGAATACAGTTCCACATGTCCTTACTACAACTTTTTAAACCATGGAGAATAGAAGAAGATTTATTGAACACCCATATCTGCAATGAAGATGCTTTCAATGCAACTGAAAGTACTATAACAGATAAAAACTTTACAATGTACAAAAACATGTTGGACAATGAACACCAACAAGAAGAAGAACTCCAAGCTCAACTAAATGTAGACACTCCTGAGAGCAGTCAACCTTCTCTTAAAGGTAGCCAAGAACCACTTGGACAGCCACTCATAGCAAATGAGGCAGAATTTGCCATGACTGAAGTAGAATACACCATGTTTCAATATGAGCAATCTGCAAAAAACTTTGCTCTACTAAAATCACAACTGAACAATGAGCAGCATCGAATTTTCCTAGAAGTAACTAAAGATATTGAACATGGTATGCAGCACAAAACTAAATCTTGTACCTGTCAAAACTATAAACCTGTCCTCCTTTATGTAAGTCATCAAGTTGGTTCAGGCTAAACATTCTTGATAAAAATTATCAGCAAGTTTCTCCAACAACTGACAAACAACACGCTTTCAGCTGTTGTAACTGCCCCCACAGGTTTAGCTTCCAACAATATAGGTGGTGTTACTTTACACTGATTACTACTCCTTCCAGTAGAGCACCAAAACAATTTAGACTACTACAAACTTTCTGCAAAAGCTTCTATGGAGTTGCACAGAATTTTGAAACAAATGAAAATGCTCATAACTGAAGAGGTGAGCATGGTCTCCAACCTAATGTTGGCTTTAATTCACCTCAGATTGCAAGAGGTCCTTAAAACAGACTACAAAGAACTCTTTGGAGGAAAACACATTATTGTTTTCAGCGATCTTCTTCAATTAACACCAGTAAATGGTGCACCTATATTTAAAACCTTAGGACACAAACTGTGCCGTAACACATTTAGCAGAATAGGAAATGTAAATCTTTACCAACATTTCCAATACAGAGAACTAACTGAAAACATGTGTCAGTCTGCAGACCTCGTCTATGCCAACATTTTGAAAAGCATTTGCATTGGTGTGCTTTCTAAGTAAGCACAGTCTATTTTAAATAGCAGACGCATCCATGAGCTATATGGGCATAACGCAAGTCCAACTAATGTCATGGAACAATTAGCACACAAAAATGTAAACTGTATGTTATTAATGCCAACCCTAGCAAGCTGTGCACAATTCAATGAAACAATGGGGGTAATTCATAGAATTCACGCAGAAGCAGCGCAGAGAGGGAGCCTGCACCAAACAGCATTCCGGCGCACCACGTATTCATGGATTTCCCAAGCCATTAGCAGCCATGGTGCAGCGAACATCCAGCAGCACCAGATAGAAAATCCCAATACGGCACAAACGGCCGCGCTAACCCTGGGCCAGTTTACAGGCCCCCTACACTGTAATCGTGTGAAAAACTATGCGTATCCCGCTCGCAGCAGCCAAAACGCCTGAAAATGTACTTGCGGACCCCTTTGAATATGCGTACCTTGCTCGCGGCAGCCAAAAAGCATGAAAATCTCCCTGCACACTCCCTTCAATACGCGTACCTCGCTCGCGGCAGCCACAATCTTTGAAAATCAACTTGCGCACCCCCTTGAATACGCGTACCCCATCTGCGCCAGGCAAAGTGCATGGAAAAAGTCCCCCCTGTGGTGTGGGCTCCCTGTGATTTATGTTCAGGGGTGATGGGCTGGCTGCGGGCGTGGTCAGGGGTGTAGGAGGGCCCCTGTGGTGTCAGCTGCCTGAGGATCATGGTGAGGGGTATAGGGTGGTCACCTCTCATGTGGGCTGCCTGCAGGGCATGGTCAGGGTGGATGGGCTGCCTGCGGGGCATGGTCAGTGGTGTAGGAGGGGCCTGTGGTGTGGGCTGCCTGGAGGGCATGGTCAGGGTGGATGGGCTGCCTGCGAGGCATGGTCAGGTGTGTAGGGTGGGCCCTGTGGTGTGGGATGCCCGCAGGGGGTGCATGTGGCCTCTCACCACACTGTTGCACGAATCTGGGGGTACGCGAATGAGCTGTCCATGCGATTTCGCTGGTGGGAGGGGGATACGTGTATTCTGGGGTACGCACGTGAGCTGTCCACGCGATTTCAGTGGCGGGAGCAGGGTACGTGTATTCCGGGGTACGCAAGTGAGCTTTTCATGCGATTTCGCTGGCAGAAGCAGGGTACGTGTATTCTGGGGCACGTGAGTGAGCTTTTCACGCGATTTCGATGGTGGGAGCGGGTGTATTCCGGGGTATGCGAGTGAGCTGTCCATGTGATTTCGCTGGCAGGAGTGGGGTACGTGTATTCTGGGGTATGCGAGTGAGCTGTCCACACGATTTCACTGGCGGGAGTAGGGTATGTGTATTCCGGGGTACACGAGTGAGCTTTTCATGTGATTTCACTGGCAGAAGCAGGGTACGTGTATTCCGGGGTACGCGAGTGAGCTTTTCACGTGATTTTGCTGGCGGGAGCAGGGTACCTGTATTCTAGGGTATGCGAGTGAGCTGTCCATGTGATTTTGCTAGCCGGAGGGAGGTACGTGTATTCAGGGGTACGCAAGGGAGATTTACACGCTATTTCGCTGGCGCGAGTGGGGAACGTGCATTCTGGGTACACGAGTGCGCATTACATGCGATTAGGCCCCCGCAGGCAGCCCACACCACAGGGGACCTCCCTACACCCCTGTCCATGCCCGGCAGCCAGCCCATCACACCTGTCCATGACCTACAGGCAGCCCACACCACAGGAGACCACCCTACACTTCTGACCATGCCCCACAGGCAGCCCACACCACAGGGGACCACCCTACACCCCTGTCCATGCCCCGCAGCCAGCCCATCACACTTGTCCATGACCCACAGGCAGCCCACACCACAGGAGACCACCCTATACCTCCGACCATGCCCTGCAGGCAGCCCACACCACAGGGGACCACCCTACACCCCTGTCCATGCCCCACAGCCAGCCCACACCACAAGAGACCACCCTACACCCCTGACCATGCCCCGCAGGCAGCCCACACCACAGGAGACCACCCTATACCCCTGACCATGCCCCGCAGCCAGCCCACACCACAGGAGACCACCCTACACCCCAGACCATGCCCCACAGCGAGCCCACACCACAGGAGACCACCCTACACCTCTGACCATGCCCCACAGGCAGCCCACATCACAGGGGACAGCCTTACATCCCTGTCCATGCCCCGCAGCCAGCCCACACAACAGGAGACTACCCTACACCTCTGACCATGCCACACAGGCAGCCCACACCACAGGAGACCACCCTATACCCCTGACCATGCCCCACAGCCAGCTCACACCAAAGGAGAACACCCTACACCCCTGACCATGCCCCGCAGGCAGCCCACACCACAGGGGACCACCCTTCACCCCTGTTAATGCCCCGCAGCCAGGCCACACCACAGGAGACCATCCTACACCCCTGACCATGCCCCGCAGCCAGCCCACACCACAGGAGACCACCCTATACCTCTGACCATGCCCTGCAGGCAGCCCACACCACAGGGGACCACCCTACACCCCTGTTAATGCCCTGTAGCCAGCCCACACCACAGAAGACCACCCTACACCTCTAACCATGCCCCGCAGGCAGCCCACACCACAGGGGACCACCCTACATCCCTGTACATGCCCCGCAGCCAGCCCACTCCACAGGAGACCACCCTACACCTCTGACCATGCCCCGCAGGCAGCCCACACCACAGGGGACCACCCTACATCCCTGTCCATGCCCCGCAGCCAGCCCACACCACAGGAGACCACCCTATACCTCTGACCATGCCCTGCAGGCAGCCCACACCACAGGGGACCACCCTACATCCCTGTCCATGCCCCGCAGCCAACCCACACCACAGGAGACCACCCTACACCTCTGACCATGCCCTGCAGGCAGCTCACACCACAGGAGACCATCCTACACCCCTGACCATGCTCCACAGCCAGCCCACACCACAGGAGACCACCCTACACCCCTGACCATGCCCCACAGCCAGCTCGCACCACAGGAGACCACCCTACACCTCTGACCATGCCCTGCAGCCAGCCCATTATCCCTGACCATGCCCCACAGGCAGCCCACATGGCACCATGCACTTGTGAGCCCCAACTCATATTCCCCCACCAGTGACGGGCACCTGCCAGCAGGCCCCGACTCATGTCCCCCCACCAGTGACAGGCACCTGCCAGCAGGCCCCAACTCATGTCCCCCCACCCTACCCTCATTGACGGCAACCTGCCAGCAGGCCATAACTGATGTGCCCCACCCCACCCCCATAGACGGCAACCTGCCAGCAGGCCCCGACTCATGTCCCCCCTCCCCCATTAATGGCAACCTGCCAGCAGGCCCCAACACATGTCCTCCCACCCCACCTCCATTGACAGCAACCTGCCAGCAGGCCCTGACACATGTCCACCCAAACACCATGTCATAACAATACAGACCCATGGCCATAATGCCAACCCAAATTCCACCCCCCCGACACCCCAGTTCAAACATGCACCCATCCACTGCACCCACTCCCTAGTAAACTACCCATGCCATGAGAGTCTGAAAAGACCAGCATGCTCATGAATAAATGTCCTACAGAGCCACACAGTGGCATTACATGACTGAGCCAATGCTCATAGAGAAATGCATGAAACCAATGAGAGAAGAGTACACAAATAATATAGATCCCAAAAATGTATTAAATGTAACATGCAAACTCAAAACCAAAAGCACACATGAAAATGGAAATTAATCAGGGTAAGTATGAAAAAAAAATCAAATCCAAGAAAAAAGTGAGATCCATGAAAAGTCAAATGAAAAGTGGTCCATCGCCAATGTCCAAGAAACGAAATCCAAAGTTCAAAAATGTTTTAAAAAAATGACTCCTTGGGTCCAGAATAATAGAAAGAAAGTATGCACATGTCTGCAACTATTGATAAAGGAAATCACAAGGGTCCATGATCCCCAGAAGAAAGAAAACCTATACAAAAACCAATACAAAACAGAACTATGTACAAAAAGGTGGAGCAAAGTCCAGGCTCTCCAAATAATAAAAATATGAAAGGAAACCTATGTCTAAAGAACTATGTACAAAGACGGCGGGCCAGTCCCACGGCTCAGTTGGTGATGTTCCGGGTCAAGGCATCATCAAACTCCATGTCGATCATCCGGAGGTGGTCCTGTTCCCTGGCCTTGAGGTCTCGCACGGATGCAGCCATGGTATCCACAAACTCCCTGCGAGTTTCCTGGAGGCACTCAGCCCACCTCAAAGCCCGGTTCATGGAGTTCTCCGCCATGAACATCCTGAGCCATGCCCTCTGAGCCCGCTGCCACTCTGCATCTATCTGCTGGCCCAACCACTGCCACACGGAAGACACTCCCAGTCCTGGGTGCTCCTGCCCCTTGGCCAATGTCTGCCCCCAGGATGTTGATGGGCCGAGCCATGATGCCTCCCACACTGAGCCTGCTGCTGCCTCCAGGGCAACTGCTTCTGGCACCGTGATGGCATCCAGGGTGATGGAATCCCCCAGCACCGTTGTGCACATGCCCTGCTTGTTGATGCCTGCACGTCCTCCATTTGCTGGGGTCCAGTTGGTGGAGTTGCCACCCCTGCTGGACCTCTGACTTCCGACTATGGCAGGGATGTGTTTGCTACCAGCCTGGCCACTGGCTCAGGGGCAGCTCCACAGGGGGCCCAGGTGATACTTGGGTGTGAAGACGGCATGGAGGATGACTGACGCATAGGGGGTTCAGTTGAGGAAGGGGTCGCAAGAGCCTCCAGCACACGGAGGAACCCATTGCTGATGACCTGTCCCAGTAGGTCGACGTGCCCAAACGTCATCCCGAATACCACGTGTGTGCAACTCCAACCTAGCTAGGACAGGCTCAACCCGGTTACAGATTGCCATGTCTGCAGGGAGAGGAAGACCAGTTGTTGTTTGCGCATCCCCTCCATGAAAACTGGTCTGGACGAAGTTATCCCTGCTGGTGCCGGATGATGCAGTCACACGATCGGGGACAGGATTACACACAGTCGGCCTGTGCTGCCTCCTGCCCCTGCCCCTGGACTGCACCACTAGCAGTAGTGGAATCCACCTTCCAGGCCCTGTGAATGGGGTTGTCACATCCTCCTCCTCAACCAAACCCCCCAGCAACCTGGATGACTCAGTGCCGTCTTCCAATATAGGCCCCTGTGGGGGCTCAGCTGCCCCTTCTGCTGCCAAGAAGTCCACCTCCAACCTCCGCCTCTTGGACCTGCCCTCGGCAGCTGTGGCCTTGGACGTGGCACTAGACTCCTCACTCTCAGAAGATATTAAAACCTGGGAGGGGAGCTGGGCCTTGCGTCTCCGACTGGCGGTGGCATCCCTGCTGCTATGCTCCACAGCACCACCTCCACCCTCTTCATCAGTCGATGCTGCTGACATGGAGAGATAGAACACAGGCATCAGGGCACTGTACAATGGTCTGATACACACAAGACAATTGCACATGAGTGTCAGACATCACAGATGGCATCACACTCCCCAACACTCATGTCATTTGAATCCACACACATGCACAATTTAACAGGAATCATGCACCTGGCATCAGCATCCATACACACACAAATGCATTAACATTCAAAAGTTGGCATGACGTCACAAGCAACATGGGATGTGCCTAACACATGCACACACGCCACCAGACAGACATGCATCTGTACATCTCCACCACCTGTCACAGTGCAATCATCGGCAACTATGTCACATCTGCCAATCAGGTACCCAGATGTCTGGGACACATGAATCCATGGCGTCTCACTGTCACACACAAGCCAAACAGATACACGCACATGTACACCATGCAAGTACATGAAGGTGGGACCAGCATCCATGTGTCACACAACAAACATGGCATAGTACACACCCAGACATCCAAACATGCATGCATCAACACATGCAGTTGTGCATCATGCACGGAATACATACACCACTGATGTGCACCCCACATGACTTGTCACACATGCAGCACGGGCCTGCCCTGCACACAGACATCCATACATGGGCCATGTCAGACATATGTCCAAGCTGCACACTCCTGCCACACTCAACATGCACTGTGTGGATGGGATAGGCCAGACACTCACTGCTCGACTCCAGACGGATTTGCCTCTCTAGGACCTTGTGGTGAAGTACTGAGTTGATGCATTCCAGGTCCCTCATCTGGTTGATGGTAAATTGGATCTGGTGCCCCCCTGCATCCGCTGCACGCAAGAGGTGTCCTGGACCTGAAGTCCTCCCAGCGCTTCTGGATGTGTTTCAAGTCGCGGGTTGCCACCCCCTGCGTGTTGATGGCAAACACGCTGTCCGACCAGTTCCTCCTCCGTCTATCCTTGTCGGTGCACGGTCATCTGAAGAGGGCATCATAATGCCCCAGGACTTGCACCACCAGGATGCCAACTTCTGTGGCTCAGTTGCTAACAGCCCACTGCCTCTAATGGTCTCAGATGGTGTTTGCCCCGACATGGCAACCCCCAAGGCAGGTGTGGGTGGTCAACTGGATCCTTGGGTTTGGCTGTGGAGCGACGGAACAGCAGTCGGGAGTCTTCTGTTCCAGCAGGGGTGGTTGCAGCAACTGGACCCCTGCAGATGGCTGATGTGCAGGCACCAAATAGCAGGGCACGTGGGCAGCAGGCAGGTAGGCAGCTGCAGATGGCTCGTGGTAGGCTGCTCGGGGCTCTGAGGGGCAGGAAAATGGCCTTCTGGGCAGGAGCATGGTCTTCTGTGTGTTGTCGCGCGGCCAGCTTGATGCAGAGTGAATCTGCACATGAAAATTAGCACGTTTGCATGAAAATCGAGGAAAGGCCCTTAGCGCGTAAGCACGTAAGTGATGTGGCACGTGTAGGCGTTGCTATGCGCAGGGGTTAAAGGTCCGCATAAGATGCCATTTTCTTGTAAGTGCTTTTTGTGGCAAGTGAGCGTTTGATTCTTGTACTTCTTGTGGGTTGACATGCGATTACTTCCCAACGGTTGCAGTGCATACTCCTTGTGTATTGCAGCAGAGCTCAATTCTTCTTTTGGCGGGGGTGTTGCAAATGCGCACATGCGCATGTTTTTTCCGTTCATTTTCCAGGCAGACGGTGAGTCACACATGTATTTTTCCACTGTGGTTGCCCCCTTGTGTCGCGTACCCATTCAGAGGTCATTGTAGACTGCGTGAACCACGCGTATGCATTTTTTGTGTTTCTGGGTGCCACAGCATACTGTGGGTCCTTCATTCCACGCACGTGGAACGTTTCCATGCGTGTGTATGTTTGTTTTTGTTTTTTGGGTGCCTGAGCATTGCGTGAGCCGTCATTTTTCCCAAGGGGTCACAGACAGCCTTGCAGGAGCACAGGGGTACCTATTCCATCTAGTACCCTGCCCCCTTCACCCCAATTGCCCAGGACAATTGTTTTCTGCACCTCCCATTTGCACACATACATTAGTGCCATGGTTGGGAGGCAACCAAGTGGTAAGGGATGCAAAGGTGGCCGACCTCCAAGAGGTGTCCGCGGTTGGGGACATGGCCAGGATGAGCAGGGTGGCCAGGGTTGCCAAGGTGGCAGTGGTGGGTAACGTGGGCAGAGTGGCCCAAGACGGCAGTGTGTCCAGGACCATTCAGGGACACCTATGCCCCCCCAGTGGGTCAGGGAGAAGCAGCTGACACCATCCCAGCTCCGGCCCTACCAGCCCAGCCCGGATTGGTCAGCAAACAGGCACGGGATGACTCACAGTCTGACTTCCATGTCACAAAGTCCAAGCCTTGTGTGGTGGTGAACGTTGCTGACACCAGGCCCTGTGGATCTGGGGCAGCAATGTCATCTGATGCCCCGAGTAGCCAGGGTGAGGAGGCTGCAGGGACAGTGTTGATCCCGGCTCCTCACACCAAGGCAGTTGTGCCGCTTGGTCCTGGCAACAGCACCCAGCAGCCAATGCCTGCAGTGAGATCTTTGGTCATTGGGCCATTGCCTGCTTCCAGTGGCCAGTCCACCTGCGCTTCAGCCCCTACAGACCGGAGCGGAATGAGCCACTCAGGGTCCACACCACCTCTCAAGAGAAAGAAACGTGCTCTTGCGGAACAGGCTGGGACGCCAGACACGGCTCGCCCCTCTGGCACGTCAAGGAAGCAGAGTTTCAATAATGTGGAACTAGACACACTTGTGGGCTACGTGTCGGAACATGGCCGTGACATGCTGGTGACGGCAGAGTGCAAGACTGCAGCTGCTCAGTGTAGGGTCCACTGGGTCTGCATAGCAGATCACATTAGTTCCTTGGGATTTGTGAAGCACACAGCTGGTGATTGCTCAAAGCGTTGGAATGACCCAAAAAAAAGCTGGCTTCTAAATAAGCCACTACTCTGGTGACTGGCAGTGGGTCACCACCAGAGGAGGATGAACCCACAGAACATGAGGCAATCGCTGGAGGGTTCATCGCAGAGGATCAGATCCAAGGCGTGGGAGACCTACCAGATCTTGAGACAATGTCCGGTGAGTGCACATGCGTGTGTGTCCAGGCCATGTGTATGTTGCTTGGGTGATGTGTTGTGATTCAGTAAAAGGAGATATGGAGGGTCAGGGGGGTACAACCTAGTTGATCCGTCAGTTCCGTGATATCCAAGTATTGTCTATAAATGTTCCTACGTTTGGATGTGTATGTATTGTTTCAGTTGCAAATGGGTAAACCAGTCTCAAGGCCACCCTAAACTGTAAAATGGCACCAAAACAAACATAACCTGTTATACGCTAACAGGAGACCCAACAATGCACTCCTGTAGGGATGTAACCAATCCCAGGTAAATTATCCCACTAGGGTGTAGGGGTGTACCCTAAGTCAAGTGTTGAGTTTAGATAATATTTTTGTGACCATTAGTCATTGCTCTAAATTTCAAATGAAAATATGAATAAGTAGTGTAAAACTGCATTACTAAATGGGTGTCAAAAGTGTCTCACAACAAAGATAGACGCCACAATAGTATACATGTGCAATAATTTTTAGTATGTGTAAACATAAAAGAGGAAGGTCAATTCCATTTAACCATTGACAAAACAATTTTGATAACAGGTGAGGAACTTGCATCCAATTTCACTGTTTCTATTGGCTTTTACACATAGCAATCTTATAATCAACTCAAAACAAAATAATGAGATACACAGTTGTGTTTAAATTTCACGCAATTGCATCAGCACAAAAGTCTTATTTTCAATTCCAATCTAATAGGCTCCTTATGGTGTGATATGGTTGCCGACGTGTTTGGGATACTATATCCGTCTTCAGGGCTAGATGCCTATTGTTCGTTGCAGAATTGTATTCTAGTCCTGTGTCATCCTGAGACCTAAACACAATATACATTGTAAGAGTGTCTTAGCGTCAATTAGTAGTATTATACGCTTTATCTTTGCATTCTAAATATGTGCTATTTGAATATTACTGACCTCAGAATGTCTGTGGCCCATGCCGGTATATGTGATTCATCAGCGTGCTGTCAGGCTCCTGAATCTCAATAGGGTCACTGACTGCTGCGTGGGCGATAGAGTGATCTAAAACAAAATAGGGCTGTTACTTGGATGGTGAGCGCCTGATATGGCATACAGCTAAACAATGCTTTGCTGAGGGTATTAGTACACTGGCTGACTTCTGGATCTCAATAGAGTCACTGCCAGCAGCGCTGGGCTGCTGCGTGGGTGATAGAGCGATCAAAAACAAAATAGGGCTGTTACTTGGATGGTGCGTGTCTGATATGGCATATAGCTAAATAATGCTTTGATGAGGCTATTAGTACACCCCAGTGTGTTTCGAAAGATAAAATAGGTCTATCTACATTCTCCACCTAGGTGCACCCTGCCCAGGAATCCCCCCCCGTCCCCACACAGATCTATATCCGCATGTAAGCGACAGTGCCCCCAAACATGACACCCAGGCAGCCAAATGAATATCCCCAATGTGGGCTTACCTTGTGGGTGTCTACAACACTCGTACTTGATCACAGGACGCTGGTGTCCGCTCGCGGGCTAGTTTGTATAAAATGGTTGCCATGGACAACCTGCGCGTGTTGGTCCAGGGCATCCATCTTGGAGTGGGAACGTTGCTATGGAAATGTCCCACACGTAAGCTCTGGTTCCAGCCCTAACATTACGGTGTGTGAAGCGAGATGGTGAGTGTCCCACTATACTCATGCCTGTACGTCAGAGGCATGTGTGTTAGGTAATGTTGTCAGGCAGAGGGCACATACCCGAGCGCAATCGGTCGGATGCCCCTTCTCTATACAACATGCGGGTGAGGAATCCTATGCAGTTTCGTTCAGCCCAGGGAAAAGGCGCGCACCCGAATCAAGTCGGTCGGGTGCCCCTTCCCTGTGCAATTTTGAGCTAAAGGTTTGTTAGGATGTCACCACCTCATAGGGCAAGATGTGTGTGGACATTGTCAATCCTCCATACTGAGGAAACACTGTGTTAACCCCTTGGTTCGCAGACCCATAAGTCAGGCAAATAAATCAGTTGGAAGAGGATGATGATTGTAAGGAACAGAGAATATACATATGTGCAAAAACAATCAAAAACATTTGATAGTGAAACCTTCACACGTCCTGCCCAATTAGAGAAATTACTCTCATTTGCATTCGGTACAGTGTCTCAAGCGTGTTAACATGAGACTATGTCAGAAACTCCGACATTAGTTCATGTTGATATTCGAAGAGCTGCTACACAAGATCAAGAAAAAGAAAAAAGTGCTCAACATTTTGTGGAAACGAATGTACCCTAACTACTGCGTACATGCATATAGGTATGACAGGGACATATATGCTTGAGTTGAGTCACATAACAGTTCTGTAGCCAATCAGGCCAATCCGCAGTTCAATGTTGAAACCTCATTATATGACTAAAACATTGTACATACTATTATGGTACATAGTACATGGAAGCTACCATCCCTACATTGGACCGTACCTTATTCTCCCTTGTGCATGAAAGATCGACCATATTTATTACTAAAGTGTGCATGGATAAATGATACAAAGTCCATGGAACACCTTTAAAATGCCTCCATCAGAGTCCAAGGAGTGTCCCACTCGCCTTTGTCAAAGGTGGAAGGAAAGTCAGACAAAGCACATAAAATCGGATTCACAATTCATTCCTCTGGGATGAATACAATCCAGGAGGTCTATCCAGAGTACCTCCCGTTGCAATAGTTTTAGTTTCCTGTTCAGGTCCCCCCCTGCTCCCTAGTGTGACTTTTTCATTAATTACGCATTTCAATTGTGCGATTGTGTGGCGGGCTTCAAGAAAGTGCATGGCCACCGGTGATTTGGAATTTCTTTTCCTTATATTGTATTTATGCTCCATCCACCGGATTTTCACTTTTCTTGTGGTCATGCCATCATAATAGAACCACAGGGCATTTCAGTATGTAGATAACATTTTTGGAGTCGCATGTGGACGAGTGTCTTAAATTGATAGGTTTGCCGGAATCTGGATGTGTAATGGAATTGCCGGTGATCATATTACCAAAGTGTTGGCAGTTGAGTCAAGGTTGCATGCCTTAATTGACACTAAGACACTCTTACAATTTATTTTGTCTTTAGGTCTCCATCGACACACAAATGACTGTTATGCTCACCTGGTATCCACGGGGACGCCACCCAGCTGCTTGGACTCTGGTGCCCTTCTCAGCCATTCCCTGGTATGACCAGCAGGGAAGTTCTGCCTGGAAAACAGGTGGGTAATGTTCAAGACTGGGCAACTGGGATAAGAGCTTCCCAACAGCCGGTATGCCCGCAGCCCCTCCCCGGACCTTTCTTCACCTTGTTATGGTTTTTGGTGTGCTCTCCATCCTGCCTTCTTGACAGGGGCGCGTTGTCCTCTGTGGGCGAGTGCGATCCAGTTACTTCACTGATGCAGCCCTTTAAAGTCTTTCAGGTAGGTCTTATTACTGTTATACTGTATGCCTTTCTTGGATTCAATAATGTCTTTTTTCTCTCCTTAGCTGTGCGGATGCTCGCTGAGGAACGTTGGCTGAATTTGAACTCACCGGCAGGTGATGGTGTGTGGAGAGCGCCTTGATGCGGTAAGTAGGCGCTATGTGCAGTGCTATGATGCCTTGCCTTTGATAACCTGTTGTCTTTTGTTCCCGTAGGTTGCGGTGCTCACCTGGAGCAAGAAGTCCTAAGGCGGTGCCGGACGATGGGTGACTTGCGAGGTAAGCTGCCGGCACAATTGTAAATGTTTAATGTCTTGTTTCTCTCCTTTTGCAGATCCGACGATCCGGGAGGCTCGCTGTTCCTTGGATGCTGTTTGAAGGAGCAGGTGGCAGCTAGCGATGGAATCACAGGTACGCTGCTGCTAATAACGGTGTCCCTTTTGTCTTTCATGTGCGGTCCTTCCGAGGTTCTCAGATGCTGCTGAACATGATGAGCGTCACGTTGCAGGAATGTAAAGTAACGCGAAGCATGTGCTGGAGTCCGGACGTGGCTTATATAGCCTGCAGGCATCCCAGGTGTCTCTGGGCCTGCCACACCCAAAATGCTAGACCGCATGGTTCAGTTCAAGAACTGAGCCATGTGGAAGCATCCATGTTGTTGCGCAATGCCCTTATGAGCCCAAAGTACTGCCTTGGCACATGAGCCTGGCACCAAAGGCACCAGGACTGACTCCAAGAGTGTCTGGGGGCAAATGTCAAGGCCCTTGAAGGCCAGATGGGGCTAGAAGCGGTCCACCTGGTCTGGCAATCCTGGCCTAGGGCAGGGGTCATGACAATGACACAGGAATGGAATACAATTCTGCAACGAACAATAGGCATCTAGCCCTGAAGAAGGAATTGGTATCCGAAACGCATCGGCAACCATATCACACCATAAGGAGCCTATTAGATTGGAATTGAAAATAAGACTTTTGTGATGAGGCAATTGTGTGAAATTTAAACGCAACTGTGTATCTCATTATTTTATTTGAGTTCATTATAAGATTGCTATGTGTAAAAGCCAATAGGAACAGTGACATTGGATGCAAGTTCCTCACCTGTTATCAAAAATTGTTTTGTCAATGGTTAATTGGAATATTATTGCACATGTATACTATTGTGGCGTCTATCTTTGTTGTGAGATACTTTTGACATCAATTTAGTTACGCAGTAAATCGGTTTTACACTATTTATTGATATTTTCATTTGAAATTTAGAGCAATGACTAATGGTCACAAAAATATTATCTAAACTCAACACTTGGCTTAGGGTACACACCTACACCCTAGTGGGATAATTTATCTGTGATTGGTTACATCCCTACAGGGGTGCATTTTGCGGCCTCCTGTTAGCATCTAACAGGTTATGTTTGTGTTGTGATCCAGTGCCAGCTCAGGCTCTGTAGTCATAACTGTCGTATGTGACCCATGTAGTGCCTACAAGCCAACCCCTGCCCTTGGGTTAGGCGTTCACTGTATCCCTACTGACCAATGCAAACACTTTGCACATGATGACTGAACTTGCCCTTAAACTGCCATCATGCCACAACATTGTAATTACAGTTTTTTCTCTTTATTCTGCCTGATTGGTCAAATCATTTGCATGATAAATGAAATGCAGATTTGTGTGCCTTTGTGCCCGAAAATCACCATACTTCAGACAGGGATTTTTGACCAGAAATGCACACAAATGTGCGCTTTTCACACAAATTATTTCATCAATCAGGCAGATTGACTGGTGCACACCTACACATGTACTGCACCCGCTCACTTTTGAGCCCTGTTTGAACCTCCTTCAACATGACAATTGACTTGTGTCATGTCCAAGTAACCTACCATTGATGTATCCATGTGCCTCCCATCACTGCATTTCAACACACTGGCGTTGTTGCAGCGTGTGACACATGTGTGTTTTGTCCCACTCTTTTGCATGTTCTGTTTTGTTTGATGATATGCGTTTTACATGGATGGGGACAGTAGTGCTTAACTCCCATCTGGGTGTCCTTGTCAGTTCTGCCATGGCTATGCTAAGTGCCATCTGTGTGCTGGCATTTGTCATGTTTGTGGATGGTCCCTGCCAGTCACAGGCTTATGTGTGATGCAGGTGCTATGCAACAAAACACCAGTGGAGGATGTAGGGTGGGGCCGCAGGAAATTCCATTGGTCCTACAAACCATCCTGTCCACGGGTGTCTCTGGGTACACCTCAGAGGATCTCTATGGCTCATGTGCTGAATCAGACACAAATTGTCCCATTGCAGGTGAGTGTTTCTGGCAGGGATGCTGTTCTGTCCAACACACCTGCACTGGGGGTAGACCCCTCAGTGGCCCATTTAGTGTTGGAATGTCTGCCTGTGTTGGTTACGGATGCAGGGTCACACTCTGCAATATGTGCTCCTGTTCCTCAAAGGAGGAATGCAGTCCTGCAGCCTCAGGCAGTGCCAGCACAGCAAGGTGCACATCACCTTGGGACCGACAGGTGTTGTGTCCAGCAACGTGGTGGCCGTGCGCCACCAGGTAATACCATGTGGGAGAACTCCATGTATGGAATTTTACAACAACAGGGAGCATCATGCAAGATGATGGCTCAGGCCGTGGATAGGGTGGCCACTTCCCTCCCCCCCCGAAATGCAGGTGGAGCTCCAGCAGCAGGCAATGCAGTCCACGTGCCACTCAGACAGGCAGGACATGTTGGCCACCAACAGGGACCAACGGGCTGACCTGGGGGCTCTGTGCACAGCCATATCTGCAGAGGAACAGCCCACAGGGATGCGTTGAGGGAAGATAACACCTCCCTCAGAGCTACTCTGTGTGCACTTGAGGTGTCTCGGAGTAGACGGTCAGAACAGCAGCTGGAGCAGCTAACGTGCACAATCTCAGCTGAGCTCTAGGCAACTGTGAGGAGATCCATGCATCACATGAGGCCTTGCAGGCAGAACTCTGTGCCACCTGTGAGGTGCTGCATGGGAACCTCCGGACCATCATCCTGCAGAACCAAACCTTTCAAACCTGCATGCTTGCTGCCATGGAGGAGCATGCCAGGGCTTTGCATGGTCTGCTTCCCGTACCATGCATACCTTTTCATGTAGCACCAGAGGGTGATGACAGTGACAGCAGTTCTCCCACTATCGGGTAGCCGTGCAGGCCATGAGCCCATGGAGGGATTTTTTTTCTCAATATCCACGCATGTGGGTGCTGGTGTGCACCCTGCACCTCCTCCCTCCTGGGTGGTCCCCACCCTTAGTCAACCCATGGCCATTTCTGATTTCTTTTTTTATTTTTTTATTTTTTTTTTATTTAAAAAAAAAGTTTCCTCTTTTTTTTGTCTATTGTGCATTCATGTTACAGTGTGTTGCTTTGTGTGGCGCCTGTTGGCATCCACCGTGTGGTCCAGCTGGGCCCATACAGGCTTGTCTTGTGTTTGTTTTTGAGGCTTGGGGTCCAGACACATATGCCACTCCTGCTTCCCCTTTCCATGGGCTCGCAAGGGTGGCACCGTGTGACAGTAACTTACACAGAGGCATTGGGCTTCCATCAGTTGTGTGGCCAGTCTTTAGTCCAAACTGTCTATACACCCCTAGTGGGGATTAGTGATGATTTCTCCACTGCATGGTTGATTAGTATATTGTATTCTATATTGCTCATTATGCATATTTACATGTAGCTCCTTCATGTCTTACCGTGCTTGTTTCCACTGCAGATGCAGTTCATGTTGTATGCAGTACCCTGCCACATTTACCTACCAGCAACACACTGAAGATGGGAGGGGTTGATGTGGTGGCTTTATCAGGTTGTCACACCCAAATTATTGTGATTGGTCACTGTCAGACGTTGCCACTGCTGGGTCCTGTATTCATGTTTTGTCATGTTGGTAAGTATATGTTCATGTGTGCAGTTTGTTTTTCATATGTGAGAGGGAATTGTCTGTGGGCTGTTTCCATTTGTGACGGTGTACTTTGTGACAGTTGTGTCATGTGTTGTGCATCATTTGGTTGGTTTCGCATTGCATGCCATGCCATGACGTCTCAGGCGGGTGACATGGGGTTTGGGAGGGGTTGGGTGACATACCAGTATTTGGGTGTGCTGTTTTGCAAGGGGCTAGTCCGTTATGCAGCATGATTGTGTGCCTTTTACTGACACAGCATTGGCTCTGTTTAAGTAGCTAGGGATGCACATAATGTACCACTTCCAGGGAAACAATCTCAGGGTGGTATGGTTGTGACAGTGAACTGTCCCTTTGTCATCATCGATTGTCACCTGGTATGTGCCAGGCCTGTGTGCACTCCGCAGGGGTGGGATTTTAGGTGAAAAATGTTGCCACAAACTGGGTACGGGCTGCCTCGCCACATACCCTTTCCCTTACCATACGCAGCAGCCATGCATGTGGTTGGGGATGTGGGGGCACCACCATGCCCACCGGCATTCCCTGCCGGGTTGCAACATTGTGCACAACACATTCTGCCACAATTATCCTGCACACTACTTGGGGCGCATATAGCAGCTGGCCACCAGAGCGGTCAAGGGAGCGGAAACGTGACTCCAGCACTCCAAATGTGCACTCCACTATGCCCCGGGTTGCAATATGGGCTGCGTTGTATCTTACCTCGGGTGGTGTGGTGGGATTCAATATTGGTGTCATCATGTAGGTGCTCAGAGGGTAGGCACTGTCCGCTGGGGAGGTGATAATGGTTGTCATTAGTTGGGTTTTGCCATTTCTCTGTGTGACATGCATGCATGTGCACAGGCATTTGTACTCACCAATGAGCCATGTGTCGACATGGCTCCCAGCTTCCATGTCTCGGTTTAGGGTTGACATCCTGTGAATGAAGCTGTCGTGGGTCGACCCTGGATAGTTGGCATATACAGAGGTGATGATTCCCTTGGCATCACATACAACCTGCACGTTGATGGAATGCCAGTGCTTGCGGTTGTGATAGATGTGCTCAGTGGCCCTAGGAGGACGTAGAGCCACATGGGTGCATTCAATGGCACCTAGCACTTTGGGGAAGTGTGCCACCCCGTAAAAGTCCTGGACCACGGCCTGCCTTTCTGCGGATGTTCAGGGCATGTATATGTGCCTGTGGACTGAGGTGCGTGCATTCATGATCACCATCACCTGGTGTAAGCAGCATGATTGTGTGGGCTGTGAGACACCCCCAACTATGGCACTTGTCCACTGAAATGACCCAGCGGCCAAGGAATGCAGTACATTGAGCACCTTTTCCAAGGGGCTCAGTGCTTGGGAGCACAGGGTGGGTGATGTGAGGTCATCCTCACACTCAGTGCCCAGGTCTGGGATGATATGGGGTGGAAACCTGAACCTGCCATAGGCCAGAACATCAGGCACAACAAAAAGGCTGGTCCTGGGTAAAAAAATGCGGGGCCTGGCAATCCTCCTCCTCCAGTGTCCACTAGTGCAAATTTACTCTACAGACAAACTGGATGTACACGGTATGACAGTACCTATGTGTCAACAAGCCACAGCATGACTAAATATCTTACAGAAATCTATCTCTAACACAGCTGGTTTGGAGAACATTTTAACATTGCATTTAAACTGTAGAGTAATGCCTAGCATTTCGGTGCTGGACTGCCCCTGTGCAGGACAAAGACTGATATGAGGGGAAATTTCTTGTCTGTGAAAAGAACAGTGAGTTAAAGACTTGGTTGAGACTCTCCCAGGGGCCATCCACCCAAGAACAAGTCAATGGGCTGTGTTCGTGCTGGTAGAGAGTTTCCCAGACCCCCCCTTGTAATGCTAAAGCGTAACCTTGATGTCGAATAAGGTTTGGTTAATTGAGCACTTGGTACAGTTTTTGGCTTCCAGACATACCCACGTGACAGCAACATTCAGTCTGTCAATATTCAGTTTCACAAACTTTCAGAAATTAAAAGGATAGGATGCTCAACACATTCTTTCTTTTCAAAGACATGTATGTACGCGGAGAACAGTTTTCTCTGTCTCAAGTATACACGGTCACTATTCATAAATAGCAAGGTCTAACCCTAGATCAAGCATTGATTGACATTGGCAGCAGTCTTTAAAGAAGGCATGAGTTATGTAGCACTGTCACGTCTATGTACACTTGAAGGACTATTTCTAGTCAACTTTGATGCAAGTAAAGTCAAAGCTGACATTCCCTGCATCATAGAGTACTACAGACTATGTGCACTCTACACACTCCATCTCAAAATGTACCCTGTACCTCAAAAAGGCAAGCTTTGTAAAAGAAACTAGAGCAAACGCAACTTATACATGATCTCCCAACAGTTCCACCAAAGAAATTGAAAACAGCTGGTACTCCATCAATTACCACAACCCCGGAATGATGTACTGAAAAGGCAAATGCATACAGAACTGCACAGACAAACAGAACTACCTCTTCAAACAAGCCACATGGACTTTCATCAAATGAGTCAGACAGAGAATTGTCTGATCCATTCAAATTTTCCAATACAACTGGTGTAAATTGCTATGAAAATAAGGCAATGTTCTATTCCAATAGCCATCAATTGTTGAAAATATTTACTTAAACGGCACTGACCAGTTGTGTTTCCAAATGCTACTCCTTCACAGAAATGCAACAAACAATCCTGAGAACAATTGCAGTGTCTCAGGAATAAGGGAGGAATTGGACAACTGTGTGGGGATGGTGAGATTCACTATAGGTCTAGAGAGCATAGCTCAGCGGAATCATGCTCGCCTTGGAAGCAAGATGACACAAAGCCACACAGGTTTGATCCCCGGAGCCGTGCTTAGAAACCTCTGGGTATCAAGCACCTTATAAATAACCTATCATATCATATCATATCATATCATATTGTAAACACACAAGAAGATCCACTTGAATTTGTAATGTACTTACTGCAAGTACTGGACAGCAAAAACATACCTATAAATGAAATCTTCCAGATTTCATACATGTAGAAACATATGTACACTCTCTGCAGCCGTGTGGTGCAGGAACAAATCCCTAAGGAGCGCATTGTGTATGTAACTATACCTAACTGTGAATCCATTCCATTTCAGCAGCTTGCACAAAATGCAAACCACAGCATATTATTTACTACTTGCAATTCCGACAATCGTTCCACCTTACAGATACAATCACATAGCCATTACGTAATAGTAATGCATTTATGATACAATGCAGATGGTACCAAAAACAACTGCAAGCTTACTAGCTTCACACACGGACAAGTATCACTTGCCAAGAAAACCTTCACAACAGTAGGCATAATCTACCACACAGGCGCCACAACCAGTGCAGGTCACTCTATTGCGTACATTAAAAAGAAATATGGATGGTTTGAATGCAATGATACTTCCATTACTCTGAAGCAGAGATTACCAGCAAATCTTGCAAATGCCTACTCAATATTCTTGAAACCAAAATGTACTCACTGATATACTGCCCAATACCCACCATCACATATAAGAAACTGTAAACAGTTAGAATACGCCAATTGGTATCTAAATACTGCACCATAATACTGCAATATTACTTCCAATTAATCCAGCAGCAAAAATGAAAGTTCTTCTGAGGAAACCCTTCAACACTTATTAAGTATAAACAACCAGCTATAAACATACCCTCAACAACTTTCAAACTACCAACAGTTAGAATACGCCAACAATCCTGCAACATTATTCTACAATACCACAGTATTTAGAAAACATCAACAGCAAGCAAATACATAAACAAATACTACTAAAAAGAAAAACAATTAAACAGTTCGAATATGCCAACTGGTATCTAACTGCAACCATAGTACCACCACTTCCAAAAGGAAAATCATATACTGTTTCAATTCCTCCTACTGCAACAGTGCTAGAACCACAATACCATATACATATGAACCGCACACATTACTGTAAGCAGAGCACACGTAACTGAAACAGAGTGTTCCACATAACAACAAATGAACGTAGAAGAAATGAACAATAACCGGTCACATTGCACAGTACGCTTGTTTAAAGCATAGTACTTCTCAAGTACTAATTATGAGGGACCACAAAGTGCACAAATGTCTGCAATGCAGTGCAATATGACATTACGAAGTACTTACTTTAACATGTTATGTTTTCTTTTATCACAGACAATGAAACAACGATTTCTCCTGCTTTTACGCATATGACATTAGGCAAATCTGCTATTGGCGCTTGAACATTATTCTGCAGTGCATGCAAAAAAGATGCAAAGTGCCTCAACAATACATACAGTGAATATGGTATCAGGTAATATTTTCGCCACCAAAAATATCGCCGTACATATGGTTGTCGGGAACGGCCATAGGCGATATATTTGGTGTCAAAAATATTAGGTGCGGGGGTTGCGGGGGTGTCCCCCGCACATAAAAAAATGATGCAGGGGTTGCTGGTTGTCCCCCGCAGGGTCCATGTGTTATTTTTGTCGCAAAAATATGGCAACATTTTTGTATGGCGATATTTTGGCGGTGAAAATATCACATGGAACCGTGAATATACAATTATTTGTGCCATACTTCTTTCCAATCTGCAAATTGAATCCTTTACACATATTTATGCAATCCATATGCCACTGTCAAAAAGTTGAGTGCATGTCTGTATTATGCTGCATTGGTTGTGGCCAGGAACTAGACTCTTGGGTGCATGGCCTGTGGCCTACGGCCTCCAGCCATGCTCCCAAAAGTCTAGGCCTGGCCGCAACCACTGCAGCATAATACAGCCATGCATGCAAACATTTGCCCACTTGCCAAAACCCACACACAACACAACCGCCTCAGGCCCTATCCACTTCAGTTGACATACTTCCAGCTAATGGACAGCTTCTTGTATGCATGGCCTCTGCACCCAAGGCTCTACTAACTGCCCACAGCCAATTCAGCAAAATACGGTAAAGTAGACAAACATCTGCCCAGTGGCCAGAACCCAAACACATAAGGCATCCACCTGAGACCCCGTCCACTTCTGTACACTTAATTACAGTACGTGCAAGCAGTTTGCACACTCTTGACTCCAATAAGCCAGCCGCCAGAGCCCCTGTGCACTTTTTTACAGATACCATTACAGTACTTCAACCAGTGGGCACATGCTTAACTCTTGAGTGCATTAGCTCCGGCCATGCACCCAAGACTCTAGTAGCTAGTCACAATCACCACACCATAATACAACCATGCACCCAACAACCGATACACTGACCACAACCCACATACATAAGCCAGCCACCTGAAGTCCTGTCCACTTCTACACACATAGTATTCCAGCACAGGCAACTGCTCAGCACAGTCTTGAGTCCAATACGCCAGCCGACCGAGGCCCTGTCCACTTTTCTACAGATACCATTACAGTACTTCAACCAGTGGCCACACTCGTGGACTCTTGGCGATGCACTCAAGACTATAGTAGCTGACCACAATGACCTCCCACTGCATACAGTATCATACACCCAAAAATCTCGAGACAGTCCAACAAACCACCTGGCACACACCCTGTCCACTATTGTACACATACTATTACACTACTTACAGCCAGTGGACACACTCATGGGTGCATTGCCTGCTATACAATCCATATAACACTGTCAAAATGTTGAGTACATGGCTGTATTATACTGTGGTGGTTGTGGGCATGGCCTAGACTCTTGGGTGCATGGTCTGCCTTGGCCACAACCACTGCAGCATAATACAGCCATGCATGCAAACATTTGCCCACTTACCAAAACCCACACACGTAACACAACCGTCTGAGGCCCTATCCACTTCAGTTGACATACTATTACAGTACTTCCAACCAATGAACAGACTCTTGGATGCATACCCTCTGCACCCAAGACTCTACTAACTGCTCTCAACCAATTTAGCATAATACAGTAAAGTACCAAAAAATCTGTCCAGTGGTCACAACCGAAACACATAAGGCATCCACCTGAGACCCTGTCTACTTCTGTACACATAGTATTACAGTAAATGCAACAAGTCTGCACACTCTTCACTCCAATAAGCCAGCCACCAGAGGCCCTGTCCACTTTCCTACACATAACATTACAGTATTTTAACCAGTGGGCACACTATTAACTCTTGAGTGCATCAAAGAAGCCTGCCTGCAGTTACCACATAAGCTACTCACCTGAGGACCTACCCACAAAGGGCTGGAGAGTACTTGCAACCATTCACATTCCACTCCCCTACCCTAAACTGGCTGAAGCCCTGTACACTTCTCTACAAGAAATTGTGTCCTGTATTTGTATCCTGTATTTGTGACAGTTCCTTAGAAAGTTCTTCTCAAGACGCCATCAAATATAACGAGATACCCAGACACATCTGGCTTTTTGCTAACAGCATCTTACAACGTCCTGAAGACAGTTTGGAGCATCACATTCCCTTGTCACTATGCAAACCTGATGCAAGAATCAATTCCCAAACCAGAAACACAATTTTTTTGTGTCAACAGTAGATATGTAATGCTAATGTATTGTCAGTACATTAATTATCACCTTCTATGCTACTAACCACACCATATACAGAATTGTATGCCATTTTATGTGCAACGTATGACTACTTATTTTTAAGTCTACCATTTTTTAAGATGTACTCATACTGTGAATAAATCTTGATTTATCAGTATCTATTGTTCTTTGTGATCATATGACTAGTTTATAATATTTTACCTAGCTTTCTGTAGGGTTTTCTGCACCTTCTGTGCATCAAAAAGAGGGGTAGCCATTGACTCTATGTTGTTCTCTTCTGAACAATCCATGCTGCCATCTCTATCCTTCTTCTGCATACCATCCCAACTAATACATGACAGGAAGCCCACTATGTCATTCTGCCACTCCTTTAAGAATTTCCCCATGGAAGCACTGGAAAACAACTTTTCAGCACTAAGCAGACCATACAACCCCAACATAAACACCTTATTTTCAACCTTCAAACAAACCGTGAAAGGTAGACCCCCCACCTTGAAATAACGTTGCAGCAGGTTTAAACCATCTGACCACTTGTTAATTCAAGAATTAACTTGGAATAAATGCAACATCTAAACACAAGAAAGATGCTGCACTAAACACATGAGCACATGTAACTACTTACATTGAAAGCATTATGTAGTACATGCTGAGCGCTCATAACTGAAGCTAAAGCTGGCAATTACACTATGAATATCATGGTAGTTGTTAACAGGAGGATAGCTCTCAAACACTACTCCAAACCATTTCCTGACCTGGCAATCCCAAATCCACAGGAACATGTAACCCATTTGCTAACTCCTTCATTTCCAATATAGATAAAACACACAGCATATGAGTGCATCAAAATCACCCCCCCCCCCCCCCAACCATGGAACACCTCCATGGCCCTCATCCCCAAGTAACCCATTGCATAACTAAAACCTCAAGGATGGCATTCTTCCCTCCACCATCAAGAAACAGCAACAATTGACCTTTTCTCAAAATTCCCACTCTAGATTCAGACAACCTTCCAGCCATTCACTCGCCATCTGTTAATTGTGAAAGCAGCATGAAAATAACTCAATGATCAGATTAACCAAAATGGGCCACATAATGATTACCAATCTAGTTTCAGACCCAGATGCATCACGGAAACTGTCACCAACTAGGTCAAAGATAATTCTTAGCAAGAGTGCTTAAGGGGAAAGTTAACTCTGGGAAACATCCTAGTGGTTGGTATGATCGTGAGGGGAGAACTGCCAAATCTGCGCTGAACTCAGCTTTGAGGGCTGAGGGTGGAAGAAACTTGGGAAGAATCTATCTTCTAAGAGATGAATACAAAAATGTATTAAAGGAAAAGAAAGACGCTTATAACAAGTCCCTCTGAGCTTTACTTGACACAGCAGTTGCGTCCAATAATTCTAAGGAGTTTTGGTGTTTTGTAAGGTTCCAATATAGAAGAGAGCCACAGGATAGGTAACAACCCACCACATGGCATAGACACTTTCAATCTCTCTCTTGTCATGATGATACTTTGTCCTTGGTCCAGGAAAATGGCGTTCCCATAGCTATGGAGGAAGTAAAGTCACCTGATGCTGGTTCATGCTGTCCATCCAATTTTCCCCCCTTGAAGTGGAGCAGACAACTGCTGCACAGCTTAATGGCAGAGCGCCTGGACCAGATCTAATACCAGCCAAACTTTTTAAGAGCAATACCAATATATGGGACCCCCTCCTTATGAAATGTTTTAATGAAGTAATTAATACATCTGACCCCCCCATAACTGGAGGGGGGCAACCATTATTCTAATCTACAAGAAAGGACCGAGAGATCTACCTTTTAATTATAGACCCATTTCCCTAATCGATTCACTAGCAAAAATCTACTCTAGATTATTGAATCATCATCTTGAACAATGGGCTGTTGATTGCAACATTCTCTTGCATGACTGGGTCTCAACACTAGATCAAGTTTTTAGGTTGGAACTCATCCTACAAAACCATTTTCATGATATCTGCTGACTTACAGACAGCGTTTGACAGGGTACCAAGAGACCTCCTGTGGAGAACGCTATAGGATCTACCTAAACAGAAGGCCATCTGACGGTGGCTAAATGACATGCTCCAGTCGGCCTCAATGTGCAAAACCACTATCATTATTGACAGCAATCTCTCCTTCTAGCAACATTCCAACAAGAAATCCCAAACTGCCAAGTATCAACTAGCCTTCTTCTCAGAAGCATTATCCAGGCCCTGGTAAACTCAAGCCTCAAAGGATAAATACCAATTCAAGGCTTGAAACTAATCTTCCTCACAAAGAGGAAACCACAAAAAAAGTATTTTCTTGCCATGACCCAATCTACTGAAACAACATCCTGGTCGCAATCAGGGCTGCTTTAACACTCCTTCAGCTCTGGAAAAACTAGAAAAACATGCGCCTCAAAGAATAATTATGCCTCAGTTAGGACCTGCTAATCCTACGCATTTATTACCCTGCAGTTTTGAATATTCAATCTAATCACATCTGTTAACCCCAAATTACCTGGACATCATGTTGTTGCTTCCTAGCTAGGGTTGCAGCATGTAAATATATATCACCAAAAATTCATTTCTTGTTTGAAACTTTAATTCTATCCCAAAAAATAAGTAGTGATCTGCAGAGTCTATTTAACAGCTTTATGCAAACCTTTAAATGTAATGGATTATTGTGTTTGGAAGGAGGCAGGCTTTATCTCACCTTCTTCAATACCAAGGACAATAGAAAACTTATAGGGGATGGATATTCTACCAAGAAATATATGTCTAAAAACAGTGTAAAAAGATAAAACTACAAATATTTCAGTATTTTCTCCAAACAAATTAAGAACAGGTTGGGCTTGTCATATTATTTATCTATTAATTAATTTATTTAGCATTTGTAGAGTGCATCAACCCCTCAGGCATCTGTGCGCTAGATACACTGAAAAGACATGGTGAAAGGGAGATGGTTAACATTTACATTACGCATGTGGCTGGTAGCTGGTTACAGAAAGGCACAATCCTGACCTGTAGTGCTGTCACTTATGTAAGTGAGCAAATGTCTTGCCAGAAGGAGTAAAGTGGCTTCAAGATATTTTTAAGAGTCTTTTGTGAATAGCCAGATTTTGTGGTTTTTGCAGAAGGACCAAAAGGATAATTCTAATCTTAGTGCGGGCAGGAGTGCATTCCAGTGTTTAGCTGCCACCACTAGGAAACTGCGGCCCCCTGCCTTTGTCTGCTTGATTCTGGGGATAGTGAGGAGGTGTGCGTAGCCCAGGTAGATCCTTTGGATTGATGTTTGGAGAATTTGATGGATAGGTATAAAGGGGCGGTGAAAGGGTTTTAAATCTAATAAGATTGCGTACCAGCAACCAATGGACATCCTGTCTGACCAATGAGATGTGCTCTTTTTTGGGAATATTCAAGGCTGCTCTTAGAGCATTGTTTTGTATTACTTGGAGTTTTTGGATGTTGCAAGTGGTTGAACCAGCAAAGAGGGCTTTGCAATAGTCGATCCTAGAAATAATCATTGTTGTGGCCAATGTAATACAGCTCTCAGGGGTCATGAAGGGTCTTCAGGCATTGATGAGCTTAGTGGTGTATGCCACCATGGACACAATAGCATTCACTTGTCTTTTTAGTGAAAGCGAGGCGTCCTGGTAGACCACCAGCATTTTCACTTCTTTAGATATAGGAATGGGATTCCTGTCTATGACAAATGATTTGTAGTTATCATTTAGTTTATTAAGACATGTTTGATTTCCTACAAGGAGTAACTCCGTTTTATCGTCATTTAGGCATAGTCCATGGAGAGCCATCCAGACTTGGATGATTTGGTACATTTTGCTCAGAACAGTGGTATCAGTGTTGTAATTAGCCGGTCAAGTGGCACAGCAAGTAGAGCTCTCGCTTTGACATCGCTTTGACATCCATGCAGAGCTTGCTAACGCAGGTTCGAATCCCGGCAGGGCCAAACTCAGCCTTTCATCCTTCCGAGGTCGATAAATGAGCACCACACACTGTGGGTAATAAGCAGGCCTCAGATACGTGAGGGTTCGTAGCGCTAGATAAAAAAAAAATGTGAAATGCAAAATTGTCTTAGATGGGAAGGAGAATCTGGGTGTCATCCGCTTATATGGTGTAGGAGACACCTTGCTCATCCAGTAAGTCAAAGAGTGGCTTTATACAAATATTGTACAAGGTCTCGGAGACATAGGTGCCTTGACAGACCCTGCATGTGACTAGTACTGGGAGGCTGCAAGAAGGAATTCAAAATGGGGGAACTGAACCCATGTGGGATCCCTGGAGTCTGATCTTGCTAGCGTTTGACCTTCCTAAACTGAGGTAAGAATTTATCGATTTATGGCACCAATTGAACAAACCTGCCGCACTGAAGAAAAAACATTAAACAGGTTCTACAGGACACATTGAAGCCCTCCAAATTCACCATATGTGATTCACTGGTCTGAAAGAAGTGTCACTTTCAATGGTCTGATGAACTTTCAGGTCAGTTCCTCTTTGAGATGTTGAAGCAAAGGAATAAGTTGGGTGGCACCACATTACTTATGCTTTACCTTCGGATGGGCAAAATGTGGGCAGTGATCATTAGATTTGCCAATGTATTTGATACTGTCAGCAAGGGTGCGGAATTGCAGGAATTCCTTAAACAATGAGCATCTAGAAGAAAAGGGATATATGAGATTTGTTAAAAATCCACCAACTGGGAAAGGTACAGGGGGTAGATCTGCATTTTGGTCTCCAATATGCAGATTAGGGCCACCTCTGGAGAAGAATAAAAAGTCTTTGGAGTTCACATCCCTGCGTTAGCTGACAGTCTGTTGATTACTGGTGTCCCAATATTGACTGTTCGGAGTATATAAATCCAAAAGTAACAGAGAGCTCAGCACTTCTACAGTTAACCCAGAGTGCTCCTTTATATGCCTTGGACTCTTTCTTTTTTTAGCAGTGGTTGCCTTCGTGGCCCTTTTGACATATCCCTTCTACTTTATCAACTTCACTTGCATCTCTAATGTTTTATCTTGTTAGTTTTCTTACAATCTTTCACTGTGTACATGTGACGTCATATTCATATAAGCTTTTTATGTAGATAAAGTGTTTTCTTTCTCTAACTTACTTCCCCTCCACTCATATGGCCTTGATGGTCTCAGGGCAGAGTTGATCTGGACTATATAGACATCCTGAGATTGGTGAACAGGTGATAGCTGGTTGTGTATGCACTGGATCAGTGTTATGTTTATTTATTCCTGCCATGAACTCAATCAATCCCCAGCTCCAATGTCTTACCAAGGGCCACCACCTGTTCTGCAATGTCTGGATTTCACTAAATGCATTCATCCTTTGCCATGTGGAAATTGTCATCTTTCAGTGAAAGTGGTAATTTACACAACATGCAGCTCAGGTTAGTATATAAGAAGCATCAATACACTTATGTATTAGAATGCACATGTTTTTTAAAAGATATATATCTTCATAAGTGGTTGTTCCCCTATGGATTAATGCATTCACTACATGAACCTGTGTTTGACCTTATGAGAACAGTTTTAAATCTTGGCTGGTCCTCTCATCCATTTTTCCTTCCAATGTTTATGGAATGAGTGCCATTGATTTCAATGTCAATACATATCTGTTAAGTGCCTTTAGGAGGGTGAACATGTATTTTACAAATATATGTGCATTCTTAAAGTATGTAACATATGTGCAGACAGCGCAAGTTAGAGAAATTAGAGAATGCTATTGCTCCAAATAATGTTCCAAGCATGTAAAATGCACAAAACAGGAAATCACCCAAGTAGGAGTGGGTTTTGTATGCTAGAAGGGGGCTTTTGTTGAATTTAGCAAAGGCTTCATAGACCATCTGACAGGCCTATACGTGGCAGGGATGCAAATGACTAACAGCATCATAGTTCCAGGATTTCATGTCTCAATTCAATGTCATTGGTCCTTGGTGCAGGTACCAGAATCTGTGGAGCAGAAACTAGAATAAAGTGTTATTTAAAAATGGTTTCTGCTATTTCTTGTGACTGATTTAGGAGTGTTGTGGAAAAAAAATAAGCACCAAGCCCAGTGTCCTTTATTCACGTAGTTATTTAAGCAAACAACCTTTCATCAGAGACATATTTGTCAGATTTCAAGATCTGTGTTAAATCTTATATTTACAAAATAGTCTTTGATTTTATGCAAACCTGGAAGGTGCCCAAATTGGTGCTATTTGTCCTGTTCCAATGTATTATAGGGGTATTACAAAAGAATACAATAGAAATGTATCAGACTGTTCATTTTGGAATATGAACCTTCCATAGGAAATGACTATCCTAGGGTTTGACAATGTGCATTTCTCAGTAAAACAAGGGTAATTGTCTTACATGACTTTAATACATACTGGAAGTTATCAATTCTAACATATCATCAATATATCAAATCTAAGAACAGATTTTTGGGACAAAAAAACAGCACCCCCCTGTCGAGATATCATGATTGTATCTCTGCTGTTGCTGCTGTTGACAACGGTTGGGGTGGATTTAGCAAACACAGACCTGACAATGTTATTTACATATGCAGAGAGGGAGACACACAGAAGCATTGCGTGAGACAGAGAAAAAGAGAAATAGTGAGAAAGAGAGACAGAGAGAATGCAAGATTTATATATGAAACTCCAAGTACAGCTAGTGTTTAATACTTTCTCTGTCTATCTCAATGATTGTCATTCTGATGTTTTTTTGATTGTTTCTCTATTTGTAACACGCGCCAGACCCGAAGGTATCAGGGCGCAAAGATAAGAATACTTTAGTTTACAGCCAGATTATTTCGTGGTTCCTTTTATCGTTTCAAGTTAGAGTAAAAATAATACAGTATTTAACATACATATTTCTCCTGTCTCTGTGGGAGACTACGTGCCATTGGGTCTGGACAAATGTTTTTCGTAGCAGCCCAATTAGTGATACAAGTCACATGGCACATTTACTGCTTAACTGCAGAAGAAACAAAAAAACAACAAAAGAACCCAAAAGAACAAACCATCCAGTTACAGTGAAGTCATAAATATCTTTTGCAAAATTATTCTAGGAGCCTTTTGGCTACTAGTGATCTCTTGCAAGCTAAACTCCCAAAGGATTGCACCTACTCCCTTTTATTGAGGTGTGTTATATTCGAATAAATGCCATATTAATCAGAGGATTTGAGTAAAGATTCTATGTTTTGTATTTGTGTCATTAATAGATCTGCATCTGGATCTTCCTTACGTTTTATCTCAGCAAGTCATAAAATCTTTCAACTTCTCAGAGATTGCCCTTCTACTGGCAATGGTCATCTAATCACACCTAAAATTCAACATTCCAGTGCGTGAGGTTGTTGTTTGTCTTTCATAGGTGCAGAGAAATGCAATCTGTTTCCACTATTGTTGAAACACAGTACAGACCAATTATACTTTAGAAATAAATCATGGTTGTGTCCCCTATGTTACTTTATCAGTACCATTATTCCTGGGCAAGCAGACGACAATGATGTACACATTTCTAAAACATAAATATAAAACATTCCATATTAGGAAATTGGAACAACCTGACAGATTTCTCAAATTGAATAATTCCACGATCTATTAAAACAACCAGCGAAGAGCACCATGGCGGAATACAAAATTATAATCCACTTAATCCTCTACTCTGAATAACTACCATAAGACCTATATTTTGGTGAAAGGCATAAAGGATGTGTACAATCAAGATAAACCAACAATATACACCTACTACATATAAGTGTAACAATTAATTTGAAATGTTTTGATCTTAATCTAAATGTTGTTTAAAAAGAATCATGCAAGTTCATAAACTATTATGGAATCGGGAATTAATAAGAGATACAAAAATGCATGATGGCATTGAGTAAAACTTCTATGTTTTAAAATTGGCAATATAGATGTTTTACATATTGACTTATATTTAATACAAACATGTGTTAAATTGCATAAGTCTCTCTAATGATTGTGGACTAAACAGGTGCATAGCTGTTTCCTATGAAGCTTGCTTTCACCACGTTGTGACACTGTTAATCGGGAACAAAGTAAACCTTAAACAAATTAACCATTTCCTTGATGAAACAGAATTAATCTCAAATATGGGTCAAAACAAGAATATCTTAAAATACTGATCTATTAGATTTTGTATATAGCTCATTATTTTCTCTAAACTCTCAATATTTAAAAATATATATATTTATCTGAAGAACAATCACATTTAGATATGCTTTCAAGATTAACAAACCACTGTGAACAATTCATAAATTGAGGCAGAGTTGAAATATGGGTAATCGAGGAAAGGCTCTTGTTTGAAAATCTGCAATACTTTTAATGATAAAGTGGTTGCAGGATTCGGCCAAACAGATACCCATATAAAGGCACATCTAAAGGCATGTCTAATAATTATTTAATCCCTGATATAATTAAAGTTTGAATCATGACGTAACTGAATGTGAGGGTGGGAGTCAGAGTACATTTTTTCAAATGCCCTCCCCATCAATAATGTCTTAATGTGTTCCAGATTCAGTCCCTCAATGTGCTGGCTCATAAAGGGCTATGCCCTTTGTTTTATCACCATAACGATTCAAAATAATATTATTGTACCACTGTTGTGGCTGTTATATTTTATCCATGAGTTAAAACATTATAGTACCTTCAACAGTGAAATGCTCAATTCCTCTCCAAATGTTTCTAAAAGTAATACCCAAATAACTAAACACTAAAACCCTTTCAACCTAAACCCGTTTACATAAAAAAACAATAATTGCTCTTTTTTGGGGGGCTAATGATCATCATTTTTGATTTAATGATGTTAATTGTAAAATCAAGATCAAGCATAAAAGAAGAATGTCCATTAGTGACATAGTGTAGGGTGAATGACATACTAACCATTGAAACTTTGGGATCCGCATAACTTTTAATCTTGATTGTACCACACTCAATATATCACATGTAACGTCATGCACTTTATAATTGCAATAAAACAATACATAATGTAAATACTAACTGTCAGCATGTGCACATGATTAACATGCCCTTTGACTTGTTTGGGGATCTTGTGGGTCCCATGAGGGCTTTAAGAGAACTGATCATGTGCCCCATAGCCCATCTGTGGGCTACCAACTTCAATATGGTGCAGTGAAGGACTGACCACATGGTAGTAAGTGGTCTGCCTCAAATCATTGCTTTGGGTCTGGTGCAGATTCTCTCTGTCCAGCCAGCACTGTGCAATAATCTAAATGTGCCTTCTGACTTTTAAGGCAGACTTATGTGGCTCACCAGAGTGGAAACGTAGCTGACTTCAAATACCCTTGTTTGGGCTCTCAGGACACAACAGAACCTCAGACATCAGTGGGTCGAACCAAAACTGCCGAGCACAGCACACAACCATCGGTGACACAACCATCACTGCACTGTAGTGCACATTTTATGTAATATGATCCTCTTGCTTACTACCTCTATTTTCTATCCTTTGACTGCTGATGACAATTCTGGTGGCTATTGTATTACTGGTGCTCATATATTTGGCAACATTAATCCTGTTCTTTTTCATTTGGGCTGGCTTAACCTCTTTTATAAGATTGAAATCAAAATGGAGATATGCTATCGACATTAACAAACCACTTACAACAGTTAATTAAGGGAGAGTTGAAATATGGGCCATTTTTTTATTTGTAACTTTATTTGTAACTTTGTACCTAAAGCAATACCCCAAAGCTCTGGCTGTTAAGGGCTCTGCCCTTTGGTTTGGCAACATAAATCTTTAGAATAATATCAATTGACAAATGTTTGTAGAATTGTTGAGGTTGTTAAATTCTACCCATTAGTTGCGACATTGTAGAACCATATACATTGAGATGCTTAATGCTTCTCCAATTGTCCGTAAAAGTAACACCCAAATAAAGAAAGGTTGAAACTTTTTCAACTGTAACACCATTTACATAAAAATAATTATTGTTCCTTTTTTTTCTCAGGCTGATGACCATATTTTTGATTTATTGATATGAATTATAAAATCGTGATTGTGCATAAAAGAAGCATATCCATTCATTGCATACTGGAGGCTGAGCGGTGGGCACTTGCTATTACAACTGCGCCGTCTGAATAACTTAAAAGAGACACTGGCACACCCACTGACACAGACAGAACGAAATATCCTGTCCATTGATATAAAAATTAATAAGCAGGGCAAGGACACAACCCTAGCATACACATGAGGATATCAAATAGGGAACTGCCCGTTCACCTTGTTCAACAAATCTGACACACATCATGAATAACAGGCGGGACGGGATGTCGAGATATGTGTTGATCTAGTTAGGTTTGTTAAAATTGAGCTTTATGCTCCTTTATGAAAAATTATTCATCAACATATTTATTGATACATTTGGTCTAATCTGTTCTAAATTCACAAACAAAAGGACTCATTCTTCCACCATTGTTTGCTCATCTGTCACCATCCATGCCTGGCAAACTGCCGCACCAGTTTGTAGCCATGAGTTTTTTAGTCAGATTGCCGTTCTAAAAGGTACTGCATACTCGGATGACTTACTCTTGGCAAAGAGTATTAATTGGCTCACTTCTGAGGCACTAACACCTGTTCAATGTATTTTGAAAAGCTCCCTTAGTGAGTTCCAATTACCAGAGCAACTGAAATTGTGGCATATTGAGCCCTTCGTGTTCGTGAAGAAATGTAATCTGAGTAACTATGGTCCTAAAACAAGCTTACCCTTTTTAAAGAAATGTTATAAAAAGGCAGTATCTTTGCAGCTGCGTGCTCGTATTGTCCACAGAAGGTTTCTCTGGGAATGTTTATGCATGCTTCTGGCCCACACACAGCACTCATGCTGCCTCACTCCAGGTTCAGGTGCTATTCTCCATATTATTGATGGAGACGGCACCTAAATGCTAGCATTGCTGAATCCCTCTTGGTATTTGACACAGTAGAGATTGATGCACTCATTTTCAGTCTGTCCATGAATATGGGTATTGGGTGTGTCATCCTGGAGTGGTTTAAAACTCTCCTGTCTGGCAGACCTCCAGCTGTCCATCCAGTTGGGGTGCTCCTTGTCATTTCCCCTCCTTTTGTTTTGCAGTGTGCATCGGGTGTCCATAGTATCACACACGAGTTTAAAGCTAGACATGGAGTCTCTGCGGGATCTGGTGGTCTTTGCTGTCTCTATTAGTGTGCTGTTGAGATACAACACTACCTAAAGGCGTTGTTGGAGAGCAATGTCCATTGACCTGGACAGTGCCTCTTGGTGATAGAGGCATGGACAGGTACAGTCCATCTTTCATTAAACAGCTCTAAGACAGTTGCTCCTTATTGGCCTTGAGAAGTTATATAGCCAAATCAAATCTTGGTTCTCTCTCCTGGTGGTTGGTGGTCTGCTCCCTGCTTTGGCTGTCAACTTAATATTTGGGATTGCATTTAGATTGCAACTTATGCATGCATATAGATGTCGTAAAAAAAAGGCTTAACCGGTCTAGCACCAAATATCTTTGCACCCAAATCTGAAGCTATTTCTTCTGACTGATTCCATTCATTCAGGTTTCCAGTGACTTGCACTTTGTCATATTGATGTGTGTAAAGCATTGCTCGTTAGGTTCCCAAAAGCTCCTCTTACACCCTTAGAGTCCCCTTTTTGTGTGGCAGCCGCATTTGTAGTTGGTGCATCAAATTTGATCATATTACCCTAATCCTGGCTTCGCTGCATTGCCTTTTGATTGAGGCTTGTATATTTTTCAAGCATGGGTGCCTGGCCTCTAATCCAGCACACCTTTGTCATCCTCCATACCTGTCAAGCAAACTATGGGGGTCATTACGACCTGGGCGGTAAGGGATACCGGCCACCGGTAAGGAGACCAGTGCCGGTAATCCCTTACCGCCCTATTCCAAGGTCCCTTGGAGGGGACCGTAAGGAACGTGTGGTCTGACCACACGTCCCTTATGGTTCCCGCTAAGGGACTAGGGCGCTAATAACGGGCTTGCAAGTTGCGAGCCCATTATTAGCGCCCTCCCCATTCCCATTGAGCCCTATGGGGGCTCAAATGGGAATGGGGAATGATTCGCTCAATGGGGACTTACCGGTCCCGCCAGAGTCGGACTGCACCGGTAAGTCCCCATTGAACAACACCAGTGCCGGACCCGTTATTCGAGGCAGTCATGGCGCAAATAACGCCATGACTACCACCAATCTCGGAATGAGGCCCTATGTCTTCTAGCAGATGTAGATCCTCTTGCAGGAGAACAAACTTGTTGTTAGGGATAACAAGGTTTGATATATCTCAAAACCAGTTTTTTGTTTTTTTTGGTATGTTGACCCAGGAGTAGCTTACCCTTTTCCTACATTTTGATGTCAATTGTAACCTTTTTTTTAATTTCTGAAATAAGTAATTGTTTCTTTTTGCTGGGTTGACTTTTATTGCCATTTATTTATGCACTGTAATCTGTGGCAGCACATTCTGGTATCCAGAACTATTGTATTGAACTACTTTTTAATCTTGACTCTACCACACTCCATATATCACCTGTAGAGGCTTGCACTTTATAAATATTTATAATAAAACAATTCATAAAGTAAATACTGTCTTTCAGATCAGGGCCGCACAATCACCATGTGCACAGGATTGACACACCCTCTGGCTTTTACGGGGCTCTTGTGAGTCCCATGAGGGCTTTTGGAAAACTCAGCATGTGTTCCATAGACCATTTGCAGGCTCGCAGATGCAGAGGGTGCAGTAAAGGACTCACTACATTATGACAGTGGGTTGACTCCAATCATTGCTGAGGGTCTTTGGTGTAGACACTTTCTCTCTAGCCAGAGCGGTGCATTCCTCTAAATAGGCTTCAAATGCCACATGACATTTAAGGGGAACTGTAAGGAAAAAAAAAAAAACGAAATATTTTTACCAAGCATGTTTTATTTTTGGCAAAAGGGTGAAGTTAGTATGGTGCTATGTACTTAATTTGTTTATTTTCTGTTTGATTTAGAAAATTAACATTATTTGGTCGGAGGTTCCGGGATCAGAGGCCACGGGAGACGATGGAGTCCTGGAGTCCCCTGGATGAAGACCAAAAGATGCCTGCCTCCAGGTGGAGGTGAAGACAAGATAAACAGAATGCTAAAAAAAGATGACTCCTATGGATCTAAGATTGCCAAGATGAAAGTGTACTCGAATGAACCAAATAACATCGCTGGTCGGGACATATCAGAGGCAGACAAGAGTCCTGACATATGGAGTTCCACGTATTTATTATTTTAATTATTTATTTTAATTTGTTATATTAATTATTTGTTTTGGTTAGTTGTTTTATTTCATTGTTTTAATTGACTTGTAAAATCTAAACTTAGAGTAATGCCACTTCCACTGAGAAGGCAAATGTAGAACATTTTGTACACTAATGAACCCAGATGAATACTGTGTTGATTGCAACTTTTTCATTGATGCACATGAATATTCATTTTTTTGGATTGCTATATTGTGAAAAGAAGAAAAAGAACAAATTGTTTTTAGGAATTGGCTTGGATCGTAGCCAGATTCTAAAAACAAAAGGAGGGTATGTAAGGATATTTAGCAACCAGCACAGAGTACAGCACTACTGCACAGGTAGCAACCAGCACAGAGTACAGCACTACTGCACAGGTAGCAATTTTTTTTTTTTATGCAGCACCAAATGCCTATGGTGCATTGCTATATGTGTTACCAGATTAACAAGGAAAGACAGGCTATTCAGTCAAAAACGATTTTAACATATAAGATGCAAATCTATTTTTACAGTTAAAAGCACACGTGCACATTCAAAAATGCACACTATTTTTCACCTGAAATGCCTATGGTGCAAGAGACACATTTGAAAATTAATAACTAACATTACTCATAACTAACCTGACTAATGAAACTGAAAACATAATCCACTAATAAAAATGTGTCTCCACTGCAGAATTAGGCCTATTCTGAAAGTGAACTTTTAAACGCACATCCATTTTTTTTTTCTTTTCGTTTTCTCTGCTGCCCTGTCCACATAAATACAGGAAGCAAAAGGGATCGAAAGAACAGGAAATCAGTTAGTTACAAAGTATTACTATAAAAATGAGCCATTGTGTAGAGAAGGAGGAGATGGCATGATTGATTCTGATTGGAACAGCGTCATAGCAAGTATCATGCTAGAGGGAGTGATCAGAGTTTTGCTGGGGGGAGTTTGAGGAGAGAGAAGGACAGTCAAGATTTGGCAGAGCTGGGAGAAGGACCTTTTTCCTGGCTGGAGCATTCCTATCTGCAAAAGCTGAGAATTCCAGGCAATGACCCCGGTTTGAGAAGGAAAGGCGCTCCTTTTCACTGGGGTTAATCTTCAAGGGAGCCACATTCAGAAAGAGAACAGCTGAAGAAAACTCGGGCTGAACAGATAAGGTAATTACATAAGTGTGGGAGCTGAGTGTGTACGAGAATATTCAGTCAGAGTAGGAAAGGAGATTCCGGTGCCTTAATCACATGTTAATGTTGCAAATTGGGTTCTGTGCTCCGCCACTCTCTTTTCAGTGTATCACAGACAATGCTGTTACTGTGCTATTTTATTTATTTCTGTAAAGAGTGAGATCGTGTTTAAATGCAACTTTTATAATACAGAAAAATATTTGAAAGCAGACGGGTGGTGTGTCTTATATTTACCAATACAGTGCTGATGATGAGGGGAGATTTTAAACAATGCAATTGTCATTTTAAGACAGATGTGTGCATGATCATATTCAGTATGGACAGTTGAGAGTGATTGTTTGTAGCATAGCTCGTTGGAGGTACATGAGCCAACGGGAAGAGGGACTCTCTGAACATAGTTCCCTACCGTATATAAGGTAGTGGAAATTACCACAAAATTACCACATATAGCTCTCTGTCGTAAATAAGTCAGTGAGATCGCCCATGGTGGCACACTAACACTAACACTGAAAATGTGGTATTCCTGAAATGTAGGTCTGAGGTATCTCTAGTGATTACACGAAAAATCTAAGCAAAGATAAGGGATTCTGGACATTGGGGCCACAAATAAAACAAGGGAATTATCCTCACCAAAATACCACCAACCACGCATACCAACCACGCATACCAAATATGCATGTCTGGGTGCTGAAATAATGCATGTCCACTGTATTATTGTTGCACATGGCCCAATCTGAATACAAGGAGTGATTATTACTAAGTTATTTTTCGGCGGTAATAAAATACCGTCAGGCCCCAAATCTCCACAAAATACCCTACAGAACCTATGTGTCTCACCAGAGTGGATGAAGGGATTGACTTCAAACACCCTTGTTTAGGATCTCAGGACAACAGACACCAGACATAGGTCGGTGAACCCAAATATGATAGGGTGCATAATGTGCTTTGCACCTAATCATAAAGTAGGAGTGAATGCATGCACATCATTGCAATCTGCATTTTACGAAACATGAACCTCAGGCTTCATATCTCTGTTTTTAGTTTGGGCTATTAGGTGTTGCTTGCGCCAAAAGCCAAAACGATTGCATTATAGTACAGATAGGGAGTAACAGCATATGAGGAGGGAAACACAGCCTGTAGTTGTTGTTTGCTTATTTCCCCCCCATTGACTGCACATGGCCATGCTAATCCATGTGGCCATTCCCACAGAGTTCCTGCCCCTTCCCACCCACAACACGTCCTCATGGGAGCTCTTTGAGCCTGCTTTAATCAAGCCTTACTATCAGACTTTGCACTGAAAGTACCTGCAGGGTTTTTTCAAAGCAGTCTTCTGAGAGTTCATGGCTTAAGTGGAGTTGTGAACGTGCTACTGGTGTAATAAAAATGTCTTACCAGGTCTGCCTTCAGCCACTCGAATTATAAGCACTCTGAGTGTCCTTCACTGAATTTCCTTTGAAAAAAAAGCAGTGGCAAAGCCAACAGTGTTGGCTTGTGTATAAGTATTAGCCCCGTTATTAGATTGTTTGTTTGTTTGTTTGTTTGTTTATTAATTTGTTAAGCGCACCAGACTCGTAAGTAAAAGGGTGCAGCAATATGGAGATGCAAAGCTTACAAAGTTACAACATAAGCACGGAGTACAATAATTACATACTTACAGGATAAACACAGTGTACAAAAATAGTGGCAGCAAATATAATATTCTAAAATTACAGAAATAAACACTCGGCACTATAACAAAAATGTATATTACAAAATAGGGCTCCTCATATATCACTTCGGTTCACTTGTAGTTTAGGTAGTGCACAGGAGGACTAGAGAGCACGTTATCTTTGGAGGGTGGCGCTGAATACACAGTTAATGCAGGTAAAAGTCTCTACAGAGAGCGGTCAGTTCACAACTGGTACAGGAAGCTAAGGATCCGTGCGGATAATGTGTTTTATAACCTTTTTTCTGAAGTGAGTGTCGGGTTGGTCGGCTCTCAACTCTTGAGGCAAGGAATTCCAGAATTTGGCTGCCTTTATAGTAAAGCTATTGCCACTGATGGTAGTGAGCTTATATTTGGGAATGATCAGACAGTTAGCATTCCCCGTTCTGGTAGGTCTGAGGGAGGTTCTTCTTTGAAGTTTATCGATAAGGTAGCTAGGGGCTACGTTATTAAGGGCTTTGTGTGTCAAGGAGAGTGTTTTTAGCTGTATTTTAATGTATGTAGATAACCATTTATGCTCGCGTCTCACAGAGGAGATGTGAGTTTTTTTATTTATGCCTAGGGCTGCTCTGAGGGCATTGTTCTGTTGTGTTTGGAGCTTTTGGATAGTGGATTTATTAGCACCACTATAAAGGGCATTAGAGTAGTCAATTCTAGAGAGTATTAAGGCTCTGGCTAGGATCAAGCAGCTATTGTCAGAGATGAAAGGCTTGCCTGCTCTAAGTAACTTGCAGGTGTAAGCAGTAGAGGAAGTAAAAGATTTGACCTTTTTATCAAAGGATAATGTGGAATCCAGGTAGAAACCAAGGGTTTTTACATCCTTCGAGACTTGAATTGAATTCCCATCGATATTAAAAGAGGCATAATCTTGGCCTAGTTTTTTTATGTTGGCCTGAGAACCCAAATAAGCTCAGTCTTATCATCGTTCAAGCATAGGCCATGAGTAGCCATCCATGCTTGGATGATAAGGTAAACTTTGTTCACCAAACCAGTGTCGGTAGTGTAATCCCCAGAGAGTGGGAGGAGAATCTGAGTGTCATCTGCGTAATTAGTGTAAATGACACTCAGATGGTCCAGATCATCAAACAATGGCTTAGTGAAGATATTGTAAAGGGTTGGCGAGACGCAAGAGCCTTGAGGAATGCCGCATAGGATGGGTGTTGGATCAGCGGCTGTCGACGGGGAGAAGACTCTCATAGTTCTCTCACGCAGGAAGGACTCGATCCATTTGATGGCTCCTGGGGAGAAGTGGGCCGCAGAATCAAGGTGTCGACAGAGGACCTTAGAATTGACCAGATCGAAAGCAGCAGAAAGATCAAGTAGGAGCAAGAGTACTGTCCTTCCTTTGTCTCTCTGCTCATCTATCTGTGACTTTAGGTCAATTAATGCTGTCTCTGTACCCTGTAATGGCCGAAACCAGATTGTCTATTGCCTAGGAGTTTATGCAGTTCCAGGTGTTTTTGAATTTGGATATAGGCAGCTTTATCCAGTATTGTAAGTAGAAATGGAACCGTGGTGATGAGCCGGTAATTTGTAGGGATGAGAGGATCTAATGTCTGTTTCTTGAGGAGGGGAGCATCCATGATTGTTTAAGGTTAGCAGGGATGGTACCTGTTGCAAATGAGGCATTTATCAGTTTTGTAATAAATGGAGAGAGTTCTCTGGCAGCGTCTTATATTAATTGTGCTGAGCAAATATCTCCTTTGCAATTAGAGGGCTTCAATGACAGAATGATTTTTTCTACCTCCAAGGTAGACATTTTAGAAAAATGGAAAGTCGTGTTATGCGCCGGTAGTGGAACATTAGGCAAGTGTGTATTAGGTGAGTTCTGTAAGTTTAGTACTTCTTTTTTTGTTGAATTTTATTTTGGAGTGTGTTAATTTTGTTTAGGGCATGTTGGATGTCTGTACACCAGTATTTGTCCTTAGTGCATACATCAGGTACCACAATTGGGGACTCTAGTTCCTTGAGTATGGAAAAGAGTTCCTTCATACTGGAATTAGAGTTGGCAATACACTCATCGTAAGAATTACGTTTTGCCTGGCAAATTTCCTTCTTATAATGTGAGGAAAGAGAAGTTAGCTTAGCTTTGGTCTCGCTAGAGGGGCATAGTCTCCAGTTAGTTTCACTTTTATTCTTTAAGATACGCAGGTCTTTAAGTTGAGGTGTGAACCATTTGTTTAAGTGGGCTAATGGTTTACTGGGTCTGAGTTTGACAGGTGCTATTTTGTCCAAAGTGGTGAGCATAATATTGTTAAATTCCTGAACTAGGCTACTTGGATCAAGATTTTCTGGTAGTGCATTGAGGGTGGGCAGGATCGCAGGGATAACTTTCTCTACAATGATACTTTTTTTGCTTCTAGTAGAACATGGTGGCGCTAGTGGCTGAGCCATAGGGGTAGGTCTTATAGTGGAGAGTTGGAATGGTATTAGAGAATGGTCTGTCCATGGTAATGGCAGGATAGGGGAGATGGTGGCAGAGCAGTTAAAGTCTGCTATCCAGTCCAGTATTTTTCCTATAATGTGGGTAGGTGTGTTGACTTTTTGGGAGAGGCCTAGTGCGTTGATGGTATTAATTATGTCGGTTGCATTTTTATCCGTTGGGTCATTAAAGCCTAGATTAAAGTCTCCTAATAGGATTAGTTGCGAGGTAGGTTTAAGGTTGTTCAAGATTATGTTATGCAATTCTTCCTCGAAGGAACCGAGAGGGCCAGGCGGTCTATATATTAAGTGGATTGTGAGTGATTCTGAATTGTTTATCTGGAGTTTGGCAGTAAGAACTTCACATGATTGAGACAAATGGGTGGGTACTAGCCTGAGTCCTAAAGTAGTTTTAGAGATAATGGCAATACCGCCACCTCGGGCGTTATCTCGGTCTTGTCTTACAATAGTATAGCCATTAGGGATGGCCAGCATAAGTGAAGGTCCTGCTGAATCATGGAGCCATGTTTCCGTGATTGCAAGGAAGTCCAAATTGCCTTCAGAAATTAGGTCGGCAATGTCTATAGCATGGGCAGCAAGTGATCTTACATTGAGAAGTGCTCCTTTGAGGGGGGGAGTTTCAGATGCTTTTTTGAGTAAGATGGGTTTGACCGTGGGAGGAACCTGCTTTAAGTAAGTAGGCGTCAGGCTAGGCTTACGGTTAATTTTAAGAGTTAATTTTAAGATAAGTGGTCGGTAATGATCTTCTCAGAGGTTCATGTAGTTTAGTTAGTCTAGCACGAAGTCTGTCATTTCTATTAGACATAGTGCATGGTAGAGATGCATAAGAAACTGTCTCTAGGGCACTAATATGCGTGGATAGGTCTGTGGGTGCAGTATTTATAGGAGTAGACGAACTAGGGTCTGGGACAAGGAATAGTGACTGGGCAGTGTATTCTTGACATCTGGGGTTCACATGCATGACAGTAGCCATAATGCAGAGCAGTATTACTTGATTTAGCATCCTTACAATTCCTAAATCCCAATGGGTATAGCACATGTGCGCTTCAATTATGGCTAACTGACGCTAACGTGGTAGCCATGCTACTAACAATCTTGTATGATCAAGGTGAGTCACAGTGCCAGATAACACAAGGCGGGGGGGGGGGGGTGAAGTCTTTATCAGATACAGATGCTTACAATGTCAGGGGAGTCTTACCGCCTGCCGGCGCGTGATTACCAGGTACTCATATTTTGCACCTGCTACCATTAATGGCCAGTTAATACCACTACATCTGTGCCTGGAAAGTGCCTGTCCCAGGCTTACACAAAATCCCAAACTGTTGGCATTGCCAGTGTTTGTTTATCCTTTGAATGCTGAAGATAATTCTGGTGGTCATTTGATTACTGGTGCTCATAAATATGGCATTGTAAATACAGTTTTCTTTCATTTAGGCTAACTTCATCTAACAATAATAATAATATTCAAATCAAAATGTGCTATATTGCCTTTATTACTTTGAACTGCAAAAAAAGGATTCCTTCTGGCTAGGCGTGTGTTTAGGGTGGCTGCATGCAGACCACGAACTAATAGACTCTGAGAATAGGCATTTTTAACAATTGCTATCAGGCCTTCTGACATGTACTGATGTACTGTGCTGCTGGAATGTCCTTCCTCTTTACACAAGGTTCCTGTCTGATCTGTTTGCATTCTGGAAAGCCATCAAGATCACAATGTTTTTAGAAATCTTTGCGGTTTGCTCAAAGTGGTTATTTTCTGTATGAATTTATTTTGCATTGCCAATTTCCTTTTTTCAATGTACCCAGAAAAATGTGTCTGATGAAAGCAGGTCCCCCGGTGCAGGTGACGCTGGGTGGGTGGGGTAGGAGGTGCCAAAACAGTGGTGGAAAGTGGAGGCTCCATGAAGCATCCACCTAAGACAGGTTGGGTGCAGGCAAGTCCCTCCCAGAACAACAATTGGGGGAGCAGTAGGTGGGGGGCCGTGGTGGTCAGCCCGCAGTGCCAAAATAGGGGTTGAAAAGGGGGCATAGGTGGCCAGGACAACATCTGCTCAACCCTTCCTCTTGCAGACCCTCTGCTGCTGAGCACTGGACTGTCACCGCTCCTGCTGCCAAAAGGACCAGCCTACACTCTCACTTCAGTTGGGACTGTCACTTGGCTGCCACTGTCATGGGGGACTCTCATTTCCTGCCACTTTGAACCTTCCTGTGGGCTATGGGGGTCAATCAAATCTGTGGACGGCCACAGGCTCGAGGAACATGGACAGAGAGGTAAAGTGGGGGGTTTGGTGTGGGGATTAGTTACGAGTTCCCTCAGAGATGTGGACCTCAGGGCGGGCCATTGATTGAGTGCCGGAGGTTGAGAGGACACAATTGATTTTGGTTGTTTGGTGGCAGGGGTTGGGAGGGTTGCAGGCAGAGGGAATTGGGAAGTATGGTGGAACGAGGCTCCAGGTGATCATATACTGTTGTTACTTTTCAAGAAACAAGTTTGTGGAGCAAGGCTTTGTATGTAATAGAGTATTTCATTTTCACGAGCGAGTGGGCAGCATTCTGAAGACCCACCGTCTAGGCTATGTACGGAGGAAGCAGTTCCAGGAGAGATTCTGGGCACCCTGCACAGTGGGGATTTTCTCGTGTTCAGCACAAGCGACGGATGGGACGAAGGGGAAATTCTCAGTGATTGGAGCAACGCTCCGAAGGGTGGCTGAGCGGGTGCATGGCTCTCTACTGTTAAGGCTTTCCTAAGCTCTGCAGAAAAAAGGAAAAAGAAGGATGTGCGCTTGGCACGGCCTGTGCTTCTCATAAGGGAGGATTTAAACAGCACTTCATACGTGACACATTATATATAAATGTCATCTATATTCTTTTTTATTAATCTGTTGTGCACACTTTGCTGCTAATAGGTGTGGTGCCTGTACCTTTAAAGGCACACACATGGTGGAGTGATGCGACTCAACCAGGTGCACGTAATAAATGGGGCATGCCACGGATCGGCAGTGTGACCATGGAGCCTGGAGAGAGACCATCATGTCGCATGTGATCCATATGCTGGGGGGCTCAAGGGGTTGAAGGGGCTCACCGGCAACAGTCCACATTGGCGACAAGGTCACGTGGCAATCCGGCGTGCAAACACGCAGGGCTAAGGCGGGGTGAGATTTTTTGGAGGCATTTTGCTCAGCATTTCCATGCCGCAGAGTCCGCCATTTCAAAGCAGACAGCCGTCATTTTTCCTGCATGCGGTGGAGAAGGTTGCGGCTCCCGTTGGGAGTGCTTGTCCGCCTCTCACATGAATTCTTGGTATCCACTCATGGAGAGGGTGATATTCTGTTGCTAGGAAACCAAATTTGGGGAATTTTTTTACATTTCCTCTTCAATGGGTGGTGAGGAGAGGGGTGCGGCCAAGGGAACTTTTTTCCCCTTTGTCCGACCCAGCACCATTTTTTGGAAGCTTTGGCCTGTGCACTGGGGAGGATATTCCTGACTGATTGGACACTAGTGGAGGGGCAATCACTACAGCAGGCCTGAGGGTGGAGTGTTGGCTAAAATGATGGATGCTCAGTTTTTCAGTGAATTATGCCTGGAGGCGAGCCATTGTGAGTTGCGGCCCCAGTTTCCACATTGGGTGCTCGTGCGCTCACCACCCTGGGTGACCAGGAAGATGGCGCAGGAGCCCAGGTGACGGCAGGACCAGTGGCCCCAGTGGGTGCGTGTGAGCCAAGTGTGGGATGTATTTACCCACTCTGCTATACTATGCGGCCTCACTCTGCTATCTATGGTGCATGAAACAGTAAAATGGAGGTAAGACCCTTGTGCATGCCAAAACCTCCAAAACCGCATTTTTCAACACACAAAAAGATGGCTGCACAACCTGCAACCCATGATGCATGTGGGGTGGAACAGAGAAGACACTGCAGAAAAAGTGCCAGTGGGCTCCATGACAAGTAAACATAGAGTGCAGAGGGAGACGCAGCGCTTTGTAAGTGAAACTCCAACATTTGCCTGTAAATGACATTTACTTTGCTGCTGAAACTTCAAAATGCCTGTACATAACAATTTCCAACACTCAAAATTGTGCTTGGCGCTAAAATTTATTTAATCTAATGAAGCACTGTGAATTTATAAGGTCCTGAAATGTTAAGAGCAAAACACCTTCTCCGCAAAACTGGATTGCCTGTGAATGACAACTCCTGTCAAAAAAAATCTTTGTGTAGCCACACTGGGCTACCTGTGAGTGACAGCCCCTGTCCAATGGGCTCTCCTGATTAAACTTTAAAGGGTACCTAAACTAAAGGTCTGCCAGATTGGCAAATATAAAAGGACTGTTGCTGAAAGGAACACAGATCTCAGTTGTTTTGATCCCACAGGTTAAATCAAGAATGTAAATTATATATGTTATTTGATGCAACAAGTTTGTTTTATGCTGGATTTCAGGACAAGAAATTAAGAATTAACCTAGGCTGGCTCGGCCTGCAAGGGGTTGACAAACAGGTTTCCACCCAAGCGGAGGGCATTGCTCTCAGCAGATGCTCACTGACACATGATAATTGTGGGGTATGCCAGACTTGTGTCTGCTGCCAGGGACTGAACAATGACAGATTCTCCAGGCCAGGAAATTGACGTGTGAAGAGGTCATAAACTCGGCTTGCAGAAGGAAATCCCAAAGGTGGGGGCTGCTCCTTGCCTCCAGAGACAGACAAAAGGCTGACCATTTGCTGCTAAAGAATATGTAATGAACAATTTTTAGAGATTTATAACTCGCTATCGGAAGTGGTGAAAAATATAAAATGGACAAATTTGTTAATGTAATTTTTGGCCCTACATTTGAAAACTTGGTGGAACTGTGCAGCATATTCTGAACAGGATTGGCAATATATGTGGTTTTATGGAAACTGTATTTATGCTAGAATTGTTAAACTTTGCACACACATACCTATGGTAAACGCGCATATTTGTGGAAATTTGGAGACATTCTGGAAAATGTTTTCATGGCGAAATGGACAACATGCTGCAGAAAGGTGAAACAAGGTCTCACAGCTGTGGGATTTTGATGAACAGATACTCCATAAAATGTGTAATCCTTGTATCTGATTTTCGTAGAGGTTACAAATGTATAAATATGTATTTAGGACAAAATTCGATTTTGATACTAGTGGCTAGGGGAGGTTTCTAGGTATTGTAAAAATCAAACCATAAACCTGTCATCATATGTCTTTGATCCAATCACAAGGATGCAAGGCGGAGATGAGGCTTTGATCCAATTACAGTTCACAGGGGCAAGTTTAGTTAAGCCGGCCTATACACCCATTTGGTGATGTCATTTGACAGGATAAATAGGGACATCTGACAACACATAGAGGACACACTCTCTCTTCTGATTCCAGTGAAGCATTTTGATCCAGCATTCAACATCCAGCCTTCAACATCCTTCCAGATCCAGATGCCAACCACCTGGTCAAGCAGGCCAAGCAGTAGCTGAACCATTTTCAGCTAGGCCTCAATCCTCAACTAATCCTCACAACCCAGTGAAGCGCTGTGGTGGGGGGAAGCATCCTGAAACTATCTGGCTTGCTACCATAAATGCTTGCCTGATGTACTTGCCATCCCGCTGATCTGAAATATCCAGGAACAAGAAGGGCAGATCTCGTGCAGTTCCAGCGACCAGCCTAGCTTATGTGCTATCCTTCCCTGTTAGACCCGACACAATTGACCAGAACTTTGACGGTTCAAAACTCTTAAATCCCATTGGATTGTGAGTATTAACAGGACGCCAGAGGTTGTCTAGTTTGAATTCTCTAGTCTGGAGTAAAAGCATAATCCATATTTTCTGGTTTTAAACTGAAGTTCTTGTCCAAATTCGTGTCTTTATTTTCGAAAAACACCTCTCACTAAAACCTCTATAATATCAACTGCCACTGTTACCTAACATCCTTAGCTATCTCCACAACTAAAAACTGCATCGCGGAACAGTGTATTTGACCCGTTTTTCTTCAATATCGCATAGTAAAAGTTTGCCGCAAATTTGCAATTTCAGTCAAAGTGCACGTGTCTTTTGCCCATTTCAAAGTGCTTTCTCCATCCCATCATGATCTGAAGTGTATATTGTGGTTCATATTATAGCCTATGCATGTTAGGACCTGATTAGTGTTGCTTTCTTTAGAATTTGTCTCCATTTTAGCATTTTGACCATTTTGCAGTATTTCACCAAGCCATTTCACCTGTCATTTCAAAGTGTCATTTGCCAAAATAAGGTTTTCTCTCTTGTGTGGGAGGGAGGATTGCCTATAACTCTAGACATTGGCCCTCATTAGGACCCTGGCGGAGAGGGGTTTACGCCAGCGTAATGCATGGCGTACCTCTCCGCCAGACTACGACATTCCATAGCGCCATGGAGATTTCTACGCCTGCTTTTTGCAGGCGGAAAAATCCATGGCGCTACGGGACTTGTTGTTAATTACGCCACCGTAATTTACGGTGGCGTAATTAACGCCTTCCCCACTCCCATTATACCCTATGGGGCAAAAATGGGAATGGGGAAGGGTAAATGGGGATTGGGGACTTACCGCCCCGCCAACCTCGGAATGGGGCGGTAAGTCCGCCAACCCCCATGGCGGTGTTGGCAGCTCTGCGCCATGGTCCATGGTGCAAATTGCACCATGGACCTCCGCCAGGGTCATAATGAGGGCCATTGTATTTAATTCCCAAAAACCTGCTGATTACTCACATTGGTGTATGATTGCTCATGTGTATGTAAACAAAACTTTGCAGGGGGAACATCAACCTAAACTCTATCTGTGTGCACAACAAAACTGTTCTTTTCCCTGTGTTTTTTTTTATTTCGCCTCCTTATAAATGAATTCAATTGCCTGACTTATATTTTTTAATTGTATTGTGACCCATTGGGTGATTGCTGCCCCATATACATATCTATAGGAAACCTATGTGTGATTTGAATATCAAAATAAAATAAATAAATATTTACCTTTACAAACTAGCCTGATTCCTGGTTCAGTGTGACCTGCGGGGTATTTTGAGAAGGGTGTGATATGAGTGGTATATCATTCAGAATATTGAATTTATAGACAAAAATAAATAAGTGTTTCATTTATGCACTATATGCTAGGCGAGATTTGGGTGTGTGCCTGATTGAAATCCCTTACACAAGACAGCAAGGGGCGCTTACACCGATGACTGAATTTGATGTTTCTGGGGCCCTGTTGAGCCTTGGACCAAGGTGGATGCTCTGGATAGACCACCTGGACATGTACTTCCGGGCCACAGGTGAGACAGATGAGGATAGCAAAGTGGCCAAGCTTCTGTAGTCAGCCAGCCCAGCAGTGCACACAATCTTTCAATCATTGCAGCCAGTGGACGAATAATATGCAGCAGCCAAGAATACGTTGCACAAGCACTTCACACCATTGGCCAATGCAAACTATGAGCGTTTCATCATGTGTAGCACCTGACAGAAAGATGGTGAGTCTCTGGACACGTTCTATGGTCCTCTGTGCTGGATGTTGATGTTGTGTGCCTGGGAGAACGCACAGACCATTATCAGAAACCAGCTCATTCAGGGCTGTTCATCTGGCAAGTTGAGAAGAAGATGCTGCCGGAACCGGGAATTACGCTCCCCCGCATACTGGAACTGGGTCGGTCCCATGAGTTGTCCGAGGGGAGGGCATCGAAATGGACGTGGCCATTTGGCCAGTGAAGACAGAGGAGATGTGTGCCATTGGCTGACATCAAAGAGGAAAATGTGCACAATGACCGAGTGGTGGCCAGCGTGAGAGGGGAGGCAGGTCTCTGGAGTCATGCCCCAAGTGCGGTTATGATCTCCTGCACCTGGCGGAATGCCCTGCCCAAATGAAGGCGGGTGGACGCTGTACTAGATTCAATCACTATGCCTGGATGTGCCATGCACCGGTACCCATGGTGGTGCTGAGGGGGCCGGTACGGGTAGGGTTTTTTAGACAACAGCGTCCACCCAACGTCTCTCAGGTAGATCAAGGGGAAGATGGCCTGACTCAAAAAGTGGAGGTAGAGGACGAGGAAGAAAACATCTTCTTCATCTCCAGCATCAGTGCGCTGTGTGCCACCACCAGAAGGCAGCCACTGTGTTTGTTAAAACTCAAGGAGTCAATGGTACCTGTGCTGGTGGACACAGGGGCATCAGTGAACGTGATGGCAAGAGAGCATTACGATGTCATGTTGGTGCCATCCACTTTGCAGAAGCCGAGGGCATGGATATTCACATTTCGTGGTGAGCAGCCTAATTTATTGGCCGGAGCGTTTGTGGCAAAGGTCAAACATGGAAGAACATCCATCAAAGCTTGGTTCAACATGACAAGTGCTAGCAGCAATACTCTCCTGAGCTGTGCAGTGGCCAAAACATTGGGCATTGTAAGCTTTGCATGTGCGGTGTACATGGAGCACATACAGGGACTTCTCACAAAATACAGCCAGCTATTTGAGGGAATAGGCCTCATAGCTGGTGAAGCAATGAGGCTGCATATCAATGAGTCCATACATCCAATTGCACTCAAACACCACAGAGTCCCATTCCATCTGAGGGACCTGGTTTATAAATAACTGGATAATCTGGTGGTGCTAGACATCATAGAAAAGGTGGATGGACCTACCCTGTGGGTGTTGCCTATAGTCATTGCACGGAAACCGAAGCAGCCTGACACGGTGAGGATCTGTGTTGATATGAGGCTCCCGAACAAGGCCATCAAGCGAGAAAGACACCTCACTCTCGCGATTGATGACAACATTGCAGAACTGCAAGGGGCTAGGTTATTTTCGAAACTTGACCTACGTGATGGCTATCATCAGATGGTGTTACATCTGGACTCGAGATATATCACAATTTTTACCACACACTGGGGCATGTACCGTAACAAACGCCTATGCTTTGGTGTGTCATCAGCAGCAGAAGTATTCCAGAACATCATCCGAGGGGCCCTGGTGGATCTGGAGAGGGTTCTCAATATCAGCAATGACATTCTGGTGTTCGCACAAGTAAAGACTCTGGAGCGGCTGCAGGCATTGGGGCTGACTCCTGAAGAGAAAGATTGTGTTTTCTGATCCGTTTTCAAGGAAGGGGGTGTGTCACCTGACCACTGGAAGGTCAAGGACATTGTGGAGGAAAGGCCCTCAGAGAATGTAACCGAAATCTGAAGCTTCCAGGGGATGGTCACCTACTGTGGCAGTTTCACCCGGAACCTAGCCTCTAGGTCGGAGCCCCTGAGAAGACTCGCCAGGAAAGATGTGACGTAGCAGTGGGGCCCGCTAGAGCAAGCTGCATTTGAGGATGTGAAAGGGGAGCTAAAGGCAGAAGAAACCATGGCGTTCTTCGATCCATCGTTGTCATCAGAGATGGGGGTAGACGCCAGCCCATTTGGTCTGGGTGCAATCCTTACCCAAATGGACGCACAAGGAGCGATCAGACCGATCGCCAATGCGAGCAGGCCACTCTCTGAAACAGAGCACCGCTTTTCGCATTCTGAGTGCGTCCCTGGCAGTCTTGTGGGCGTTTCAGCACTTTCAACTTTATGTGCTGGGCCAGCCGGTGACAGTGGTGACTGACCACAAACCTCTGCTGTCAATTATGGCAGGATCATCATCAAAGCCCCCAGCCCAGAGTGAGCGGTCGTCATCAAAGCCTCCAGCCTGGATAGCGCTCCTGGAGAATGGGGTTTCGCTGGTGTATCGGCCAGACAAAAACAACTCAGCAGATTATCTGTCCAGACATCCAAGAGGCTGGGACAAAGAAAGTGAAGACATCAGTGGTGAGGCGGCCAAAGAGCATGTGCAGATAACTGTGGAGTCAGCAACCCCAAACTCAGTGCAGCTCCAGGATCTCGAAAAGGCGGCAGCAGAGGATGAGTGCTTCTGGATACTTCAGCAAGCCCTTCAGCAGGGGTCGTGGAAGTCGGTGGTGAAAACTCTGGCACAAATGACCCACAAGGCATGGGTGGCGCTAGAACTGTTGTGGAGGGTTATGGACAAGCTCACGTTTGTCAAGTCAGGGCTCCTACTCCAGGGAGACCGCATTGTGGTGCCGATGTGTAAGATCCTGCAAGTCATTGAACAGGCGCACCAGGGTCATCAAGGGGTGGTGAGGATGAAAGCAAGGTTACGCTAAAATGTGTGGTTCCCTGACCTTGAGAAACAGGTGGAAGAGTTTGTGTTGGACTGTGTGTGGTGTCAGGCGGCTGCCTGGCACAGAGAGAGCCCTCATTGAAACGATGCCCCGAGGAACAAGGCCCTGGGAAATTGTGCATGCAGTCTTTGGGTCCACCGACAGAGACACTCACTTCCTGGTGGTGGTGGATGAGTGGTCACAGTACCGCGAGGTCGTGTTAATTGAGTCTGTGTTCTTTGATAAGGTGGCAGTTGCCCAGGAAAATATCTTTGCCACGCATGGGTTGCCCCATATCCTGTGCTCCAACAATGGACCGCCGTTTCAAGGGGACAGTTTCACTCAGTTGATGGAAGAGTATGGTATACACCAGAGAATGATTACACCATTCTGGCCCCTTGCAAACTGCGAGGCCGAGCGGTTCATGAGGACCCTTAACAAGGTGTTGTGGATTGCTCATGGGCTCTGACGGAGTACAGGGCCACCCATCATGTGTCGACTGGAGTGGCACCAGCAGAAACAATGTTTTGACGGTGTCCGAGGGGTTTAATACCTGAGGTGAGGGAACGAGAGCCAGCAGTGATTGACGATGCTCAGGTGGAGTGAGAAAAGAGATTGAGTACAGAAAGAGAGAACGTTAGACGAGGACTCTGACCCCATCAGCTGGTCTCTGGTGATGAAGTGTTGGTGAGGATCCGGCACCCACAAGGCAAACTGTCACTCACTTATGGGCCTAGTCCTATAGACGTGGTAGCGGTGCGTGGCTCTATTGTAACTGCGTCGGATGGAACTGTCACCCGAAATGCCAGTTTCTTTAAAAAGGTGGGGAGACCAGGCTGGAGGCAACACTGCAAAGAGACCGGACGAGGGTGGTGGCCTGGCCCATCCGCCGAGTCCCCTGGGTAGAGGGGAGGCAGGTGAGGAGGGCCCGATCCGGGAGGTGGGGAGGAGGTATCCCCAGAGGGCATGGAGGAGGAAGCCTGCCCATCTCAGTGACTAGGTGTTAGACCCCAGAACTTGTGTGCCCTGTCCGCCCGCTGCACATAAACGTGTGGGCCTGGGAGGGACGTAAAAAAAGGGGTGCGGTTAAGTTTGCAGTGAAATGTTGAAAGTATATATGTGTGCCTCCTATTGTGTTTGTTTTTTATGAAAAAGGAGGAGTGTGGTGCCTGTACCTTTAAAGGCACACACACAGTGGAGTGACGCAACTCTGACATGTGTGGCTGTAATAAACGGAACGTGCTACAGATCGACATTGGAACAGTGGAGCACAGACAGAAAACACCATGTTGCGTGTGTTCCATATTTTGAGGGGCTCACAGGGCTGGAGGGGCACACCGGCAACCGCCAACAATGGGTAAAGGGGGGCTTCAACATCTATGTTTGTACACATGTGCCCTTGATGCCCTAGCTCAAACCTAAATACTGAGGGAGCCAAGGCTGAAAAAGAAGTTTGTAATGTTGTCCTGGTTGTGTCACAGGGTTGTTCTCTTGGTTTGGGAATTTGTTTCTGTCAAAATGTTGCTGAAGTTGAAGAATAATCTCCTGAAATTGTGCTTTTGTTATTTTACGGCTAAACTGTCTTGCTTTTTATCCTTCCAACCCTTCAATTCATTGGTTCAGAAATAGTATTCTCACACGTCGTTTTTTTTAACGTGCCTTAATATCTTTTTAAAACCTGAAAACGAAAAATTGTCGCAGGATTTCACCGACCATTTCGAATTTGTTTCTAGGTCATAAACTTACATGCGCACACATATTTTTGTCCACGTGTTGGTATAGAATGCAATGTCAATAGTCACACCTAGAGGAAAGAGCTTGTGAAACACATACATTAAGGAACAGGCGCACGTGCAGGTGCATGACTCATACCAATACTCTAAATCATTGCATCGCCATTATTTTCATAATTATTTCCGTTCACGCTACTTTTTCAATCGCACTCAATAGGTATCGAACTGGCGTCTCCTCGCTGCCGTAGCTATGCATAGTGCCCTGCAATAACCAAACAAAGCGTTTCAAACGGAAACCTGTGCCTCCATTTCCGCGCCACTGTTTCCCAGCCTGCGCTGAGTGGAGAGCCATAGTTTCCAGACAGAAGCAGGTAGTCAAATGGGGGGTGTTTATTCAGTGAAGGTCAGCCTTTTCTATTATGAAACTCGGAGCAGCTGTGATAAGCAGTAAATTGCAGATCTATCACTTTTCCTGCCCGAGAGCGTGTGTGTGAAATCAGCAGAATGCTGCCTCCTTTGATTTATGACCCACTCTTGGCCAAGTCTTATCAGGTTCCCACAAGCCCCTTTCTGATGCAGCTCATGTCTGAATGACAATAGACAACCAGCGCCATTATGCTCCCAAATCTCTCTCTGTATTCTGGACACCTAAGATTACATCTGGGCTATTGATTTACTACTGCCATTTCTTTCACAGGGACCAGTTTACACCCGGCTGAGCAAGATTGACTATTATTAAACCGTGCAAACAACTCCATGTGAACTTGGTAAAGAAATGATAATCGTTGGCGTCCACCTTTGCAGCGATCTGGGAACACATTTAACCATTACTATCTCTCTGTATTTGTCCGTCTGTCTGTCTGGCAGCTATGCACTGCAGAAAGAGGCGAGCACTTCAAGGTTTGACTCAAAGGAAATGTATGTGGTATTGAAAGTTGGGGTGTACCAAATAGCATATTTAGAATTCATCGGAATACAAAATAGTTTGCCAAGTATTCTTCGAAGCTGAATACGAGGCAGAATAGTTGTTTTATTGGATACATTGCAAACTTGAAAAGCACACTTTAAAACGAAAAATTAGAACACAATTTCAAATATGTGTTGCCATGTTTCATGTATTTCTCTTGTTTTTACCAATATATCATCCTTGTTTAAAGTATGCACGCCAGCAAAGAACAACCCGTTTATTTTAAAAAAAAGGGACCAAAAATTGAGAAAGGATGGTTCATATGCAAAACCATTGCTACTCAAAGTATAAAATGCTGTACTTATCAAAATGGATATTGCAATTTGGAATTGCAAATTGTACACATTGCATTATTTCGTGGATTTCTAGTAGCTTAGGTGGAAAGTGAGTTTCCAACCACCTTTGCAGCTTGCATACAATTGCAAAAAAAAAATCTGTCTACTCATGCAAAACTGAAGTCCAGCGTCCATTTAAGGTGAGTGGTCTGAATATGCCCACACCCTGCAAACTCTAAGAAGACACACGCCTGTTGGGCTGCCACTCAATTCCACCAAATCTCAATCCATGGCAACGCACCCCATCACTTTCTCACCACACAAGAGGATGCAAGGCTCTAGGGCTTTTTCTATGTCTATAGACACAACATAAGGTCCTTGTGGAGAACGCAATCTAGTGAGGGCTGAATTGCAAGAACATTTTGGATTTTTAGAAATAAAAATATATGGGTACTTCTGTTTCTGAAAGGGAAATCTGCCATTTATGATGCTGAAATCCACAATCATAGTGCCCTCGGGTGCATTTGCTATGACCATCTCCTGATAGCTCCAGAAACTGCAATACAGTGGCAGAAGATCATGTCCAAAGGTCATATTTGCATTCATGAACAGCTGTTGGAACTCAAAGTTCCAACAGGAATAGGTGGCTTTTTGATAGTCTGCACCTCTGGTTCAAAGTATAGTAATTATCCTCCATAGTCAGCCTGGTGACATGTTAAACTTGGAATTTAAGCCATGTCAGGTCACTGTGATCACATCTTAAACCAGCCAAAGCATTTGGTTGTCATATTCGTGTAAGCTTGTGAAGGTGACACAGTCAAATCTGGACTGATGTGTACTGTCTCTCTGGAATGGGCGTTGCCACAACAACCATGTGGGACCCAGCCTAGGCGGTGGATCCCTTTGATCCGCCTGAGGAAGGCAGACACCACCCTCCATCTACATGGCAAAGGAACCCTCCATGGGAGGTACCCTGTAAACCAGTGATTTAGAGTCCTGACATAGCAAAGACACAATCACAACAGGGTGCTAATCACTGGAGTCCTTGTGAAGACAGCCATTGGGAGGGTGTAGGTGTACACTAACCCAAAGGATAGGCTTAGACCAAGGGAAGAGAGTCTATTTTATGCACAAAAAAATTGCAGGCGTTTAGTGAACCATAAAATAAAGCCATGAACTGCAGAATCTGTGAAAGAAATCATTAGAGTAGAGCATTGGTTAACAGTTGTACCGTAAAAAAATATTATTATATGTTTTGGATGGCTGATATCACTTATTGTTATCAATTGAAATAAACCAACACTGCAAGTCCTATAATGCATTTGATTGAAAAATCAAAGTCCAGACTGATGTAGCACATATGGACACCAAAGCAACCCCCTGTATCAGCTTCACATCTTGCAGAATCTTCTACAAAGCTGTCACCCTGACATTCCCAAGCTCCCTCAATGAGAAACACAGCATCTCTGGAGGCCTATGATCCACCAAAAGTAAGGTCATGTGCAGACTTGAACTTCGCTGGTTCTGTAAGGAAAGAACCTGAACACAGGCTGTCTCTGTTTACACCCCAATACTCTGGAACTTCCTTCCTGTCAACATCAGATTCATGCCATACCATTTACAGTTCAGGAAGGAGCTCAAGACCCTCCTCTTCAAGCAATGGCTCTTCCCTAACACGTGGGTTGACAGACCCTCATGTACCCACCCTACTTCAGACACCATGATCTGCTCTCCACTCCTGCCTCCCATGATTGCTTTTAAATCCATTGCTATCACATTGTCCACCCTCCTCTTCGCTGTTGTTAGATTCCCACTCACTGGTTCTCTGATTCCTTCACCTTGTTCTTCCCCCTATGACTGTAAACTGATTTGTTGCTTCCTGAAGCTAGGTTTGCACTCAATGAATACCCTAATAATAATAATGATAATATTTATTAATAATAATAATAATAATAATAATAATAATAATAATAATAATAATAATAATAATAATAACTGCCAACAACACGATATTTCTCCTTCAGACAGGCAACCAAACAAACATGCAGACTATCCCAAGAAATAATACTAGTTAGGGGAGTTGAATGAGCCATGGAAATTCTTACAGTATTTGTAGAATGTATACTAAAAATACTGCATTGACTGCAATGGAACCTTTATTTTATATCTCACCCCTCAGAGATTCAGCAGACAAATTGGTGCCCCCGCTACACTGGAACTGTTGGATGATATAAGGCCCCACTGACTTCCTGGTTCTCTGTGGGATATGCTTGTCATTTAGAAGAAGGAACAGGGTTGAGCTACATGGGGTTGAGCAGGGAGGCCTGTGCTATAGCCACTGAGAGCATGTGTTTCTGATTCCTTGCATGTCATGCCATGCATATAACCTTTATGTGTGATTTGGCTTATCTTTGTGTCCCCAACAACTGCTATGGCACACTTGTATCTCTTTGGGAGCTTGTCATCCTGTCAACAGCATAGAGTAAAACAGGAGGAGGCAGAGATGAAGGAGCAGCAGGATGTAGAACATACAGAAGCATACATTGAGGGCCAGCAGAAGGGGGGACATAAAGAGAAAGATGAGGGGAAACAGGTAGCTCATGCGGTGGTGGAAGAGGAGGAGATGGATGCAAGCAGGCCAAGGCGGATGAGGGACTTGGGGTGGCATATGAGCGAAGAGAGCTAGGAAGAGAGCTAAAAGGAGGTGTAACAGGAGGCAGATACAGGGCAGGTGGAGAAAGAAGCAGGATGTGGAGGCTGACCTGGTTTATGTTTGTGACTCATGACTTGTAGAGGGGCAAGGCAGGCCAGTGGAGGGTACAAACAAACAGCTACTTGCTTAAAATGTTTAGGTCTATGCTCCTCCAATGTGTGACTTTTTTTCTCCCTGTCTGAGAGCACGGTACTGACAGAGGTGTAAGCAGTTGTGTGCAGGCTATGCATAAGTGTGCCACGAGAAGAAGAGTGGCACAACTAAATGTGTGAACATATGTGGTGGTGGCTTAAATAGATATTTAATGTGCATGTGCTAGCCATTGCCCTGCTGCCATGGTAACCACCTCCACTGGTAGTGAGGAAGCCAGCTCTTCTGAATACACAGGTTATTCCCCAACATGGCATAAAGCATGATGGCTTAGAGAAGAAGCACAACCACACACAGCAGCTTTGGCTGCAGCCATTAAGACTATGTTGCCCCAGGTGACTTGCTGCTCCCCATGTGGTGAGGAAAATTGGATGTACATACATTTAGGAGTAACTGATATGATTGTCAAGCACTTACTTCCTCCATTCAGTTATGGTGGTCAGTCAGAAGGAGCTTTTAATCAATGCTATTCAAGATACCTTAATGGATCACACTGTAGAGAAGGAACTAAGTACCCCCACCTCAAGCATCTTGCCAATATTGCCAATATTCTGGGAGCCAGAGTGTGAAACACATACAGTACCAATGAAAATACTGATACCGCGGAGAATCCTGGAGGCAATGTTCTCGTTAAGAAAGCCATACCTGCATACAAAACAGTATGATGGCCATTTGAATGCAATCCCAGTAGAAACATGCCCAAAGAGAACGAGAGAGCAGATTAGTGACGACATACAAAGTAAATAATGACGCACCTAGAAGGGATGCAGAGACAAGCAAGTGAAGACAGTCTATCAGCATCAAGAGAGTATCAAAGCTAAGCAACATTTCAGGCTTCAAATGAAGAGGCTCATGCTACAGATATGATGAAGATATCAAGTTATTTTGCACGTGTACAGATGCAAAGAAATGCAAGCAGACAGAGTATTCTTGAAGCTAGCTATGTAGTGGATAGACTGAGGCATGTGCCAACATATATATATAGGAGTAAATAAAGAATGAAAGATTCCACTATGTATTATAGCACAGCTGGACCAGAAAAGTAAGGCCTTTTCCAGTGTGTCGCAGTTGAAAAACAATTGAATTACAGAAGTGAATCTCAGAAAGGCGAGGCTGCATCGGCCCCAAGAAGCCAAGGTCTTATCGGACAGGGATGAGCAGACATTAGTTACAATCATGTGAAAGAATTAAACGCCTGTTCATAAGACATGGGTGAAAACAAGAAAGACATCAGAGGTTCATTAAATAGTAGTATTTTAAATGCACGAGAGCTCAAATTTGTTGTCTTCAGTCACGTGGATGGATTTAATTGGACAAACATGACGAAGCACACCTACTCAGAGAGACAGAGCGTGCCTCTACTCCCCTGTATTCTCCAAAGCAAAGAGCATTTCCAAGGCCAAGTTCAAAGCTTTAATTGACATGCAGAACACTGAGGTGATGATAGATGATATGCTAATTGGTGGGAAGCTATGGTTATGACCAGCTCACCAGCACCGGAAGTCCAGCCTGAATGCTGCTAATGTGGTTGGAAAGGTACTGAATGATGTAAGAGTGCCAACCAATTATAGAGGGCTGTGTAATTAAGAACACTATCATTTGTGTAACCAATGGGATGTTGTGTATTTAGTGACGGTCAAAGTGACTTGTTTGAAGGGTGGACTTAGCAGTCCCATCTGACATTAAGGAGCCTATCACCTTCTTAGACTAGTATGGAACGTATACCTAGATGTTCCCCTTAAGCCTATCACATTTGCCACTAGGTTTTTGTAGTTTGCCACGTAGGATGACGTTAGCAAATATGTAGGTTAAAGTCAGCTATGACGAGTTTCTCTTATAAAGATGATTTTTTTTATTACTTGCTTTGAGATCATGCTGTGAGACGTCGGTGATGTCTGTTGTACTCCATGTTTTAGATAATTGGCATTAAGACAGTAAACTTTGCCAACTCAAAGTATTGCTACCTTGTCTTAAAGGGCTGGGTTGACTGTTCTGGTTCATCCTCCATGCCCATTATTCCAACATATAAAATCCACCACTAAAATGAGGAAGGGGTGAAAAGAATGACAAGCATTACATATTTTTACATAGATTAGTCCTCAAACACACCTGGCTGCTAATATCCCTGACCACTCACTGCTTGGTTCATAAACATATAATAGCTTCCACAATATATCCATCACTTGTCAACCCATGCCATTGTCACACTTCTGCTGCTTCTCTATCCTTGCCAGTCCCCCACCATTTGATCTCCCAACCCTGATATCAAATCAAAACAGCAATATTTGCTTTCAAAACTGCCCTCCATCTTCTACGCTTGGAAGGAATGCCCATTATTTCCTAGCACATTCTTTCCACCCTTTATCCTCTCTTCCCTTGTCTGTATACTTGCTGCCATCTCCCTGTAATTACTGTCCTACTCTTCACCCTCCATCACCATGGAGACCTTCAGAAAAGTGTTATGTTTGTGTCTCCCTTGGGTATCTCAGAAATAGCCTAAAGCTTTATCATGTAGGTGGCTCTTGTTTAGTGTGTAAAGAATTCCTCTTTTGACTGATTTCAGGTAAAGGGGAGAACCCATTTTGTTTTACAGATCGGAAGCCAGCAGTTTACCCCTCTTATGGAAATATACTCCTTTCTGCTGTTGCAACCTTGTAACTGCTCCTTCTGAGCAGTTGGGAAACAGGGTTGTAACCTGAAAAGTAGACAAAGGGAATGAAAAAGATTTGGTGCCTAAAAATGCATATCGGGAGCAATTGAGAAACAAATACTGTACCTGATGAAGGGATTGTCACCCTGAAAGGCATTGAGCTCACTATTCCTAATTACTTTTAATAATACTATGTATTGTGAATCTTGATTTATGTTTGACATTATCCTCACATTAAAAATACTGATTTTGATGAGCACAAATAAGAAATGTTTACTGTACAAATGGAAGTAATTCAAACGAAGTTCCTACTTGAAGTTACGAAATGTTGACTGAGATATTCTTCAGTATTAATAGTGTGCATGGCACTGAAGTGTCCTCCGGTTTTGGACACTACTTTTTCCAATCCATGATGGTAGCTCTGCCCCGGTGAACTTTTGCCCCAGTGTTATTTTACTGCTGCTTTATTGTGCCCCTGTTATATAATACCCCTGCTGATTTTATGCCCTTTTAATACCTTGTCACAGTGATGTGTTCCCACCATGATAGGATGTCACCCAGGCAATCTGCTCATTCAATAATTTGCACACATTTGATAAATGTTTTATTCAGAAAAAACAAGTCGACTACAACACTTGCCTTGCCCGCTGGGTTAAAGGTCCATTGGCAAAGTTGGCTTCTAATATTCCATACTCCCATTTAACAAAATACCAATGGCAAGATCTGACCCTCCCGAGAAAATGCCAATTGAATAGTACTGGCCACTGGCACACCCGCTGAACCGGACAGCCAACCAAGTAAAGACTTTATCACTCGTAATCCCACCCGCTGATTTACATGCCATTGGGTCTTTTCCCATCCAGATAACCAGCTTGGTAAATATTCAGATAATTAAAACTAAATAAGGATACCATGAACCTAAACACGACATAGACAACCAGTGGCAAACACATCACCAACAGCACAAACCTCAACAAAATGCCTTGATCTCGAAAAGACTTCCCTTAAAAGTGCAAGCTTCAGTGAAGAAACCCAAAAATCACAACCTACTACGTCATAGTATCAAAAATGCTGAGAAACCCTGCACTAAACCTATTCTTTTTTTTAATGATTATTCCTATAAAAAATCCATAAACCAAAGCAAATAAAAAGAGTTTTAAAACACATGTAAAATCCATCACAATGTACACATTAAAATATAGGGGTTAAAATAGTCCAGATGAGTGGCTGCAATAAATAGAGACATACAAGTTAAAATTGGTCCTTCAATAAATGTTTCCTTATGTTCCACGCTTTTCTTAAAAATTCCAAGCACCCCCATGCCATGGCAGTTGATCGGCAGATAATAAAAAAATCAAGGCAGGTCAGCATTGATTAAAATTGACTCAGCAACGGGAGAATAGTCTTTTTTCAAATATCACAATAAAATGGGCAGAATAACATGAAGTGCAGGTGATCTTCTTTTTCTGCGCCACAAACAGGGCAGACTGTTTACTGCTCGAATCCTGACCAGTTCTTTGTATTGTCTGTAAGCCACAGGAGATTAACGCGGGCTCTGGTCAGTGCTCAACGGTCTGCATTTGTATTACTATACAGCAGGTATGGTTGTATTGCATCTGACTGCGTAATTAATAAATGTTTCCTGTTTGAGGTCACTAGGAGCCCAGATGGCTTCCGGTTGTTGACAATTAATGTATGGAAAATCCTCTTATACTTATTAGAGTCAGCTAATGTTAAAATAACAGCAAAGCAATGCAAATTCAGGACATTCAGCAGAGAAACACACTTTGGGCCTCATTACGAGGCTGGTGGTAAGGGGTTAACGGTGCCGGTAAGGATGCCGGTGCCATTAACCCCTTACCGCCGCATTACGAGGTCCCTTAGAGGGTCCCACTAAGGCTGGCTGTTAAAACCAGCCGTCTTTAGCGGGAGCCGCTAAGGGACCAGGGAGCTAATAACAGGCCCATTATTAACAGGCCCGTTATTAGCTCCCTCCCCATTCCCATTCAGCCCTCTGGGGGCTTGAATGGGAATGGGGATGGGTATTTTGAATCAGGATTTACCGGGTCCTCCAAGGTTGGAATGACCGGGTTAGTCCCCATTCAAGGAACCCGGACCCGGACACGAGTTTGGAGGCAGCCATGGCACTAATAGCACCATGGCTACCTCCAAACTCGTAATGACTCCCTTTGAAATGAAATGCAGCAATGGAATCCTGCGCCAAAAGGACCCCAACTGTAGGCCTTTAATTATACTGTCAGTAAGAGCGGCTCTTAGGTTTGACCATATAGATAGCCAATAAATAGAGGTGCCATGTGCCAATCATCCCCAATGTGACTGATTCCCATTTCTGTGTGTAATATGAAATTCGAGGCAGAGCACGGCAGGCCCAACAGTTTCTTCAAGAAATTATTTTCCGTTACCTCAATGCTTGTTATAGTTTCATTGACCCACAGAGCTTCACCATAATTAGTTGCAGCTTTGGTTTGTGCTTTATAAACGTCAATAATGAGGTTAATTGGCTGGCCTTGACACATATTCACAAATCAAGAGATGCCACCCAATGACGGTCTCATTTTAGTACTCTGCTTCTGAATATGAGACTGCCCCTGCCAGTCCTCAGTAAAAAGTTTTTTAAAATTCCTGGATAATCAAATTTGGCTACTCGTGGGATAATAGCACCATTGTTTAAAATGTTGAGCATTTTAATATTCTTGTGCACCCTTTGAAAGCAGACCATTACTGCCGATTTGTTGGTATTGACTGTTAACTTCAAGTCAGACATAAATGTAGTGTAAACATCTATTAGTTTCTGTAATGCTTTTGGGGTGCAGGCCATTAGTACCATGTCATCCACATATGCCAATACGGGAGGGGTTTGGTACCCACCTTTGAGTAATCGGCTTGTGAGTCCACCAGGGCCCCACATAGCCCATTGATATACAAAGCAAACAGTACTGGGGCTACAACGTATCCCTGACATACACCTGAAGGGACCTCAAACTAGTTTGTGCACTACCTCTGTTCCCCAAATCATACACAAGCTCTCTGCAGCATTTGATCTGGACCATGGACCTCTCTGCAGCATTTGATCTGGTGGACCATGATAAACTATGCACCTCACTTGCTTTGGACTTCAACTTTTCCCGCAAAGCCACTGCATGGGTGAAATCCTTCTTAAGGGATCGCACCTCCAGAGTGTCCATAGGCAAAGAAGCGGCCAACCCCATCCCAGTCCCCATAGGAGTGCCCCAAGGATCATGTCTCTCCCCCACTCTGTACAACGCTTACACCAAACTCCTTTTCTCAGCATTAGATGACATGAGTGTCATCTACACCAATTTTGCGGATGACACTCAGATCCTCATACCACTCACAGGTAACTATGACCAGGACACCACAACCATCAACAAAATTTACATCATCATCCAAAACTGGATGGCACTAAATAGTCTCTGTCTCAATGATGAGAAGACAGAAGTCCTCATTGTAGGATCCCCAGCTAAAATAGCGGCTCTCCACCCAGATTACTCAGCTATTAATATCAATGGCACCTGTATTCCAGTGCTGAAGCAAGTGAAAACATTAGGAGTCTACCTCGACGCCAGTCTTACTATGACTAAACATATCAACGCGCTAGCCTCTTCCACGGCCTACACCTCCAAACGTATTGCTCTCTGCCGACAATTTCTGACACCAGCAAACTGCCTTACCTTGGCCAGGGCCTTAGTACTATCGAAATTGGATTTCTGCAATGTATTACTACTAGGCACATCCAATACCAACCTCTCCAAAATGCAACTACTGCAAAATAAAGTCCTAAGAGCAGCCTTAGGAATAAGAAAATTGGACCACATTTCCAAGACAAGGAAGGACGCTCACTGGCTTCCCATCAAAGCAAGAATTATCTTTAAAACACTTTGCATTGCACATAAATGTCTCACCAAAAAAGGCCCAACTTACCACAATAATACTCTTTACCCAAAAGAATACACTAGATCACTAAGATCCAATGCCAACCTCCTATTGGCACCCCCTTGTTACAAAACTACTAGAGCAAGGGGGCAGCAGCTTCCTGTTCTAGCCCCTAAACAATGGAACACCCTCCACATTAACATCAAAAAAGAATCTTCCTTCCCTTGCTACAAGAAGTTGCTAAGACTTGGTCATTTAACCAATATTAGCACTAAGGGACATTCCGCCGTGAAAGTGTACCATGCCAGTGAAATCTCTAAAGTGTAAATATTGTCCATCTTGTTGTACTAGCTCGCCACCTGTGTTGTAATTTGTACTCTGTAACAATGTATGACCAATCTCTAAGCTGTCTTGTAACCACACCGTGCTACCTGAGGGTCTGGGCGTGTAACAAAATAAATAAATAAATAAATAAGCCTCAGTATCCTCATGTATGATTTGCAGTATTTTTATTAACTCAGTTGGGCAGCCCATGGATCTAAGCACCTGCCAAAGTGAGGCCCTATCCACTCTATGAAAGGCTGTGCTTAGGTCCATGAAGGCTAGGTAGATAGATTCGCCCTTTACAAAAATAGAGGTTGCCCCAACCAAGTATAGATTAAGAGCTTGGTCTCGGGTGCCCAGTCCAGGGCAGAAGTCGTATTGAGTTTCTGAGAGGATTTGGATATGGTGAATCCAGGCGTTGCAAGATTATATGTACAAAGACCTACGAAGTGTCTAGAAGGAAGATGGGCCTGTATGGTAGAGGATTTTCAGGGTCACCCTTTTTGAATATGGGATAGATAATTGCAAATTTCTATGAGTGTGGAAACACTCCAGTTTGTAAAAAGGAATTGAAGCATATTGTCAAGAGTGGAACCCACAGGTCTAATTCCCCCTTAAATAAGTCTGCCTGCACCGCATCTGGGCCAGGTGAGCGATTGTTGTTTAACTGCTGTTTCCACCTCCTTCAAGGTGAAACGTATAGTAGATGTCGGTCACCACCCTCATACCTAGCTGCCTGCCACTTAAACAGGGATGTAAAATGATCTGACCAGGTCCTCACCCACTTATATGGAGGTCCTCACATTTCTTGGAGTCCCTATTGGCAACTGCCAAGTCTAGTTGTTCCCATACTTCTTCCTCCAATACATTTTTCATAGTCTCCTTTGACCTTTTGTATGTTGCCCTGGCCTTAATGACATTGCTCCTTGTGCTGTTCTTATTCCTTAATGTTCCCTTCAAATTGTTTTGTGCGCTCCTACATGTCTCATCAAACCAACTAGTTGGTTTTGTTTTGCTTGTTTTAAAGTAACGTTGAAAGGAATCTGTCATGGTACTGCACACATTCGTGTATGGTTAGGAGTGGCTCGTCGCCATGCCAAAGAATGTGTGTGATGAGATCTGAATCCATGCGCACCACCATGTGTTGGGTAACTATCAGGTCTCATTTCACCCATTTTATCCTACGCTTACATTGTGGATTGATTTCGCCTAGGTCCAATTGAGGGTGGACTACAGTAGAGGAGGAAGAATGGTCCTGTCTCAAGACAAGCCTCAGAGGGAAGTGGTCACTGACTATTTCTTCACCAACTAAAATATCCACAATCAGGTGCCAGTGTTGAGGGCGGATACAAATATAATCAATTATCGATGTGCCCTGTGCACTTGCGAAAGTGATCTTACCCGGCACATCTGAGTTTATGAGTCCATTTAAGCCATGCAATCCTCATTCCATGAGCCACATAGCCCTTGGGACACATCCAATCATCTGACATTTGCGGACGTGCAATGCCATAGGCAAAGTCTTCTCCCTCGTCTGCCAGATCGATAGGTGTCCCATTGCCCAACTCTGCATTAAAACCAACTCCCAAAACAATTACTATGTGTTCTGCCACCAGATTTACAATTATAGATTTAAACAAGTCTTTTAAAGCCCCCAATGGGTTAGTTTCTGTGGGAATTTGTAGTGCGGCTCAGGTGTCATCCATAAACCTATTCATAGAAAAGAGTCCTTTCGTGATAACATGCATGACCAACAGCTCTCTTTATCTCATGCTACCTATCACCTGTTTTATATCAAAATGTTTAATGGCCAATCTCTCAATCACCAGAACATAACTTTGTATAGGACTTCCACCCCCATAGAATATCAAATGGGGTCTCACCTGTGGTGTAGTGAAGAGTTTTCCTGTATTGAAAGACCGTCTGCATGAGCTCCCCAACACAGTCAGCCCAGTACCTGTTGCAATTCCGATAGCATCCATAAGGGTGTGATTGAAATGTTCATCCTGCACATTCCCCTTGTGATGATAAAGAGCCATGGTGAAATGCATGATCCCATGACTCTCTATAAACTCCTGAAATTCCATAGAAAAAAAGTAGTCCATTATCAGTGATTGATTTTCATTGAACACTTCACTCCAGAACAAAGACTTCAGAAAACTCTCAGTATAGTGTAAGGGATCAAAAGTAAGATGAAAACTCAATGGCATGTTAAGTGTTGGAATAGACTTTTATTTTTCACAACAGAAAATAGAGTTTGGAGGAATCCTATTAATTCCTAACCCTAAGTGTTTATTTTTTTCTGCCTCAATAAAACGAATGAACATCTGTTTCTTGATAGTAAACCAAAAAATGTCCTCCATTCTGTGTCCAAAATCCTAAACTGACCCTTACACGCTTAACTCAATAAAAGGTGAACATGGGGATTTCTGTGAACTATATACATGTAGATTTCTTTCAAAGTTCCAAACATGAAGTTCTAAGGTGCAGAAAAGTAAAGGAATAAAGGTCCACCAGGAAAGTTGTACTTCCCTTCCCCTAGATTTCTTCTGGTAGTTCGAATGTTAGTTTGTTAGACTTAAGGTTTGTTCTAGGAGGGAGTCTCCTTTATGAACACAGTTCTTTTGAATATTCAGTCTTTCACTCTCTGGATCTCAGTTATCCTTAAAGGGGTATGGTTCTTCCCTTTTCCATTGATTGTCACTTTTTCACATTTTCAAGGAGGGGTTTTGACCTCTGAGCTTTCTCAATCCTTTTTCTTTCCCTGGTTTACTCTCCTGCCAGGGTATTGCAACTTTGTCACTTTTCTTTCAAAGGTGTATGGTTCCTCACTTTTGTATTGGTTACCAATGTTCCACAATTTCAGGGTGGGGGTTTTACCCCCTCTTTTCTCACTTCTCTTGCTACCCTTGGTTTACTCTCCTGCCATGGTATTGCAATGTTATTACTTAGGTGCGGGTAACAGACTCGCACACTGCCTAGTTTACTGTCTTGCCAGGGCTTTTTATGCCCTCTCATTGGTGTGAGTCCCAGACTCACTGTTTGCCTGGTACACTATCATGCCAAGGCTTTTCCCTTCTCCATACACTCTCATTTGCATCCAGGAAATAATACTTTTCAAATATTGGGTCACTGACCCTTTCTTAACAATATTCATATCTGTCTCAATTATTCCACTTCTTGGAAACGTAAGACAAGCTTCCCTCCAGGGAATCAGTGTTGGTGTTGCTAGATTCATCAAAATACACACCTCAGTTCCCTTCAATAGCAAATCCACCACCGTAAGTGCAAACAAGTCCCTGCCTCCTTAAAGTTGCGAGACCTAGTAAATCTAACACAATCTCATCTCATAACATCTTTGGTGCAACAAGATCAGAAATGGAAGGAACTCTTGTTCTCAATATTTTATGACTCTGTGCGCACTCAAAATGCTCAATCACACTTCTTTCAATTAGCACATCCATGCCAGGACACCAGACATCTATGCAAATGAAGGCTTTAGTCTTACCCACTACCCAGTGGCTTTGGTGCTATAAGTCTACAACATTTCCAGGTGTTCCCTTCTTGCAAGCTGTTGTGTCCCACTCAACTTTTTTGATGGACTGCAGGACTTGGAAAATTAACTTTACATCATCAAACCCACCTGGAAGGGCACCAGCCCCTTCTCAGGGTACAGCATTTCTAGATAAAGCATCAGCCACAATATTCCTATGTTCCTCCACATATTCATCTACAAAATCAGCCCCCAGAGACCAGTTATCCACTTAACAATCCTTCTGGATATGCCATCCATACCCTTCTTATTATGAACGGACCATAGAGGTTTGTGATCAGTCCTGACTATGAATGGCCTCCCCCAAAACATTCAAAGGCCTCTAGTTCTGTCACTGAGTATCTTGACTCCACATCTTTAAATGATCTGGAACCAAATGCTACAGAATGTTCTTCCCATCCATCAGTCAGCATGAGCACTACCCCAGAGCAGTTTCACAGGCATAAGCATTAATGATGGTGTGCCAGTTTTACTTGAAGCCTTTGATAATGGAAGCAGTGGAAATCTCCTTCATAATCACTTGAAATAGATTTCTGATTACATAGACAAGTAAAAATGAATGCCTTTCTGCATCAGGAGCCTCCTAGACTTTGTCTTGGTCCACATATTTCTAACACATTTGACGTAAAATTCAATTAAACCCACCAAGGGTGCCAGATCTGATTTGCCAGTAGGTTCCTGCAATTCCAAAATAGCCATGATCATATGAAGCTTTGGATGGATGCCCTAGACAGAAATCTCATGACCAAGATAATTCACTTTGGGTTGCCTGAATTTGCACTTTTTTAGTTCTATGATGAACCCAGCACTACCTCATTTTTGCAGGACCGTCGTCTGTCTGGCATCATGTTCAGTCTCACTTCATCCCCATACCAGATTCAGCCCCACTGTATACTATTCTGGCATCATGTTCAGTCTCACGTCTTCCCCAGACCAGAATCAGCCCCACTAACTACTAACATGTTGACATTCCCGTTATTAACTTTGAATAGCGCATGATATTAGTTTCATATGAAGGGGCTCCATAGGGCATCCAGAGAAAACAATTATTTTAAATTGTCTAGAACGTTCATATCCAATGCAGTTAAAGACACTTCTTGTATCATCCATGGATTATCTTTGGAGCCTCTGCAACATCTGGCTAGGAGATCTGTCCTCCCACATTCCATGCAAATATTGTGTATGGCCATGATTTCTATGTCATTGGCTAAGTGGTCAGAACTCCCACTATGAAACTGCATCTAGAGACAATCATTTGATTGCCTTCTCCTATGTTAGGTATTTATGAACATGAGTCCTCCCTTCAAGTTTGGGGACAATGGAAGAAAGCTTGTTGCCTGCCCAAATGAGGCTGATTTTGCTCTTATATCTTCCTTCGACATGGGTTTGTAGGAGCTTCCGTAGGTGTGATTGCCACCCTGCAATTCCATTGGCTCCATTGTGCCCTTTTGGCTAGTGCCCACCAAGCTCCCTCCAGTTCATTGAAACGACCATGTGATTGCACTTCAATACTCAGGATTCAGTGTGCTTAACAGTCTTGACTATCTTTTTTTTTATAAACACGTTATAGTTTATTAAGGATTAAAGAGTGTTCCACATGTTACATCATGGCACACATTTCAAATTACATGTCACATGTGGGATGTTTTTACCCATGCATCCAAGCCCTACCATTAAACTGTGCAGTACTGGCATGGAAAACATCATGATGGTCAGAACTCCCCAGAGAGTGCACAGGGAAAACATGAAGAAAAGGCTGCCACCCATTTTTGCCTATGTTGTGAGCACAGGAGGGCACTGCCTAAAACCACCATTGGGCTACACACACAGTAGCCTGAACCCATTTGGAATGGCAATGCTGAATGCCAAAAAGCAACTCAGAACTGTGGGGAATTCATTTTCTTAATCCCAAAAATGGTTGCAATACCGGTACTCACCACTATCAGAAAGCCGGCGTTTTAAAACCACCAGACTTTTGTGTAAAACTGAACAGAGGAACCCAAACCAGACCAAGGAAAGACTTGCTAAGAGGTGGATAAAATGTAAAACTATATTCTAAAATGACTTGAAGGAAGTAATTATTTAATGTATAGGTAAAAATTGTAAGTTTGATTTAAACTGGGAACTAAAGTGACATTTAGCTGAATTCTGCCTGATAACTACCCCCGACAGGAGAAACCTGCTGAGCCACTCTTCCCGGGCCTAGCTGCATCCTGCTTCCCTACCAAAAGGAGTTGACACCTCTCTGATTAGATTAGGGGAGGGGCACCGGCAGGAGGTTGCACAAAGCCTTGTCCTGGACTCAGGCAAATGTTATATTGGGGGGGGCGTAAAGTGGCTTCCTCTTGGGAGAAGTGCCTCTGGGAGCCACCCGAGCTGGAGGCGGGGGCAGACAGAAGCTTCCTCCATGTGCTTTGGAACCTAAACCACACCCATCTGGGCCAGAGCATACTTTTAAAAAGATAGATAACTCATAGTGCGGACTGGTCAAAATTATATAAGTAATATCATTATTCTTGTGATTTTTCTGTGCACGTTTTAAGAGGCGTTAGGACCCTGTGGTGTATTCGGGGGGGTTGCTAGCGGAAAATAGGGTCTTACTCCAAATGTCTGCATGTTAAAAATCTGACACTTCATCAATTAATGTCCATACTCCTTGCGCACATGTGTAATTTTTGGTAATGTTCGATATTGGTAAACCAGTCAAAAAGCGCAAAATGTTGTCATTTTTGAATGCAAGCCCCCAGGAAGATCAGAGGCGGACAAGCATGGACCATAAGGAATATATAATGTGTACATGTAATTTCAACAAATTGTGTATCTGGGAAATATGTATTTGAATCAAATATAGATTTGTGGGCAAATTGACAAGGGGAGGATCCTCTGACCCATAAACAGACTTCATCATGATGACAATCCATTTCCTTCCCCCAATCATGGGAGAGGGGAGAATTGGGCCAATGACAAGTAGAGAGGGGCAGGCTCAGTTATGCCACGCACACACCCACTTCCAAAACACATAAAAAGAGACTGCTGGGACAGGTAGAGACATTCAATTCCATTTTCTGCGGAAGGCTCTGCCGGGAGACTCCAGACTTCACATCCATCAATCTCCAAAGACCAGAATTTTACTTTAGAACTTAAAGCAAGGGCCTAAACCCACAAACTGAGAACTCTTCTCAGTAGGCCTCAGCATCCTTAAAATCATCTGCAAACTATTCCACAGCCGGGCGAGCTGTTTGAATTCTGTGCCAAGAACTTTTGCCGGAACCGCAAACCAGACCTAGACCGCTGTGAGCAGAACCAGCGATCCGGATCGCTGTGAGCAGAACCGGTGCCTGATTGACCCGCCGAGCAGAGAGAACCGCCGCTGGACATGGTGACAAGATCAGTGACGAGGCCTATTTCAAATTTATATTGTGAGTACTTAGCAGAACTGTGCAGAACCAATCTCTTAGTTAAAATAATCTAATCCAAACTATTTTAACCTAATTAGAACAGCCTCCTAGAAATCGTGTCATCTGTCATTTTTAAAGCTGCACAACTGTCACCTGTTGATTCTGCAGCTGCAAGCTGTCACCTGTCATTTTGAGTTTTACTTTAAATCCGAAAATCTACCTTTATTAAATCATCCGTATCTCTAGAACCGTTTGTCCTAGGAACGAGATTTAACTTTCCTCTGAAACCTTAGAATCTAAGCTTTCCAACAAGCCTAGAACCGATTATTGCTCAACGGTCTGCATTTGTATTTCTATACAGCAGAAATGGTTGTATTGTATCTGACTGCGTAATTAATAAATGTTTCCTTTTTGAGGTCACTAGGAGCCCAGATGGCTTCCGGTTGTTGACAATTAATGTATGGAAAATCCTCTTATACTTATTAGAGTCAGCTAATGTTAAAATAACAGCAAAGCAATGCAAATTCAGGACATTCAGAAGAGAAACACACTTTGGGCCTCATTACGAGGCTGGTGGTAAGGGGTTAACGGTGCCGGTAAGGATGCCGGTGCCATTAACCCCTTACCGCCGCATTACGAGGTCCCTTAGAGGGTCCCACTACTCCTTATACTTTTACCGCAATCGCGATTTACGCACTCGCGAAATTTACCGTGATTTACGATTTGGTTCAATTTCTCCACTTGTCAAAATAGCAGCTCCATTCCTTCCTTTGTTAAAATCCGTTTGCAACCTGGTAATAACTCATAGAGCATTGCTAACGTGAGCCTGAACTAATACCAACAAGCATCTCTCACTCACCCTGAATCTCTAGAGGGAATTAAAATCAGTTAGCACATTTTCCCATCCATTGCCATCACATTTAAAAGCATTTTGGGCCTGTGTTTCAAACTTCTGCCTGTTTCCTCTAAGCTTGCTGGGGGGGGACTGAATTCCGTATTGTATTTGATTGTATTCCCGAAGACTGTGTGTGTTACTTCCATCTCCTTGCATTGCATATAGGGGGGGATGAATTGCCACCAGGGGAAAAGTGATTGCATTGTCTTTTGTTGAAGCCATATCAAGTTATTTTCTGTACTGCATTTCATTCATCATTTCGTTTCCTTGAACCATATAAAGCATTCTTTCCCACCTTATTCTTCTGTTCCTATTCATAAGTTACCTCTTACTGATTACTGCTCATATTCACAAGTGTAATATCCATTATCAATTTATTTATAGAAGTGTGATATATATATATATATATATATATATATATATATATATATATTGTTTATATTTCTCAAATAAACCTTTTAAATTTTCAAAACAGACCTACTTCTTGGCTCAGTGGGGTCAGGGAGATTCTAAGAGAGGGGGGTTATATAAGGGTTGTCATCCAGAGTACATGAACTGGACCTAAAAATATATCAATAGGGTTTCCCTCAGCATCCCAGACTAGGCATTGACTTAGCTGTAGTGTTGAAGTGAAGCCGCTTAACAAAGTGGGGGCTCGTAGCCGGAGATTCTGGGTTAGATCTATCACTTGTGCAGATTAATACAGTGTGCTAACTGACAGGAGACATACATCCGGTCGGATCACCACGCTGTGTTACGCTGTAAAGCACTCCTCAAAGGAACGCTCTAAGGAAACGGTCTGTTTTGCAAAAATAAAATACAAACTTCTGTAAGTCAGGAAGGAACTCAAATTCCAGAATGACGACACTGGTAGACATCAAAATAGCCAGAGAGCACTTCTTACATAAGCTATTTGTGAGAGGTGAGTGGACTCATCAGGACCAAACGGTCTGGTTGCAGGCAATCGCGCAACAGGTCACTGAAACAGGGTCAGATATTTGGAGAGATCAGTGTCCCCTACATGTGGCCCTGAGTGAACTATATATGGCCCCTAAAGCCAAAGATGAACATAATAAGATTGCCAGGATAGCGGCATATTTGTACCTATATATGGGAGCCATGCAGGACAAATGTGCTGAAGGCCAAGATCTGGCAAATAGGCAACAGATGGCGTTAGAGAAGGCCCAATCTGATCTGGACTCTTCTGAGCAGAGGCTGCTCAGGAGCCAGGAGTCAGAAAAGGACAGCAGACAGTACATCACTAAAATAAAGGAGGATATGGATGTGCTACAACAGGAAAAGGCTTACTAGGATACCAGATTTCTGGCCTTGCAGAAGGAGTTAGTAACCACAAAAAGGAGTTATAGGGCGGTTCCCTCCTGTTTATGCCAATCGCTTATAACACTCAAAACAACAGAAGGTAAAGTTATTGTAAGTTATTCCTGTAGCTAGATCCCTAGCCAACAAATAAGTCTCCCTATCTGTGAATAATCTCGAACCAATAAGAGGGGTCCCTAGTTAGTGCTGCTGGGCAGACTACAAATGGTGTCCAGATCTTCTCCCTGGTCTCTCTAAAACACTTTCCTGGTGTCTAGTATGTGCACACAGGTTGGAGGTCGATTCTTGAATTTTAATATGTCGCCCCCAATTTGTGTGTCTTATCGTTAAAAAACACAAGTGCTAATCCCAGAGTATCTGGTTGAGAAGCCAGATAACAATGGCGAAAATAAAAAAGATTTTTTTGTGTTAAAAAATTGTGTGGAAAGTGAAGATATTAATTCTTCATAACTCCCAAAGGTTCAGATTGAACCATAAATTATATGGATAACGAATTAAGTTTCCTTGAAACAAGCCCTTTGTTTTCTTTTAGAAAGGGAATGTGGGTCTGGGTTATCCTCCAGGCCTTTTCTATGGTCAACCGGTTTCAGCGGGATTCTTGAGTTGCCGCTTTCTTCAGGACGAATACTTCAAGTTGAGGTATCCTAAACAGTGTCTTCAACACTGTTTAGATGATAGAGGGTGTCCAGGGTTTGGTAGGGTAATTACTTCCTAGTCCTGTATGGACAACAAAAACAAGAAAAAATGGGGACTATAATCAGTCTCTTGTACCAACAGTTTCTACTTAAAAAAGATTTTACTTGAAAGAAGGAGATTTTTTAAGGTACTTCTATCAGTACCACCTCTATAGTGGAATCATACCTCTGTGTTGTAATTCCAGGGTAGCTGCTTGGTTTTTCAGCGGTATCCACTTTGCAGCCAGAATACTCGCAAGGTAGGTCTTATTTCGTCCTTACTTCTGGATATTGTCCCTCTGGGTGCCGGTTTGTTCCTTCCCGAATCGAGTCGTATCAAATACTATGTTCCCCTGTGTCTGTTGTGCTTTTATAGCAGTGTGCGTGGTCACGTGACCGTAATGTCCGATCACGTGATCACGCGCACGCAATCGCGTCTAAAGCGCGAGATCCGGCAAACATGCCCGATGTGGAACCGTGACTCTTAAAGGGGACTTTGTCAAAAGCAGATTGTACGAAGTAAGGGCTTAAGTGCAAGGTGGGAATTGCAAAAATCTGTACCCTAAAATGGGTCATAGTTAGCTAACCCTATTCATCCAAGGGTCGCCAGAGCCTGCCAGCAGATCTCATCATTAAGGCCAATCACGTGACTGCGTGTTCTGTATATCCACTGTTGTTCCCTCTTTAATAGGAGTGCTGTGATGTTTCCACCTCTTGCCGGTGCTTTCACTTTTTCTATTACGGTCCACATAATATCATCTGCAGTGTGATGGTTCTCGATAAAATGTTCTACTAGAGGAGCCGTCCTTTTGCATGTCCTAATATTGGAACGGTGCTCTCCTATCCATAGTTTTATTGTTCGAGTCGTCATCCCAATATATTTTTTGTTGCAGGGGCATTGTATGAGGTACACAACATTGGTGGAGTTGCAGTTGGTCAGAGTTCTTTGTTCCCAGGGATATTTCCAGCCTATGTCTATTACTGTAGTACGTTTTGTATATTTGCAAATGGTGCAGTTTCCACAAGGTGTATGACCCTGAGCTTTAGGTGTATCCCATAGTGTGTTCGTGTCCATAGCAGGCAGTGATTCTTTGTAAGTGTGCACTAAAGAGTCTCTTAAGTTTTTTCTCTTTCTTTCTTTTTCTTAAGGCGGTTAATGATCGGGGAATGGCTGAATACTGCAGTAATGGTCGTATCATCCCTTGGTCTTTTCCCATGTTGGTTAAGAGTAGTTTCTCTTTGTATATTCCTTGCCCGTTTTCTTGCCTGTTTGACAATCCTGTACGGATAATTCCTCTCTAGTAGGTTGTTCGAGAGCCTGGTTGCTTGAATGTCATATTCGGCTCCAGAGGTACAATTCCTCCTAAATCGGAGGAACTGCCCAAAGGGTAGATTTTCTTTCAAGGACCTTTGGTGGAAACTATTATAGTCCAGCAAGGAATTCCTATCCGTGGATTTTTGAAAGACCGTTGTTTCTAGTGTATTACCTCTCCTAGTGATCGACAAATCGAGAAACGTTGCAGTCGTTTTACTGGCCTCGTGGGTGAATTTGAGAAAGGGATTCAATCCGTTAAGCCATTCCATGAAGTTATTCAAAGTTGATTCATCCCCACTGAACAGTAGAAAAATATCATCGATGTATCGTCGCCAGCTGATTATATTGGCGGAAAAAGGATTTGTTTCCATGTAGATATGGGTTTCTTCAAAATTGGCCACATACAGGTTAGCCAAAGTTGGTGCAAATGTCGCACCCATGGCAGTTCCTGCAATCTGTTCATAGAAGGTGTCTCCAATAATGAAATAGTTTTTTGTTAGCGCTATTTCCGCCAGTTGCATGATTAGCGTAACAGGCATATCCAAAGATTTAGCTCGTAGTATGCTTTCGATGACCCTTAGTGTTTCTTCTTGTGGGATTTTAGAATATAATGACTCTATGTCCATAGTTATAATGTAGATCTCTTCATTATTTAGGACCAGCTCGCTTAAATATACTAGAATGGCAGTGGTATCTTTCACATAAGACCGCATTTTGCTGACCTCTTCTTTTAGAAAAAAGTCAGCAAATTGTGAGAGGGGTTCCAAGATTGAGCCAATCCCTGACACAATAGGGCGACCAGGAGTTGGAAGGACGTCTTTATGTATTTTAGGTAATGCGTAAAAGGCCGGGCATCTCTTGCAAATATACAAAACGTACTACAGTAATAGACATAGGCTGGAAATATCCCTGGGAACAAAGAACTCTGACCAACTGCAACTCCACCAATGTTGTGTACCTCATACAATGCCCCTGCAACAAAAAATATATTGGGATGACGACTCGAACAATAAAACTACGGATAGGAGAGCACCGTTCCAATATTAGGACATGCAAAAGGACGGCTCCTCTAGTAGAACATTTTATCGAGAACCATCACACTGCAGATGATATTATGTGGACCGTAATAGAAAAAGTGAAAGCACCGGCAAGAGGTGGAAACATCACAGCACTCCTATTAAAGAGGGAACAACAGTGGATATACAGAACACGCAGTCACGTGATTGGCCTTAATGATGAGATCTGCTGGCAGGCTCTGGCGACCCTTGGATGAATAGGGTTAGCTAACTATGACCCATTTTAGGGTACAGATTTTTGCAATTCCCACCTTGCACTTAAGCCCTTACTTCGTACAATCTGCTTTTGACAAAGTCCCCTTTAAGAGTCACGGTTCCACATCGGGCATGTTTGCCCGATCTCGCGCTTTAGACGCGATTGCGTGCGCGTGATCACGTGATCGGACATTACGGTCACGTGACCACGCACACTGCTATAAAAGCACAACAGACACAGGGGAACATAGTATTGGATACGACTCGATTCGGGAAGGAACAAACCGGCACCCAGAGGGACAATATCCAGAAGTAAGGACGAAATAAGACCTACCTTGTGAGTATTCTGGCTGCAAAGTGGATACCGCTGAAAAACCAAGCAGCTACCCTGGAATTACAACACAGAGGTATGATTCCACTATAGAGGTGGTACTGATAGAAGTACCTTAAAAAATCTCCTTCTTTCAAGTAAAATCTTTTTTAAGTAGAAACTGTTGGTACAAGAGACTGATTATAGTCCCCATTTTTTCTTGTTTTTGTTGTCCATACAGGACTAGGAAGTAATTACCCTACCAAACCCTGGACACCCTCTATCATCTAAACAGTGTTGAAGACACTGTTTAGGATACCTCAACTTGAAGTATTCGTCCTGAAGAAAGCGGCAACTCAAGAATCCCGCTGAAACCGGTTGACCATAGAAAAGGCCTGGAGGATAACCCAGACCCACATTCCCTTTCTAAAAGAAAACAAAGGGCTTGTTTCAAGGAAACTTAATTCGTTATCCATATAATTTATGGTTCAATCTGAACCTTTGGGAGTTATGAAGAATTAATATCTTCACTTTCCACACAATTTTTTAACACAAAAAAATCTTTTTTATTTTCGCCATTGTTATCTGGCTTCTCAACCAGATACTCTGGGATTAGCACTTGTTGTGTTTTTTAACGATAAGACACACAAATTGGGGGCGACATATTAAAATTCAAGAATCGACCTCCAACCTGTGTGCACATACTAGACACCAGGAAAGTGTTTTAGAGAGACCAGGGAGAAGATTTTGCAGAAGGAGTACCAAGAAGGTTTGGACTCCCTACTGCAGAGCCAGTAAAAGCTGGAGCAACAGTTAGACTTCAATAGGGCATGTGCTGAGCAGGTAGTCACCCTGCAAAGCCACCTAGATAGGGAGAAGGCAGAGAGCAATAAACTGATTTTGAAAGACCTGGATACCCAGGCAGAGTTTGACCAGGAGCGCCAGAAAGCTGGTGCCTTCCAAAGGCAAAGGGACAACCTGGTGACACAGATGCAGGCTCTTAGTCAGGAAAGGGATACCTTAGGCCAGGAGGTCTGCCACTTAAAAAGGAAAATGGAAGAAAATCACCTGGCCCTCCAGGGACTGGGTGACCTCCAAAAAGAACACCAGAACTTGTTAGAGCACACCAGGAGGGTGGAGGATGCTCTGGCAAGAAAGGAGCAGGCCAATAGGGACACAGCTCAGGAGGTAACCCTCCTACAGCAAAGACTGGCCCAGTACTCCAGGACCAATCAGGAGGCACAGAGAGAGAATGAGGCTCTCTGCCAGCACAATGATAGGCTCCAGCAACAGGTAGCGATGCAGGAGAGACTGATAGAGTCTAGTAAGGCCTTAACTGAGGAACTGAAAGCGCAGGCTCTTGCATTGCAACAGGGAACAGGGGCGGATAGAGATGAGGTTCGCTGGGAAAGAGAAACTCCTGAGCATAACCTCAGGAGCCCTAGTACCAGAGGCCTTCATCTCTCCCAGTCCCTGGACTCTGCCACCCCCATGTCCCCTCGTGCACATGAGCCCAGGGCCACGGGGATGGCAGATTACTATCCAGCTAGAAGTATGGGGCTCATAGGCCAGTACCTCCCAGGAATGGATGGGCGGGCATCCGGGTATGGGCACCCAAGCACAGTGCAATTTAGTGGGGAACCCCAGGAGAGTAGGCCCATTAAGGGCATCCTGAAAACCTCTGCCCAGTTAGGTCAGTGGGGGGGTACCCATCAAATCCTGGCAGCAAGGAGGCATCTGAAGACTCCTCTGAGCATTACAGGACACAGGAGACCAGGTCCCCACATTCTGCCAGCCATTCCCAGGCTCGCAGAATCCGGGAAAACCTGGACGATCAGACGGGCACCTCTGGGAGCGGTGCTTCTGAGTCAGAGGATGAATGGACCAGGGTTACCCGAACCAAAAAGGCCAATAAGGCAAAAAGGGTCTTGCTTAAGGACCCATTGAAACAAATAAAGGCAATAAGGAGTGTCATCACGCCTTATCATAAGAACGCCAAGTATTCTGTTTGGGAACACTTGGAGCTCTATGAGCAAATGATGGAGACTTTCCATTTGAAGGACAGCAGTAGCTGCATCCAGTACGTCAAATGGACCTTCTCACCAGAATGCTCCAGTTTCTTTGCAGGGCTGGAGGATCAAAACCATTCAAGGTGGTCCACATACAGGGCGGCCATCTTGAAACATTTTTCTGTGCACAGAAATCCTCAAGAGGCTCGCAAGGCAGCCTACAATCTGCAATGTGGGGAGGATCAGGCCCCACAAGAGTTTGTGCAAGAATTAAAGCGTGCTTTTGCGCAGACCACCAGAAGGGTGCGCACGGATAGCACAGAATTTATCAATACGTTTTTCCATGCCTTACCCAACTACATAGTGACCCAGCTCGTGAGAGATTTTCATGAGAAAAGGTCTTTAGGCTGGGTCATTGAACAGGCTACCTGGATCTATGAGGTGCAGAATCCCATCGAAAATAAAAATAATGCGCAGAAAACCCCCAAAACCAACAGCACCCCTGCTGCTGCCAAGGTGGCAGAGGTAAAGGTCACCCCTGTTTTGGATTTGGAGATGGGGGGGCCTAAAAATCTACCTGCACCTAATAATGCCCAGCCCAGAAGGCCCTCGGGCCAGTCACAGACAGGGAGCCAAGGAGTTAGTCCCACAAATGGGGTCACTCACTCCCCTGATTATGTAAGTCCCCGCTACAAGGGAAACCGACCCATTCTGGGTTATGTGTGGACTCCTCCAGCCCAAGGGGGGGGATCCAGCCAAGCACCTAACTTCCCTCCAAACTTCCCACAGGAGGGCAGAAATTCTCCAAATCCTGGGCAGAACTTTTTCCCCAGGTATCCACCCAATTTCCAGCCCCAAAATCATCCATCCTTCTTTCCCCAATTCCCTGAGCCCGGACAACCTAATCCGGGAGAGGGGAGGCCATGGGTGGAGGGGTACCAAAATCTTCCCAACCCGGGGTACTACCAGAGAAGGGATAGCTACCCTTCCCGGGATCAGCCCAGGGGAGAAAATAGAGCCCCGTATAAGCCTGAGCGGGTTTCGCAACTTGAGCACCAGGTCCAAAATATGGCACGGGATCTGGGTCACATACTGAGGGCTCAACAGAACCCTCAGATGAGCATGCCACCGCAGAATGCCCCAAACTCTGGACCTGGTGCTCCAGAACAATGACGGGGGCAGCACACCGATAACCCACCGGTTCCCAGGGAGGAGGCACAATGGGAAGGGGGGCGTAAAGCCTTGGAGGAAGCTTCCTTCCCAACTTGTAAACAGCCCCTGGAAAACAAGGACCGGAAACAAAATCTCGTACTCCTGAAAGTCTACAACCCAAGGAGCAGAGAGGGGGTAGGAGAAACAAAGGACCCAAACAGACCCACTTTGTGGAGGAGGTACAGGTCTTCCAATTTGAGGGAGAGGGATCCCAAGAGGATCCTGGGGAGAGGATCTTCGCCTTCAGAGATGGGGGAACTCCTCCCAAGGAGAAATGGGTCCCGAGGGAGTCCAATAGAGACTGGGGAGATGTGGAGACTGAGCTACCGCCGCCCATCATCTCATCCCAGAACCAACAATACCAAAATCCCATGGGTCAAACCCATCCTGATGACTGCCTCCAAAAAGGGGGGGGGGGGCGGCCCAGAACCCGAAACCATTTCCAGTTGCCAACTTTTTCTTTCAGATTCCCCAGGCTCTCCCCAGAATTCTGCGCAAATCTCTTCGCTAGCAATGTCCAAAACCAGAAAGTTAGCCCACCAGTTGTCCAAAAATGTGCATTATCTGTGCCCCCTTGAGGAGAAGGAGGGAAGATATTATGCCCCGGTACAAGTACAGGGGCAGGGTACAATTTTGGCACTGGTGGACACTGGATCACAAGCTACCCTTCTGTCCAAAAGGGCCTTTGATGAACTAAATGCAGGAAGGGGGGAGAATTACCGTATTCCTCTTACCTCTCTTCCTGGACAACTGCAGAACTTTGACGGGAAGAAAATTCCTGTCGAAGGGACTGCAGACTTGGACATCAAAATTGGGTGACACAAGGTGAAACACCCGGTCATAGTAGTGACTCCAGAGGGCACCCCTTGTTTACTAGGGAATGACCTCCTGAGAAGGTTGTCACCCCTAATAGATTGCGTAAACAAGGTCCTCTGGGCCCAGACTAGCCAACCAATAAAATTAAAACAGTGTCAACCATGTTAGTTTAAACGGCACATGCCACATGGTTGAACAAAAATCTGACCAAGTAGAATTTCACTTCCAGAATAGCCAGATTCCAGATGTGACAGTAATAGCAGTAGGACAACAGACTGGTGATGGGGGGTCCTCTCTATTTCTGAAAATCAACCTTCCTTCCAGTTTGAGGTGGTATTCCACACTGGAAGGAAATACTCTGAAATTCTTTACCAATCCACAACCAGACATTCCCACCCCAATAGTTCAGAAAGATGTGAAATCAGCTCAGAACCTGGCTGATATTCAGCAAATTGGAGATCAGTTGTTCATCCCTGTTCAGTTAAATGAGGGGAAGGACTCTGTTCTCGCCCGAGTGTGTGTGAACAACGGTAAGAGCTTCATCAGCGAAGCCATGTTTCGCCAACTCCCAAAAGATCCAGCCATTCCCACATTCAAACTGATAGACAAATGGGAAATGGACCTGGAAGCACCCAATTCAAAACATCTCCTGCCAAGCAGGTGTATGCTCAAAATCTCCATTGGCAACAAGAGCATAGTCCATAATTGTTGGGTTGTGCGAGACGTCACTGCCGCCTTTAACTTAGGCAGTGACATTCTCAATCGCTTTGCCATTAGTTTGGACCTAATAAACTTCAAAGCTTGGTCCCGGTTAGCGGATAATCCCATGGGCTTTGATGATCAAGAAAAAGCATTTAGGTCAGCTCAATTGCTACCTTATGCAGTTGAAATTCAGCTTAAAGAGGAAGTCACCATCCCAGAAAGGACCCGCCAATTCTCCGTGGAAGTGAAAGTTAAAAGAGGACAAAAATTGAAAAACCCTGATGCTTATATTCATCTAAATGCTTTTCTCCAACTGCAAGGGTTAGGGGTAAACCCAACACCATTAGTCAACATAGAACATGACACCATTCCAATAGAGGTGAATAACAGCTACTTAAAGAGTATTACTCTAGCCGCAGGCACCATTATTGGAATGGCGGTTGATGACCGACATTTTTCCATTGATCTAGGAAATGAACTGTTAGGACCAATCCCCAAGGACTGTTTTGGCAGTGACAGTGATGACAACACAACACCAGACAGGATTTTCACCCGGCATGGGGGGAACTTCCTGGTGTACACTTCTTGCCCTTATGGTAAGGAAGATGTGACTTGTGACTTCAGGAGGGATGAGGTGATTTTCCAGGTCCATGAGGGCTGCCTTGCCCACCTGAAGCCTCCAGTCCAAATCAGCACTCTGAGCAGGGACTTCTCCACCCAGCTGGAGGAGGCCATTGAGATAGCCAAACCAGAAGTCTTTCCAGGCTTCAGGCAGATGGTGGAAGAGAGGGTCAACCTAGCTGATGCCTGCGTGACTCTGGAACATAAGCAAGAGTTGAAACAAGCTTTCTTGGATTTCCAAGATCTCTTTGCGGTAGACTCATATGACTGTGGTCGCACCGACATCCACACGACAACAATTCCCACGGACCCTGGCATGACTCCAGTGTTTGTGAAGCAATATCGCTTGCCTCTCACATCCATGGAGTCCCTTACTGAAATAATTAAGAACCTTGAGTCCCGGGGAATAATCCGTCCAGTCCACAGCACCTTCAATAATCCGGTGCTGGGAATATTGAAGCCAAACGGCCAGTGGAGACTCTGCGCCGACCTTAGGGAGCTCAACAAACGGGTCCATACTTCCCGATGGCCTCTGCCCTACATTGACCAAGGGCTGGCCCAGATTCAAGGGTCACAGGTATTCACAGCAATAGACCTGACCAATGGATACTGGACCGTGCCTGTCAGTAGGGAGGACCAATACAAACTGGCTTTTACCTTTGGGGGCCAGCAGTACACATGGACCCGGACTCCCTTCGGATACCTCAACTCCGGCAATGAATTCAACATTTTCCTACATAAGGCCATGCCCGACCTGGGTGTGAGGGGTAACCTAGCTTATGTAGATGATGTCCTCATCAAAAGTTCATCTGTGGAAAAACACATAGTGGAGATCCGTTATGTTCTGATGCAGTTGAGGGCCGCCGGAGCAAAACTTTCTTTTCAGAAAGCACAGTGGTGTAGAACCCGTGTTAATTTCTTGGGGCATGAAATTACTCCTCAGGGTCTCTGTCCCCAAGAAAAGAAAGTGGAAGCACTCCAGAAACTGAAGGATCCCACAACTCTGTGGGAACTAAGGAGCATCCCTGGACTGACTAATTACAGCAGAAAGTTCATTGAGGGCTACGCAGAGATCACTAGACCCCTGATTCATCTCCTGAAGGGGGGGGTCAAGTGGGAATGGGGTCCAGAACAATCCGAGGCAGTAAGACAACTCAAAAGAAGCCTCTCACAAGCACCTTGCCTAGCTTACCCTGTCAGAAACAAGGAGTTCTTCCTGGAGACAGGGTTCTCTAATACGTGCTTGACGGCAGTATTATATCAAAAGCATGACAAGGTCAATAAAGTAATCTCCTATGCGAGCAACTCTTTATCCTCTGTGGAGAAAAATTCAACGATTGTGAGAAGGCACTCCTGGCAACGGTGTGGGCATTGAAGAATTACCGCCCGTTTATCCAGGGGGAACACATCATAGTGGAGACTCCACACCAGCCTCTGCAATATCTCCAAAGTGACAGAATCCGGGCCGGAAATGTGAGTAATTCCCGAATTACTTCCTGGATTCTGTCAATGCAAGGCTTTCGTGTAGAGGTCAGATATGGCCAAAACAAGGTCTGGCTGACTTGCATGATTGTGCCAGAGAAAACTGTCTCGAGGACGAAAGTCTAAAAATCAAGGACAACATGGAGGCATACCTCAATTCCCCACACAAAGTCTTTGAAGAGGACAAGTGTGAGGGAATGCCCACTGTCTATGTGGATGGATGCTCTTACCATGTTGACAACCACAGGAAGAAAGAACTGGTGGCCGGCGGAGGGAATGCATGGGTGAATGAGTCCCCAGAACCCTCCGCTGGATACAAAATTGGTCCCCGAAGTAGTCAGGTGGCAGAATTGATGGCTGTGCATCAGGCCATCCTCACTGCTGTCCAACATCAACTCCACAAACTGGTCATAATCACAGACTCGGATTATGTACGGAACGGGTTTGGAGCACCTGGTTAATTGGTAAACCAGAGGCATGCTAATAACAAACCCTTGAAACATGGGAAGTTAATCCAAAACATTGATGATCTGGTCACCTCGAATGGGATGACCATCTACTGGAAAAAGATCAAGGGTCATTCCAAAGTAGAGGGACCAGACAAAACTGGAAATGACTTAGCTGTCAGCTGGCCAAAACCGGGGCCATCCAAGGGGATCTAATAGAAACAGAGTCCCTGTTGGGGGAACTCCAGGTCACTGCTATCACTAGGTCCCAAACAAATGCTCACAATGATCTTTCAACTGCACAATGGAGTAGGGAGACCCCTGATGCTGATTTAATTACAGCTCAGAAGGGGGATCCAATCATTGGTAAGTTTTACCAACACCTTGAGGACCCTGAGAACTTTCCCCTGACGGATACCGATTACATTGGGAAAGAGGACCTAAGAGTGTTGATGAAATGTCCAAAAATGTTCCGAATCCAAGACGGTTTGCTGGTAAGGAAATCCAAAGCTGGCCATGATCAGTGGGTGGTTCCTACCTCATTCCGAAGCCTGATGTTAAGTCACGCCCATGATGCGGCCACCGCCGGTCATAGGGGGTTTCACACAACACTGGAAATCTTAAGAGAGGTTGCATACTGGCCACACATGGGGCAAGACCTCGACCAATACTTGAAGGGGTGTCTTGGGTGTGCACAATTTCAGCCATCATCCCTCACACACCGTGCGCCTCTCCAAAAGAGGGGGATGACACTGCCATTGTCAGATTTGCAAATCGACTTTGTAGGCCCTGTAATTCGCTCGTCTAGAGGAAACAAGTACATGTTGACCGTTACATGCTTGTTTACCAAGTGGGTGGAATGTCTCCCGGTCCCAAACTGCAAGGCAGAAACAGCAGCTGCCCTGATGATTAACCACATCTTTTCCCGTTTTGGTCTACCTCAAAGGATTGAGTCAGACAGAGGTAGCCACTTCACCAGTGAAGTAATGACAAAGATGTGGGAGATACTGGGGGTCAAAAGGAAGCTACATATTGCTTACAGGCCAGCTTCTTCTGGAGCAGTGGAGAGATACAACCGAACCATTGTGAGCATATTAAAAAAGTTTGTGGCAGATTCTGGGCCAAGTTGGGATATCCGATTACCTCTGGTCCTAATGGCCATCAGATCTACCCCTTCATCTGTAACCAAAATGTCACCATTTGAGTTGATGACCGGACGCAAGATGGTGCTTCCCCAGCATTTGCTCTACAGGACCCAAGAGCAGACACTGATAAATGCCGCCACAACTCATGAGTATGTGGATAATTTAAGGAAACACCTCCAACATGCTTTTGCCTATGCTCAGCGGAATCTAGAAAGATCAGCTGAGAGTATGAAAACGCACTATGATTTGAAAACCACCAGGAAGGAATATGATGTGGGAGACCGGGTCTATCTGTACAATTTCCAAAGGAACCAGGCCAAACAGCGAACATTTTTGCCTACATGGAAGGGACCCTTTGAAATTATAGACAAGATCTCCCCTGTTGCCTACAAAATCCGCATCTCCAAAGGTAATTTGGCAGAAGGGGAAGATAAGTGGGTCCATATTAATCAGCTGAAGAATTGCCATCCCAGGCACACTCTGCAGCAACTGGAGGAGTCCTCTGCAATACCAGAGGGGGCCGCTCCAGAGTAATTCAGTTCAACCCTAAAATATCCCATATATAGTCTCTAAAATATTATGACGCTTGTAAGCCACTGTCTCTGAATTATATCTTGTTTTTAAAAATTGGAATGCTATGTTTATTAAAGTATAAAATGTATATGTCGCCCCACTATATCAATAGTGGGGGAGAAATGTCTATGAATTGGTATTGCCGCTTTCCTTTGTCGTCCTAGGAGAAAGAAAACATGGAGACTGACCACGGAAGGCGACCTGGGGACCGGGAGCGAAGATCCGAGGGGCCCGGGGTACCGCCCAATCCTCCCATCAGGACCAGCAAGGAGAACTGATTGATCGACTGGAGGGAGGAAAAGATGCTGAACTGTGCCATCTATGGAATTGGAAGAAGAGGAGGCGAACATCCCAGATCTTGCGAGTTCCATCAGTGGAAGGACAGAATGGCCATCGCAAGAGGGGGGGCTTGTGGGATGTTTTTACCGATGCATCCAAGCCCTACCATAAAACTGTGCAGTACTGGCATGGAAAACATCATGATGGCCAGAACTCCCCAGAGAGTGCACAGGGAAAACATGAAGAATAGGCTGCCACCCATTTTTGCCTATGTTGTGAGCACAGGAGGGCACTGCCTAAAACCACCATTGGGCTACACACACAGTAGCCTGAAACCATTGGGAATGGCAATGCTGATTACCAAAAAGCAACTCAGAACTGTGGGGAATTCATTTTCTTAATCCCAAAAATGGTTGCAATACCGGTACTCACCACTATCAGAAAGCCGGCGTTTTAAAACCACCAGACTTTTGTGTAAAACTGAACAGAGGAACTCAAACCGGACCAAGGAAAGACTTGCTAAGAGGTGGATACAATGTAAAACTATATTCTGAAATGACTTGAAGGAAGTAATTATTTAATGTATAGGTACAAATTGTAAGTTTGATTTAAACTGGGAACTAAAGTGACATTTAGCTGAATTCTGCCTGACAATTCCCCCCCACAGGAGAAACCTGCTCAGCCACTCTTCCCAGGCCTAGCTGCATCCTGCTTCCCCACCAAAAGGAGTTGACACCTCTCTGATTAGATTAGGGGAGGGGCACCGGCAGGAGGTTGCACAAAGCCTTGTCCTGGACTCAGGCAAATGTTATATTGGGGGGGGGCGTAAAGTGGCTTCCTCTTGGGAGAAGTGGGAGGAGAAGTGCCTCTGGGAGCCACCCGAGCTGGAGGCGGGGGCAGACAGAAGCTTCCCCCATGTGCTTTGGAACCTAAACCACACCCATCTGGGCCAGAGCATAATTTTAAAAAGATAGATAACTCATAGTGCGGACTGGTCAAAATTATATAAGTAATATCATTATTCTTGTGATTTTTCTGTGCACGTTTTAAGAGGAGTTAGGACCCTGTGGTGTATTCAGGGGGGTTGCTAGCGGAAAATAGGGTCTTACTCCAAATGTCTGCCTGTTAAAAATCTGACACTTCATCAATTAATGTCCATACTCCTTGCGCACATGTGTGTAATTTTTGGTAAATGTCCGATATTGGTAAACCAGTCAAAAAGCGCATAATGTTGTCATTTTTTAATGCAAGCCCCCAGGAAGATCAGAGGCGGACAAGCATGGACCATAAGGAATATATAATATGTACATGTAATTTCAACAAATTGTGTATCTGGGAAATATGTATTTGAATCAAATATAGATTTGTGGGCAAATTGACCAGGGGAGGATCCTCTGACCCATAAACAGACCTCATCATGATGACAATCCATTTCCTTCCCCCAATCATGGGAGAGGGGAGAATTGGGCCAATGACAAGTAGAGAGGGGCAGGCTCAGTTATGCCACGCACACACCCACTTCCAAAACACATAAAAAGAGACTGCTGTGACAGGTAGAGACATTCAATTCCATTTTCTGCGTGACGCTCTGCCGGGATCAATCTCCAAAGACCAGAACTTTACTTCAGAACTTAAAACAAGGGCCTAAACCCACAAACTGAGAACTCTTCTCAGCAGGCCTCAGCATCCTTAAAATCATCTGCAAACTATTCCACAGCCGGGCGAGCTGTTTGAATTCTGTGCCAAGAACTTTTGCCGGAACCGCAAACTAGACCCAGACCGCTGTGAGCAGAACCAGAGATCCGGATTGCTGTGAGCAGAACCGGTGCCTGATTGACCCGCCGAGCAGAGAGAACCACCGCTGGACGTGGTGACCAGATCCGTGACGAAGCCTATTTCAAATTTATATTGTGAGTACCTAGCAGAACTGTGCAGAACCAATCTCTTAGTTAAAATAATCTAATCCAAACTATTTTAACCTAATTAGAACAGCCTCCTATAAATCGTGTCATCTGTCATTTTTAAAGCTGCGCAACTGTCACCTGTCGATTCTGCAGCTGCAAGCTGTCAACTGTCATTTTGAGTTTTACTTTAAATCCGAAAATCCAAAAATCTACCTTTATTAAATCGTCCGTATCTCTGGAACCGTTTGTCTTAGGAACGAGATTTAACTTTCCTCTCAAAGCTTACAATCTAAGCTTTCCAACAAGCCTACTCCTTATACTTTGTGTGTGTTACTTCCATCTCCTTGCATTGCATAGAGGGGGGGATGAATGGCCACCAGGGGAAAAGTGATTACATTGTCTTTTGTTGTCTTTTGTTGAAGCCATAACAAGTTGTTTTCTGTACTGCATTTCATTCATCATTGCGTTTCCTTGAACCATATAAAGCATTCTTTCCCACCTTATTCTTCTGTTCCTATTCATAAGTTACCTCTTGCTGATTACTGCTCATATTCACAAGTGTAATATCCATTATCAATTTATTTATAGAAGTGTGATATATATATATATATATATAATATATATATATATATATATATATATATATATATATATATATATATATATATATATATATATATATATATATATTGTTTATATTTCTCAAATAAACCTTTTAAATTTGCAAAACAGACCTACTTCTTGGCTCAGTGGGGTCAGGGAGATTCTAAGAGAGGGGTGTTATATAAGGGTTGTCATCCAGAGTACATGAACTGGACCTAAAAATATATCAATAAGGGTTTCCCTCAGCATCCCAGACTAGGCATTGACTTAGCTGTAGTGTTGAAGTGAAGCCGCTTAACACACATCTTTGGCTGTGCAGCATCGCCCCCTCTCCCAGATCCCCAACTCCCCATAACACCCCTCCAAGACTTCTTGTATAATCCTAGCATTATCTTTGAAGGTTCCACAACATCTGGCTAGTGGACTGTTCCTCCTGCATTGCCTGCAAATAATATTAATGGCCATGAATTCCATGCCACTGCCACTGGTCGTTCAGTCGTCCTCTCTTAGGTTAGATGAACGGGAGCCATCCCTTCAATTTCTTGGATCATGGAAGCAAGCTACTTTGTTTCCCATGTAGGGTTGGTTCTGCTCCTCTTTCTTCTTAGAGGCTACCTTAGCTGTCATTGTCAGCCTGGAAGCATCATTGGCCACATTCCACTCTTTTTGATAGAGCCCACCCAGCTCCCTAAAGGTCCATGGAACCTACTGTGTGATTTCACTTCAACAAATGATCCCCAGGATTCAGTGTGCTCTTGCCCCTAATTCACAGAGTGTTTTCCAATGGGGGTTTTCCATTATAAAACGTTTCTGTGAATTAGGCCCCTAGAGTCTTGACTATCCCAATGGCTTTGTCCATTTTAGCATCATGCTACAGAGTTCCTCTCTAAAGTGTCATGTATGCACTATATCATAGGTTGATCATGAATGTTCTCTTCTTGGTAATAACCAAATTCACAGGTAATGAATGGCTAGGCCTTCAGGAACGTCACACATTCCTGTCTCTCCCCTTTCATGTTCACGTGTGCCAAAGTGGTAGCAAGCTCGAATCTTGTTTTTCTTGAGTGCATGTTTATCTAATTTTGCTATGTTATTTTCAAATGCATTAAATGGTTGTCCCTCCACGTTGCACCATCAGCTTTGTCAGTCTTTTAAGTATGGTATGGCCTCATGTCCCAACAGTGGAAGAGCAGAGCATTCTTCCTAGCTGCTGAGTAATTAGGTACATGTACATAAACTGATAGATTACATTTCATAAATCCTTTCTTCCAGTCCTTCCATTTTATTGTAGGTTCACCATGGGGTCATGGAAAAAAGCAGGCCAAGAAATGTTAGCCATGCCCCATTGTTTATTCCTTTAGTTTTCTTTCCATTTTCAGTTATATGCTCTATTGAGCTGGCTTGTCAGAGTCCAGAGTCAACTGTCCCTATGTTGCCTCCATCCATAGGTTGTTCATCTATGCACTGTTCAGTAGTGCTGCATTTATCAGAGAGCATGTACCACAACCCTTTTCGTGGTTTGACTCATTGCCAGGTAATCGGTATGGGTGTAGAGCTCAATGAAGAGCTGATGTCACCTGAGGTAATGCAACCCATACCTCACTCGATTGTGCTAGTGTGGATACTCTATTGGCCTGCCTCAAACCTTTTGAGTGCCCCAGCCTATGAGGCAACTGGTGACCTGTTCTGATCCTCCCCTTTCAGCTTTATTCTGCACGACTGGATGCTGATCAGACTTCATGCTCACCCTCTGTCGAACAGTGTCTGCTTGAGGTTCCTCAAAGGCTTCAAACCATTAGGCATGCACACATGGTCTTCACCATGGAGCTGTTTCACATCCCATCCTCATCGCCAATATTATGAGGATCGGTTCTTGAAGTGCAATCCTGCAGTAATTGCAGGACTATCATTTGGGGGACATGAGGGGTAGCAGCTGCAACCCTTGCTGTCTCAACTGTGACCGCTGCTGTCTCCCTTGCAACCCATGGGCAAAACTTTTTTTTTAAATGGCTGCGGGCGGCCCAATGTCCATTCTACTCCTTTTCCATCCCCTCGCTGCTGATGCTCTATATAACATTTTTAAATAAAATAATAAATATCCTCGTTAGTTACAGGACAATAGCCTTGCTGAACAGCTCTTTTAATCTGTTTGGCAGGGTGATCCGTGCAAGACTGTCAGATCGGGTTGAGCAGAACAATTGTACTTGCATCATCTCAATTAAGCATTCAAAAAGGATATGAGTACTCCCTCCAGAGTTCAAACCTATATTTTATTGCAGCCAGGTTAAATATTTAGAAAGAAATAAGTGCTGTATGTTGTCTTTATGGACTTAGCAATAGCTTTCAACCTCTTTATAATGTGTGCATACCAATGGATCTTTTGAGAGTAATCATGGATGTGCAAATAAATAATTCAGTGGTAGTGGGGTTTAGAAGGAAAGGGTTGGTGACTTCACCCATTATTGTGGAACATTGAGTGCAATAGGCATGCAAACCTGCACCTCTTATTTCCAATATATTCACTATTTGCATACATTTTATTGTGACCTACATTTCTACATTGATGGCAGTTCATTATTAGCAGTAGGTTATCAATGCCTCAGTTGAATATATTAAAAACCTGAAATCAAACCACAAGTAGATCAGCTGTAGTGGTGCTTTCTACTAAGCGCATGCAGCCTCTTTGTAGATTGCAAACTAACCAGGAATTGATTGGATAAGAGGACCCCTACGGGTATTTGGGCATGCAATGTGCTTCTACTTTAACAAGACACAAACATAATGGAAAAACCTTAAGAATGGCACAAATCATTGGGCAGAGTTTTAAATGCGCTAAGAGTTTTAACGTGCAACAAGTAAAATTATGCTGGGAGCCTACGAGGCTTAAGTATAATGAATCACTGTGTTTGGCTTGGATATATGGGGCATAAGGAATGGGGAGCTAATGCAAAATATTCAAAACAGTTCCTGGAAAAAATAATTGGGTCTTTCCACATCAGCCCCTACATTTACCTCCCTCTGAAATGGAGCAATGTGGCTCACCTCCTAAATGTCTGGGGTAGTTGAACAGCCATGCTAACTTACAGAATTATAGCCGATATCTGGCAAAGCGATAGACCTTTGGTGCTCAAATACGCAACAACAAACTTGGCAAGATAAATGCCTCCGATTATCTCAAAGAGCCTCAGTCCCTTATTGAAGTGCTGATTTCAAAAATCGAAATGGCGCTACTGGCACACTCTGAATTTGAGAAAAAATGCTGTACAGTGTGTTGGAGGACAGGCGACATCGGGTGTGCTAATCTGGAATCAAATTCTGTATTCTCGTGGGGTAGAAGCTGCGTTTACAGGCTGTAAGTAGCTTTAAAAAATGCTTTTGTTCTCGGCATATGTTGATCTCAGTATTTCTCACTATATTGGTTGTATATACACTGTATTCCGTTCCACCAGCAACAGTTTGTCACCGGCTGGTTGATCGCTCTTATTGCCTTACGGTTGCTGGAACTATACACACTGATATTAATGCTACATATGGTGATCCATTCTTGTATGAAATGGGTATCATATTACCGTGATATCGTAACCATATTTTCTTAGTGTAATGGAGCACTGCCTATGAGATGCCAATTCCTGTTTTGTGAACAGCTTTATGAAAGATCTATTACATACTTAGCAAGCCACGCCCACCTGGTGCCTTCCCGCTTGCCGCTCTGTTTGCCTAATTAAGGAGCCCTCCAGCCTCTTTTCCTTTGCAGATGGGGAGCAGGTGCAAGTGGATCTAGGTCACCTGGCCTAAGCCCCGCCCACCTGGTGCCTTCCTGCTTCCCGCTTTTTCACCACTTAGAAAGCCATGCCCACCTGGTGCCTTCCTGCTTGCCGCTCTGTTTCCCTACTTAAGGAGCCCTCCAGCCTCTTTTCCTTTGCAGATGGGGAGCAGGTGCAAGTGGATCTAGGTCACCTGGCCTAAGCCCCGCCCACCTGGTGCCTTCCTGCTTCCCGCTTTTTCACCACTTAGAAAGCCCTGCCCACCTGGTGCCTTCCTGCCTGCTGACCTTTTTTACCACTTAGCAGGATCCGCCCACCTGGTGCCTTCCTGCTTCCCGCTCTTTTTCACTACTTAGCAAGCCACGCCCACCTGGTGCCTTCCTGCTTGCCGCTCTGTTTCCCTACTTTAGGAGCCCTCCAGCTTCTTTTCCTTTGCAGATGGGTAGAGGGTGCAAGTGGATCTAGGTCACCTGGCCTAAGCCCCGCCCAGCTGGTGCCTTCCTGCCTGTGCTGCTCTTTTTCACCACTTAGCAAGCCCCGCCCACCTGGTGCCTTCCTTCACCATCACCGTCGTGTGGCCAATGCTGGATTTGACTTTTATGGACTTCATTCATTCAAGGTGCATCACTCTTTCTCAACTCTCATGCTGGACTTCCTTTGCATCTTGTACTCATGGTGGCCCTGAATCATGCTATTCCCATCTTCATCTTGTATCCTGGCTTGCAACATTATGTGTTACTACTGACTTCTGCAATTGTATTCGCTCTCCGCTCTTGCTTCTCCACTCTTTTTTACTGCTTACTCTCTGTTCTCTCCTCATTTCCCTTCTCCCTTTTCCCATCTCCTCCCCTTACTTTGTTCTATGCACTTACTCTATCAGAATTGTCCCTGGACCTAATATGATAACAACCTCGTCTGTTTCCTCCACCCTCCATTACTGTTTTTTTCCTCCCCACCACCCCTCCAGCACTATCTGAAATGTCGTCAGGCCTAGTATGATAGTCGCTTGTTTTGTTCCTCCCCTCCCTTTCTGCACCCCTCTCCCTCACCTTTTGTTTTTCTCCAGCTCTACCAGAAATGTCGTCAGGCCTAGTACGGTAGTCGCCTGTCTGTTTACATTTCCTTCCCACTCTCCCCCCACCCTTCCTTATCTATTTCTTAGCTCTTGCATTATCTGAAATGTCATCAGGCCGAGTACGATAGTTAATTTCACATCCTTATTGTTCATGACCTGTAAGAATGTGGTTGTATTTTCCCTTGTTCCCTCCCTTGCCTTGAAGCGCTTTGAAACACATTGTGTATAGGCGCTATATAAATAAACAATCATATCATATCATATCATATCATACTTCAATAAGCTTCCTAATAGATATTAATCTCAATCTGCCTAGAGAAATTGTCGAAATAGCTCATCTCTTTAAAATTTTGAAAAGAAAAGCAATACAGTGAGATATGTGCAAAATCCTGTATTCCCTTGGAAACAAGAAACGATTTATAGAATATAGTTTACAGGTATAAGAAACCTCCAAACCCAGAAGCTATCTTATTAAAGTAGCAAATGTGGAATTGGCTAGGTTCAACATGTTACTAAGATTCAATCTTCTGCCATGTCTTGCGTATGTGGGAGGCTGGACAGGCATACCAAGAGAGAAAAGAGTATGCAGTTTGTGCCAAGACAAGGTGGAAACTACTAGACACCTGCTGCCGAACTGCAATAAATTATCAGAGTCATACTATAGACGGTACAAGGATCTAATATGTGACTAAAGGAGGATAGTAACAGATCAGTTCTGGTTAAGTATCTATATGGCTTCTTCTCTTGTGTATGTCGGTGCAGCCTACTTTATATGGAAAGAGATTGTCAAGAAATGGGAGGTAGTAACAGCTACTGCAGAATAAAAATATTGTTGGCTCCCCTTACTTTTAAATTGATACCTCATTCTATTTCTCCAATAGATTACTAGGGTGAAATGTTATCTGATATCTCATTTACTCTATTTTTACTTTATCAGTTTGTGCAAAAAACTGCTAATTTGAATTTTGCAAAGATTGTGGAGGCTTAGGGCTTCATCACGAGTTTGGCGGTAACCCTTAAAACCGGCAGTCGCGCTATTACCGCCGGATTTAAGGGTCCGCCAAATTAGGGCTTCGGCGGATTTCTCCCCAAGCTCTGAGCTGGGGGGAAATCCGCCGACAATTTGCGCTATTACCGCCGGCGGCAAATCTGCCGGCGGTGAGAGCCCGAAAATTCCCCATTGAGCCCAATGGGAAATGGGGCATTCCCGAATGGGCTCAGTGGGGAATGGGGAATTGCATTACCGCCAAACCCGTGATCTGACGCTTATAGCGCCGGGGGTTTGGCGGTAGGGCAGATAGCGCCCGCGCCATTAGCGCCGGCATTACCGCCCAACTCGTGATGAGGCCCACAATCAATTAAGGTAATATTGATAATTGAATTACTACATCTTCAGGTACTTAGCTAGGAAAGAGGTTTAAATGCATCTTTGCTTCGCTTTGTGCTTGAATGTTTTTAATGCTTTTAATGTCTTAGGGTTGGTGTATTTGTATGGGATCGATTCATAGGATTTATAGGACGAATTTGTATAAGACTTGTATAAAAATTGTTTTAGATTGATTCATATTGAATATATGCTTTAAAATCTAATGTATTTGTAATGTATTTGTAGTGCATTTGTAATGAATGTGTGTAAGTGTTTAAGGTTTTTAACAACCAATTACACTATAAATAAATTAAAACGAATATATAATAATTTGTGAAGGGGGAAAGGTCGTGTGCCATCACTTCTCCCGATGCTACCTGTGGGTGGGGTCAAATAATGTAACTTCCGGGATCAAATGTCATCAGGGGTCAAGAGTCCTTCTGCTACCTCAGGCCTTTTGGTGAAATTACATCCCGGGTTAAGTGTCGTTTCAATCAGTTTTGAAGAGCATTCTAGTGCCAAGGTGCAGTAAAGAGCTCCCCCGTCCACTCACTCCAATCTTAACAAACACCATCCATGGAACCCCTCTCTAGGTTCCATGGAATTGTAGGGAGATTGGAGATAGAATGAGCCTGGTAATGAACCATGGCAAGAAAAAGAGCAGAAGGAATGGAAGACTCTGGGAGGGAAAGAAAAGGAAAGAAGGGGACAGCATGGAAATGGGTCATAACACAGCGCTACTGAATGGGGCCTTCACCACAGCATGGGTCAGCGTGTGATTTCAGTAGTGCAATGCTGGTAAGAGTGGCACCGCCATTTTCCTGTCCATTATTTTCATTTGAAGTGGGAATAATGGTGAAATCAGAGTGAATTTTGCCCTGTTTCCAGGGGACCTCTCAATGCAGCATCCTGCAACCCACTGCATGCTTTGCTGATCATAGAGTTTAGAGACCCCTAGATTCTCTAGCCAGGCTATAATCTTGAATATCTGCATGAGAGGCAACTTTTAAACCGGGCCATTGACTACCTTTACTAAAAATGTGCTGACGCAAATAAGCATTTCTATTTATGGAAGACGTGCCTCACATTTACTTTTCTAAAATAGGTCATGAATCTTGTTTTCTGTTACATGTATTGCCATAAGTTATTTAATTTTTAAATACTCGGAGTGCATTTGAAGATGAAAGACACACATTTTATATATGGATCATCCTTTCCCAAAAAGAGTAGTTTTCATGACGATATGTATATTTACATTTGTGAAAGTACGGGGGAACTATGTTAGAGAAAATACCGTTAAAAAAAAGAGTAAAACACTAACAAAAGATGTTGCAAGTGTTGATCTATTAAGCCAGTACATGCGCTTTCCTCGAGCAGCTGTGCTTGGAAGACATAGTTGTTCTATATTACACGAAACGTTTTTCACTGACACATTGTGTACTCATGAAAAGCTAGCCTTGCTCATGAGGACTACAGACACTACAAGTGAGGTCCCCCCAAAAAAGCAAAATATTCAGGGCATTCAAAAGATGTTTACATTTGCTGGTAAATTGCATTAGGGTGTTTTGGCTCAGCGAAGTCTGCAAAAACCTTTGCAAATTGTGTGTGACAGTTCACGAGCGAAGCTTTAATCAAGAGCAAATTAAAACACATTTGTAAACCACAAACTGCTTGGGAGGCTGCAGTTGGGGCTTTGGTGGTGCCCAGACGATCTCTGCTTCAAGAATTCAAGAGTTGAATCTAATTCAATCACAAGAAAGGATGGCCTGCTCTGTTTGGGAAAGTAACTCGAGATGCGGCGTTTGCATTTGCCGAAACGGGGGCTTCATTATGCGAGCATGAGGAAATGGTTAGCGTGTAGATTGGAACATTCGTCCACCTTCAGAAGTCCTTCGCTCTGAATTTTGGACTGACCCATTGATTCCACGCGCTGATGATGATGCCGGAGATAAAGTAGCACGTGTCGTGTTCTCTCGTGCAATATGTGCAGGGGTAGAGGTTTGGGGATAGATTATTATTTGATGATTAATGAGGGGGGTACAGTACAATGAATCACGTGCCAGTAGACACACGCGACTTCATCGGTTGTACCTCGTTTGCATGTTTCCCCATGGTCGTTATCAGCAATTCTTTTTTTAAAAGGGGAGGCGTTTTCATTCAACTGCCCTTTTAACCCCTCCAATACCTCACCCTGCCAACCACCACACTTCCATCCCCCAATCCCAAGCACACAACATATATATATATATATATATATATATATATATATATATATATATATATATATATATTTTCAATGAAAAAACTTTGTTAAAGGGACGTTATGGTTAAGTTGCGCTACTAAAAACCTATGCAATTCAGTGAAAAAACTTTGTCAAAGGGACGTTATGGTGCCAAGTAAAACCGAAAAACCCTTGAAATTCGCCAGTTATGGTAAGCTAAGGAACCGTAACTCGCGCCACCACCGTGCACTGCTAAGACTAACACCCAGGACATCAAAGATGACATCACAAATGTCATTAATGACATCACTGATGACATCACATGTGTATGTACTTTTCATGAAATATGTGTACAAGGGATTCTTATTATAATGTTGCGAAACAAGTGTCAGGATCATTGCAATAAATATCATACCCTAATTAGTGCATTGAACGATGCATTGATATAAATAGCATTTTATTATGGGGTTCTATCTAGTATACTTAGCTACTCATACAGAAACATAAGATTGTGTGCAGTGTACAAGATGAAGGTATAATATTCGTAATGTTAATATGTTGAATAATGAAATGATAATTGTTTTCTTAATAGATGTTTGTGTACTGTGAAAAATATAATAAGTAGCTAGTAAAACACATGCGTTACATAATTGCATTACTATAGACAAAACACAAAGACACAAGAACACATACCAATATGGGTATATAGAGGGAAAGTGAAGTTAGCAAAAAAGCACAAGTAGTAGCAGAAACAATTCATAATTTAACTGATTATTTTCATGCAAATAAATGATTGCTCTGTTTCAAAGCTGCTATTTACCCTAGGTATAAGTATCATTGATGTGATTGGATCCTAAGGAAAGTAGTGTGAGTACAATGTATACAAATATGACCATATACAGGGAAAGTACAGCCATAAAAAGAAACAGAACTATCAGAAAGTGCTCATAAGTCTATTGATTATCTTTATGCAGACAAAGGATTGCTCTCTTTCAAGCTTGTGTCTTCCCGTATGTATATGTTTCATATGATGTGACTGGACTCTAAGGGAATTACTGTAAGAACCTACTTGAAGGATACATCTACAAATAAAATAAAATGTTTAGTTTCTGACTGTTACTGAAGAAAACCATGTGGCCTAGATATGTCAGCAAAAGAAAAAAGAGTGAGCCAGACATGTGATGTCATCAGTGATGTCATCAATGACATTTGTGATGTCATCTTTGATGTCCTGGGTGTTAGTCTTAGCAGTGCACGGTGGTGGCGCAAGTTATGGTTGCTTAGCTTACCATGACTGGCAAATTTCAAGGGTTTTTCGGTTTTACTTGGAACCATAACGTCCCTTTGACAGTTTTTTCATTGAATTTCATAGGTTTTTAGTACCGCAACTTAACCATAACGTCTCTTTAACAAAGTTTTTTCATTGAATTTCATAGGTTTTTATTAGTGCAACTTAACCATAACGTCCCTGTAACATTTTTTTTTTACTAAATTTTAAAGGTTTTTATTAGTGCAACGTCACCATAACATCCTTTTCAATAGATGAAGACCACTATTATGTCCTCAAAGTGGGAACGCCGGGTGGTAAAAAAACAAAAACATTTTCCTTCCTACACCGGGACGCCGAAGGAAAATCTTTTACCAAGATGGCCACCATGGAAAGGGAAGGCAGGGTGTATAAAGAACACAACAGGGCATGAGCGGGGGGTGGGGGGGAACATGGGAGACACATGGGATTGAGGGAACAGGGTACAAACGGGGCATGAGCGGGGGTGAGGGGAACACGAAGGAGACACGGGGTATGAGCGGGGGGTGGGGGGCAACAGGAGACAGACACGGGGCATGAGCGGGGGTGGGGCCAACAGGAGAGTGACACGGGGCATGAGCGGGGGGTGGGGAGAACAGGAGACAGACACGGGGCATGAGCGGAGGGTGGGGAGAACAGGAGACAGACACGGGGCATGAGCGGGGGATGGGGGACATGAGACAGATACGGGGCATGAGCGGGGGTGGGGAGACCAGGAGACAGACACGGGGCATGAGCGGGGGGTGGTAGGCAACAGGAGAGAGACACGGGGCATGAGCGCGGAGTGGGGGGGTACAGGAGACAGACACGGGGCATGGGTGGGGGCAACAGGAGACAGTCACAGGGCATGAGCGGGGGTGGGGGGACCATGAGACAGACACGGGGCATGAGCGGGGGTGGGGGGAACAGAAGACAGAAACGGGGCAGGAGCGGGGGGCAACAGGAGAGAGACACGGGGCATGAGCGGGGGGTGGGGTGGTACAGGAGACAGACATGGGGCATGAGCAGGGGGTGGGGGGCAACAGGAGAGAGACACGGGGCATGAGCAGGGGGTGGGGGGAACAGGAGACAGACACGGAGCATGAGCGGGGGTGGGGGCAACAGGAGACAGACACGGGGCATGAGCGGGGGGTGGGAGGCAACAGGAGAGACACGGGGCATGAGTGGGGGTGGGGGGTACAGGAGACAGACACGGGGCATGAGCGAGGGGTGGAGGGAACAGGAGACAGACACGGGGCATGAACGGGGGGTGGGGGGAACAACAAACACGGGGCATGAGCAGGGGGTGGGGAGAACAGACACGGGGCATGAGCGGGGGTGGGGAGAACAGGAGACAGACACGGGGCATGAGCGGGGGGTGGGAGGAACAGGAGACAGACACAGGGCATGAGCGGGGGGTGGGGGGAACAGGACACAGACACGGGGCATGAGCGGGGGGTGGGGAGAACAGGAGACAGACACGGGGCATGAGCGAGGGCGTGAGGGGCAAGAGGAGACAGACACGGCACATAAGGGGAACAGGAGACAGATACGGGGCATGAGCGGGGGGTGGGGAGAACAGGAGACAGACACGGGGCATGAGCGGGGGAACAGAAGACAGACATGGGGCATGAGCGGGGGGTAGGGGGAAGGGGTGCGAGACACACGGGGCAGGAGCGGGCGGGGGGTGGGGGGAGGGAGAGAGACACACGGGCATGAGCGGGGGGTGGTTGGGACAGAGAGAGACACACAGGGCATGAGCGGGGGGTGGGCGGGAGGGAGAGAGACACACGGGGCATGAGCGGGTTTGGGGGGAGGTCGAGAGATACACGGGGCATGAGGGGGTGTGGGGGGAAGGGGAGAGAGACACACGGGGCATGAGCGGGTTGTGGGGGGAAGGGGAGAGAGACACACGGGGCATGAGCGGGGGTGGGTGGGAGGGAGAGAGACACACAGGGCATGAGCGGGGGGTGGGGGGAAGGGGAGAGTGACACACAGGGCATGAGCGGGGGCTGGGGGGAAGGGGAGAGAGACACACGGGGCATGATCGGGGGAGGGGGGAGGGAGAGAGACACATGGGCCATGAGCGGGGGGTGGGCGGTAGGTGGAGAGACACACGGGGCATGAGCATGAGCGGGGGTGGACGGGAGGGGGAGAGACACATGGGGCATGAGCGGGGGTGTGGGCGGGAGGGGGAGAGACACACGGGGCAGGAGCGGGGTGGGGGGAGGGAGAGAGACACACAGGGCATGAGCGGGGGTGGGGGGGAGGGGGAGAGACACACGGGGCATGAGCGGGGTTAGGGCGAGGGAGAGAGACACATGGGGCATGAGCGGGGGGTGGGGGGAAGGGGAGAGACACGGGGCATGAGCGGGTGTGGGGGGAGGGAGAGAGACACACGGGGCATGAGCGGGGGTGGGGGAAAGGGGAGAGACACACGGGGTCTGAGAGGGGGTGGGCGGGAGGGGGAGAGACACACAGGGCATGAGCGGGGGTGGGGGGAGGGAGAGAGACACACGGGGCATGAGAGGGGGTGGGCGGGAGGGGGAGAGACACACGGGGCATGAGCGGGGTTGGGGGGGAGGGAGAGAGAGACACACGGGGCATGAGCGGGGGGTGGGCGTGAGGGGGAGAGACACATGGGGCATGAGCTGGGGGTGGGCGTGTGGGGGAGAGACACATGGGGCATGAGCGGGGGTGGGGGGAAGGGGAGAGACACGGGGCATGAGCGGGTGTGGGGGGAGGGAGAGAGACACACGGGGCATGAGCGGGGGTGGGGGAAAGGGGAGAGACACACGGGGTCTGAGAGGGGGTGGGCGGGAGGGGGAGAGACACACAGGGCATGAGCGGGGGTGGGGGGAGGGAGAGAGACACACGGGGCATGAGAGGGGGTGGGCGGGAGGGGGAGAGACACACGGGGCATGAGCGGGGTTGGGGGGGAGGGAGAGAGACACACGGGGCATGAGCGGGGGGTGGGCGTGAGGGGGAGAGACACATGGGGCATGAGCTGGGGGTGGGCGTGTGGGGGAGAGACACATGGGGCATGAGCGGGGGGTGGGCGGGAGAGACACACGGGGCATGAGCGGGGGGTGGGCGGGAGGGGGAGAGACACACGGGGCATGAGCGGGGGATGGGGGGGAGAGAGACACACGGGGCATGAGCGGGGGGTGGGTGGGAGGGGCAGAGACACACGGGGCATGAGCGGGGGTGGGGGGGAGGAAGAGAGACACATGGGGCATGAGCGGGGGTGGGGGGAGGGAGAGAGACACACGGGGCATGAGCAGGGATGGGGAAAGGGGAGAGACACACGGGGTCTGAGAGGGGGTAGGCGGGAGGGGGAGAGACACACAGGGCATGAGCGGGGGTGGGGGGAGGGAGAGAGACACACGGGGCATGAGAGGGGGTGGGCGGGAGGGGGAGAGACACACGGGGCATGAGCGGGGGTGGGGGGAGGGAGAGAGACACACGGGGCATGAGCGGGGGTGGGGGGAGGGAGAGAGACACATGGGGCATGAGCAGGGGTGGGCGGGAGGGGGAGAGGCACACGGGCATTGGCGGGGGTGGGAGGGGGAAAGACACGGGGCAAGAGCGGGGGTGAGCAGGAGGGGGAGAGACACACAGGGCATGAGTGGGGGTGGGGGCGAGGGAGAGAGACACACGAGGCATGAGCGGGGGGTGGGGAGAAGGGGAGAGAGACACACGGGGCATGATCGGGGGGTGGGCGGGAGGTGGAGAGACACACGGGGCATGAGCATGAGCGGGGGTGGGCCGGAGGGGGAGAGACACATGGGGCAAGAGCGGGGGTGAGCGGGAGGGGGAGAGACACACGGGGCATGAGTGGGGGTGGGGGCGAGGGAGAGAGACACACGAGGCATGAGCGGGGGGTGGAGGGAAGGGGAGAGAGACAGAGGGCATGAGCAGGGGTGGAGGGGAGGGAGAGAGACGCACGGGGCATGAGCGGGGTGGGGGGAGGGAGAGAGACACATGGGGCATGAGCAGGGGTGGGCGGGAGGGGGAGAAGCACACGGGCATTGGCGGGGGTGGGAGGGGGAAAGACACGGGGCAAGAGCGGGGGTGAGCGGGAGGGGGAGAGACACACAGGGCATGAGTGGGGGTGGGGGCGAGGGAGAGAGACACACGAGGCATGAGCGGGGGGTGGGGAGAAGGGGAGAGAGACACACGGGGCATGATCGGGGGGTGGGCGGGAGGTGGAGAGACACACGGGGCATGAGCATGAGCGTGGGTGGGCCGGAGGGGGAGAGACACATGGGGCAAGAGCGGGGGTGAGCGGGAGGGGGAGAGACACACGGGGCATGAGTGGGGGTGGGGGCGAGGGAGAGAGACACACGAGGCATGAGCGGGGGGTGGAGGGAAGGGGAGAGAGACAGAGGGCATGAGCAGGGGTGGAGGGGAGGGAGAGAGACGCACGGGGCATGAGCGGGGGTGGAGGGGAGGGAGAGAGACACACGGGGCATGAGCGGGGTTGGGGGGAGGGAGAGAGACACACGGGGCATGAGCGGGGGGTGGGCATGAGGGGGAGAGACACATGGGGCATGAGCTGGGGGTGGGCGCGTGGGGCAGAGACACATGGGGCATGAGCGGGGGGTGGGCGGGAGCGGGAGAGACACACGGGGCATGAGCGGGGGGTGGGCGGGAGGGGGAGAGACACATGGAGCATGAGCGCGGGGTGGGGGGGAGAGAGACACACGGGGCATGAGCGGGGGGTGGGCGGTCGGGGCAGAGACACACGGGGCATGAGCGGGGGTGGGGGGGGAGGAAGAGAGACACATGGGGCATGAGCGGGGTGGGGGGAGGGAGAGAGGCACACGGGGCATGAGCGGCGGTGGGGGGAGGGAGAGAGACACACGGGGCATGAGTGGGGGGAGGGAGAGACACACGGGTCATGAGCGGGGGTTGGGGGAGGGGAGAGACACACGGGCCATGAGCGGGGGTGGGGGAGAGACACACAGGGCATGAGTAGGGGTGGGGGGAAGGGGAGAGAGAGACTCGGGGCATGAGCGGGGGTGGAGGGGAGGGAGAGAGACACACAGGGCATGAGCGGGGGTGGGGGGAGGAAGAGAGACACACGGGGCATGAGCGGGGGTGGGCGGGAGGGGGAGAGACACATGGGGCAAGAGCGGGGGTGAGCGGGAGGGGGAGAGACACACGGGGCATGAGTGGGGGTGGGGGGGCGAGGGAGAGAGACACACGAGGCATGAGCGGGGGGTGGAGAGAAGGGGAGAGAGACACAGGGCATGAGCGGGGGTGGGGGGAGGGAGAGAGACACACGGGGCATGAGCGGGGGTGGGGGAAAGGGGAGAGACACACGGGGTCTGAGAGGGGGTGGGCGGGAGGGGGAGAGACACACAGGGCATGAGCGGGGGTGGGGGAGGGAGAGAGACACACGGGGCATGAGAGGGGGTGGGCGGGAGGGGGAGGGACACACGGGGCATGAGCGGGGTTGGGGGGGAGGGAGAGAGACACACGGGGCATGAGCGGGGGTGGGGGAAGGGGAGAGAGACACACGGGGCATGAGCGTGGGTGGGGGGAAGGAGAGAGACACACGGGGCATGAGCAGGGGTGGGGGGAAGGGGAGAGAGACACACGGGGCATGAGGGAGGGGTGGGGGGAAGGGGAGAGAGACACACGGGGCATGAGCGGGGGGTGGGGGGAGGGAGAGAGACACACGGGGCATGAGCAGGGATGGGGGGAGGGAGAGAGACACACGGGGCATGAGTGGGGGGTGGAGGGAAGGGGAGAGAGACACACGTGGCATGAGCAGGGGGTGGGGGGAGGGAGAGAGACACATGGGGCATGAGCGGGGGGTGGGAGGAGAGAGACACACGGCGTTCGTGTGCAGGCGGCAGATCCCGCTCCTCAGCCCTCCGCTGGCCACCGTGTGCCGATGGCGTGAACGGGGGGCTGGAGGAACAGGGGAGACACGGAGCATGAGTGGGGGTGGGGGGGACAAGAAGGACACATGGGGCATGAGCGGGGGTGGGAGGAACAGGAGACAGACACAAGACTTACTGTGCAGGCGGAGAGGAACAAAGATGGCCGGCGTCTCTGAAGCCAGACGCACTGCACTCTTTCACCACATCCAATGAGAGAACACGTCAGATGTCCGTGGACATCACGCAAGCTGCTTGCCCAATCACCGTCCTGTCTGCGGAGCGAACAGGGAAGTGTGTCCGCGAAGCGAACACAGATATCACTAATTTTTTTCACTTACATTTTTGTCATTTGTTTAAAAACTACTGGAGGGATTTATACCAAATAAAGCAAAGCACGCTTTCGGGACCAAGCCGCCGCTTCTGCCGCAAATTTGGTGTAAATCCGTCCAGCGGTTTGGGCTGTAGGCATGAGCACATTTTTTCCCATTATGTATATATATATATGTATATTCAGTGAAAAAAACTTTGTTAAAGGGACGTTATGGTTAAGTTGTGCTACTAAAAACCTATCAAATTCAGTGAAAAAACTTTGTTAAAGGGACGTTATGGTTCCAAGTAAAACCGAAAAACCCTTGAAATTCGCCAGTTATGGTAAGCTAAGCAACCATAACTCGCGCCACCACCGTGCTCTGCTAAGACTAACACCCAGGACATCAAAGATGACATCGCAAATGTCATTGATGACATCACTGATGACATCACATGTGCATTTACCTTTCATGAAAAGTCTGTACAAGGGTTTCTTATTGTAATGTTAATTTTAAAAAAAGTGTCAATGATCATTGGAATAAATATCAAGGGCTATTTAGTCCATCCAGTATACTGGTGCTCATGTAGAAACATAGGCATTGTGTGCAGCATACATGATGGAGGTGCAATATTCATAAGCTTGCCATGTTGAATAGAGAAATGATAACTGTTTTCTTATTAGACTTTTGCATACTGTGAAACATGTGATAAGTAGATAATAAAACACAAAGAGACAACACCACATACAAATATGAGTATATACAAGGAAATTGAAGTAGTAACAAAAAGTGTTCATAACCTGATTACCTTCATGCAGAGAAATGATTGCTCTGTTTCAAAGCTGCTACTTACCCTATATATATATATTTCACATGATGTGCCTGGTCTCTAAGGAAAGTAGTGAGAATACAAATATAAAAATATGAGCATATACAGGGAAAGTACAGTAATAGAAAAACAACAGAACTATCAGAAAGTGCTGACAACTCTACTGATTATTTTAATGCACAGAAAGGATTGCTGTCTTTCCAGCTTGTGTCTTCCCCTATGTATATGTTTCATATGATATGACTGGATCCTAAGGGAATTATTGTAAGAACATACTTGAAGGATAAGTCTACAAATATACTACCATTTCCACTTTTAATTCCTGACTGAAGAAAACCACGTGGCCTAGATATGTCAGTAAAGGAAAAAAGGTGGAACCAGACATGTGATGTCATCAGTGATGTCATCAATGACATTTGTGATGTCATCTTTGATGTCCTGGGTGTTAGTCTTAGCAGAGCACGGTGGTGGCGCGAGTTATGGTTGCTTAGCGCAACTTAACCATAACGTCCCTTTAACAAAGTTTTTTTCACTGAATTTCATAGGTTTTTAGTAGCGCAACTTAACCATAACGTCCCTTTAACAAAGTTTTTTCACGGAATTTCATAGGTTTTTAGTAGCAAAACTTAACAATAATGACTTTCACTTTATATACATGTCATATGGAACTGACTAGATCTCTTCTTATGAACTTGATGTCCGCGAAATTATTTAATGTTCGCGGACATGTTCGGAGAACAGTACCACTACCTAAAAACTTTGGGGGGGGTATGTTTGATTGTTATATCATAATATAAGAACATTTAACAAATTCAAAAAGCAACACACAAACACATTATATATAGTAATACATAAGAAATGTAACCCATATATGTAACACACTAACCATTCATTTAAATACAATATGTTCTGAAATGGAATATACCACAAGAACATAAATTGGCTTCCAAATAATTACCTCACAGACACAACAGAACTGAGAACAAGACCAGACCCACTGAATACATAGGACTTATCTTACCAGAAATAGTAAGTGTACTTCATGTTACTCATATATTTATAAACTTTCTGTATTAGATTAAAAATATATATTATCTTTTCTTTTTTTTCTCACAGAAATGTCTAGTACTCTGGAATGGCTAGAGGACAATTTCCCACATGAAGAAATGTCACAAGATAGTGAAACTAATGGTAAACACTTTATAATATAAACCATTTAAATATTATTATTTTGTATACATTTAACATATATATTTTTTTTATACAGAGCATAACAAAATAGAAACTACTTCTGAAGAAGATGTTATGGAAAACACGCTTGACAACATAAAAGAAAAAATTGATTTACTGTTGACCAATTTTAATAATTTAAAAACTTTTGTTGAAGATCATTTTAAAACAAAAACGTCATACCATTGCCCCACATGTACTTGTCCCTACTCACCATATCCCAGTCAATTATCCCCAAACCCTCTCCATAATCCAAAACGTTTTGATGAGATTTCCATCCCTTCCTCACCTAATACCAATCATGTTGAAACCCCAAATTCTCCTGTTTTTGTTTGTTTCTGCCTCACCTTTTCTGTCATAAATTATTAATATATGTTAAATAAAGTTTAATTTTTATATTGTATTGTGAACAGTTTCCGTTTTTTTTTAAAAACAATAAAAGTGTCCGCGGACAGTGCGAGTGTTCTGAAATGTTCGTACATAAACGAAAATGGAGGTGTCCTAAAGAACACCACACCTGTTCGTACTGTTCGCTAGCAAGTTGAAACTGTTCTAAGAACACACGTGGTGTCCTGAAATGTTCGTAAAGAAACAAAAATTAAAGTGTTCTAAAGAACACTATATCTGTTCTTAATGTTCGCTATCAACTTAAAACTGCCCTAAGAACACAATTGCTGTCCCGAAATGTTCGTAAATACACGAAAATGATGTGTCATGAACAACAGTACAACCGTTCGTAGTGTTCGCTACCCAATTGAAAGTGTTCTAAGAACACAATTGGTGTCCTGAAATGTTCCTACAGAAACTAAATTACACGTGTCCTGAAGAACACTATATATGTCCTTACTGTTCGCTACCAAGTTTAAACTGTTCTAAGAACACACGCGGTGTCCTGAAATATTCGTTTCACGTGTGACGCACTTTTAATTACTTCAGAACCCGAACAGTGTCCGTAGGACATCAATGCGCATGCGCTAACCAATCTCCGTGCACTTGGTGTCCTGCGGACAGGTGCTTCCTTCGCAGACTAGTTCGCAAACAGATCATATGACCGCGCCCACGCTCATCGTGTGTCCTGAAATGCGGACACTGTTCGTGTCCCCGAACAATTTAAAAGTACATTTTCAGTTAATCCATAATAGTTTTCAATAAAATCTCACCATGCCACAAGTCCCACATAGCAATCTCGACTTTCTATATACGTTTTGAAACTTTCCGATCCTTTTTTTGTGTTCGATCTGTCCGCGCACAGTGCGCATGTCCGCGGACCGTGCACAAGCACCCCTATAAAAGACCACGCACAAGAGCTTTTTCCCATTGTGTTTCTGGCTATTCTTCAGAACACAGTGATTTTTGCTGCCACCTGCAGACTACACCATCATCGACATGGCATCCTTGGCTGCTGAACTGCCACTTGGTGCTGCACCTGCTTCAGCACCACCACCACTCCCTCCACCACGACCACCTCCCCAAGGGCCTGAAGAGGGGAACAGGAGTGAGGATGCGGAGGAGGAAGAAGAGGATGAATGAGGTAGAGGAAATCCCTACTACCCGCATTAGGCATGAGTCTTGGGTGTGGCGGTTATTTACCATTCATGGGAATGGTCCTAAGGCTCGTGCGAACCATGTTACCTGCAATGAGTGCAAAATGATACTCAGTCGCGGGAAGCACGGTAACTACAGCTTTGGGACCACTACTATGAAGTGACACCTGAGGTCATTTCACTCTGGGGCTATTCGCAGGGTTGTACCTTGCAAAGAACGTAGCAGGTTGATTTCCTCTACTTCATCCTCGGTTTCTGATCCTGTCACCACAAGGACCACCTCTGTGGGACAGCGTCTTTCTCAAGCTGCCATACAGGCCATACAGAATGCTGATGACCCTTACCTTTCGAGGGTCACAGTTGTATGTATGTACTGTGACACAGTACTCTGCAGGGGGGAGCGACTTCGGAGTGCTTTTGAGACTATCGTCTCAGAGCATTAGAAGACCTGCTCACTACCCAAATAAAACCGACTCTACATCTTCCTCTCTCAGCTCGCCCTTTCTTATCCCTGTGGTTGGTGTCCCCCCCTTTACCCTCCTTTACCCTCCTCTCCTACTGTGTCGTGTCTGAAAAACCAAAAAAAATACAAAATTACAAAAATAAAAAAAAAATAAGGGCCGCCTTTCCCAGTTAAAAAATAGAAGTTAAAATAAATGAAGCAGGGCTCTTTGTATTTTTTAGAAGTCCGCGAACAGTTCGCGAACATTAAAAAAAATTGGGTTACTACTCCATCACAAACATTGTAATTTTCTCTGGAAAGAAGTGGTGGCTCTGAAAAGAGCCTTTGGGTGGTGTTTGTAAGTCAAAAATTGTAAATGCTTAACATCTACTTCAAAATCGTTGTTGTAATTCCAAAAAAGGTTGCAATGCATTTTGTACATTTCTCAGAAAAATCTGATTGCCAGGATAAGTAAGATGGACTCCATCTCTGCGAAAAATGTATGTACTACAAAACATAATATTTTCATTGTGAAAAGAAGACATGCCAAAATCTCTTAGAAAGCCACAAACAGCCTTATTAACATTGCGCCTTGCTTTTTCCATTTGTGGACCAAATGAAGAAGAACGAAGCCACATTTGTCCCTGCGCAATCCGTGAAAATATCACTTGTGAATTAGGAAACATGTCCATAACCTTCCTCAGTCCTTCTTTCATAGCAAATTGCAAAAATAAATTCCAGTCACATGCCCTAAACTGTTCCCTCCACAATGAATTACAATTATGTCTGGATGTTGCTCTGTCTCCAAAGTAGCACAGATAGGTAGCAAATCCAACCACTTCATTCCACATACTCCATGCCAGTGTACTTCCACATGTGGGAATCCAAGATCTACAGCTACTCCACAGCTTTCTGCATGCACCTTCAACCAATGTATCCACGAATCTCCTAAAATCCAAACAATCTGTTTTCTGAAACACACAGCCATAGCTATCTTTTGTTCTCTCAGCAAAATGAGTATCTCAAAAAATCTCTCCTGGCACAACACACCCACCAAACTTTCCTGACCAATCCCTTTCAGTGCTTATTCTCATTTGCATGACTTCTGAACCCAAAAATCCCCGGATGTAACTCCCGATGTCCTGGAATTAGCGCCATGTCCGCGGACATATCGTAACATGAACAGCCCTTCTACCATTTCCACTACACTCTCTCTGCCATTCCCTCATTGGATGTACCTCAAAAATCACATGACCATGCACCAATCACATTCAAGACCTCTACATCTAACTGCATCATTATAGATCAGCACTGAGTACAAGTGTCATATCATTGGCAAGCAGCATCTACCACAAATACTGTACAAGTCTTCAGGATTTCTACTTGCAGCTCCACGCATATCCATATGCATGAACACAAACTTCAGGTATGCATATTTTCTGTATAGTACATGACATAGCTCTCAACCATTTTTGTTTTACAGGCGGGTGAAATCACCCGATTTTGTTTTTAGCGGGTGAGACGCCCATTGGAATGAATGGGCGTGCAGGAGGCTTGGCGGGTGAGTCTGCCCTTTACAAGGCGTGTGACACCCGCCAAAAGCGTGTGACTTAAGAGCTATGCTAGATGAACACATTTTCAAACAGACTTTTACCTTGTAAAATCTGTTAAATGAATTTACTGTACTTTTTTCAATTTCCTAAAATCAACTACCACTTATACACCTTTATACGTTTTACTTTCTTTAAACACACACACTCAAATCATGTTAAACTGACATTTTTTAAATGAAATATATAGACTACATATATTCAAACAAAATTGCATGCAAACACAATCTATGTTTAAACCTTTATAAAAATACTTATACAATTTCATATTTTTTGTTTTTATTTATTTATTTACTTAATTACTTTAAATTAGACATGACATTGAGGCGCTATTACCTAGAACAGTTTACTTACAGAAATAGTGGTATTCACTAATATATTATAAATTTCACAAGACATGGTAAAGATATTTTATTTTTGCTACAGTTAGTCATTCAATACAATTTGTTCATTAAGAACATATCATATACACTGAACTGATGCAATGTATCTTATGTAAATAAATTAGTTTAATAGTTTTACAGAAGGCACTGAGGATTTCAATTAAAAAAATCAATATCTAAATTAAAAACAGTGCTATATACAAGCAAAGTTACTAATTTGAAGCTTTCACAGTTGCAGTGAAGACCAGTTTCCTGAAAAGAAGCAGCCGAATTCGAAGAAGAAAGAAAAACTAAGAAGTTACCTGTTAATTTAAAAAAAAAAGTAAGTAAAATATCACCATATTATTTATATTATTAATCAAATATACTATAACATTAATACCAGCTATTTTGGTTTCTTAAAATAGAGATTTTGTACCATATTGTCCAAAGATTTCCATGTCGTAAACAGCGATTTACAACCAGAATGGCCCACAAATTTCTATTTTTGGACACACAAATTAGCCAACTGGACCACTACAATTTTCATATTATAGAACAAACAACTGTTTTAATTGTATACATTACATTTACTATTTGTACTTTTCCACACCACTAGCTTACTTTTATTTTGTCATCTGAACCCCAGTTTAGTGACACATAAATTCAAGAATACCTACCCCTACTAGTTTTAGTTCCCAATGCACAATCACACACCATTACATACATCTTTATCATCTTACTCAAACACTCATGCACACAGCACACATACATTCCAGAACACCCCAACCCATATCTTCTTTATTTTTTTCAACAGACCCTAAAGAATGCCTACCAAAAGACAACTCCGTAGAAAGCAACGCAAAATTAGAGCAAATGAAAATAAAGGTGTCCAACATAAGCATCCATCTCTAGCAGAATTTGTAAAAAAAGTTGAAACAAAACAGCTAATACAATCATTTAGTGAAACACAAAAAGTTTCAAGTACAACAACTTCGCTTCCTCTATCAAAATGTAAAACAAACCAAAAACCAATTAACAGAAAATCACCTATCAGTACAGATAAAACTACTTCTTCAAATTTTAATACAGTGCAAAGTAAGCATACCAAGAAAAGTATTTTAGCCAAAATATACCGTCACAAAGTCCTTCAAAATCTTATAAAAACAGGAGAGAAATCAGGTTCAAAGCTTAAAACCTATCGTAGGAATTTAATCTTAGAAGCATTGATGGACAGTGCAATTCTTCTCAAAAGAAATTTATTTATTTTACTGTTAAACAAAATGAAACCACTAACAAAACTAATCACCAAATTACAAAAAAGACTTCTCAATAAGCGAAATGTCAACAGAAAGAACTTCTTAAGCACCTGCGGAGGTGAATGGAATTACACTACGAGCACAGAACCATATTTTAATGAAGAAGCGTACAAACAAAAGCAAACAAATACAATTGCCATAAATAGCAGTGGTCGAGGTTATGAAAAAGTGAATAATACCATAATGGAACAAGAAGTACTCCTTACAAAAATATGCCCTGAAAACTTAGAATTACCCCTCCATTCAACTGAATCAGAACGTCTAGTGTACAAATGGCCATGCACGTCAATGTGTAACATTCCCAAACAATGTTTCAAATCTTTACACCAATTCCTCAATAAATATGTAAAGAGCAAAGACAAAATCAAAATTAAATTACTGCAAAATATAGATACCTGTCCAGTGCGCAAGTACACAGGACTACAAGGACATTCATTGGCCTGCATTACAGGACCTACTTGTAAAACCACTTTCCATGATATCAAAAGGATATCAACACATCATTCAACTATAAGAAATCTAGTCTATAAACTGTACTATGCTAAAAGTCCTGCTTTAGCACTAGCAAAGTTAAATAACATCCTTCTACATGGTACAGCAAATGACCTACTTGAAGAAATTCACTATATCCAGAAAAAATATTTTGGAAGTGAAAGCCATTTACAGAATGAAATAGCTTTAAACCAATTAAGCAACAATTCTACACATGGCAACCTTTTGCTAAACACATACAAAAAAGAAATACTAAAATTTAAAAGTACATCAGCTGAAGTACCAAACCATGTATGTGTATGTTGCCGTAGAATTTTTTATAAAAGTAACACAAAAACTGTGGACCTATCATACAAAATAGAAGACAATGAAGATTCTAAATGGTTTGAATTAGCTCTCTACCTTCTAGCAGAAAACAAATATGAAATAACTGAGCCCTTAATACTTTGAAGTTATTGCACCACAAAACTTGACAACAACCAAACTCCTTCACGTTCTATCACAAATAATTTGGAATTATACCCAGTACCAAAACCTCTACAACAACTTAATTTATATGAGAGAATCATAATTCAAACAGTACACCCATTTCAAGCAATAATACGCCTTCAACCAAAAACAGCAAAATAACCTCCCTCTGAATTGGTAAAAGGCATTCGTGGAAAAGTAGTTTATTTACCTTTAAATCTAAAAGAAAATGTGCATACTCTAGGAGTGCAACGTCCAATGCACCAATCTTTAATTATATTAGTAAATGGAGTACCTACAAAAGACAAAAAAATATGGCAACAGCTGGTAGATGTATATAAAGTTAGACAAGCCTTCCAATATCTTAAAGAGAATAATGAATATTACAAAGAAATTAATATTGAAGAAAACTTGAAAGATACAACTGAAATAATTCAAGAAACACAAGAAGCTGGTCAATTTGAGCTACTAGATCCTGCTACAATATCAAATACTTTAGACCAGTATACAATTCATCCTTTGCACTGTAATGACACCGTACAAGATGTACTGGAAACTTACCAAATGCGTCAAACAAAAGGATCGCCAATCAGTATATGGGAAAAAAGTATAGAAGCACGTGCTTTTCCTCTACTCTTTCCAACTGGCAAAGGAGGAAGATATGATGATAGACCTATTCAAATATCAGCTTCAGAATACCGCTCATTAGGGATGTATTCTGAAGATCCCAGATTTAGACATAATGTGGAATACATATTCCACCTACTCTTTGAAAGAGAACTAGCAACTTTATTTTACGGAGTTGCACACATATTAAAATCAGGATCACACTTTCAAAATATGACAGCTACACAATTATTAGAGAAAGTGCAACAAAAGGATGAGATTTTACAATCAAATATTACAAATCTATTAGCAAATATGCGTGGTACTAAAGAGTACTGGTTTCAACGTCATGGAAATGTACGTTGTGTGATCAGAAACCTTAGCCCACCCACTTGGTTTGTTACATTAAGTTGTGCAGAATATGCATGGGAAGATTTACATGATTTCCTACGCATATCAAATAAAAACAAAACAAACATAGATATTCTAACACCTGGAGAACTTTGTTCTTTGGATCCTGTTAATGTTTCAAGATATTTTCACCATTGCTTCATTGCTATGCTACATTTTATTTGTAATAAAACTGTTCCTCCCCTTGGAGAAGTGCAACACTTCTTTTGGAGAAAAGAATACCAAGCCAGAGGAGCACCACATATCCACATGCTTTTATGGATTAAAGATGCTCCTAAATTTGGTCAAGACAGTGATGCCACTGTTTTACAGTTTATTGAAAAATATGTCACTTGTCAAATTCCATAAGAAGCCACAAATAGTGATCTTTGTGCACACATTTTACAATTTCAAAGACACAAATGTGGAAAATATTGTCGTCGCAAATACAAAAACAAAGGCAAATACTACACCAAATGCTGATTTGGTTTCCCTAGACCAGTTACAAATACAGGTCAAGTAAACAACCTCATGTCTTCAGTTAGACATACTGTTAAAGGAAAGTCACCTAAAAATACATATTACATAAAAAGAAAAGAAGAAGAAAAATATATCAATGATTATAATGCAATCATTGCCCACTTATGGAATGCAAACATAGATGTGCAGTACATTGCAGACAATTCTATTGCAGTTGCACGATATGTCACAGCATACTTAACTAAAGCAGAAAAGACAGAGCTCCAAGACCTCTGGAATGACCTGTCATCAGATAAAACAGTATCTCAGAAATTATACAGCTTGGGCATAAAAATGCTCACCCATAGAGAATGTGGATCTTATGAAGCAGCTGATCGTTTAACTGGTACTTCATTGTATGGTAAATCTGAAAATATAGTATGGCTAAGTCTTGGCCCAGCTAAATCTAGAAAAAGAGTTCTAAAATCATATGAAGATATATAAACAATTGCCAAACATGATCCCAACAGCCAAGACATTTTAAAAAACAATTTATTGGACACATACGACCCAAACAGAAGTAATACTTTGGAAAACATGTGTCTATACCAAATAGCCCAAAACTACACATACAAAAATAATATGAAACCCGATGAAAAAAAAGGTAAATGTAGAGTGACAGACTGTGAAGGCAGCTTAGTTAAACTCACTAAACCACATTTAATTAATCATATCAAATTGCCATTGAAGACTCCTCAACATAAAGAAGTATATTACATGTCCCTGCTACAACTCTTCAAACCATGGAGAAAAGAAGAACAATTACTAGATAACTATGACTCATATGAGGATGCTTTCAAAGCAAATGAAAGCACTATAACTGATGTAAACTTTACACAGTACAAAACAATGTTGCACAATGAACAGCAACATGAAGAAGAACTCCAAGCTCAACTAGATAAGGATACTCCTGACAGTAGTCAACCTACTGTAACAGGAAGCCAAGAACCACTGGGAGAACCACTAATAACAAATGAGGCAGAATTAGCTATGATAGAAGTAGAAAACACCATGTGTCAGTATGAAGATAAGGAAGACTTAACTATACTACAATCAAAACTAAACAATGAGCAAAGTAGCATTTTTCAAGAAGTAACAAAACAAATTGCACATGGTGTAAAACATGAAGATAAAGAATGTTCCTGCCATAATTATAAACCTATACTACTGTACGTCAGTGGTGAAGCTAGTTCTGGCAAAACATTCCTAATCAAAATCATTAGTAAGTTCCTTCAACAATTGACAAACAACAAACTGTCAGCTGTTGTCGTTGCCCCCACAGGTTTAGCTGCCTACAACATAGGTGGTGTTACATTACACCGATTACTACTATTACCAGTAGAACACCAGAACAAATTAGACTATTACAAACTTTCTGCAGAAGCTGCAATGGAATTACGCAGAGTATTGAAACAAATGAAAATGCTACTAATAGATGAAGTGAGCATGGTCTCCAACCTGATGTTAGCTTTGATTCACCTCAGATTACAAGAAGTGCTCAAAACAGACTATGAAGAGCTCTTTGCAGGAAAACACATTGTTTTTGGAGATCTGCTTCAATTAACACCAGTAAAAGGTGAACCTATTTTTAAAACATTAGGGCACAAACTCTGCCGTAAAACTGTTGGCAGCATTGGAAATGTCAACCTTTGGCAACATTTCCAATACAGAGAATTAACAGAAAAAATGCGCCAATCTGCAGATCTCACTTATGCCAACATTTTAAAAAGTTTGAGAGTTGGTATACTTTCTAAAGAAGCAGAAGCAACATTGAAAACCCGGCACATTAATGCACTTTATGGCGATAATGCATGTGCTACAGATGTTATCGAACAATTAGCCCACAAAAATGTCAATTGTATGGCCTTAATGCCAACTCTTGCAAGCTGTTTCAAATTCAATGAAATCATGCTAAGTAAAGAAATGCAACCAATAATGGAAATTAGCGCCACAGACAAACTAGATGTACATGGTATGACACTACCCATGTGTGACCAAGCCACAACAAGACTAAATAATTTAGAAAAATCAATCTCAAACACAGCAGGCTTAGAAAAGATGTTAAAATTACCTTAAATTGCAGAGTAATGCTTAAACGTAACCTTGACGTGGACCAAGGACTAGTTAATGGAGCACTGGGTACAGTTGTTGGCTTTCAAACATACCCACGTGACAACAAAATTCAGTTTGTCAATATACTCTTTGACAAACTTTCAGAAGTAAAACGGATAGGACGCTCAACAGCAAGATTCCTTCTCTTCAAAGATATGTATGTACGCAGAGAACAATTTTCTCTAACTCTTGCATACGCAGTCACAATTCATAAATCACAAGGTCTTACCCTAGACAAAGCAATGATAGATATTGGTAACACAGTCTTTAAAGAAGGCATGAGCTACGTAGCACTATCACGCTTACGTACACTTGACGGTCTATTTCTAATCAACTTTGATGCAAGTAAAGTAAATGCTGATATTCCTTGCATTTTAGAATATAATAAACTTCGCTCACTATACACTCCCCATCTAAACACATATTCTGTTCCACAAAAACTAAAACGTTGTAAAAGAAAACTAAATCAAACTGAAATGCAACAGAACGTCACTGGAAATCCTCCAAAGAGAGTAAAAGAAACTAATACTCCATCAAGTACCACAAACAAAAAAGAATCAATTAGAGAAAGTAAACCAAGTACTTCTTTAAAGAAGGAAGACAAACTCCAAAAAAAGCAGTAAGATACAGAACTACCTGGACCATTTAAATTCTCAAATATAGTTGGTGTAAGTTGCTATGCAAATGTAGCAATGAATATTCTATTTCAATTACCACCAATTGTTGACAACATTTACTCACACAGTACAAACCCATTGTGTTTGCAAATGTTAGTACTTCGCAGAAATGCAGCAAACAATCCTGACAACACATATAGTGTTTTTGGAATAAGACGACAATTGGAATACTGTGCTGGAATGGTGAAATTCACTATAAATTCACAGGAAGATCCACAATAATTTCTAATGTACTTACTACAAGTACTGGAAAACAAAAACATACCTATAAATGAAATCTTTCAGATTCCATACATGTGGAAACATACATGCACTCTCTGCAACAATGTGACACAAGAAGAAATCCCCAATGAACGCTTCATATATATATCAATACCAAATTGTGAATCCATTCCATTTCAGCAACTTGTACAAAATGCAAACCATGGTAGATTATGCTCTACCTACAATTCAGATAATCGCTCCACGTTAGTAATACAAACACATAGTAAATACGTAATACTAATGCTTCTACGTTACAATGCAGATGGTACCAAAAACAACTGCAAGCTGACTGGATTCACACATGGTCAAATATCACTTGGTAAGAAAACCTTCACAACAATAGGTATAATCTACCACGCAGGAGCCACAACCAATTCAGGGCACTACACTGCATACATAAAAAAGAAATGTGGATGGTTTTAATGTAATGATAGTACCATTACTCTAAATCAGAGATTACCAGCAAATCTTACAAACGCTTATTTGATGTTCTTAAAACCAAAATTTGATAAATAAACTGTATTTAAACCTTTAAGTAAATTTGTGTTACAAAAATATAAACTGTTAGAATACTCCAAAAGCTATCTAACTGCTCAAAGATTCTACAACAACTAATCAGATAAATGAATAACACTAAATTAGACCAAAAAATACACAGTTAGAATACACCAATTGGTATCTAACTGTCCCAAAATTATAAATGTGTGTTAAAATAATATAAACTGTTATAATACTCCAAAAGCTATCTAACAGCTCAAAGATTCTACAACAACTAATCAGATAAATGAATACCACTAAATTAGGCCAAAAAATACACAGTTAGAATACGCCAATTGGTATCTAACTGTCCCAAAATTTAACAATATCCAAATAGGTAAATGAAAACCACTACAATATATTAAAAAAATAGACAGTTAGAATACGCCAATTGGTATCTAACTGCTCCAAAATTTTATAACATCAAAACAAATGAAGAATCTGTTACTGTTCCAAAAGAAATACAACAAAGCAAAGTATAAAGCATTAGCCAGAAACAACAAGTGAACACTGAAAACAAACAAACAAATAAACTGTAGCATAACAGAAAAAGGGTTTTTTTTAAATCCAACATGGATTTTTTTTTCTCCCACAGACCCAATGATTTTTGCAACAAATACAGAAACTGAGCAAATTGCACAGTACTCTGATTTGTACTCTACTAAATATGAGGGTCGAAAAAAAATAAAAGTATATTGCTTATACAATGTAATAAGTCATTACAAAATACTAATACTAACATTCTATTTTCTTTTATCACAGAAATGAAGAAAAAAAACATGGACTCCCATTACTAGACCAAACAGTAAGCATACAATAATAAGGACAACCATAGCAGCACATCACATCCATAGTATCTAATACCTTTGTTCCTTATACATTTGTTTTTCACCCAAAGTTATAAACAAATATGAATGTGATATGCTGCGGTGGTGGTTGCCAGGGCATAGAGTCTTGGGTGCATGGCCAATGGCCATGCACCCAAGACTCTATGCCCTGGCAACCACCACCGCAGCATATCACATCCATAGAGTCAAACATTTCAACTATGATCTATGGGAAACTTTTAATGTCCGCGAACAATGTGAGTGTTCATAGAACACTTTGAGCTTGCCAGCGAACAATACGGACACCGTTTTCAGGACACCCCCTACGAACATTTCAGAACAACGCGATAGTTCTTAGGACACATTCAACTTGACAGAGAACAATACGGACAGCGTCCTCAGGACACCCCCTACGAACATTCCAGGACACCGGGAGTGTTCTCAAAAACATCTTCAGAACACCCCCATCTTGTTTATTTGCGAACATTTCAGGACACCGCGAGTGTTCTTAGGACACATTCAACTTGACAAAGAACAATACCGACAGCGTCCTCAGGACACCCCTACGAACACTCCCCGGAAACCGGGAGTGTTCTTAGAAGCGTCTTCAGAACACCACCATCTTGTTTATTTGCGAACATTTCAGGACACCGCAAGTGTTCTTAGGACACATTCAACTTGACAAAGAACAATATGGACAGCGTCCGCAGGACACCCCCTACGAACACTCCCCGGACACTCCCCGAACAGTTTCACTTTGCTTGGGAACAAAACGGACATATTTTGACTCCTTAGAACACCCCTAGTCAGTTTATTTAGAAAATTTCAGAACACCCGTGATGTCCGCAAACAAATCGAACACAAAAAGAACGTCTAACACATAAAAAACACAACTTTCATCCTATCTCACACACTCCCACCCTCCCCAAACACTCCTACACACCAACACACTCTACAAAATACACATTTTGAACAAAGTTTCACCGCGCTGTCCGGGGACGTCCGCGAATCCAATATGGCGGGCGCTACTGAAAAATCTGACGCGCTTCACGCTCCACGGCGTCCAATCAGCGAACACTTTGCATGTCCGCGAACATCACGCAAGACGATTGGCCTATCAGGACACTTTCCGCGGAGCAAACAGGGAAGTGTATCCGCAAACCGAACACAGATATCACTAATTTTTTACCTACTTTTTGGTCATTTTAAAAAAAAAAACTACTGGACGAATTTTCACCAAATTTGCAAAAGCACGCTTTCGGGACCAAGCTGCTGCTCCTGGTCCAAATTTGGTGGAAATCCGTCCAGCGGTTTGGGCTGTAGACGCGAGCAAAATTTTGTTCCCATTCACTCTATGGAGAGTGACTATAATGTATACAAATATGAGCATATAGAGGGAAGATAGAGTAATAAAAATAAAACTATGACAAAGTGCTGATACCATAATGATTATCTTCATGCACAGAAAGGATTCCTCTCTTTCAAGCCTGTATCTTCCGCTACGTACATGTTTCATATATGATGTGACAGGAACCCAAGTCTACAAATATAGTACCTTTTCAATTTTTACTTCCTGACTGTTACTGTAGAAAACTATGTGGCTTCGATATGTCAGTAAAGGATAAAAAGGGAGAGCCAGCCATGTGATGTCATCAGTTATGTCATCAATGACATTTGTGATGTCATCTTTGATGTCCTGGGTGTTAGTGTTAGCAGTGCACGGTGGTGCGAGTTATGGTTGCTTATGTTACCATAACTGGCGAATTTCAAGGGTTTTTCGGTTTTACTTGGAACCATAACGTCCCTTTAACAAAGTTTTTTCACTGAATTTCATAGGTTTTTAGTAACACAACTTAACCATAATATCCCTGACATGTAACATATAACATACTAACTCCCTTGTAGTGATTTTCATGTCCACGGACTACCGCCATGTCCGCCATGTCCGCGGACACATCGAAATCTGAGCGTGGTGAATGTAAATTTAAATAGTGTGCCCCATTTCCCCTTTGAAGTTGGCTCTAAAAAGAGCCGTTTTTTTTTTTACAGATGCTTGACAGACACCTGTTATTTTATATTTTTTTTCTTGTTTGTTTTTCTTACTTTACTCCTAAAATCTTCACATAACCTTCTCCAAAGCAACCCTTACATTCCAAAATAAAAAGGCGTTTCCAGTAAAAGATAAAGAAATGCCATCTTCTTTAAAATTTACAGCATTACTGGCATCAATATTCTCATTGTTACAGAAGAACATACCAGCTCTAAGCATGAAGGCACACATGCCTCGGTTGATGACACACCTAGCAATGTTTTGCTGAGGACAAAAAACTGAACTATTGTCCCATATTGCCCTAGAAAAAATTACTTTCACATTTGGAAGGATCTTCACTACGGCTTGAACCAAGCCTTCCAAATCAGCCAACAAAGTAGGGGCACTGATGTTGCCCAAATGGAAAGCACCATAGTGCAAAACTACCACATGCGGACTGTTCATCGTGGCCATATCCGCACAAACTTGTACAATTCCCTGTACATTGCCATCAGGCACAGTGCTCCACACCACCTCCACTCCTTTCACATCAAAGTTCTTTGCAACATGCCTGCATTCAGCGTACTGCTGTAAACCATGCACAAACATATCTCCGAGCACCAACACCCTGACTTTCTCGACTTCTGCCATCTTCACCACACACAGTCTCTTTCAACACAAATCCACAACCTCGACATCTGATTGGCTGATCCGTACAGTCTTCTTTCCATGTTGGATTTCCTGGAAAAACCCGGATTTACCACGCCCTGTCCACGAACAGCCGCAGTGTCCGCGGACGGCGTCCACTTTACTCTCTGTACCATTCCCTCATTGCATAAAGCTAAGCAATCACACAATACGAATAACGTCCTCAGAACACCCCCATTTTGTGAATTTTCCAACATTTCAGGACAATTATCATTTCATTATTCTACATATTAACATTACAAATATTATACTTTTATCTTGTACTCTGCACACAATGCTATCTTTCTCCATTAGCAGCTCAGTATACTACATAGAATCCCATAATACAATGCTATTTATTGATATAAATGCATCGTTCAAAGCACTAATAACGGTATGATATTTATTGCAATATCCTTGACACTTTTTTCGGAACATTATAATGAAAATCCCTAGTACACAAATTCCATGAAAAGTACATACACATGTGATGTCATCAGTGATTTCATCAATGACATTTGCGATGTCATCTTTGATGTCCTGGGTGTTAGTCTTAGCAGTGCATGGTGTTGGCGTGAGTTATTTTTCATATCTTACCATAACTTGCTATTTTCAGGGGTCTTTCGGCTGTACTTAGAACCATAACGTCCTTTAAACAAACTTTTTTTAATATCACGCAAACAATATACAAACATGGCGTGCAAAAACCAACTTCTACAGATGGCTTTACACAGAATGTTGCAAAGTAAGAATTTATGCTCGTTCACAGTGAAGGTCAGCTGCTTCATTTTTTTCTCGGGCCCCGGAGAGGTTCACGAAGCAGACTATAAGGTTGTATTGTGTTTTGACCATGACAGACAGAGATTGCGATGAAAGACTTCTCTTGAAGGAGTGTTGCTAAAACGTAAGAGAAGATAAAGATGAAATTTCTGAAACGAAACCACTTTTACATATTATATCACTATGCGAAAGATCGTTGGCACACGCGGAGTTGTATTTTCGGACTGCACCACTCGTAGACAATGGAAATTGCAATTGTACTGTAAGTAACCCTTTACAATACTTTATACCAAATATAATTACAATAGCGTAGCATTAAAGACCGCTGAAGTTGAACTTGTTCGTTGAAAGTGGCATAATGTTTTCTACCGCGTACTATCACCGACAAATTGATCCTCTGTCGTTTAGAGGGCTCTGAAAAAGGCAGACGACACAGAGTGGGTTAATAGAAATAATTTAACCGGTCTATAGGCAGTGAAGCGCTCTACTCGCTGTGCCACTTTACTGTAACCTGTCAAGTGGCACAGCAAGTACAGCGCTCGCTTTGACATCCGTGCACACCTTGCTAACGCAAGTTCGAATCCCGGCAAGGCCACACTCAGCCTTTCATCCTTCCGTGGACGATAAATGAGCACCACACACCGTGGTTAATAATAAGCACTGCTTAGATACCTCACGGTTCTTAGCGCTATATGAATGGGAAAATATTATTAACATACTCCGTTGCACTATCTTCGATAGCAAATAGTTTCACGCCCTAATAAATAAAATGATGATTTTTAATGAAGATCAGCTGGTGAGACTAATTTATGTTTTTTAAAACAGGTATGTGGCCCCATTTTGCCTATGTCACGATTTACAGACTCCAGCGGATGGGGTCTTCAACTGCCAGGTGCAGGTCCAAATATGCAACTTCATGACCCTCACCATTTTATGGGACAATCGCCAAGGACCAATATGCCCTTACGCAGTACTAGCGGCTACAAACAACATACCACCCAATAGGGTGGTCTATTGGCTCGTTGTTGGAGCAACCTTCCGATTATCAGAGCGACCATTTACTGCTTTTATCATGAACCAACAGCCTATCTACCGCAAAGGAACAACGCGTGGCTCAAAATAAACTTTTGCTGATCGACAGCAGAGACAATAGCAAATTGCTGAATATTCACTAAACATTTCATGTGAAATAAATGTACTTTACCAAATGTACAATCCTGCTGTTTACTTTTAAACCACAGTTTCATATTCCGAATTGTGGCGCACTGAGTTGTAAGCTGATCTAACACCCTCTGTACCGCAAAGGAACATCGCGTGCCTCAACATGAACTTTTGCGGATCGACAACAAAGACAAATGCAAATTGCTGAATATTCTCTAAACATTTGATGTCAAATAAATGTACTTTACAACATTTACAATCTTGCTGTTTGCTTTTAAATCACTGTTTCATATTCCGAATTGTGGCGCGCTGTGTTGTGACATATTATGTGTTGTCTTCCGGGTTCTGTGTAAACTTAGGACTGCAGAGGACTGGGCACGTTTGATGACGCACCCTGTAACGTCACAGAAAGAGGCGGGGAATATGAATGCTTTAATAATATCAGGCTTAGGGGCGGGAGATATGATTTAGTGTCGCAAAAGCAAGTCAGCCAGGTCAAAAGCGCCAGTCATAGGATTATCACATAATGTCGGCGCACACCAGCCGGATTTATCGTTTCTTTAGTGGACAAAAAGTCGGTTGACGCCCATAGGAAATTGTACTATTAGCGGACAAAAGGAGTGGTCTTAAAACACTTTCACCCTGACAACGAACAATACAAACAACATTCTCAGAACACCCCCATTTTGTGTAATTGCAACCATTTCGGGACACCACGAGTGTACTTAGAACACATTCAACTAGACAGATTACAATACGGACAGCATCCTGAGGACACCCCCAGTTTGTGTATTTACGAACAATTAAGTACACCGCGAGTGTTCATAGCTCATTTTTACCTTCCTTGCGAACAAAAATGACACATACTCCGTCCTCTAAACACCCCACCATTTAGTTTATTTACAAAATGTCAGAACAGCCGTGTTCTCCGCGGACAAATTGAACGCAACAAAAACATCTAGCACATAAAAAAACAAAACATTAAACTTATCTCATACTCCCCCACCCTCTTACACACCAACACACGGCACTAAATACAATTTTTTATCCACGTTTCACCGCGCTGTACGCGGTCCACGGCGAATACAAGATGGCGGGCGCCACAGAAAATCTGACGCACTCCACGCACCTCGCCATCCAATCAGCGAACACGTCGCATGTCCGCGGACATGACGCAAGGCGAACAGGGAAGTCCGTCCGCGAAGCGAACACAGATATCACTAATTTTTTTTGCCTTACGTTTTGGTCATTTTATAAAAAACTACTGGACGGATTTACACCAAATTTGCAAAAGCACGCTTTCGGGACCAAGCCCCCGCTCCTGCCGCAAATTTGGTGTAAATCCGTCCAGCGGTTTGGCCTGTGGCCATGCGCAAAGTTTTTTCCCATTCAGTCTATGGGAAAAAAAAAGTTTTGGGACCCCCTCTATAACTTTGCCCCCCCTGGACGAATCCTCACCAAACTTTGCAAAACAATTCAGAGTGACTTATACTTTTTTTGCAAAGTTTGGAGAGGATCCGTCCAGGAAGAGCGAAGTTATAAGCCGCCCAAAAAGTGCTCTTCCTATGGAAACAGCAACTTAACCATGGCCATGTAATATATATATAGTGGCCGTGTAGTTATGGTTAAGTTGCTGTTTCCATAGGAAGAGCATTTTTTGGGCGGCTTAAATTTGGTGAAAATCCGTCCAGTAGTTTCTTTTTAAACAATCAAAAATAAGGTCTAAAAAAATTAGTGATATCTATGTCCGCTCCGTGGACACACTTCCCTGTTCGCTCCACGGGCAGGACACCGATTGGGTAATCGGGCGCGTCATGTCCACGGACATGTGATGCATTCACTCATTGGATGGTGAAGGACGTCAAGTGCGTCAGATTGTTCCGATGCGTCCGCCATCTTTGATCCATGTTTTGGTGTCCGCGGACATCGCTGCAAAAACATATAAAAAAACACAACATTGCACTTGTTAAACTTATCAAATACTGTATAGGGAGGTGAGGGTTGATGAGGATGGGACGGGATGTGGCAGCAAGAAGCAAAAAAGTGGTGTTTTTTTGTCAGGAAAGTCCCGCAATTGACGCCTGTGTTGCACAGTTTGCCGAGTGACTCTGCGAGATGCGGGTTGTCCAGACTTGCTCTGTTCGAGCACAATTTGTGATCTAATAGAGTAAGTTAGGAGTCACAATTAGTCATGCTGGGGGTTGGGGCTGAGCGGGGAGGCGGTCATATACATACATTTTCCGCAAATGGGAATAACAGTGGATGGCAAGTGGCAGCTAATCTGTAAATAAGATTCCTATTGTATTGGAATGCAACTGCAGCTACTGACGTGACAGGCTTGCAGGCCGGTCATGTCAGTAGCTTCGGGTGCAATGCATTGATTCTGCCAGGTGGATGACGCCTTGATGTCATCACCACCTTTTGTCCCGCAAAGGGATGTGACAAAATTGTCCACCCTATTTGTAGGTATTCCTCAATATATTGTACATAAAATACCGGTGAAGGAGTAATGTGTCTGTGTTACAATGTATGTAAAATAATATAGGAGTCAGATTGGTGCCCCCTAGCCTTTGGCATCTGAGGCTGCCACCTGCAGTTTTTGATGGAAACAGCGGCCGTGCACGTGTATGACAATCCGAGTTCTTATGGGTGCGTTGAGCCATGTTGTTGCAAAGTGAGAATGTATTTAGATTCTGAGTGAAGGTCAGCAACTTTGATTTTTTGGTTGCAAGCTAAGGGAGCCCACGCATGGGACAGAAAGTAGAAGGGTCAATTGTTTTTTGACCTTGAGAGAAAGGGATTTTTTTGTGAACAGTCAGTGAGAGGAGGTTTGTAATAAAGAACATTTGATAAGGTTATGCATTCCAAAAGTGTGTACGGAACATGTGAATTCAGTTCATGAAGATTCTTTGATGCAAGCAGATTGAGCATTACGGACTGATTTTTTCAAATACAATGGAGACGCTGAATATTATGTAAGTTTGCTTTTGATGACTGTATACCGGAATGAGGTTTAACCTTCTATTATCTGAAGATTAATTTTGGCAATATAACTAAAGTACTATTTTTCTGTGTGGTTGTCTTTTTTATGTGGTTATGGGAAGTGCAAAATGTAGTCGTATGTCCACTATAACTAGATTCACCCAGGTTCAAGGCTAATATTTCTTTAAAATGTCATGTATGACTATATGGAATTGTGTATCAGTTTCTAGGTTCTTTTTGTCTTTTTTTAGATTGTTTGATGTGTGTGCTAATCGTTAGTTTAAACTCTATGCTGAATTATGAAAATAATACATATATTGCAATAAAGTGTAATAAAGGTCGGGTATTGATACATATTTTCTGTTATGTTTTCCAAATAGATACATGCTGCCTTACTGTGATTGCCATGGATTCCAGATGCCAACTGATGGGTTCTTCATTCGCCAGGTGCATGTAGTCATGAACGGGTGGATTGCTGTGACTGTTTCGTGGGACAATCGGCCAGGTCCCATATGTCCGCATGCTGCACTAGCGATTAGGAGTAACATAGCATCTTTTATGGTGGTCTGGGCGTAAGTTGATGCAGACGTCCTGGAATTCACTGTGAGACCGAAGCGGTTCCTTCATCACAAACGAACACTTTGTGTATGGAAAAAGAAGAACGTGTGTCTCACAATTAACATTTTCGATCATGAGCAAAGAAACAAATTTGCAATTTGATTGAATATGGGAACAGTCGGATGTTCTTGGAGAGTTTATTGTGAAATAAAAGTACTTTACAAATTGTATACTGTTATTGTTTTATTTTAAAGAGTGGTTTAGTCATTTGAATTGTGATGTGGTATGTTGTTAGTTGCTGTGTGTTGATTTTTGGGTTCTGCGTCACGTAGGTGGTTATGGGCACATTTGGCTACGCTGAAGAGGAACGTTACCGAAAAAGGTGTTCATGATCACTAGGGTTTGTTATGTGAGGCTCAGGGGCGGGGCATATGATTTGTGACGTCTGGCCAGTTTACCTTCGGCCGATGCAGCAATGGTTAACAATAGCACAAGATGGACGCGCCCTGTTGCCAGATTTCATATGTTTCTCAAAGAGGAGAAATGCGTTAAACTGATGCAGAAATGTTTGCGATAAATCAACGTATGTACAAAAATACATGGTCATAACCTCGGGACAATAATATTTTGTGAGCATTGCACTTGTGAAACGTATGCAATAATGTTTGGGGAGGTGAGGGGTGATGATCATGGTTGGAATATTTCAGATGTAAATTCGATTGACTTTTTGACTTTACAAAGTTTGTTGGAATTTTGTACACAGCTTATATGACGAATGATTTGTGTATTATTTTGAAAGTTTTGAAAAAATAAAACCCGGGTGGATTTACAGCAAATTTGCATAAGGCTCATTGGCAAGGATCGAGAAGTATGTTTTTTTTAGTGCCTGAGGGGTAGGCTGTAGTCATGGGCAGGGTCCAAATGTCGGGGTCATGGTATAAGGTCATGATCCGGACAATGTGGCTACTGGCCATGAACAGAAGGGTATTAAAATGGTCATGTCCACCTGGGACTGGCTTTGTCGTAAAGTTATTCGCAATTAGAATATATTTGAAAGAGAAGAAAAATGTGCTTATGAAAAGGGTAGATGGGCCCTGTATGGAACTAGCGCTTTTCCTTTCCATAGTGGCCATCTTGGAAAAGGATTTTATTTCTAAACCGGGACGCTGCATCCCGATATAGGACAAGAAATCCTATTTTTTAGTAACACGGGTTACCGCTTTGGAAAACTAGGCTGGTAATGGTGTCCATCCCCCATTTTAGGGACTGAAATGGGGGGTAATGGTCCAGAGACCTTGTTATCCACCCTCGCTTCCCTTGGGCTGATTTCTAGAGCTACTGGGCCATTATCCACCATTCCAGTCCCTGGAACGGTGTATGAACGCTACAATATTCACATTACTATAACAAAAAATGCAAATGGAAATGTTGGAAAATCTTATTGCATCTATGTATTTTACTGAGAAATACAAACTAGATGGAGTTTATGCGTTTTTTCTTTTTTCTTCTTTTTTTTTACTGTGAAATGTGGTTCCTAAAGGAACATTTATTTTGTTTTTGGATAGATTTTTTTTGGCAGGAGAGCTAAGAACGAAAGGTGGGGATGGAAATGAGGGAAGAGGCACCAAACACTAATATGGAGGGGCAGATGGAAAAGGGGGAAATGTTGTGCATCTGTTATTTCTAAGGTAGGGGGTAGTAGGGTGGCCAAGTGTCCCGCAAATAGGAACTCCATCCCGCGGTTTGCAGAGTGGCTGTGCGGGACGTAGGTTGTCCCGATTTGCGTCGGACAACCTGCCTCCAGCACAGCCACTCTGCAAACTCAAGTGGCCATCTGTTCAGCACAGTGCTGCCGCCTGCTGCTTTCTTTCTCTGGGCGCCTCTGCAGCCCTGTCTCCTTTTGAGCCTACAGGTCGAGCTGTAACACTCAGACAAATGGCTTAATTCAAATGCTAATGCTTTGTTCCTGGGGTCATGATGGTCATGTTTGCAGTTAAAAAACGTTTAACATTTGTGATGTCATCTTTGATGTCCTGGGTGTTAGTCTTAGCAATGCACGGTGGTGGTGAGAGTTATGTTTGCTTAGCTTACCATAACTAGCAAATTTCAGGGGTTTTTTGGTTTTACTTTGAACCATAACGTCCCTTTAACAAAGTTTTTTTACTGAATTTCATAGGTTTTTAGTAGCACAACTTAACCATAACGTCCCTTTAACAAAGTTTTTTTAACTGAATATATATATGTTAATTATGTTATGTTAATTACACTTACAAGGCGCCAAAGCCCGCAGGCATCCAGGCACAGAAAGACAGAAGTAGTAGCAGACAAAGCTGGAATTATTCTATTCAAACATTATAGTCTTCAACTGTTTACGAAAAGCAAGATTATTTTCTGTCAGGCGCATATGTGTCGGAAGAGAGTTCCAGGCTTGCGCGCCTCGGCACACAGAAGGCCCTACCTAAGCCACAAGACCTTTTTATCCGACCCAGCCGAGGAACGTATATATATATATATATATATATATATATATATATATATATATATATATATATATATATATACATATATATATATATATATATATATATATATATATATATATATATATATATATATATATATATATGTACGTTCCTCGGCTGGGTCGGATAAAAAGGTCTTGTGGCTATATATATATATATTTTTTATATATATATATATATATATATATATATATATATATATATATATATATATATTTAGTAAAGCAGATGATTAGCCAACAAATTGCGCTCTGCCTCATTACTGAGCTGGTGCTACCGGGCTAGAGCAGGCTACACTCAATATATGTTAAACAGACGGGTAAAGGTGCTGGGGAGGAGAAAGCTCTCCCACAAACACCTACCAAAAAATGCCCAAGCACACAAACTGCAAATTGCATTCAAAATTTCATTTTATTTATCCAAAAAGAGTGAACATAGTATAAAAAGCATACATAACAATACCTAAGCAGACCAGGTGTCATGCAGCACTCACCCACAGCGGGTGGAAAACGCCACACGTTCTGCTCGACTCGCGAGCTTCCTCAGGCTAGTATGATTCCAAACGTTTGTTTCCTTGTGTTTTTATACCCTTGCACTGAAGGTGATTGGGTCTGCACAGCTGTGCAGCTTACATAACGTAAAAAAAGTTGACAGTTACATAACATGAAAAAAAACCTTAACAGTTAATTGCTTAGAACTCTATGGTTCTGATTGCAACAAATCCGCCATTGTTCAGTGTGTAAATACATAGTTGCCCACATTTGTGAGTTGCCTAATTTCCCATTACTATACTGGGTGTATGCCAGCTGACGATAAGCCATAACAGCCCTTCACCTTCACTTGCTTTACAATGTTAAAAGAAGTGACCACAAGTAAAAGCGCTAGTGCGCCTATTTAATTTAATGCTGCACCGTGATAGAAAAAATGTCTTTGCGGTGCTGCTCTCTTCCCACTTTTGGAGAGGCATGCACATGCCTTTGTTCTGCATCAATTTATTGTCCTAGAGGTGGCAGAAAATGTTGGTGAGACATACCAAGTGTTCTTGTATCATATATTACATGACATTAATATATGGCACATACTAACACATCAGTGCTCACGTTGATTACCCCACCTGGCTGGCAAGTAACTCCGTATCTGTGTGTTGAAACATTTTGGCAGCTGACGAGACCAGAAATGCATTAATATCTGGACAGACCAACATGTGAGGAGAACATTGTGTCATGCCACCATCAGTTAGATCCATCAGAAAAATAGGTGAATAAAAAGCATGCCCCAGCTGCCAACAATGTCATTTAAAGTAAAGAGACAAAGCGGGTGCAACACTCAAAAGATTTAGAAAGGGGTTTGTGGGCTAGGGTACTCAGGCACTAAAGGCATGGGAGATCTCAGTACTTTGCTTCCCAATATTCCACCTAATCTCGCTAGAACAAGGAGGATCAGGGCAACCGTGATAGTGGGAATAGGTACTTATACCCGCCAGGTGTACGCCCAACACTTGGCGTTTCAGCTATTCACACATGCTTACCTTCAGTGTGTGCCTTCTCGCTTCTCCACCTTGTTCCTCCCAGTTTGCCTCCATCAGCCAAGACCATTCTCCAAGCCTAGAACATCTTCTGCAATGGCACCTGTAAGAAGTCAAACAGACACACCAGAACAACAAAAGAAAACAAAAGAAAACAGCAAAAATAGGTCAGTAGACTGACTGAAATCTTATTGATTTCCTATAACCGCATGCCCGCTTCATGCTTGTAACAGGCCGCACGTCTGGCTGCTATGAGCACCAAGCACCGCACACCTCAAAAGAAGCAATATTGATCATAAGTTTCACGCATCATGCAGATCATTCTCCTGATACACAGTGCTATCTCTCCTCTACGCGCAATCGCCTGAAGAGAATGGTTGCTTGAGCCCTTACCTGTAGATTAGCCTCTCCATCACCATGACATTCCGCTTGCATTTTTCCGCCTGCATAGACATAAGAAAGAAAGAGAAAAATAACTAAATAAAAGCAGAAAATCCAGTGAAGGCACTGGAAGACTAAAGTATTACATTCAGTGAGGCTCCCATGTGGTCCAGGTAAGAGAAAACCCCTGTAGCTAGATGAAAGGGCCAGTGGTTGAGAATGGAAGATCCTTCAGTGTGGGCAAGGTAGTAACCCTGGACACATTTTTTGCAGAAGCCAGAATCCACTCCAATGAGGAAAACCCTCAAGCCGGATCCTTACCATAAGCAACCCGGAAGAGCCAGGGGATAACTACAATCCCCCTATTCCTTTCATTGTGACCCCTGGACATGTACCAAACAGTTCACAGGAGACCTGGAGGAGGAGGGGGAGGATCCACAGCGCTTCTGCTGAACATCCTAAGGTAAGGCATTACATAACGCTAAGCCGATGTTTACCTCCAGCAAGGAAACCATGGATACTTCAATTTTGCTATCTTACTTAGTCACATTGTTCAGGACCTTATTTTAGAGTTGCAGGCTAGTAGAGCAGAAACAGCAGACCTCGCACAATGGGTCAATATCTTTCAAGCTCAGACAACACCTTTACCTTTCTGGGGTCTGGGTCCAAAATATTTTCAACTATCCCTCCGTAAATACCTCCCCTTTCGAGCCATTCGCTCTTCTACTTCTTAATCCCTTAGGGTCCGTTGTTTTTCAAAGAAACATGCTGGGGGTAGATCTCTGTCTTCGGCTGGGGCCTCCTTTTGGAACAGCCTCCCTGCCACCCTGAAACTTGAGGAGAACCATCTCCTGTTGCGGAAGCACCTCAAGAGCTTCTTCTTCGCTCCTGCCTTTGACCCTCTTCTCCCCTGCTGATCTGCTTTCTCTCTCTGCACTGTGCACCTGACCACCCTCTGTCCTTCGGGCCCAGGTACAGGCTCACCCTGCCACCCTCCTGCATTGCTTCCAGGCCACCCCTTGCACTGGGGTCTGTATCTGTACCCATACAGTCCCCCACCCACTTTTCTTCTGCACTTATCAGATATACCCTATCTGTTAGCCTGGCACTTGTCAATTACTGGCTGCACTACCACTGTTTATTTATTTATTAATTTTGCTTATTATTTACTATTCTGTTCTCTCCTCTTTTCCGCACTTTCCACCTCTGCCCCTTCCATGCACTTTCCCCCTTTTCCCTTTCCCATGCACTTGTGCATTCTCATTGTCACTGGGCCTAGTGAGATCGCTGTTTTTGTTCTCCCCTGCTCCTCTCCTTTTGCCTGGTTGCGCTCTGAAACACTTGTGTATGAGCACAATATAAATAAAATATCATTTCATTTAATTTACCAAGGTTGAAAGATCTACCATTGTATGCTCAAAATCACAAACAGCCTACGGCTCAGCCAACATATCCTATAAAGGTCCTGACACCACCTCTAGTACCCTTAGCACCTCAGGAACAATTCAACAGGGATCCTCAGATGTACCTAGTGTTTATGAACTAATGATGATTAGATTTTCCATGTCACGCCACTGTCTTTCCCAGTGATAGCACAAAGGAGGCGTTTACCTTATCTTACTTAGGTGGGCATGCTTCCAACTGGTCCATCCCTATTGGTAGATAAGGAAGACCACATCTTCAGGTGGAATTTGACAAGCTGTTTGCTCAAAAAACAAATACACAATCACTGGATAATCAGTTATTGGACTTACAACCGGGGTCACACAAGCTGTTAGCCTACATTGCCACTTTCAACCACATATTCTCCGGATGATAGCTTAGCGGCAATGTGCTCACCTTGGAAGCAAGATGACATGTAGCAACACAGGTTTGATCCCCGGGTCCGCGTTTAGAAACCTCTGGGTATTAAGCACGTTATAAATAACCTATCATATGATATCATAATACCAGAAATGCATTGGCCAAAAGAAAAGGGACTTCCCTCTTTTATTTTTATCAAGGGTTATGCACTGACCTCAAAGACTTGTTAGCACAACTGATCAATCCCCCTAAGGGTGCACAGAATTCATAATTTAGTGGTGCAGTTGAACCATTGATTATCAGAAAGCAAGATGGATTTTGGGCAGGGAGACCTACAGACATTATAAGTCAGACCCAAAGAAGGAAGTATGTCAAAGCCCACAGAACAGAACCAACACCCTTGCCAATACACATTGGTGGGCTCCGAGGCCCACTAACTAAGGAAGAGCGAGAGCGACAAAGCCAACATCAATTGTGTCTTTAATGCATTTATGAGGGAGTGTCCAGCAAAACCTGAGGAGACCTGGCCCAGCAGTTCAGGCAGAGCTGCTCCCATTGGTGGCAGTACCTGACTGATTTGCATATGGCTAGACCCCTTTTGCAGTGGCGCATACAGGCTAAAAATGGTGGTGTGGAAGGTTGTACAGAGCAATGCCAATGGTTCAGATTAATTCAAAACCTTTAACCCATCACTTTTTTGGTTTCAGTTTGTCTCCCTATGTCAGAGAGGGTATGACCAGACATGGGTCCCTTGCTCGCTGTGCCATAGGAAACCAAGTTGCACCTCACTGAAGAGGCCCAATAAGGCAAAAACATGTCTGGGTTGCTTTTGTTTCCATACAGAGGGGACCTGGCCTAGCAGTTTGGGCAGAGCTGATCCCATTGGTGGCAGTACCTGACTGATTTGTATTTGGCTTCACCCCTTTTGCAATGGCAAGATGGGCTAAAACGGTGGTGTGGATGGTTGCTCAGAGTAATGCAAGTGGTTCAGATTAAATCAAAACCTTCCACCGATCACTTTTTTGGTTTCAGTTTGTCTCTCTATGTGAGAAAGGGTATGCCCAGAGGTGGGTCCTTTGCTCGCTGCACCATAAGGAACCAAGCTGCACCTCACTGAGGAGGCCTAACAAGGCCAACATTTTTCCACAGTTGCTTGTGTTTCTGCGAAGAGGGGACCTGGCCTAGCAGTTCAGGCAGAGCTGCTCCCATTGGTGGCAGTACCTGACTGATTTGCATATGGCTAGTCCCCTTTTGCAATGGCACATGAGGCTTAAGAACAGTAGTGTGAAAGGTTGCCTAGAGCAATGCCAGTGGTTCAGATGAATTAAAAACTTTCCACCCATCACTTTTTTAGTTTCAGCAAAACCTAACACCTGAAAAAAATGATAGGCGCTGCTGAATCTCCAATGGAGTACTCATCCTCAATGACGTTGTTAAACAATCTCCAATGGAGTACTCATCCTCAATGAAGTCGTTAAACTAGAAAGCCTAGCACATAAGGGGTTGATTGCCCAGGGCAACAAGTAAAGACCTCACATTTAGCAATCCCATTGACCATGGTGATAAAGGAAAGCTTAATGTTGGGCAGCAAGCCTATGTTAACTGAGGAACAACTGGTAATTATTTAGATATTGGGTATGCCACCCAACTCCAATTGACCAGGGCACCAAATGTCAATCCAGAGAATGTTCAAGCCATGGATGGCATGGCCATGACTGCTGGCCCAGTGACGACTCAAACTCTGACAATGCTATGTGGCAATGGGCACAGTGAATAGATCCCATTTGACCTTAGGGATGCCCCACAGTTTAAACTCACCCTGGGAATGCTGTGGTTGGCGATGCACAATCCATACATAGATTGGGAGAGGAGAATGGTGGATTTATTGCAAAACACATTGTTTTCCCTACAGACAACACATCAAAAGTCAAGCATTGTGAATGACAGCTCCAAGCGCTTCAGTTTCTGTGACAATCTTAGGGCAGGTCGGGGTGATGCCGGACAAATATTGAGACTTTGTGGATGTCTTCCAGAAGGATCAAGCCAGTATGCTACCACCCAACAGACCATATGATTGTCCAATAGACCTAGTTCCTAATGCTTAAATCTCCTCTCAAGGGATCTTTGCATTAACTGCACCTGAGAAAGAACACTTGAAGAAAAATGTTGATCATACACTTTTTTCATACAGCCGAAGGATGGGGGAATTAGGAGCATTTCATAGATAACCACACTCTCAACAAGGTGACATTCAAGAATCAATATCCACTTCTCCTGATCCCGGTACTATTTGACCGGCTTAAAGATGCTAATATGTACACCAAATTGCACCTTAGAGGAGTCTACCACTCGTTCAGTGTCAAGAAGGGGGCTGAGTGGAAAATAGCCTTAAAGATGAAATTTAGGGTTTTCCAACTATTATAGGTGCTTTAACCTGAATTCTCTGAGGTTGTCCACCCATCACCAACTTGCTAAGAAATGGAAAAACATTTCTCTGAACCCCAGAGGTGGAAGGTCCATTTCAAGAGTTGAAACAGCTCTTCACTTCAGCCACGTTTCTGGGCCCTCCCAAATCAGAACTGCCATTCATCGTGGAAATGGATGCATTGCACGTCGCCATGTGGGCAGTGTTATCTCAGAAGGATCCTGATGGTCAACTACATTCTGTCCCTTTCTGATCACGGAAAGAATTATACAATCATGGATATGGAGCTCTTAGCCATCAAGGTAGCATTCAAAGAATGGCAACATCATCTCATAGGAGCTCAACACTCTGTCACCATTTATACGGATCACAGGAATCCTCTCGAGCCTTGTCAGCTTGTCAACTCTGGTGAGCACTCTTCTTTGCTGATTTTCAGATTACTTACCCCCCAGAGTAAAGAATGGAAAAACGAATGCATTATCAGAGATAGGGATGAAGAGGAGCAAGCTCTGGACCTGCCTGATCCACCACCCATCAAACCTGAACACCGATTTGTATGTACCATACTGGGTGATGCACCATCACAATTTCATGAACAAATAAAGGAGGTGATGTCTCCATATGCTTGACAGGAATGGGTGTCTTCTAACAATGAAAGGAGCATTGTAGACAGCCTAACATGACATGGGACAACTTTATAACTACCTACTAAGAACTTACCGAAGCAGGTATTACACACATACCATGACTCTCTGTTAGCAGGACACCCTGGTACTAAGAAAACCATCCAAAACATACAAAAGTTACTTTGGTGCCCCATTTTGCAATTACTTTGAAATGTACGTCAAAACTTGCAGAAAATGCACCCACCACAATGGGACCTGGCAGAAACCACAAGGCCTTCTTCAGCCATGACGTATACAAACTGCACCATGCCACATTTCCTACCACTAAAGAGAAGACCTTAGCCCAAGAACTGGCGTGCATGCTTACTGACCAGGTAGTCAGGTTACATGGCTAACTACAGTTATTTCTAACCGGGGAGTCCATTTTTGTCACATTTCTGGAAAAGCTTCTGCTCGGCTGCACACATAGACTCTCGGATCTCCACCATTTACCATCCCCTAATTGGCGGCCAAACTGAAAGAGTTAATCAGGTGCTGGAGAACTACCTACAATGCACATTGCATCAAATGGAGGAATAATGGACTGATGTTCTAAGGGCAACTCAATGCCAACAAGACTGATATCCTTCCTATTGAGACCCCTGATCCCTCTTTCTTCCCTTTACTTTGGCCATTCTCTATGGGATCTCCCCCCTCTCCTTCATTTGAAGCCAGAAACCTTGGAGTCATCTTTGATACCTGTCTCTCCCCTTCCTCCCTCACATTCAGGACATTGAAAAGAAGTCCCACTTTCAACTCTTCCTTCTCAAAGGAATTCTCCCTTTTCTCACTTTTCCCCAGAAGCTCAAAGTTACCAGAGCCCTGGTTCTCTCTAGGCTTGACTACTGCAATAGCCTTCTCTTAAACATATCTTCTTCCTCTCTACGACTCCTCCAGCTAAGCCAGAATAGGGCAGCTAGACTTATCCTTGGCCCCAAGCCCAGGGACTGCCTCTATCCTGCCTTAAACGCTCTTCACTGGCTCCAGGTTGCTGCTCGGATTACATTCAATTCCATCTGCATCATCCATAAGGCTGACTGGGGCTGGGGACCACACTATCTGCAACTTTGTTTTACTAAATACTCTCCCTCTAGACCTCTCTGTTCCTCTGGTACAAACTCTCGTTCCTCAGCTGGCTCCCTCTTATGGAACAGCCTCCCCACTCCTCTTTGACGTCAGCCAGACCTTCTGAAACTCCAGAACCTCCTGAAGACTTTCCTTTTCATCGCCTCCTTCCCTTCTTACCTCCACTGCTAATTTCACAGTCACTGTGATTGGTAACCAGGGCCCTTATGTGTCCTTCGGGGCCTGGCCTCCCAAACCCATAGCCTCAGCCTCTGCCCACACACAGAACTTGCCTTGGCACCCACTGGCCTAGACATTTGTAGGCCTGCACCTACATTTTTACTGCAGCTCAACGCTCCCTAGCATTTACTACACTGAGCACTTACATCTACCCCACATACGTCCATGTTTTATTTGCCTTTTTACTTCCAATATGAGTGGTAACCAACGGCAACATTGTACACTCAACCCATCACCACGCAGGTACCTTCTGTACAAGAACATCCCATAAAGATCTCACATTCGCTGACAGTAGCCAATACTAATCTAGCCAAAGGCACCATATAAAAAACATACAGACAAAAAACGCCAGCCTGAACCAGATTACCAGACAGTGGACATGGTGTGGATCTCTACTAAACACCTTCATTTTAGGGACCATAGCAGTTCCTTTCTCAATACCTGAGATCCTTCCCCATTTTAAACGAGGTGGAAAACATGGCTGTCAAAGTGACATTACCAGCTTCATTAAAGGTACACTTAGTCTTCCACGCCTCAGTGGTTAAGAAGGTTCGCCCAGGTTTATGACCAGGCAAAATAAAAACCTGAACCAGAGATCCTTAACCAAGAAAAGGAATGCAAAAAAGGGGAAGAAGAGAATCCACTACCTCTTCAACTGGAAAGGTTACGGACATGAGGATCGTACATGGGAACCAATAATTGGGGTCCAGGCAGACAGGTCAGAATGTGAGTTTCACATACAACATCCAGAGAAACTCAATTCCTGAGGAGGAATTTTAGGGGATTGAGTGCTATCATGCCGCCATCAGTGACATGCTCAAGAGAATGTAAATAAAAGAAGGACCCGGATGCCACCCATGTCCGTTAAACTAAATAGACAAAACAAGAGACATACTAAAAAGAATCAGAAAAGGAGTCCTGGATAGGCTAGTCAGGCACTGCAGGCAGGTGAGACTGCACTATGCTTCCCAATAGGCCACGTGATCCTGCAAGAACAAGGCTGATCATGGCGGCCATGACACTGGAAAAGAGTACATAAACCATGCCCAGAGGTACACCCAACGCTTAGCGTTTTGCCTCTTCACACTCTCTTACCTTCCATCTCCGTCAGCCATGTTCATTCTACGCGGCTGGAACATATTCGGGAACGAATCCTGTAAGAAGAAGAAGACATACAACCTAAGTCAATACACTTACCAGCGTCTTGTTGACTTCCTCTAATTTTGCTTTACGCTTCCTGCCCTTGACACATCTGACTACTACAAAACATGCGATGGGCACCAAGCATTGCGCACCGAAAAGATGCGCCACGCACCCAAACTGAAGCAATATTTCTCTTACGCTTTGCGTATCATATGTATCATTCACCTGATGTGCAGGGCTATCTTTGATCTGCGCACAATTGCCTGATTAGCCTCTCCATCCTATAGATTAGCCTCTCCATCCCAATGACCTTCCGCTCACGAAAGAAAGAAAGAAAGAAAGAGAGAAAGAAAGAAAGAAAGAAAGAAAGAAAGAAAGAAAGAAAGAAAGAAAGAAAGAAAGAAAGAAAGAAAGAAAGAAAGAAAGAAAGAAGAAAATCCAGTGTAGGAACTGACAGTATTACATTCGGTGAGGCAAACTGAGCAACTCGTGGGCATTCCTATATACACACTGAATTCGCGGTTCTATTCAGTTAAGTTTTTGTAGGATCTCTTCTGATTTCAATTTCAGTTCCTCCTTCACCTTCTTCCAGAGGTGGGATGTCACTGGAGGGACATTGGCTTAACAGTGGGGCCTATGTTTAGGTGCATTTCTTGGACAATGAGGCACTCAATTCCCCGAAATATGTTATATTTCCATAACAAGTTCTTAACGTCTGCTTCATAGATTCCAAATGCAAAGTGTAAATATCCTAATGTGTCCATCAAATCACAGCTGAGCACGTGCCCAATTTGTAACATAGCATGCATGTTTTGCTTTTCCATGGTGCCAGTCATGGTAGACGTTTGCAAATGGGGCTCCTTCCAGGGGCAATGACACTAAGCCTCCATATGTAACTGTACCTTCAGCTCAATCCACGGGGGATGGGGGAGGGGGCAATGTGTTAGAGCTATGATCTGTGACATAGGCATTCTGTTTACTTCTGTGCCCATGTCAGTCAGGACCAGCATTAAGAATACACACGGCTTCGATTGAATGGTTACTGTGCATCATAGTTGGTGCTTTTCTCTTACATACTCAGATAAAACATATTTCTCCTATGACCTTATATTTACAGGTTGCAACTACACTCTCCCCAGCCAGTGCTCTTAAAGTACCTTGTCCCCTTAAATCGCTCTTGCATAATTTTGCATAGCGGTTTGTTTTAAGACAGGCCCTCCATGTCTGCCCTGTTGCTGGACAGGGAGTCCCTGCAAAAGTTCCAATGACTTCGGGGAATCTACCATGCGATCTTTGTGTTGACCAAGTCACACGATCTGCCCAGGTTGAGAAAATGCACCAGAATGATTCCTGGAGAAGCATCCCTGTAACAACCGCACATGGACCTCATCTTCTTTATCACCCAGCATGCAAATGGGCATAGCAGTGGCAAATGTTTATGATCCACACTTGGGAATGCTGTGCCTCCTGCTGGGATTGTCATATCTGGAAGATTGGAAGTCTTCATCGATGAGCTGGCTGAAGCAAGCTTCGAAGGCAGTCTTGGCAGCATCAGACCAGCTAAGAGTTTTGCATGTGTTACCTACTGCTCCCATTGTAAACATTTCAGCTTGGACTTTGTTTGAGATATAATTCCATTCATGTGTTGCTAGAAAGACTACATCCAAACGTCTGATCCATAGTTTCCAACTCCGGCCTTTAAAAAACCGCACAGCTCAGACATCATATCCTGTAAAGCAGTATATCACCATGGCTACGTAGCCTCTCTAGTACAGTGAACATTATGTCCAGGTTGTGCGCTTGTCTTAAAATAGATGTTACAGCAAACAAATATGAAATGTTATTGAATTATTGCAATTTTAATAATTGCTTATTTGCTCAGCCTCCCCGACACGTGTTTCGACCATAGGTCGTTTTCAAGGCATAGCTGTATATAGTCAGTCAATGTACAAAAGAATAGTACAGTTAAAGCAATAATAAATAAGGTAAAAAACCAACCCACAAAAGAAAATAGTAGACAATTAAAGTATTCATCAAAATTACCATTTCCCAATTAGGTTGATTCACATTTAGTCAGAAGACACTGAGGATTGAAGGCAGAGAAAAAAAAAATAATAAACAGAAAAGGTACATAAGGTACAATTTGTCAACTGTGATTCTTAAATTTTTTTACAACTGTGACTTTTTTGTGTTCTTTAAATAGATAGATTTGGTCATTTCCATACGTATAAAATAACGTCTAATATATGTTATCTATTATACCAGTTGCCTATACAAGTGGTGTGACAGCACAAGAACCAGAAAAGAATACTTCACACTCATGGGACTGGTACCACTTCTCTACACCAGTTGTTGTCATGCAAGCTCCCACACCCGGACAGAGTGCGGTCGAAAATGCACGCAGACACAATGCTTGCTGCTTAGACTGGGCCCACCTTGGGTGTGGGCCCGACTCTCCATCATCATGATTCTTGTTGATGATGATGATTCGTGCAGGGAGCAGCTGTGTCGCACTAGTGGAAGGCCTATTCAGGTACCTTTAGATGTAGAACGAAAGATCATTCACAGGAATGGGCAGATGAAGCACGTGGCTTCTGTCTTTGTGCAGACACCTCTGGAGTATAACTTGGAAGCTGCTGCAGTATGTGGGAGAAGCAGATAAGGCACGTGGCCTTGCATGCAGAGCCAGAGCTGTGACAATGAACAGGAAAGGCAGCAAAAAGAGTCCCAGTCATTGCAAGGATTAGTTTCTGTGTCCACACAGTTAAGAAGTGAAAGTGTGACACTCACTGAATTTTCCAGCGACAACAAATCCATTAAAACATGTTTGCATCCTTGAGTTCAGTTTCTGTGTTTTGTGTTTTATGTTCTTATGGTAATAACCTGCAATAACTACAGAAATCCCCCAAAATTGTTCCACATTATTGGGAGAGGTACATATGGAGAACAGTATCTAGTTAGATATCGAGTAACCCAGAGAGGTTTCATATTTTGCCATTTGCAGTGTACACAAACTGAATGTTAGACTATTGGATGAGAGAGTCTCGGTTATTATCCCTTTGTGTTTCACTAGACAAAAGTCACAAAGATTAGATTGTCTGTGAAAGACATGGGAGTGTTTAGAAAGGTGCAACTTTAAAGTATGATGTACAAGGTGTGTATTCTTATTTCTGGTGTGGGTTTGGAGGCAGTACTGTCTTTACAGTTTAAGGAAAGTAGGTCAATAACATCTGAAATGAGAGCTCACCTTCATCTCCTTTCATTTCTTACGATCCAGGGATATTTGACAATCAATTTTTTTGTTTTTTAAAAAAAAGAACATTTTGAATTGTTAAAAGTGAAGTGGGAGGTGGAGGAAGACTTCCTGGTTGTCACTGGATGTGATCGCACTGTAAACGTGAAACATATTCATTTGTCGCATATATATACTCGCTTAAGAGTTGTGTAATCTGTGGAAAGTGAAAAAACATTTAAAACGAACATCAAAAAAATGTTGTGTGGATTTATTTTTTCTGATGATTATTGAAAACTCAGGAATAGGTCAGGAATGTGTTTGATGAATAGAAGGGATTATTCAATTGAAAAGGTGCAAAAAACCCAAGGGCTGTTTTAAGTGACACCGTATGAGGAGAATATAAATATATTTTGTTGTTAATCATATTGTATGTTAGATTTTCGCAAATAGCACAATAATTCCTCAAATATTGTTGGGAGTTTAAAAAAGCAATTGTTAGTGAAACATAACATTTTTTTTATTTGGGGTGAGCAGTCCTTACCAAGGTTGTTGTTACGTAATACAATGATTAAATAGCCTGCTTGCAGAGCTGACTGAATATGCTAAAGAGAGATTGCATTACGAGCGTGTGCCAGATGCACCTGATCTTACCTATACCGATTAGACGTGCAAAACTGCATGCTGTGGTTTTTGGATATCCAATTCATACCATAGTCAGTGAGATATGTACAGACACATTCATTGACAGTTCTCTGAGTCTTCTCTATTTTAGAATGACATTTCTGTGTCCACTTCCATTTTTATTTCTGTCTGTTGGAAAGAAAATGAAAGCTGTGTGAGTTGTGATGAAACGGGTGATTTCATCACTCCTTTCATGGGGAAAGTCTCTCTCCATATGGCCAGGTAAAGGCAGAAGCTGCTTGAACCTGACCCTTGGGGAGGCTATCTGAGGGAGGACCACATGGGGGGGAAACGACCCTCATGTGTCTGGAGAGGCGTTAGAGGATAGATCGTATTCCCCCTTTCCCTAGACCCTGATGACCCCCCTAAATACCACATTCCTTTATGGCATACTCTAATGTTGCATTCAAATGTCCCATGATGACTTATATCAAAACTCCGAGACATCCCCCTTTACACTCAGAACATGACACACCCTCAAAGTCCCTTATCTTTATGTGTTACTGTGGTGTAGACCCAGTTCAACCACCTTATACCAACAGTAGAACTCCTTTTGCTAATAACCATGTAAAAATACTAAAATTCAATATAATCAATCAAATCTATTCTAAAACATTCTCATATATACAACCATACATATCAAGTCTGCATTTCATTCTCTCTACCTTTAGATGAACACTTAGAGTGTGCCATTACCTTACATTACAGTTAACTCAAATGGAGATACCCAGTCTTTTCTCAATCACTAACCAAACATTGTACATTGCTATTAATCCTTTCAATTTTGTTGAATTCAAGATACGCCACCAAAATATTTCTTCCTCTATCTGTCCGACCTTATGAACAAACTCCCCATAATATCTGTGGTAGATGTTTACCATTTTCGAGCAGCACGTCAGAACATGTAGTCCTGTCGCAATTGTTACTTTATCCTCACATAGTCTACAGCATCGCTCCTCATTCCTTAGTTTATTTATTACCCCAGTGTTTTCAAGTACTGGTAAATGATTAATCCTAACAAGTAATATACATCTTCAGAGTCTGATGCTTGGACAGAGATTTAAGTAATGTTGAGGTTTTTTGTATGTGTATAAAATATATTTCACAAATTGGTATTTTCTCAAACGTTCTAATTGAGTATAGTTGTCTATCCAATCAGCCCAGTCAATTTTCCTTGACAAGGCAGATTTAGCTGCAAGGGAGAAAATCTCCTGGCTACAATTCCAGTTAATATTATACATAAAATTTTCAATACTGGTTTTTAAAATCGATCTCTTCAATTCCATACGCAGTTCTTGCCACACTGAGACCAACAGTTGATTACTCGAGGAGCTATTCAGCTTCAAATAAAATTCAGTCCTTTTCTTAAGTACCATTGATTTCAGGGATAACAATCCCAGCTCAAGTCTGATAATGGCCATCGGGATACAGGTTGGGAGGCCCAGCATTTTCCTCCAAAATTTACCCTCCACAACGTGGAGCCACTTTAAATCAATTTTTTGAAGGGCCTCCAGGCCATATATCATCATAGGGGTAAGCACCTGCTGGTACAAGAGCCACGCCGCCCAAATGCTAAAACCCCCATGGGTCAGAGTGAAACGATAGACTAGGGCTGTAATTTGAGCTGCCCTGATTTTACGTACTTGAATACAATGTAAGTAGTCATTAGTCATCTCAAACTCAATACCTAGATATCTATAGGGAGGAGTGTAGCATATGACTGATTCCAACACTTCAAGTCTTACACGTGCAATCTTTTTATTAGCGAAGACCATAACTTGAGTCTTTTCCAGGTTAATTTCCAACTCATTCTTTTTACAATATACCCAGTGTGCTTCCGCAGAACGTCGCAGACCACTGAATGTGTGGTCAAGAATGACAAGATTATCTGCATAAGCCAATACCGGGCACCTATCCACACCTATTCGTGGGGCACAATTATGTACCATGTCAAATGCTAAAGGGAGATCATACACAAATAGATTATATAGCGTTGGTGCAGTAACACACCCCTGTTTTTATTAGCATGTTTTTTACTAGAATTTAATATGAATATGTAATTTGGTTTCTTCTTTTTTTTCTCTTTTTTTTGTTTTGTTATTGAACTATGTATATATGATATGTAATTTTGTGAAAAGTTTATTTATAAACTGTTACACATTAATAATAAATTAAATTAGAACTCCTTTTAACATCTTCTGTAAAGACTCAGAAATGACAAAGGGCATGGCAGCAATACAGAGCATGGAATTTGAGGCACACTTTCATTGTTTGTGAAGTTCAGGAGATGGCAAGATGTTTAAAAGCATAAAGTGTCAAGATGGAAGGAGATTCACAGCACCCGATGCGGGTCAGGAAGTGGAGAGAGGCCAAGCTGTCAAACGGGCAGTCAAGCAAAGTGAGGCCAGACGAGAGCAGAAAAATGTATCTAGCTCAGGCTGGGAACCCAGAGAGTGGAGAGCGAGGTGGAGCCAGGGCATGGAGAGAAGGGACGGCAGAAGCTGACAAAGAGACACATCCCAGAGGGCATCGGAGATGCCAAACTGGGATGCGAGGCAGTGGAGAAGCTTTTTGCGCCAGCAAGAGTGGCTGGAGTACTAGGCAAACATCCTTCTGCTGCAGGGCAGAGGCGCTCACACAACAACAAAAAACCAGTGAGGTGGAACCACAGCATGGCGAGAAGGGAAAGCAGAGGCCGGCCAAGAGACGCAATCACAAGGGCACCGGAGACGCAGAACTGGGACACGAGGCAGTGAAGCCGGAGTGTCAGGCACCCTTCTGCTGCAAGGCAGAGCCGCACACACCGCGACCGGAAGCAGTACACAGAGAAGGACCTGAGAGAGATCGGGAAGCCATCACAATGCCGGTGAGACCACGGTGACTGTTAGGACACAGAGTTGTGCTCTGGGAACATGTTACTCACCGAAAGTTGGGAGCAAAATCCCATGGTTTGCATACTAAGTATCCCATTGATTGGGGAAGTTAAAGGACAAGTACACAGAAGTAAATAACAGTGAAGGACTGTATTAAAGAGGTACCTGGGCAAGAGGCATACTCTGTTGTGTCCTCTATGTTGATGAAGATTTTAAAGACCTGGCAGGACATTATTGTGATTGTGAGTCTGGAACCTGCACTCAAACACAGAGATCATTGTAAAGTCTTGGCAGGAGAGTATCCCACGCAGAGTGAAGGTGAAGGTTCAAGGGAAGTCTCATGCCCCTTGTAACTGAATGTTGTAAAGACCTGGCAGGAGAGTAAACTAGGCAGTGTGATTGTGAGTCTGGGACCAATACCCAAATACAGAGAACATTGTAAAGTCCTGGCAGGAGAGTATCCCAGGCACCGTGAAGGTGAAGGTTCAAGGGCGGTGTCATGCACTTGGAACTGAATGTTGTAAAGACCTAGCAGGACAGTAAACCAGGCAGTGTGATTGCAAGTCTGGGACCCGTACCCAAATGCAGAGAACATTGTAAGGTCCTGGTAGAACAGTATCCCAGGCACAGTGAAGGTGAAGGCTCAAGGGAAGTCTCATGCCGCTTGGAACTGAATGTTGTAAAGACTTGGCAGAAGAGCAAACCATGCAGTGTGATTGTGAGTCTGGGACCTGCACCCAAATACAGCGACATTGAAAAGTCCTGGCAGGAGGGTATTCCAGACAGGCCTATGGAAAGTCAGAAACGCAAGGGAAGGGAATCATTCCTCTTGGGCTGGAAAGGTGAATAAAGTGTGCAAAGCACAGAGTAGACAAGAACCCTGTGAATGTGTGCAACCCAGGGGAAGGAAGCCATATCCCCTGTTTTGGTTAATGACATATGCTGGGAAAAGAACTGTGGCATTAAGCTGGGAAGAAGCTGAGAAACTCAGCAGAAGGGAATCCCCCTCCCGAGGATTGTAGAATTCTGTGGAAGTTTGATAATTTGTTTGTTCTCTTGTGTTCTAGATCTTTTTTTGGAGCTGAAAGAAAGTGGCAGAAAGATCACACACAGATAAATAAGTAAATATGAAAGTCCCTGGAAAAGCTATACCGTGATGAAATCATAGTGGGAAAAAAATTACTTTTATTCTCCGATTAACGTATCTAAAAATTATTCTAGAAAATGTTTTGATATCCTCTGGGAATTGGAAAAACCCAAGGCAACTCTTCACCAGTTCACACCTACAGAGGCAGACTGCAAAACTGTACAGAAAGCATTCACAGATACGATCACTGCAGCCCATTCCCAAATTGAAGCCAGCATGTCCCACGATGAGCATAAAAACTCTTCCCAGACAATTGAGAATATAGGTAAGGCTATATTCCACCTTTCACCTTTCAAGCTATTTCCAAATAAGCTTTGGGCAAAGTTCTCAATAAAGTCTAACCCACCACATGTGATGGTAAGGTTCCAGCGACGTCATTTAGGGGTTTCCAGAGGTCACAACTGCGACCTCTAGAAAGAAAAGAAAAAAAAAACGTTTTTTTTAATTTATTTTTTTTGTAATGTAAGCTCATGGGCTGTGGCCAGCACCATGTGGCTCTTTAGTTCTGGAGTGGCTGGCTTTCTCGTTAAAGCCCCTTAAAGGAAAGAAGAAAAAGAAGAAAAGGAGTGACACAAGTCTAACACTTCCAGCGGTGAGCCTAAATAAGAAAGATTAGGAATACCAAATAATGTGTCTTTCTGGAATTCTATACAATAATTGCTAGACTCATTAAAGGTTTATTTCAGGCACACTTCAGGGGGTGAGTCACTGATTTAGTCTGTTCTCAAACGACTCAACTCAGCCTTTCATCCTTCTGAGGTCGATAAATGAGTACCAACACAGGTTGGGTGATATTGGGTGTATATTTTTTCTATATAAAGCGCTTAATATAAAGCGCTTATAATAACACATCATTATCATTTGGTCATGGACATCTGCTTGCATTCACAGTAATTTGGTAATATGGGCCTATGTACACTGATCTTAAAGATACATATGGCGATCCACTCTTGTATGAAATCGATATCGTAACCATATTGTTTGTAGTGTACAATGCTATGTGATAGCACTTCCTGTTTTGTCAACGGGTGAAAGGTCACGTTCCATTGCCTCCCACGATATCACTTTGGGGTGGGGTCAAATGACATCACTTCCTGTGATGTCACCAAGGGTCAAGGGTTGTGTGATGTCACTTCCACTACCCCTGGCATTTTGGTGAAATGATGTCCCTGTAAGGTTCTCCCTTCCAAAATCATTCTGGCTAATATTGAGGTTTTTCCCCCCTCTCTAGTCCGTTTTACTAATGCATCGTTTAACGTTTAAGGACAATCTAATACCGGACTCATTGAAAAATGTATCAGTGACACTGCTTATAAAAAAAAAAAAACAGGATTGGATCCTAGGGTACATACGAATTACAGGCCCGTTACAAATGTTCCTTTCTTGATGAAAATCGTGGATAAGATGACTCAATTTTAAGAATATTTGGAAAGGACTGAAGTCTATCATACTAGGCAATCGGGGTTCAGGTGTTTTCACGGCACAGAAAGTGCATTACTAGACCTGCAAACTGAAATGCTGATACTATTAGATCTTTCTGCAGCCTTCGACCTTGTGGTCCATGATATGCTCTTGGATATACTCAGGGATATTGTCAATTACTCTGGTGACGCAGTCACTTGTTTTAAGACCTTTCTTCGAAACAGAATGTTTAAGATTATTTGGGGAGAAGCTCATTCTAAAGCAGAGCTTTTGAGATATGGAGTGCTGTAGGACGCATGTGTATTACCAGCTCTTTTTAATGTATACTGTTGCCCACTATGCAACCTCTTTATTAAACTAGGATTGCGTTTTTCTAACTACGCTGACGATACCCAACTCATCATTGATTTAAGTGACGATTATGAAAGTGATGCCTTGAGGATCTCTCTGATCTACATATCGATCCAAAATAGGATGACAAGAAATTAAATGTGATTGAATGCTGCAAAGAGATAGCTTTTGACTTTTGGATCGTCACAAGCACGTTTAAAATAAGTGAATACCTTAGGAGTAGTCCTTGAGGCATCTCTGAGCAGAGAAGCTCATGTGCAAAATGTCATCAGCAAAACCCAATATTAGTTGAGATCGCTCCAATTGGTGAAAACCTATGTATCTGAAACCAAGTGTACTATGCTAGTTTGTGCTTTAATCATGCCTAGGATTATTGTAACACACTGTTAGCTGGTGCAAGTATGGCTAGTCTGGGGAAACTTCAGATTGTACAAAATGATGCAATATGCATTGCGAGAAATTTACCCAGGCACGAGCCTGTGTCAAGCCTGTATCAATCCATAGGAGAAATCTACACTGGATCCATGTTGAGGCTAGAATTTGCTACAAAGTTAGCACTATTGTACACAAATGTTTGTGTGTGCATGCTCCCGGATACTTGAAATATCTTATTAATGTATCCAAACCCAAAAGAACCATCAGGTCCACCAATGCTATACAGCTGATTGTCCCTAATAGCAAACGGGTTAGAGGTATGGGCAGATCCTTCGCAATGCAAGCAACTCTGATATGGAATAATCTCCCAAGGGATCTGCGGACTGATAGCAATCTGACTACTTTTAGGAAGCAACTAAAAACAGTTTTGTTTGTTTAAATAAATTCATGTTAGGCTTCTTCCTTTGACTATGGTTTTGTCTCTTTTGTCTTTTGCTGCGCCCTGATGCCTGTGGGCTCTGGCGCACTACAAATAAGTAAATAAATAAATAAACTTTGTGTTTGGACATTGGAAAAGCTACAGATGGAGAGCTGAACGAATTTATCCCTTTACGCATTTCTTTGAGTTTAGCCTGAACGGGTCAGGATAGGATTTTTGACTCAGGATGGAGAACTCTTTATTTTTGGACATTCTGACGCTGACATCCTTTAGTTTTGTTGAGGCAGGAAAACACCTCACAGTGATAGGGCAGGATAGGTCTTTCTATAACCATTCTTTTACTTTAATAAAAGTCTGTAGCAAGCATCATAATGCCTCTGCGTCCGAGTCTTACTCCTGATTCCTTACAGAGTGTACAGTTCCATGTCTTTTGCCAGATAATGCTTTCTAACTAAGGAAAGAGAAACCCCAAAAAGATTGCCCAGATTTGCTGCCACAATGAATGAGAATTATGTCAGTATAGTTCCTGATGGTCTTGGAAGATAATTTAGGTTAACTGGTGCCAACCACTTTGTTACCAAACCAATTAATAGAAGTAATAGAGACAAAGGGCCTCATTACAGTTTCCCCAGTACAGTAAAAATGCAGGTAATATTGCTGGTAATTCTGGTACTGGCAGTATTACCGTACCGGGGAAACACATGTTTGCCGGTGGGGCCATGGATCTATCCCCAGGCCTGACCTGCTGGAAAATCTGGCCCCCACTGGCAAAAGAAATGCTGCAAATACCTCTATGGAGTCCTATGGGATTCTATGGAATGGGGATTTGCTGCATCTGCCAGCACCTGGAATATCGCACTAATAAAAGGATATCAGGTGCCATTAACGGTAGGGGCAGTTTGCTGGTATCCTGGTACCCTGCTGGGATACCAGCAATCTCGTAATAGGGGCCAAAGTCTGTTATGCACTGAATACAATACAAGTTGTATTTTAGCCGTGTAAGGTTTTTATTGGTATTTATCAGAAGATTGCTGCTGTAAAATGGCAGGTAAGGAACAGTTATAAAATGCATTTGCAATTTAATTATGAAAATGTGGAAATAGATAGGATTGTATGTTTGCTATTAATAAGCTGTTCATTTATACCATACTTCTAAATAAGGGTAGAGTTTAAGGGGATATTTAAAATGTGGAAATAGATAGGATTGTATGTTTGCTATTAATAAGCTGTTCATTTATACCATACTTCTAATTAAGGGTAGAGTTTAAGGGGATATTTATGTGCTACTTCTATTCATGCACCTGTGTTTTCAGCTGTGGTACAAGGTTTGCTGTCAGAGTTATTTTCTTTGTGGTATCTCTGTGACATAATTTCAATGTTTTCTATCCATCCAATTACTGTGTCTGTTTCTCATATATCCGCTCCCAGGATAATGCTGCTATCACTGGTCCTACGGTTCGTCTTTCCCGTGTTAGTGCGCACGCTTTTTCAGTAGTGGCCGCGAAGCTCTGGAACTCACTGCCTCGTGAGTTGCGGGTTATGGAGAATCATTTGGCTTTCTGTCGATCTGTAACAACTCTTCTGTTTTAGGTAGGCTAGTGGACGGCCTGTGTTTTGCTATTTGTTATAACGCCAAGGTGCCTTTGGGTGTACGTTCGCATAATAAATATATAATTCAATCAATCAATCAATCAATCAATAAACCTTGTCACTAAGTTGGTTTAGTTTGTTCCAATATTGCTTTACTAATAATTCCTTTTTCTTTTTCCCCATACTCTAATAGCTGCATTTCACTGTTCCTCGTTTTAATCTCCAATGAGTATACAGCACTATATCGGTTTAGTCTCAGTAATTATAGTCTGATTGACTTTGTCTTTCATCTAATTTAGTTTAATGTAGTGTTTCTATTGTTTCCCATCTCAATTCCTATTTTACTCAGCATATTGTATTTCATTCCATTGTTTCATTGTCCTTGCTTTTCTTTTGCTCGTGTCATTAGCTTGATATCAATTTAAGCATACTTATCTATCTTTTTAATACTGCTTAGTTTTAAATTATGAGTATTTTTAATGTTTTCAGTTTACTTTAGTTTGAAATTAATGGGTCATTGACAGCCATTTTACCTTTGAAATATACACGTTTTTCCATGATATTCATATTTTCATTTTCAGTTTGTAAAATGTTTCCATTTAATAATTTATTATTTTCTTTATTTTTAATATTGTCTGAAGATGCCCACAAAGAAATGGAAGTGGAACATCAAGAAAAAAATAGTACTACCTGCAAGGAAGTACAGTTTTCATTAATGATTACTTAGAAAATCTAAATGTATCTTGTAAAAAATAATAGTAATATGCAACCTAGTGGCCTGGTGTGATTTCTCTGGGTATGACTTGAGAACGTTGAGGTCAGGTGCAGTGACGAACCCCATGCAGACATGGCTATGTGGTCACACAGAGCACTCAGATCACTTAGTACACCCCGTGGTGATTGCGGCGAGGTGTGGTTGTGCAGAATCGCTGAGTCCCCCCTAACACTCTATTTGCTGGCCTGCGGTGTGTGTTGCAGCTTGGGGGGAAACTTGGGAAGGTCAGGCCAAAAAGCTGGGGTGAGCAAGTGCTGTAAGTGTTGCAATGAAGTTTTTTTGGATGCTGGAATGTGCTACAGTGTCCTCCTTTTTCTCTCCTTTATCATCTTATCTTGCATGCACAGAATTATTCAAGTGAATACTCTTCTTTTTCTCTATTTGCTGGCTTAGTGTATGTGTATTTCTCATCACCCAATTCTTGGTGTATCACTCCATTTTGCTTTTGAGATGGTTGTGAATACTGTCCACCATTGAACTTTGAAAGTTCAAACGTCTGTTGTTATTGAGGTGATGGATTGCTGATGGAAGAGTGCAAGAGCGGCAGTGAGTAAATCTGGGTAACAGTAAGGATCCCTCTTACTGGAGGTTACTGGTGTGCTAAATAATATGGCTCGAAAAAATAAAAGGAAGGAACATGAAGTCATAGCTGTGCGTGGGCCTTGCCTGGTAAGAAAATCAGAGAATTGGGAGTAGGGTCAAACTGTTTGAAGTTGGCCTTTGCAAAAGTTAGGATTGCCCTAACCACTAGATCTTCTTATTACATGACTATACCAGGAAATATGAAGAGGGAGGTGAGTGGGGGGGGGGGGGGGCTTGGTGATTCTGCTTAACCCAAAAATCATATCCCAAACCATGTTTGCAAGTCTGGCATCAATCCCCCAACGGGCCACCTTCCAAGAGAGTTGCAGGGTAGATAATATGGTGGAAGGGCATACACAATGATTTTAACCCAGACTTGTGTTGCAAGAGCAGGTCAAGGGTGATAGAAGGTTAAAATACCGCTGTGTTGCTACAGTAGGAGAGTGGCCAAGTGGTACCCCACCCAGTTGTTATCAGGACTGGAAGCTGTACTCAGGTCAGTTACTGAACATGAGGGAGGTTGTTAATATGCTCAAAGAGGTAATGGAGGGCAATTAGAAGAAAATGTAATTATTGAAGGACCACCTTGATGCTATTGACATGAGGAAGGATAATGATGGACCTAATGAACCAGCTGTATCAGATTCATCATCATAAGAAAAAGGAAGGACACAGCAATTGGATGCCTTTGAGGAGATACTAAATTCTGATGAGTTACCAATTCCTCCGCTGAAACCTTTGATAGTCCAGCTATCGTTAAGGAAAATAGTCAGTGAGAAAGGGAGGTTTGCCCTACAGTCCTCATTTACCAGTGGATGAAAATACCTACTGACAATCAATACATTCTGGTGAGCTCCAGGTTCATCATTGGAACATTTAATGTAATGCTAAATCAGCCAAGAAAAGGGTTAAGATTTGTCTGAATCCCAAAGGTGCATCCAGAATACCTTGGATCTCCCTCGGGAGGCAACACCCATGGTCATCATCTTTAGGAAATGTTTAAAGGTAATGACAAGACACAGAGGAATTGACAGAGGATATGATGAGAAAAGAAGTGCATTGGTAAAATGTCAGGAGACTCAATTGTCGTCTTAATCCACATGTATTATTGGGGGGGCAGAAGGGTCTGTTAGGTGGGCAATGAAAGGAAAGGACTTGTAAGTGATTATGCCATCCTAAACCTTGGGGCAGAGTGGGTATCCAGGTGTATTGTGACTAACTGGGAGAGTGGACTGAGTGAAGCAGGGATTCAGATACTATTTCTTGCTTTGTTCTACTTCTGCTACAGTCTATGGGTTAATCATGAAACTGGTGGAAGAAGTAGCCTCCTGGTTCGCTAGTACTCAGCAGTTCCCCTTGAGGAAACCAGCGACAGACGAGAACGTGGGAATGGAGGGATTGGACTGACCATAACCAGGGAACCTTGGAGAAGGGGTTGGAGGTGGAGCTGAGGAAGGAGTTAGAGAGGCAAAAGGGTAGTGGGTCCTCACAAAAATGACAATGTAAAAATACAAACTAAAATGCTACAGAGTATTGATCAGTGTGAAATTTGTAAATTAAAATGTTTACAAGGTCACTCCTTGGCTTGTCTAGGAAAAGGAAACTGAATAGTACACTGCATCGTATACGTAAAGAGATAGTAAAAGAAGTGAAGGGAAAATTGGTTTATCTACCACTTGAATTGACATATTCAGAATCACATTATGAAATATGAACAGCAAGATTCTTTGCTTTGCTTGGTGAATGGATTAGGCACAAATAAAAAAAATAGTTTTGCCTTGGATTATTGATATTATAAATGACAAAAGAGCATTGAAGTGCAGAACATGAAATGTATGCTGACATGCAAAATGCATAAGATATTTCTCTAGTAGAAGCTCCTCATACAGAAACCAGAAAGACAGTTCCCGTGCATTTCTTCAGCTAACGCCAACTGTTTGTAGGATCATTCACTTATTGCATTGTGAAGTCAGAGGAAATACAATTGAATTGTATCAGATGAATCAAGTAAAATGTTCACAAATTAGTGTATGAAAGAAAAGTATAGAGACTTGATATTTCCCAATGGCTTTCCTCATTAGAAAATGTGGAAAATTGGATGACTGCCAATCAGCTATTTTTTCTTCAGAATACCATTGCAGATAAATGTGTTATGTAGCGCGCAGATTACATTTCCCACTTACTGTATTAAAGTGAGTTTTCTACTCCCTGCTATTCAGTGGCTCACACTCTTCAGACAGATGCACATTTACAAGATGTTACAGCCAGTGACATGGGTCCTCATTACGACCAAGGCGGTAAGTTACCGCCTGGATCGTACCTTTACCGCCATGGCGTAAACTATGTTTACGCCATGGTGGTTGGCGGATTTACCGCCCCATTCCAAGGTGAGTGGGGCGGTAAATCCCCATTTCCCATTTACCCTTCCCCATTCCCATTTTTGCCCCATAGGGCATAATGGGAGTGAGGAAGGAGATAATTACTCCACCGTAAATTACGGTGCCGTAATTATCTCCAAGGTCCCTTAGCGCCATGGATTTTAACGCCTGCAAAAAGCAGGCGTTAAACTCACCATGGCGCTAAGGGACCTTGTAATCAGGCATTAAGGGTCGGCGCTGTTTACGGCACCGTAAACCCCTTAACGCCTGACTCGTAATGAGGCCCATGGTGCAAATGGTAAAAATAAATGATGAGATCTTAGAATCAAATATTGCACACATCCTAGCTAGCTTGTCTGGACCTAAATAACATTGGTATAGATGGAATTAAAAGGTTTGATGTACGGCTCAAATGCAGGGTCCTCTCATTTAGTTATTAACTTCTCATTGCACAGGGTATGGTTGGGATGTTCTTGAATATTTAACTTGTGAAAGTAATGCAAGCAAAGAAGGAACACTCCAAATGGCAGCAGCTGAAAATTGGGCCATGGACCCTTCTCATTTCTCGTGTTTCTTTCACCATCAATTCTTAGCCATGCTGCACTTTATTTGCAATAAAATAAATGTTCCTTTGGGTAAATGTGAACACTTTTGTTTCCCATGCTGTTGTGGGTAAACAATCTGTTATGGAATTTAAAGCAAAGCATGTCACATGCGCTTGTCGTACAGAAGGTGATAATGCAGACTGATGGGCAGAAGTATTGTGATTGCAGGCCCACAAGTGCTTCAAATACTTCCATTGAAAATTAGAGTGTCGAAGAAAAATCAAGCTCAGGACTCGACTCCTAGGTGAACTTAGTTTGGTAAAGATTTAATAGCAAACACATAAATAGACAACACAAGATCTCCAAACAATCCTGAACTGCCTTATCCCCCACCCCAGCACATCAATGTACATAGGTTTACTAACGCATTGATCTGAGTGCGACCAGTAGAAGCTTTCATTACATCTTTTAGGGAGGACTTCACTCCTTCAAAATAAATCAATGGAACACTATGTGGAGATGGAAGAGCCCTGATCTTCCACGCTTACACCTACTGCCTTAACGATATACCAATAGATCAAGAGATGCAACATAGACGTATGCTCATTATCTAATTAAAACTCACACTTTCATATCAACACTCTGTTTGAATGACGTCAGCCAATATCAGAATAAACGTAGGCAGTGTGTGCAAAGTAAATGTCATACAAATTGTAGGTATGGCCCTTATGAGCACCTGGGAAGGTTCTATCAAGGCCCTCCATAGGCACATGACAATTGAAACACCAAAGTAATCCAAAAAGGGGCATACATCAAGCAGGAAATAACACAGTTTATTACAGGTCCAGATGCATCCTACAAAGCGTATTGGTGGGACTTTTTAAGTCCACTATAGCTAAACATACCATACCCACTCAGGATTGGAGCAGCCATCATTACCCACACTGTTCAATACTACCCTGCATGACGTCACACACCATCTCACACCGCTCCCAGAAAGACCTTCATTGCATTACATGATTATGCTGACCACTGAAACTTTAATAATCTGTCAGAGGCCAGTTCTCATGAGACACACAGGTCAACCTGAGCTTGGCAGTGAGTAGACATTCACACTGCATCCAACCAATGAGGTGCCCCACAGACATTGGCAAGGACACAAAACACTGTTGCACCTTAGGGACACCAAAACTCTCTTGATGATTATCCACCTCCCGTCTCACTCCCTCACCCCACAGCCCTCTTCCCAGGCCCATCTGTCAAAGGGTGATTTGAAACTGCTTACCCCACTGTGATTTTATTCCTATTTGCCAATATGTATTAGTTGATTCCCTTCATTTCCCAGCGACTGCCCAGGTGCCTGGCTTACTGACCTCGAAAGTATCAGCTGGACCCATTTCCTAGCGACCATAGTCTCCTGGGAACGGCCAGCTTGCAACATTTCTCCTGCAGCAGAGCATTTGAGAAATTCATTTCTACCCAAAACACAGGGTATGCAAGTGTGAAAAGACAATTGGTTTACTCACCTGTGACCTAGGCCCCCACATCCCTGTCCCCCCTGGGTGCCCCACCCCGCTCTTCCCCACAGACTTCTCTAGTTGCACCTGTGTACACAGTGCATAAGCTACATGATACAGCAGTCAATGATCTCCTCCACCTCTAGGGATGCTCCTTCACCTTTCCTATAAAACCTGCAACTGGTCTGACCGCCCACCCTGGCAATGCTGAATCTGCACTTTTACCTCATTGCACCCTCTGATCGATCTATCGATCAGCACTATTTTTCCCATCATACTCTTACTTACCTTTTTGAGGATCCACAACTATGTTACCCTGTTCATGTCCCCTCCTTCTTCCTCATATTCCCAAAGGGATGAGTCTATTACCATACACTCCTGCCCATTAGCTGAGGATTCCACCCAAAAAGCATAATACTAATCCACGTTTTCAGGAGGCACTGTAAATACTAGTTGTGTATCACATTCAGTTGCTCCAGATAGTGTGGCATTTACATTTTTACCCCTTGTCTTACCCTCCACCCTGCCGACATTCATGGATATTATATAGCTCTTTCTCCCCTTTTTATATTTACGATGCTGCAATATCATCTTGCCTGGACAGAAGGTGATGAGCACCAGCACGAGCACTGGGACAGTCACTTTAAAGATGTTCGTCGACCAGGTGGGGACCCAGGAAAACAGCAAATCAAACCTGGTGTTCTGAGGATGCAGCATGTGTTTCTCTCATCCTTTTCTCATGAAATGTGCAAATTTCCTCAATGGTTTTGGTTAGCGTCCCATTGGCTGCATCATTGCCGGATTCACGGTGCAGCAGCTGCTGACTTTATTGTGGCATATGCCACTTCCATTGCTATGATCATGTCTAATACGTATCTGTTTTGAAGTGCCACCAGTCTTACTGCATAGCACTCTTTCCTCACTTCATTAAGTCCCTTTTTCATTGAGTTGGCTAGCTGTAGCACTCCATAGTGCATCACTTGTAGACACTTGGCGTTAGTAGCTACCTGGACCCCCAGAAGCAAGAAGGATGTGAAGAAAATGAAAGCCTTTGAAAATAATCAGAAGTGAGATGGGATTGCTTAAAGATTTTGTGACAATGCTGCCGATCAGTAATTACTGCTGTGCTGTTTTCAGTTCAATGTGTGCCCGCCCCTTTCTTTTTGCCTTTTCTTGCTCTGATATCTTTCTATTCAACATTGCCAGGTGGTCTCTGAAGGGCATCAGGTCTGCTCAGGGTCCTACTAGGGCCAGACTGTGAAGCGTGATGAAGGAACACAGTCCCCTGCAATTAGGAGGCAGCTATGCGTATGTCTGGGTACAACATGCCCACCAATGATCCTTCACCACGCCGTCCTATAGTGTTGGGATGCTCATCACGTTCACGCAGCCGGCATTTGCCCCCAGAAATGTTGACCATGTGGATCTGAAACATATGGAAAATCATGAAAAAGGTTTCAATATATAGCGGTTGATCTCTCTCACTATACAGGTTAACGCATGTATATAATTGTTCCATATTGCCCTGCAACTATCATTTTATTTTTGTTACCACATCCTCCTCAGACCCCACCAACCCCTCTGCTCGACACTGCACCATTCACCCCTCCCATTTTAAATCATGTAATACTGAGCCTTGTATCTTCATTAATGGCCTTGTGTGGCACCATGGAATGGCATACCCTATCAGTTTCTGCAGTGCACTCTACTGTGAGTTGTGAACAGTTACTCTCCTTTCCTTCTACCATCCATTATATATTCTATTATTATGTGCTTTGTAGCCTCAGCTGTGGACGTTTCCCTAGCTGTACGTAGCTGTCTACATATACAATTTCTCCTTCATCCAGCCAATGAACAGACACTGCCTGTCCCTGGAAAAGCCCTCATGTTTTACACAATGACTGGGGCAGTAAAAACATGGGTGTCTCTGCGATGTGTGTGATGAGAGAGCACTCACAACAAGTGTCATTAGCCCTCTCTCACCCCACACACCGCATATCATTCTACCATGAATTGCCAGATGTTGCATCCTGCCTCCCCAAATTGCATCATGAAATATGTCTGCATTAAATACACTCCTTTTTGTTCTTCTATGCTTACCATTGTCTTTTGCCATGCTGCCTGACCCTTCATGTAACAAAAACCAGAGAAAAGAAAGAGACAGAAGAACACAGAAAAAACAAACTATAGCACATTATTTTTCTGTTTTCTATTGTTACCAACACTATTGCGAGGCAAATCAGTCAGAGAAAAAAGTAAATGAGAGTTGAATGATACTTGCCATCAAGTTGTGCTCCTTTCCTCTTCTCTGCGGGAGCTGTGGCTGTTGTCTCAGTGGACGTTAGTGATGTTGTTCCATCCCTTCCTATCAGTTACTTTGACTGTGGTGGGTGTTGAATAGACAACGATGTGAGGGCCAGTAAATAAGTGGTTCTCTCCACTTCCTTACAAAGTTCTTCATGTAGATTGTGTTACCTGGGTAGACAGGTGCAGCTGGTGGGAAAGGATCTTCTTCTTGCTTGTCTGTGGGTGTTGTCTCCATAGCCGGCCTGCTTGGATGTGGGTGCACCTTACGAAATATATACGTAACAGCATGTGTAAGTTCTGTCAAGTACGAGTGGAACTCTTCACCGAGGATATGGGCCAAGCTGTTTGCATCCAAAATTGTATGTGCAGGAGTGAAAGCCTTAGGCATTCTCCTGCCAGTAACAATTTTGCGTGGAGTTAAATAATGATCCATGCCAGGTGAGTTGCGTAAGGCAAATAAAGCAAGTGGTAGGCAGTGCAACCAGTTTTTTGCCAAGCGTCACTGTCTGCTTTGCTAAGCATTGTTTAAGCAAGCCATTTAATCTCTCTACTAAGCCATTGGCTTGTGGGTGATACACTGAGCATAGGCAGTGATTTATCACCAGGAGGGCTGTAACCTGCTTGAAGAGATAATTGACAAAGTGTTGCCCATTGTCTGACCTCAACTCATCACATATGCCCCACCTTGGAAAGACCTCCCATACCAAGAATCTGGCCAAAGAATTTGTGTCATTTTGGGTACAGGGTACTGCCTCAAGCCAACGTGAAAAAGGGCAGGCTGCAACAAGCATGTACCTATAAGAGACACACCTGTTTTGCATAGCGACATAGTCAATATGCAAGTTCCGGAAGTGCCCTTTCAGTGGTGGCAGCATTGCCCTGACAGTTTACAACATGTGCCCCACCAAAATATTATCACACATTATGCAATTGCCTGTGAATTCAGACACCAATTCATAAAGCATTGGCACAAACCACCTGTCACTTATTTTTGCAACCAAGTGTCCTTTTGACACCTGGGCCAGGAAATGTACTTGATCTCATGCAACATTAAGTCATTTTTGAGCCATTACTGGTTTCCCTGTATTCTATCTATCTCCACACCAACTAAGTGGGGGGAGAGGGAATACCTCCTCTATATCCACATCTCCTTTTCCTCCTGGGGTGCTTCTCCCTGATGTTCAATTATCTGGAAAATGGGTAGTGCATTGAAGGGCTCTGTAGTCTCTCGAGTTGTTTGGACCCCTGCACCATCATGGGCACTTTCTCTTTTGTACCTGGGTATTACTTTATTGTCCCTTGAGGCAGGTAGGCTGTTATTTTGCTGCTTGGTCGGTTACATCATTCCCTTGGGAAATAAAGTACAGGCCACCTGTGTGGGCGGGGGAATGTATTATCTACTGGGAGCTTCACCACCTCATTTAGTAGCACCAGCCACTCTTCATGTTGGACTGGGGACACATCACTCCTTCTAAACCCACTTCTTTCCCATTGGGGCAACCTGAGTGCACTGTGGAGGTGATGTATGCAGAGAGGATGTTGACCACCTACTCGTCTGACATATCCAATGCGCTTATTAGGGCCACTAATTCTGCTGCCTGTGCTGAATAATGAGCCAGCAATCACATCCGTGAACAAATAGGAAACTCTCCCCCCATGTAACCTACCATTGCAGGCACCCGTATGCCTGCATCCCATGCTGGAATATATTGTTGATGAGCCATCAACAAAGAGCATGTCTTCCCCCTCTATTACTTCATCCTTCACCTGGGGGATCCCTTCCATTCTGCCCATGTAAGATACACAGTCGTGAACATATTCTCCCGGCACAGCAGGCTGTGCTATGAATTCTGCTAGGTTCACCACACAACATTTAAAAACCTCAATTGCTAGATTTGTCAGTATCACCTCATATTATGAGGCCCTTTGCATGGTTAGTGTGGATTTTGAATTGTCAAGTATTGCGAAAAGCGACTGCTCCATGTAAAAAAACTATGGGGTACCCCATTGTTATCATTGCAGCCTTCTCTATGGCAAACATTATTGCCACATGGGCTTGTTCACAAGGAAAGTGACCCTGCATCACTGGTTCTAACAGACTGCTGGAGTACACCAGGGGCTTGGGCTTCTCTTTATAGTTGACGGATTGCCAACACTGGGGCATGTGCCAGTGCCTCGTTGAGTTCGGCAAAACTTTAATTAATCTCTGAGGTCCATTTAATATGACACTTAACCCTTTGTGCTTTTCTGAGTGGTTTGAGTTGGGGCTTGATGAAGGGTGAGTAATCAAACACTCATGCCCTGCAATAATTACACAGTCTTAAGAGCTGCTGCATCTCCCTTACTGTTATGTTATATTATGTTATTGCACATTTGTATAGCGCCTTATATACCATTGGTATGATCTCAAAGTGCTGTGGGTTGAACACCCTCTGGGACTGTAGTCTAGGTTAGTCGACAGATTAGGGTAGTAAATAGTGCTTGTGTGCACTCAATATGTGTGCAGCCAGTGTGGTGTATAGCTGCATTCTAATACTAGGTGTAGTGCAGTCATTGTGTGAGGTCAGTAGAATTTGTGCAGCAAGGCCACTGACCTCTGAGTTTGCATTTTGGTGGTGGTGGAGCTTGTGTATGAGATTATGTGTGCAGCTAGGCTGATTTTTTACGTAGGGTACTGCTGCATTCTAAAGACTGTTGAGGTGTTCATGGAGGTGTGTATGTATGTGTTCAGGTAGGCCGAAATTGATCGAGGGGTATAGCTGCATTCTATCATTTGTTGGTGTAGAGGAAATAGTGAGCATATCGATATGTGTGAGTGTCTGTGCGGATTGGTGGGAGAACCCCATTTCAGATTACCTTTCACTTCCCATTGAGCTGACCGTATCTATTCTAGAGGTTTGGAGCATTGGTTCGCCGGGAGAGATTCTCAGTCTAGCGCAGATTTTTTTCTGATTACCGGGCTTGAGTTTGTCTTTCCCTGCTTGGCAGTGTTATCGGTGTTGAGTGGCCCTATTCCTAATCTTTATTGGGTAAAGCAAATTGCTTGTCTATGGTCATCCCTGTGTCTTGTTGGGTCTGCCATTGTTTATTAGGAAGATACTTTCTCATTGTATAGTTACATACAGTTCTGTTCTATCAGACTTACGAGTCCTAGCTAGGTTCGATGACTGGTGTTCAGTGGACCCAGGGACCATCAACAGCCACTGTGGTCATCCCTGTGTCTTGTTGGGTATCTAGATAGCTTATAGGATGACACCTTCTCAGTGTGCATTTACTTCAGTTCTGTCTATCAGACATACGAGTAAATCCTAGGTATGAAGACGGGTACTCGGTATGCCCGAAGATCAAGCAACAAATCAGGCCGTGATTGTAAATTGTGTGTCTGAACTGGCAGCGTTATGTGCAGTGGGGTTAGGATGTTCCTGATCTGGTGTGCGTTGAGAGTATTTATGACAGGCGGCAGCAGCTCTATGTCACTTGCAGGAGCTTGCCTGGCCAAATTCCTTACCTGATTCAGAGCATATTCCCTTGAGATGTAACAGAGTCAGTCCATTGCTGAAGGTCGGTTATAAGTGGCAGTGGGGCCATATTCCGGGTAGCATTTTTACATACTTAGACTGGGTGCCAAAATGGCTGCCTTACATAATTAGGCTTGATAGCAGGTAATAAGAGTAGTGGGGGTTTTCTGGAGTAGAGTAATGGCTGTATTTCTCACCCACACCACACTTACTTCACCCGTCGCTGTAGGTTGTCTGCGTCAGGCGTCCCAGGCAAGCACAGGCAAACACAGATTGGAGCTGCTTCTTCGGGAGCTGCCCTTTGCCTATGAGCCGTATCCAAGGGCTGCCTTGGCAAGGCTGTCCTGGGAGGGCTGGTGATGAATGGTGTTTCCTGGTCATGTGGCCAAGGACAAAGGACAATTGGAGGGAGTTAAAGCAGGCTGCGGCCTATGGATTACTAACTGCAACAGGGGAAACTACAGACAATGGACAGGCACCCCTGACTCCCTCAGCCAATTGCTATCAACATGGGATGGGAGAGGAAAAAAAGTAATAGAAACAAACAAAGGACTACAACTCCCAATGCAGACCTCTCTAGAAGTTGAACCAGCATGAAAAATAATACGATTTGTAAATTCCACTTAAAACAAAGATACAACCCTTCAAAAAGAACCCAAACAGGCTGGAAACGTATTACCAGGGGATTGCTGTGCAGGATGCCTATTGATTAGTAACTGCAAACCAGAGAGACTATTGACAATAGACAGGCACACCAGCAGAAAAACAATATGGTAATTTCCACTTAAAACACAGATAAAACCTCCCCTAAAGATCCCAAACAGGATGTAAACACCTTACCAGGTGCTTGCTGTACAGATGCCTATGGATTACTAACTGCAACAGGAGAAGCTACAGATAATGGACAGGAACCCCTTACTTCCTCAGCCAATTGCTATCAACATGGGAGGGGAGAGGAAAAGGGAACAGAAACACACACAGGACTGCAACCCCCGAGGCAGACCCATCTAGAAGTTGAACCAGCAGAAAAAAAACTGATTTGTAAAATCCACTTAAAACACAGATAAAACCATTAAAAAATAACCCAAACAGGTTGGAAATTTACTACCAGATGCTTGTTGTACAGGATGCTTATTGATTACTAAGTGCAAGCCAGGGAAACTATGTTTGTTTGTTGTTTATTTTATTTCTATAGCACACCTGACCCTGAGGTATCTGGGCGCAATTAGGTCACAATAATAAGGTTACAGTCATAGGCAGTAGTGAGATTACTGTTACATAGGTGGGCATACATATATGTACAATAGACAGGCAAACCAGCAGAAAACACAATGTGTAATATCCACTTAAAACACAGATAAAACCTCACCCAAAGACACCAAGGATGGAAACACCTTACCAGGTGCTTGTTGTACAGGATGCCTATTGATTACTAACTGCAACAGGGGAAACTACAGACAATGGACAGGCACCCCTGACTCACTTAGCCAATTGCTATCAACATGGTTGGGGGTGGGGGCAAAGAGGAACAGAAACAAACAAAGGACTACACCCCAGGGCAGACCTCTCTAGAAGTTGAACCAGCAGAAAAAAAATGATTTGTAAAATCCTCTTAAAACACAGATAAAAACCTTCAAAAAGAACCCAAGCAGGCTGGAAACTATTACCAATTGCTTGCTGTGTAGGATGCCTATAGATTACTAACTGCAAGCCAGGGGAACTACTGACCATAGACGGGCACACCAGCAGAAAAACGATTTGTAATCTCCACTTAAAACACAGATGAAACCTCCCCCAAAGACCCCAAACAAGATTTATTTATTTATTGCATTTATAATACGCCCAAACCCGTGGGCGTCACGGCGTAGTTACAGACATCTTAGCATGATAGGGCATTGTTCCAGTCGATGCTATTACACAGTATACAGTATAAGTAAATTCAATTACAATCATCAGATAAAATTTAATAATGGCATTTACAGAGGTTCGTGGTACATAGCATACGATAGAGATAGTGGCTGGTCAGGAGGAAAAAGTACTCAGGGTAGAGGTTGGTTGTCTAATATTTATTGAATAACCAGGTTCTTAGAGAGTTCTTGAAGCGATAGTGAGAAGGCTCCAGTCTGGTATGTAGCGGGAGTGTATTCCAGATTTTGGGTGCCATTACTGGAAAGCTACTCCCCCCTGCTCTGGAGTATCATTTGTACCGTGAGGTGGTGAGGTGTGCTTGCTTGCTAGATCTGAGTGTCCTGGAGGTCTTATTCAGTGTAACAGTGTTGTTGCGATAGCTGGGTGCTTTGTTGGCTAGGCATTTGTGGGTGACACAGATTGTTTTGTATATGATTCTCGCTTTTATGGGTAGCCAGTGGGCTTCACTCCTGATGGTGAAATATGGTCAGATTTTTTGAGTCCAAGGGCTTCTTGCAATGCTTTGTTTTGCAACAATTGTAGTTTAGCGAGGTTGGCATTAGATGTACCTAGCGTAAGTATATAACAGTAATCTCACTTAGTTAGAATGAGAGCCCTGGCTAGAGTAGTGCAGTTATTTGGTGTAAGAAATTGTCGACTTAAGGCAATTAGCTTGGAGGAGTAGGAAGTGGCCGAAGATAGTGCATTAACATGTTTGGACATTGTCAAGTTAGCATCTACATACACCCCTAGAGTTTTGACTTGGAAATATCTTACTAGGTGCTTGCTGTACAGGATGCCTACAGATTACTAACTGCAACAGGGGAAACTGCAGACAATGGACAGGCACCCCTGACTCCCTCAGCCAATTGCAGCACACTGAACCCTTTGGTTTAGGCGCTAGTTAAATTGACAGTGGAAGCAGTACTGGGAAAAAAATGTCAAGAGGAATCCTACAAGAGGTGTGTGCATTTCCAGGCGGGTGCAAAAAGAAGGGTTGACTTAGTTAAAGAGACAAATTTTCAAATTTTTTCTGAAGGTTCAGTAGGACTTTTCTTTTTGGAGTGCGATGGTGAGATTCTTCCAATTCTTAGCCGCTGTGAGAGGGAAATTGGATCCTCCAGCAGACTTACGATTGAACTTGGGTACTTTGAGGTATTGGCAATTTGTTGACCTCAGTTGGAGAGTTGGGATGCATTTCTCAATGCATTTGAGAGGTATGTCGATGCACTGCTCGTGGGGCATCAATGGGCTATGATGAGATTTAAATGTGATTCTTTCATGAATTGGCAGCCAATTAGTGTTTTTTCTTGCTTGGGAAATGTGGTCGGGTTTGGGTAGAGCTAGGTCAGCCCTGAGCGCTTTGTTTTGTATGGTTTGCAGTGGTTTCTTTCAGAAGTGCCTGCTAAGAGGGTATTGCAGTAATAGATTATATATCTGATAGCTCTGGCTATAGTGAGGTAGTTAGTTGAGAGGAAGGGTTTTCTGATGTTGAAAAGTTTGGATGTGTTTTCAGCAGATGAGGCGATTGCATTTACTGGGCGCGATAGGTTGAGTGCAGATCTAGCATCAAAAAGCAATATAGCGCTTTACAAAGATATACAACAATATAGATACATAATGGAGAGCTGTACAGAGATATACACCAGTACAGATGCAAAACGGAGAGCTTTCCAGAGGTAATAACAGAACATATTTACAGCAGGGGTGGGGGCCCATGTATTGCTTCCTCTCTTTCTAGTGTTATCCTTTGCCCATCTGTAGATATTATCTGTCCCAGGTACACCATCTATTCCTGGCAAAACTGTAGCTTGTCCTTGTCTACCTTGTATGCCTTGTCTGCTAGTAGGGGCAAACAAAAAGGATGGAATCCCACAGCCCTGCCAACTTAGTTCACGAACATCATCAGATGAAACGAGTGGCAGCTGCTGCCTTTGCATCTACCTTCATCTCCCCTCTTTCCCCACTACAAACTTTACCTCAGACTCTGCTCGCAGCAACTTCCATCTTGCCATTACTAATACCTTTGATATTATTGCCCCAGTCATGAAAATCTGCCGGCAAACATGCCACCAAGCGTAATGCCTGGTACCACTCCAAACTTGCAGCTTTGAAATGCATATGCAGAGCTGCAGAACAGAAGTGGCTGACCTCAGGCTTACCTTCTGACAAACTGACCTGTCGCCTGCTTAAAAGGCAATACAGACTTTCCATTCGCACCACCTTCTATCCTATAACACCTGATGAGGTCACCACAGTTGTCCGCTCTATGAAGGTCTCCTCCACGCAGGTTTCCCCCTGCTCCTCCATAACCGTTAAGGACAATATTGGTTCTCTTGTCCCTGCACTTGCTGATTTCTGCAACCACTCTTTTGCTACTGGACCATTCTCCTCCTCCCTCAAGCATTCCCTAGTTTGCTCACTCATGAAAAGCCTTCTGCAGACACGTCTTGTCTAGCCAATTACCGCCCCATATCTATCACCCCCTTCCTTGGAAAACTCTTGGAGAAGCTGGTTTTCCCCAAACTGACCCAGCACACTGAAATTTTTGGTTGCCTCCATGACCAAGCATCCAGAAGCACAGAAACTGCTGTTCTGAACACCCAAGAGGAACTACTCAAAACTCTCTTGCTGTTCTTGTTCTACTTGAGCTCTCCTTTGCTTTTAATACCGTCAACCACTCCATCCTCATAAAACAGGTCCATGATACACTAGGTATCTCAGAGCGGGCACTGGACTGGCTGACCTCCTTCCTCACTGACCATCCGTTCCAGGTAATTCTGGGCTCTTTCTCCTCCCCCACTTCTATTTCCACCTGCAATGTGCCCCAGGACTCCAATCCTTCTCCCTGGCTCTTCAACATCTATCTTGCACACCTCATTTACACCTTCTCCTCTAACTTCAAGTGTTATGCAGATGACACACAACACTACTTCAAACTTCCCCTTGACCCTCTCCTTAGTTCCTCCATTATTCCTGACTGCCTATCTGCCATCCAGCCCTGGTGTACTTCCAAAGATCTCTGCCTCAATGCCAGCTAGACTGAGATCTTTCCTTTTGGGACTCCTGGTACCTCTTTCTTCCCCTCACTCTGGCCATCTTCAATGGGGTCTCCCCTCTCTCCTTCATCTGAAACTAGAAATCTTGGAGTTATCTTCGACTCCTCTCTTTCCTTTCTCCCTCACATTCAGGTCCTTTCCAAGAAGTACCACTTTCAAATAATGTTGTATTTTCTGTGTACATACCTTGCCTCAGTTTAAGTTGTGTATCGCTATGTATGTACCATGCCTTTTTGTATAAATTACTGTATGTACTGCCTACTTTGTGCATATTCTTGTAATGCGCCCAGTTACCTTAGGGTGTGGCGTGTACTATAAATAATAAACAAACAAACAAACAAACTCCACCTCCTCAAAGGAATTATTCCTTTTCTCACTTTTCCCGTAAAGCTCAATGTCTCTAGAGCTGTTGTTATTTCTAGGCTAGACAACTATATTAGCCTCTTTCTTCATCCAACCTCTCCTTTACAAGCCCTCTAGCTAATCCAGAATAGGCTGCAAGATATATCCTTGGCCTCAAGCCCAGGGACTGCATCTGTCCAGCCTTAAAAGCACTCCACTGGCTCCCAGTTGCTGCAAGGATCACATTCATATCCCTCTGCATCATCCATACGATTGTCTGGGGCTGTGGATCATGCAAACTAAAACTTGCCCTCACTAAATACTCTCCCTCCAGATCTTTACGTTCCTCTGGTACCAACTCCCTGTGTGTCAAGCGCTTCGCTAAACAGTGAGCTGGTGGATGATCTCTTTCCTCAGCAGGCTCCCTTCTATGGAACAGCCTCCCCCTTCCTCTTTGTCTTGAGCCAGATCTCCTCAATTTCCAGAAGCTCCTCAAGACTTTCCTCTTCACCTCCTCCTTCCCTTCATCCCTCCTCTGCTAAACCCCACAGTTGCTGGAATTGGTAACACAAGCCCTTCTGTGTCCTCTTGGGCCCTGGATTCCCACACCAATCCCCATCAGCCTCCGCCTGCTCTCAGCACTTATCTTTGGCACCCACTTGCCTATACCACCACATGCTGGCACTTACTTATTGGCAGCTGACCACTCACTTAGGCACTTACAGCTGCTCACCCTGAGCACTTCCCTCTTGGTATATTTAGCACTTACTACCCATTCCCCTTCTCTCTCTCTCTCTGCACTTGCATATTCTGAATGATCACCAGGCCTAGTAGGTCCGGCTCTATCTTTTATTATTACTTGATTTTAATTCCCATGTTCCCTCCCTGTTTCTCTGTGGGCGTTTTGAAACACAATTTACTTGATGTATAAGCGCCTTACAAATGCACAATTAAAAAAAAAATAATAATAATAATCTTCCGTGCACTGTTCCACTGATGCACTGCATACCAGGAGGCCATCCACATATTGTATCACAGTGCTAGACACCTGCAAATTCCTCAGATCCATCTGGATGACTCTGTTGAACACACCGGGGGACTCCCAGTACCCCATGGATATAATTGTGTGTTCAAATCAGACCGCGTAATATGTAAACACGGTAAAAAAAACCTGGAGTCCGGATGTAATGGAATAGAAAAGAAAGCGTTCTTGAGATCAATTGCTGTGAAATATTTTGCATTCCCAGGAATGTTGTACAATATTGTAGCGGGGTTGGGCACAAGCGGAAAACTTCCTCTACCACATTGTTCAAGTGGTGGAGATCCTGCATAAACGCCCAGGTCCCTCCCTTTGTCTTTCTCTATCGGATATTTGGGGATGTTGACGTTTGTATTATACCCTGCTTCCATAACGCAATGAGTGTGTCATAAATATCCTTGCCTGCTTTGCGGGAAAGGGGGTATTGTTTTACCCGAGGCAAGAAGGTCATTTCTTTTAACTTGATGCTGACCGCCCTTCAGTGTAGCTGGCCTGCTCTTTTACTATCTGTTAGCTGCGGGACTAGCCTTTCTATCACTCGTATGGAGCATGGGATATGTAGTGGAATACCACTTCCCCCTCCTCTTCCTCTTCTCCATCTGCAAAAAGCTATAAATCAGTCACTTCAGTCAGTGTCAATGTGGGGTCGCTACAGAGTATTGTACGCCAGTCAATGTCATCTTCATCTGTCCCAGATAGTATCACCATGTCTTTTCGGGTAATCAGCTCCTCGAAGTTCAACAATATTCATGTGCCTGGGGCAATGTCCTTGTGCCATGAGGGCTTGAATGGAAATTCTGCGGATAGTGGGAATGTCTTTCCTTTAATTCCTGGCCCCCATCCCAATAGCATTTGGACCCCATATAAGAACACCTTGCGGTGCATGCGTTGCCCTTGCAAGGTGCTGTGGGCATAGTATGCCTGTATAATGGCTGCCACCCTTGCTGAGTACATGCCAGGAGTTGAACACATCATACCGTTCTCTGTAAATGAAATGGTTGCATTTAGCTTGCTCAACAAGTCCCTTCCCAATATGTTTATGGGCATATTCTCTGAGTACGGTAGAGAAGCTACAAGATGTTGTGTGCCTATCATTAGGGATACATTCTGTGTGACTGTAACCAGAGAAATCCTGTGTGTCTATAACTTTATTTGACAGTGGGAACCCACCCTCCTTTATGGAAGATTTGGTATCACCCGTGTTATCAAGAAGGAGACATCTTTCTGTCCTATCTTCACTGCTCTATCAGGTTCCTTGTTGGGGTCTTCAGTTACTGCAAGGCCTGGACACACACACACTTTCTGTTGGCACCCTTTTTGGGACGTTATTTTCTTTAGGACCGGCAACGATTCCCCCCAAAACTGTTACCCCTGTATAGTGAGGTACCACATTCTGACCCAACAGGGTGCTGTCTCCTTGGGTGATGCATTTGCACAGGTGTTTGCAATGCATTTGTGGGAGTCCCTAGAACCCCATATGGCCCTGCTTTGGCAAATGTCTGAACTTCCTGGGCATGATCTATTGGGGCTGTGGGTTGATGGGCAGTACCTGCTACAACGGTGTTGAATTGGGGCCTGCTGCTGTGTCAGTTGGCTCCCTGGCTGTGGTCCCCTTGTTGCTCCAAAGGACACATTCATGGAAAGTGGCCCTGCTGGCCCCAGAGAAAAAATGGCCCAAAGAACCTAGGCCCTGCTCCTCTGTACTCAACCTCCCCGGCCTCTCTGTGAGCGTCCTCTCCCTTGCTAGTAGTATTCCACTCGATGACAAGCCCCCTCCTTATGAGTATAAGCTGAGTGGCTCGGCATCCCACAGTGGGGCATACTGTGGCTGTAGGTGTCCTCCTTGCTGTGGCCCAGCCCCTACTGAGAACCTTCCATGTTGGGCAGGGGCCACGTCTACTGTGCATGGGGGGAGCACCGCCCCTTCCATGAAGAGCTTCACTAGCTTCTTTTGTATTAGCTTTTTCTCTGTCTTTTTGGGGACATCCGCTGACTCCCAACCGCCTTTGTGCTTCCTTTTACAATAGTGCACGGTAATTGATTGTATGTCTGGCCTCCCTTTTGCTTCTATCCCAACTATTTTACCTACAAAGGTTGGCACATTTGGGGGAAGCCCTCGGACGAGTAGATGGTAGAAAATGGGTATGTGTTCATGCCAAGATGTATGACTTTTATAGCGTCCACTGCTCTCTTATTTGTTGAATATATTCTGTGGCATCCTTGTCTGGCTTCATCTTGCATGCCATCCTTTCCCCCAGATCTGGGGTATCAGGGTACAAGCTTAATAACACATGTGGGCGTGGCAGTTGTATATTTGTACCCAACTTAACTCCAATGTATCCCACTTGTTCCCATATTCTGTCCCCTCGCTACCCTATTATTGCTGCAAACAAGCTCTTTATATCCCCGATCACCAGGGTGACCCCTGCTGTCTCCTTTTCAAGAGCGTAAAACCACTTGCTCTCCCCAGCTACAAGGGAGGGCAAGCTATATAACAAATTGTCTCTGTCCATCGTCTGCCATGGCACATAGTGCGCATCAACCGCCCCTTCTGTAGCAGGGACATGTGGGTTGATCGGGGCCCAGGACCCCCTCGTGACCTTAGCCATCCCTATCTTCACCTTTCTATGGCAGAGGCTCATCAACCAGTTTCTACCTGTTTCCCCTATCCCCCGTCTTCTCCTGCTTTCGTCCACTCTCTTTCTCCTTATCTGCTGCCCAGGTTTCCTTGTCTCCATACTTATTTCTACCTCCTTTTCCTCCCCATTTGAGACTTCACAGTCTTCGTCAGACATATCCATTCCTTCCTCCCCACATTATCCAATTTGAACTTTATCTTCCCTGATGTGCAACCATCTCCAGCCCCAGCGCCCCTGTTCCATCTTCTTTCTCTGCATCTCCTTTTCTATCTCCCTCTCCGTCTCTTTGAACATGGTGTCCAACTGTGGCTGTATGCTTTTTTCTATGTCTGCCAGGTACTTTTGGTTATGCTTTCCTTTGCTTCCCCATCACCGCTCTCTGTGCTCTTCTTTCTACCCTTTTCTGCTTCCCCCCTATTTGGGGACACGCGTCGTGGGTTAGTTTACACCACGGCAGGTTTCAACATGGGATACACCCCATAGAAAGGGGGGAGATCAATAGGTGGTCCTGTCACATCACTGTTCAGCCTGCCCCACCTTCCCAGACGCCTTCTTTTTCTCCTCGTAAAGCTTCTAAAGACATAACATATTTTTCCAGCTTTTGAGCTTTGATCCTTTATATATTGCTAGCAAATATGAGAACATGTGTTTTATTATTCCACTATCGAATGTTCCCGTTATTCGTGGCAGCACTGTCCTGAAGTGTCCTGAGCCCACTGAAAGTGGTACTTTAATATTTTATCCTGATATTGAGGCAACTTATTACATAAATGATCAAGGGGCGTGTCAATCCTAAAAGCCATTCCCATCCCACACACACTCAAACTATACTTGTGTCTGGATTTCCTCCCCCTTGTCCAATTTAAACCTTCCCCAAACTTCAAAATACCATTATTTCCTACACATTTCCTCAAAAATCCCTGCCTCTCACTCTCCCCTTTCACATAGCCCCTCACTATCTCTACACACATCCATATTTACCCTTCCTTTAGCTCATACCCTATCCACATCTACTGGCCCTCCCCACAGGCCCTCCCATGCACACCTGCCATACTCACTTACCTTCTCCTCTGGCGCACTCACTCACTCACTCTGTGCTAGAAAAGTATCTGCCCTCTCGACAGGCCCACCTGTTTCTTACTCTCTTTATGTTAATATGCAACTTGATTGGCCACACCCCTCCTCCAGCCTTGCTTCTGCCACTACTAGGCCAAGCGCAACTATATGCAAGTTATCTCTGGTATCGACCCTTCCACCTCGGCCGACTCCACATAAATCAACAAATACTCCACAGCAAAAGACACAAACCACCAAATGTCAGCCCAAAGGACTTACCCAACATATACTACCCTATTGTGCACCCTCCTTCAACACCTCAATCAATCAGAAACACCCTGTCCCCAAAAACGATGCAACTATACAATCACCTGCTACGTGCAACTCCGATCTAATGGGAACTGACACTTTCTACATACCCTTCTGCTCTAACGTAGATGTGCCCGCCATACACCCACTCCCTATCGTAGGGGTGGAACTAAAACTATATGACTACTGCGGCGGATCGTCCTCCCCCTGTAGGATGTGTCCGAAACACCATAAAAGAAAATCCCTCCACCCTCCCACAGTGTCACGTGTTTATGCAAGGGTACACCCATGTGTTCTAGATATCACTGAGTCCTCCCAGTACTCAGCCTTCCCTATGGCTCGCCCCTCTACATTAGCGCATGTAGCTATCAGGAACAGGCAAATCTTTACAAACCTAGCGTTGCGGGGCCTCCTGAGTTGTATATGTGAGACTAGTCTGCGCTCGCAAGAATACCCTCAGCTGGCCGAGGGAACAGAGGAACTCGCCTGGGCCTCAAAATGCATCAAGGGTCCTCAAAAGGCACATGGCAACTGGAACACCAAATTACTCCAAAAAGGAGTGTACATCAAGCAGGGAGTAATACATTTTATTACAGGTGCAGATTCAGATGAGAGAGCACAATTCAAACAGCACAGTGGAACAGAACTGAATGACGGGAGCTGTCGACACCGCCTACTGCGGGCAAACATTTTGTCCATTCTGACACATGTAGAAAAGCAGAAATTGTAGCAGTCTGTAAATCATCCTACAAAGCTTACTGGTGGGACTACATCAGTGCCCTATAGCTAAACATACCATACCCACTCATGATTAGAGGAGGCCATCATTACCCACACTGCCAAATACCACCCTGTGTGACTTCAAAAACCTTCCCACAATGCCCCCCCCAAAAAATTAATTGCATTACATGATTCTGCTGAAACCTGGAACTTTAATAGTTTGCTCATGGCCAGTTCTCATGAGACACACAGGACAACCTGAGCTTGGCAGTGTGGAGACATTCATACGGCATCCAACTAATGAGATGCCCGTGGACATTGGCAAGGACACAAAACACTGTTGCACCCTATGGACACCGAAACTCTCTCAATGGTTGGACACCTCCTGTCTTATCCCTTTGCCCCAAAGCTATCTTCCCAGGCCCATCTGCCAGAGGGTGATTTTAAACTGCTTACCCATCGTGATTTTACTCCTATTTGCCTATATTTATTAGTTGAATCCCTTCATTTTCCAAGGGGTGCCCAGGTGCCTGGCTCTCTGTCCTCGAAAGTATCAGCTGGACCCATTTCCCAGTCACTACAGTCTCCTGGAAATGGTCAGCTTGCAACATTTCTCCAGCACACTGCTGTGGCAGAGCATTCGATAAATTCATGTCGGCCCGAAACACAGGGCCTGCAAGTGTGAAAAGACAAGTGGTTTACTTACCTGCGGCCTATGCCCCAAAATGGTGGTTCTGTAGTTCATGTTATACTGCACTTTCACTGCAGCTCTTTGCCCCTGTCCCAGCTCCCTGGCCCCCTTTGGTGCCCCTCTGGTTTCCCCACCCCTGCTCTTCCCCAATGATGTCTCTAACTGCACCTGTGCACATGGCGCATAAGTTACATGATGCAGCTTTAAATGATGTCCCCCTCCTCTAGGGATGCTCCTTGCCTTTCGCATTACTCCCGCAACTGGTAGGTGTGCCCCTCCACCCCTCGAAACACTGATTCTGCACCTTTACCACAAGGTCAAGATTGTCCTGTCTTCTGTCCAACACAATGCCACTGGAAAATCGCTCAAGTATACATGTCAAGTCAAAAGAAACAAAAAGGTTCAAGTTTTTATTAATTAAAACCCTGCCAATGGGCTGCTCCGGAATGCAAATATTGATGATCAGTATGTAGCTTATAACACAAAAGCAGTTTCTAGTTATGTTACAGCTTACTTAATCAAGCAGAAAAGACCAATGCCAGTGATGTCTAGGCTGATTTGTCTCCAGTTAACAGTTTCAGCTAGAGACTTCACAGGTTTGGCATGAAAAGGCTCTCCCACTAAAAGTGTGCTATGTATGCAGTTTCAGATCAGCTCACTAGTTTACCGCTCTATGGCAGCAGTAGCAATATTGCTTGGTTAAGGCTTGGTCCTGCAATTAGTTGGAATGAAGTGATGAAGTCTAATACTACCATTGAAGAATTGGCAAACAAGATGCCTTAAAGTAGAGCTATACTACAAATGAATATTATTGATACCTACTAACCAAGGAGAGCAGTTGTCCTGAAGGATCTTTACTTATATGAAGTAGCTGAGTACTGCTCATACCACCATGTGAAAGGTGACACAAAAGCAGGCCATTTTATTTTAGCCAGCTGTCCTGGTTGCCTGGCGAGACATGTATATCCATCTCTCATCAATCTCAATAAACGTTCTTGTCAAGCTGATAAGAGAAAAAATAAATTGTTTAACTTTACTGTTTACAGTTGTTCTTACCTTGGTCTAATGAAGATGAGTTTCTATGTAGCTGTGACCATTTAGAATAAGCCTTTTACTACAACAAAATAAATATTGTGTATTTCAAGTTTCAACAATATTTAGAAATGTTAGAAGAGGAAAACAGTCAAGAAGAAATTGCAGCAGAAATTGCAAAGGAACCTCCTCAGCGAAGTCAAATGTCTCTATAAGGTAATCAGAATACTTTTGGTAACCCATTTTATAAACTAATGTTGAACTTGCGCAGAGAAAGTAGAACATTGTATGAGGAAAGCAAAAAATTAAGATATTTATTTAGACACCTTGTTATCTAACTTTAACACAGAACAACTGAAATGATACCAGAAAATAGAAAGAGACCGCAGATTGCTTCTGTGTACAATATCATCCTTTGTTGAGGCATGGTATGGAATGGGCTGTAACAAAATAACTGTTTATTTGTTTTAATTTTGTCCTAAGATCTTTTATCCAGCAAGAAACTGGCTGCAATGTCTCATGTGTTGTGACTACCCCAACAGGTTTGCCAGCATTTAACATAGGAGATGTTACTCTGCCTCCCGTGTTGTTGCAACCAATGGAACTTTACACGATTTTGGAATTTAGGAAACTGCCTGCTGAAGCATCCAAAGAACCCGTGTGTATGTTCTGGGAAGTGAAAGTTAATACTGTGTAAAACATTAGTTTGGGGGTTAAACATATGGTAGCTTCTGTCTATTCGAATGCAAGTGGTATTGACGACTGACTATGACATATTCTTTGGAGAAAAATAAGAACATATTTTTGGCAATCTCCTACAGTTAACTCATGTGAAAGGACAGCCAGTCTTCCAGACTCCGCGTTCCACAAATTCTCAAGAATCTGTTGGCAATATAAGTAGTGTAAATGTTTGCAATTACTTCCAGTACAAGGACATCGCTGAAGTACTTGATTACAGTGTCAAATTAGCTATACAATGTACACACTCCAGTTTCAAATATGCATGATACAGGATGCTATTGTCCTCAAGTGATGCTGTATTTACAGTAGAAAAAACATTGAGGGGTCATTTTAAATTAAATGGCAATTGCATGCAGGGGACGGCCAACACTTGCACTTATGTGTTGCTGGCACACGGCATGCAATTTTAAACACTCCCAATTCAGAGTGTAATTAATAGTGAAGAGTAAATGGAGGCAAAATCGCCTTCACTCTTCACTTTTATTCTCCACTTTGGAAATAATAAATCACTACCTGCAAATATGCTTTTCAGGCAGTTCTTTTATAATGGATTCCCATGGAAACTACCTGATTATTAGCAGGTTCTAATGAGTGGCATATTACATGATTGAAACCCATTTGTTTGCCTGCATGAAAATATCATTGAGGCCTAAAATCAAACGCTCTCTTGGGATGGAAGAACAAAGCAAAGTAGAGATGTTTTCTTTGGTTTGCTGCCCTGCTATGCCTCAGGACAACTATAAAATGAAGTGTAGAAAAAAACCCTGATTGTACTTTTGATGTCTGCGGTCGCAAGAATTTGTTTAATTTGTTCAATTTAATTCTCTGATAATGAGCTTTGGAAATGCAAAATTATTGAAATAAAAAATATTGATGTCTTACATGTCTTAGATGGCAAATGCCTTTAGAATTACATTTAAAAAAGTCAAGTCTTAATTAATTCAAAAGGAAAAATATATATCTCAAACATCTGGTGAAGAATATGCCTAGCGTTTTTGTAGGACATATCAAGTAATGTTAAGACATAACTTTTCATTGGAGATTGGTCTAGTGGACCGAGATATGGGAAACATCCTTGCTTTTTTACTATTTAACAAAGACAAAAAAACAGAAAAGGGAATCCCAGTGCACAGTCTGAACTGTCTGGGACAGTAATGTAATGTGAACAGAGCACCAATGTTAGGACTGCATTAATGATAGGTGCTGCAAGGTCTGAAATGAAATGCAAGTAATCCAGTCCTAACAGAAGTTCTCTGTTTGCAGTACTCCACACAATACTTCAGTTGGGTACTTCCTTGTCAAATTTGATCACATTAGTGAGCCTTGTCTTATATCTAGAACATCTGCATGTTTTATGATTTTTTAAAACATATTTGGACTTGGCCTGTACTATCACCAGGCACAAGGCTGAAGGATTGACTTTAGATGTTGCACTGATTGATATGTCTTAAACAGTCTTTAAAGAAGGCATGACATATGCAGCATTGTCTCATGTTAACATTTGTCCGAATTATATTTACTATTTTTTGATGAAGCTAAAGTGGCAGCATATTTTCCATGTGTCAAAAGTATAATTGTCTTTGTCTGCTGAATGCTCCTTACCTTTGTTTATTGTTTAGAACTGTAAGGATCCTTGGAATTAAAAAATAGTCTCTAACTGAGATGAAGTAGAAGAAAGTACAGTAATATGCTAACAAGGCTGTATTTGTTGGCAACATTATCACAGGCAACTCTCATCGGGCACCTAGTCAGTTTGCTGTTGGTAATAAAACAGATTGAATTCTACTCAAATTCAACCTCACGTTTGTTGTTTCCAATGACAACTTTGATGCAATCAGTATGTAGACTCTAACAACAAACGCTTTGTGGAGGACTCACCACTGTTAAAAGGATGTGTCAAGAAAAAACAGGTTGAGCACAGAGTGAATGTAGTGTACATGATCTAATAGCTGCATGATCTCAATGTACATATTTTTCTGAAAATACCCAACAGGATGCACATGCATTTCTTAAAACTATTCTTGAGGTGTTAGAAAAATGAGGGTGTACCTATAGATTCTTGAATAGGATTATCTCATGAGTGTCACCATAATAGTTTGACTTATCATCAGACCTTTTTTACAGAATCTTTTGAATGATTAATTTACTTTTTCGATAACTGATCAAGAAACTGTAAAGTTGTCATACCTGTTGACACATCTGCCCCATGAAATTATCTCTATTCATTGCAGGGATTACCTTTAGGGCCTTAATACAAGTTTGCCAGTATCCCGCTGATAATTCCGACAGGACACTGTCAAACTGCCTCTACCATTTCAACTGCCTGATATCCCGGAATTACCAGGATATTAGAGGCGGTGGAAAGGGTGATAAATCCCCATTCCATGGCATCCCATAGGACTCCATGGAGGGGGATTGATGGAATTACCGGCACTGGTAATACCGGTGCCGGTAATTCTGGCATTTATTTGCTGGTAAGGGCCTGATTGACCTCCAGCTCTTGGCTGGATGTAAATCATTGCCCCCACTGGAAAACGTGTGTATTGCCGGTCGGGTTAAATTGCCGGTTGCAGATTTACCAGCAATTATACCATCAATTTTACCAGACCGGCAAAACTGTAATGAGGCCCCTAGACTTCCGTAAAGAAATTGTAGTGTAAAGACTATTGGATAGTTATGATGAAAAAATACTGAATTGACAGAATAAAGATCAATGCTAATATTTTGAACTTTGTTCAAGGGCAAGTATCTATGTCACATGAAACATTTAAAACAATTGGAACTATGTTCCATAAAGGTTTTACGTTATACAATGGTCACTATACAATGTGGCTGCAGAGAGAAATTGATTGGCTTGAGTGTAATAATTCTCTAGTTTTACAAAAATCCAAATTGCCTAGACATGTATGCAGTGCTTATATACAACTATTGCAAGCAACATTTTAATTTTGGTTCTCCAAAGACATCATTAAACAATTATAAAGTAGTGTAGGAATCTGATGATTCAGATTTAGTGAAATACACATAGTTACTAGAACATCTAGTATACATTATATATATTATTCTTTAAAAGTATACCCGTGATATTTCTTCTTTGCAAAAATGATTAAACTTGTGAAATAATGTTGCAATAGAATGTGAATATGCTTTGCCAAAAGGAAGCACTTCTTAGCATGTATGTGTTATAGTTGAGGACACAGACAATTTAAATTTTGATAAGACCTCTCTAATACTAGCTCAAATATTGTTATATAAACCTCTTTCTGTCTGCTATCACTGGCTCTGGAAGGAATATTCCAACTTTGTATTAGTTTATCAAACTTAAATCATTGTATACCTAGCCACACTTTTTATACATATTCCACGTTTTAAATGCATAGATAGAGGTAGGTAGTACATTTGTATATTATGTAGGTTTAATTTTACTTGTGTTTGTTTAGGTTTGTCTAATATACATCTTTTGTTAAAATGTTTCTCTAGTCTCATATATATATGCAAAATGATCCACATCAAAAGTAATGTTCATGTATTCTTATTATAAATAATAAAGATATGTCTAGTAGTCTATTGTCATTTTGATACTAAAATATTTATAAAAAGAGCTAAAAAGAATATGCACTGACACTATTGCTTCATATATTTATTTTACGTTTAACTGCCTTGCAGTTTATTTTTCATTAATGTGAGAACATTTATTGAAATATAGAATACATCTTTTTGGAAAGAGTACATTTCCTTCTTTGAGTTTTTTATTTGGTACATAATGTTTTTACTGAACCTATATTTATTTATCAAGAATATTATTAGATGGCAAAAATATATTTGCATGGGATGTATCTATGGAAAATGTAATGTTTATTAGTATCTTTATATTATGGTACCCAAAATATATATATACTTATATAAGTACTTTTCTTTTTAAAAGTATTACACCTTTCATTTTAATAAACACACTGACTTTATATTGATGTTTTCATAATTAATGGTAGTCATAAGAGATGTTATCAATTATGTCTTATGTAATGCACTATGCAATGCCATCAGTGATGTAATCTGTGATACCATCATTGTGCACATGGGCTGCAAAATAGGGGTCTCAGGGTAGTGTCTGGTGTTTTGTTGCATTACACCATAAACTTAAAATCCATTTAACCAAAGATTTAAAAATGTAATATTATTACGATAACTGTTTCCTAAATGAAGTATTTCAACTTAATATATCTCCATACACACATATTAGGAATGCTGCTTTGAACTTTTGAAGAAGATGGCCTGCGATTTGAACTGAGATGAGTCGGTAAATGTCTGAATCAGCTGTAATATGTGTGTCCCAATTCTAGCCATAGCTCCCTATGGCAGAAATTGGGGTAAACGAGCATTTAAAATCTGTGTGGATTTTAAGAAAGTGTGGGTCAGACTCTCAAAACCTTTTTGGAGCAGGTGATGAGATGCCCTTGTGCTCAATTCTCAATTACATACCTAGCCATATCCCTAGCTATATAGATACGTATATTTTATGGTAGGTCAGAAAATCAGGAGATGGGCAATGTGGCATTTTGGCAGAATGTTTCTTTATTATAAACCACAAGGCCTAAGCTTTACCTAAGCCTTAGATTCATTACGTTTAAATTGTATATTGGTTAAGAAAAATGTTTAAACCTTAACAAATAGCTATATAGATTGTTAAATTCTCAGCCCTGCTCCATGATGGAAGGTATACAGGGTGCTCATCCAGAATCCTATAACCTGAATGCTAACCTGAGTTCTGTCCCTAACAATGCAAACAAACAACATACATTTAACAAAGGTACACTTAGGGCCATGGCCCAAGCAGCAAAAGAAGGGTGGCTGGTTTCTTGATGTATCTTTCTCAATAAGGGTTCCTCAGCCTGAGGCATAGTACAAGCGAGTACATTCAGTGTCTCAATTCTTCAATTCGTTCTCTCCTTGGCACAGTTCAAGAAAGTAAATTAAATGTCTCTTGTCCTCTTTCTCACTTGGGGAATCCTGGCTCATGTCCCCACCCTGAATGTTCTCATTGTGCTCCCTACCAAGAAAACTCCTGATGTACTCAGCACCTGGGCATTTCCTGTTCTTTACCATGCCTTGCGGTCCCGCTCCTCTCACCCCACCTTGAGGCCTGGTTTCTGTCACCATGACTTGGGGGTATTGTTTCTCTCACCCCACCTGGGGGCCTGGTTCTCTCATCCTGCTTTGGGGTCTTACTTCTCTCACCCTGCTCTGGAGTCTTGTTTCTATCAACCCGTCTTGGGTGCTCGTTTCTCTCACCCCACCTTGGGGTCTTGTTTCTCTCACCCCACTTTGGAGTTTTGCTTCTCTCACATTGCTTTGAGGTATTGCTTCTCTCTGCCTGCTTGGTGGTCTCATTGTGCCTCACCGCACTCACCCAATTTCCCTGTACCACTGATTTCCTGGAGATGCTCCTCATGAAAGTAGGTGAGTTCAGCCATCCTTTTTGTTTCCCTGCAGTGTTCTGCATCAGTGGAGTGTGGCCTCTTTTCCTGCTGGCTTCCAGCGGGATTTCTGTGCCAGCTCCTCTGCGCACCAGTCATCCACTTTGGCTTTGCTTCTACTTACACGTATTGACACTCTCCTTGGCTGGGTGTTTCTGGTTCATATCCTGGCAGGGCCGGTGAACATTCTGCAGGCTCGGCCATGGCTGGGCCTGCCATCACTGGCATACTTTCCCACTTTCCTGCCACAACTTCCAGGAGGTCGTCTCCACGTTCCTGAAGTTCTGTGTGCTTCTCTTCCCCTACTCTTCAGATCTGACTGGCTCTCTATCCCTCCCTTTGACACAGTCAACCATGCCATACTGCTCAACCATCTCCGTGATAACATGGGTATCACCGATCAGGACCTGGCTTGGCTGATCTCCTTCCTCTTCGATCTGCCCTCCCAGGTCCAACTTGGGTCCTCCCTCTCTTCTATCTCTATGTCTAACTGTCGTGTTCCCCAGTGGTCTAACCTCTCTCCCTGGCTGTTCAACCAATACCTGGCACTTCTTGCCCACCGCATTGCTGCTCTCTGCCCCAACTTTCAGTGCTCTGCGGATGACACTCAACTCATTTTCAAGCTCCCTTCCGCCACCTCTTCTCCTTCACTCACCTCTGTCTGTCCAACATCCAGGAGTTGTGTGCCGCCAATGATCTCTGTCTTAATGCCAGTAAGACCGAGAATCTCCTCATAGGCACACCTGCTCCCTCCTTTGCTGCCATTCTCTGGCCGGCCTCTCTTGGCCCTCTTCCTGCTCCCACCTGGGAGGCTAAAAACCTTGGGGTCATCTTCGACTCCACACTTTCCTTCTCTCCTCACAGTGACTAAGAAGTCACACTAACAGATGCACCTCTTCAGAGGTATTCTTCCTTTCCTCTCCTTCCCCCAGAAGCTCACTGTCTCCAGAGCTCTGGTTCACTCTAGTCTGGACTATTGCAATAACCTTTTCTAAATCTGCCTGCCTCTACACTCCGCCCTCTGCAACTCATCCAAAACAGCCCTGCGCGACTTGTCCTTGGCCTCAAGCCCAGGGATCGTATCTCTCCAGGACCAAAATCTCTGCACTGGCTCCCAGTGGCGGCGAGGATTAAGTTCAAAACCTTCTATATTGTCCACAAAGACTACTGGGGCCTGGGATCTCAGTCTCTCTTCCTAAATATGTTCTTTCTCAAGCTCTTCACTCATCTGCCTCCAGCTCCCTCAGGGTCAGTCGCTTCTCAAAGCAGCGAGTTGGTGGAAGAGATCTTTCTTCTGCTGGGGCCTCTCTCTGAAACAGCCTCCCTGCCTCTCTAAAACTTGAGGAGAACCATCTCCAGTTCTGGAAGCACCTTAAGACCTTCCTCTTTGCTTCTGTGTTCTCTCCTCCTCTACCCTGCTGATCTCCAGGCTGAATCTGAAACTGCACTGGTTACCTGGTTACCCTCTGATCTCGGGGCCAGGTCCCCTCCCCACTAGTTGCACACCTGCACTGCCCCACTGGCAACCTTTACACTCGGTGACTGTTTCATCCCTACAGCCACTATTTGCACTTGACACCTGATGTCTGCACTTACCCTTGCACTTGCCACCAGCTGGCTGCACTTTTATTTATTGTCTTTATTTATTTTACTGTTATCCTATGTACTGCACTTCCCCCTCCCCTTCCCCCTGCACTTGTCCCCATCCCCCCTCCCCTGCACTTGCATAATCTCAATGTCTCCTTGAGATAAGGGAGGATAACTTATGTCTCTTTCTGGGGTTCTTCTCCTCTAAGGGGGTCACCTCAGTGTCATCCTGCTTTCCCTGTCCCCTAAGGGTGTGAAGCTTTGTGGGCTCACCTTCCTAGTGCCAAAGGAGGTGGCTCCCTTTTGGGGAGAAGGGGCACATTCCCTGGATTTGTTACAAATATTTAAATATAAATATATAAGTGCACATAGAAAATGTGATTCCAAAATATGAATGTTCCTATTGTATTGTGTTTTATTTATTTTAATTTTCATAGCGTGCCACAAGGCATGGGCCTTGTACTGTACTTGTCATTTGTATAGCGCCAATTTTACCATTGTTCTAGTTTCAATGCGCTGTTAGTTTGAATGCCCTCGGGGGATCGAAGTCCTGGGGCACGATTATGATGCGTGTGTGCATGTGGATGAAAAAGGCTTAGCAGGGCTGGCCAGGCTCCAGTAGAAAAGCAACCCATGCAGTCGGGCGTGCCAAGAAGAAAGGGGTGGGGTCAGTGCTAGTGACTCGCTATGTGTTCAGCATGCCCGAAATGATCATAGGACAGCGTCACATTCTGCTGTCAAGAGGTGTTGAGGTGTAGTCGGATGTAGGTAGGCAGAGAATGTATGTGAACAACACAACCACATTTTTTGCCATTGTCCTTGCTGTATACTGATGTGTGTGTTTAGCTGTGCTGCGGCCGGTGGAGTTGTGCATTATACATACCAGTGCTTCCAATTGGAGGGGTTTTGATGTTAGGGTGCCAGCTCAGATATTTGTCTTCTTTTGTTGGTTCGTGCAGATGTAAAAAAAAATACAGTTAGCAGCAAACAACAGTCTATGATCCTATTAATCGCCACATGAGGTCAGCTTCTTCTATGTGGGTTAGATGTTCAAATGCAGTGGAGGAGGCGTTGGTTCTTTCTCAACCGCTGTGCTTCTAGTACTATTAGTGTGATTGGGCCAAAACATTTTCTGTCCATTTGCCAGGTGCAGTTGTTCCTGAATTCTGCGACATTACATGCGAGAATGCAGTGAATCAGCCTGTGGCGCTTTGATGGAAGACAGGGTTCTGATAGGTGTATGAGAGTGTGTGTGGTCCGAGCTGCCGCAAACACAGTCAGCACCATCAGGTGTTTAGAGCTAAAAAGGTCGGAGATGCCACGAATACATCTGGCACCGCCTGGGAAGACAGTTCATAAACTTCGGGTTAATTGGGTTTTCAGGCTAGAGTGGTAAAGAGTGGTGTTTTGAGGGCTTTTTTGAAGGAGAGGTAGTTTTTAGTATGACAGATGTGTAGAGAAATAGTGTTCTAGATGGTGGGTTCTAGGATAGAGAAAGCCGAGCCACTAACTCTAGTCGAGTTCAGCAGTTGGATAGCCAGGAGCAAAGATGAGCCCAATCAGAGTATTTGGGGGCTGGTAGTGGATGATTTTGTTCTGAATGAACTGAGGTCTTCAATGATGGAGAGCTCAGTGTCTGATGCACATGGCTTTGAATTTTGCTCTTAGGCTAACTGGGAGGCATTGCAGGATTCTGAGTGTAGGGATGATGTGTTCTCTGGGTGAGAGGGCAAGGAGCAGTCTGGCTGCCACATTTTGGATACGTTTAAGTTTCCTTAGCTGGCATGCTGCAACGCAGGGATGGAGTGAGTTGGCGTAATCCAGGTGGGAGATGACAAAGGCCAGTTTAGCAGAAACCTTTGAGGGTAAGTGAGGTAAGGAAAGATTCATTTTAGGATGCATAGGTGGAAGTGGGGGGTTCTGGACACAGAGTTGATGTGCTTGGAGAGGGAAAGGTCTGTGTCCATGGTGCATCCAATATTTATGACCTCAGTGGAGGGGACAGGTGGGGCTCCCAGGGAAGGCGGTCACGATGGAGGTTGTGAGATCAGAGCGGTTTTGCCACATATGAGGATCTCTGATTTGCCCTCATTGACGATTAGGTGGTTGTTAGTCATCCAGTCGTGGATCTTTCAGAGAAACGAGGCATGGTCCGGTAGTGGCGAGGCTTGGTTTTTGGAGATTTTGAAAATGGTCTATATAGTTGTAGCAGGCAAGGTTGTATGAGCAGATGAGGGCTGGCAGAGGGCTAAGGTAGAGGTTGAAAAGGAGTGGTGAGAATGGAAACTCCTTGCAGCACCCCTTTTTTCACTGGGCGTGGGGTGGAGGAGAAATGGTGGAGTAGAACAATTTGGGAGCAGTTGGAGATGAAAGAGGTGATTCATTTAAGGGCGGAGTCTTTGATGCCTAGGGTGAGGAGCCTGTTCCTCAGTATCATGCGTTTGATTGTGTCAAAGGCCACAGACAGGTCTAGGAGCATGAGTGCGAAACACCCGAATGAGTCAGCGGTTCTTTTTAGGTCATCCCAGATGGAAATAAGAGAGGATTCCATTTCACAGAGGGGCCTGAAACGCGATTGGGCAGGGTTGAAGAGATTGTTGGCTTCTGTGTAGAGGCCAAGTTGCTTATATGCTGTGCAGTCAATTAGTTTGTAAATGAAGTAGGTGTTGGAGATTGGGCAGTAGTTACATGGGGAGAGAGGGTTGAGGCTGGGTTTTTTGAGAAGCGGTTTTACATGAGTGTTTTTGAAGGCCTCTAAGAAAATGCCTGATGTGAGCAAGTTATTTAGAATCAAGCAGGCTACGGTGCCAGCACAGGTGGATGAGAAGATGTTTTTTAGAAGAGGGGGAGGGCAAGGGTTTCCAGGCTAGCCTGAGGGTAGGCTAAGTGCTAGTAGGTTGCTGAAATCAGTCAGAGAAAGGGAGAGAAATACAAGAAGGTGGGTCCGGCGGAAGGGGAGAATTTGGAGTTTGAGGTGTGTCCAGGTGTGGGTGGCGGGATCAGAAATAGTTTTGAGGTTATGCTATGGTGTCTTTCAAGCGTCACATTATGAAAGTGGTTTGAGAGCTCATTGCACAGAGCTTGTGAGTTTGGGAGGTTAGACAGCTGAGGGAATTGAATTCCCCTAGTATTTTGAGTTCCCTGCATGTTTTTTTGGAGTTGGAGATTTTGTTTCCATAATGTTTTTTAGCTTTCTTGATTTCATACAAGCATGCCCTGTTCAGTCTTGCAACCACTGTTTTATTGAGGAAGGTGGGGGTTGTCCTCCAGGCTTGCTCGAGGCGATGCTTGACGGTTTTGAAATCTTTGAGGGTGGGCAGTTGATCATCATGATAGTTCACAGGAAGGTGTGAGTGGGGTCATAGCAAAGAGTTCGATGGAGGGGCATTCTTCCTTGCAGGAAAGGTCAGTGGGAGTAAGAAGGAGGGAATCAGCCAGGTCTGGATTGATGATGATTTTATTCAAAATAGGGACGGTGGCCGTCGTGGATGAGGGATTGATTTGGGGGGTAAAGGAGAGGGGTAGAGGAGATGGGAAAGACAATGACGTGTGAAAGGTATAGCATGGTGCTCACACTAGTTCAGAGGGTGAGGTGTCAGTGGCTAAACTTGGTCAAATGCGCACGAAAAGTGCATTAAGTGTGGCCTGCAATATGGGTTGGGTGTGAGATCATTTGTGACAGGCCGAGAGCTTCCAGATTGTCAGTAAGGGAGCGAGTCCTGTACCTGGTAGCAAAATCAAGCCATATTTGGTAATCTCCTGACATAGTGAGTGCAGGATGCTGGATCAGCACAGGGGAGAGCGAGTCACAGAGTGAATCGGGAAAATGACGATTGTAGCTGGGAGGTCTATATAGGAGAAGGAAACTGTGGGTGACTGAATGACTTGTCAGGTGAGGTTTGTGTAGGATGGCTAGTCCCCCCGCTCCACTGGGCCTGTTGTATATGAGCAGAGAGTAGCCAGGCGGAAAGGCTTTGTGTGCAGTGGGGTGGAAATCTTCAGAGAAACATGCCTCAGAGATTAATAGGAAGTCAGGGTTTTCTGTTGAGATGAGGTAAAATATTTTGTGTTTATTTTTATTGACTAATTTGGCACTGATGAGTATGCTTGATAGAAGGGTGTTTTGCTCTGTGGTAGGCTTTGGGAGAGGGAGGAGGTTGTGCAGGAGGGCTTGGGGGTTCTGGTAGTCTGAGTGAGTGGTGGGCGGTTCAGAGGGTTGGGGTTACAGCAGTAAAGATCAAGCAAGGTTTTTTGCGAGGATGAGAAAAGTGCTAAAACAGAGTTGGGGTTGGATGGCGAAGGTTATGAAGAGTTGTATCTGCTTACTGGTGGAATCTGGGGACGGGGAGCAATGTGAGGCTGCTGGGTTGCAATGTGTACGGTCTGAAGGGCTTTTGATGCACATGAGAGGTATTGTGGTATGCAGAAGGGTTGGAGGATTTGCTGACGGGGTTGTGTTGGCCAGAGATGCAGGTGCTGCAGTGAGGGGGGGTGTGTGATCTAGGAGGCTGTGGGGGCGGGCAGAGGACAGTACGATGGTGGCTACAGGGTGGTGCAGCATTGCGACATTAGGGGATGGAAGGGGGTTCCATGTAGGGGGAGGTTAATAGCGCGAGATGTACAGTGGGCTGTAGAGATGGTGTTATGGGTTTTAGCCTGCCAGAAAGCTGCCTGCGCTGCCTTATTTATTTGCGGGTGAGGCAGTTAGGTGAGGGTGGTTGGAAGAGCGTTTGGGTCGGGGAGGAATGAACTGGGGGGTGCTTCGAGGGTATTGGATGGGTTGTGGCAGGTGGCGTGCCGTACGTCTGCAAGAGGGCTCTCTGAGTCACCTTTCGGGGTGGTGAAGGGTCGGCTAATGAGCGGCTGCTGCAGAGGGATATGGCTGGATTCAGGTATGGTACAGTGCAGGGGCGAGACAGGGACTGCTATGACCTTTGCTCGTATGTCCGGTTGAGAATGGAGGGTAGAGTCAGCACTAATAGAATTTTGGCACTGCATTATGGCAATGGTAACAGACAGCCCTTAGAGAAGCGAGAGGCTCCTACATTTGGCACTCACCTGTGGATGAGGTAAGAGCAGCAAATGCATCAACTGGAGGATGGGACAGTGAATGCAAAACACTTACTTTTCAGGTACCTGGGACATGGTAGAAGAGCCTAAGTTGGAGACATATCATTAAATGCAAACACCCAGATTTGGGATACCTGCCAGGAGTTAAAAATGCTCGAATTGGGACAAAACTGAAATTGCCAAAAGACCTTGATTTGGTGTACCTGGGAAATGGGAGAATAGAATGACATTTTAAGGCAAATCACATGCTGCTAATCTGAAGTAGGCACGTCCTTCCTGTGCAGAGTTACCATTTTTCTTCATTTGCTCAGGAGCCGCTTCACTGAAAAATATGATGCTTCATAGTTCCCATGTTAATTTAGTCCTTCACCCTCACACCAACTTTCAAATCTCTCAGAATCATGGGAAGGCCCAAATCAAATTTTCCTTAATAACTTCTGTTATGTTTATCACACAAAAATGGTTTCGGCATGGTTCAAATGGGATTACTGTCACCTTTAATAAAAGCCTGGAATGAGCATTGTGGCATATACAATGCTCTTTTTATGCAATAAAATGTATTTTCCTATTAATCACACACCAGCCTCACATGCCTTGCTCACTGTAGCCCCCAGTTTTGTCTTTCTAAGTTTCATTTATCCTTAAACATGTGACAAGCCAGATGTTGGCTCATGTTTATTTTAGCCTATCCCTTCCTGGCCTCCCAATAGTCCTGGTTATAGCTTTAATGTGCATTTTATGGGAGTTGTGACCTCAAGGTCACTTATGCAGAAAACAACACGCATGGCTTTATCTATTTCCACTGTGGTTTCCATCAATGGTCGTGCATTTCTTTGTGTTTTTAAGCAATGAACCTGATTGATTGTTGACAATCAGACCTCCCTTTCTGGGATTAGCAGAGGAAATGGGCCTCATTATAAGTTTGCCGGTCCAGTTACAACGGTACCGGTAAGCTTGCTGGTACCATTGTTACCGGACCGGCAAACTACGAGGTCTGCGAGTGGGTGCCTTTTCGCCCGCTAGGACTGACCTGGCGGGCAGACCGTCACCCACGAGCAGACCATGTCGGATGCACCGGTGCATCCGATCTCCCCATTGGGTCACAAATGGGAATGGGGAGTAATATTTTCCAGCGCCCGGAAATGGGTCTGCCTGGGCTGTAATGCCTCGGTAATTTCCCAATCCCGGTCGCCAGAAACACACAGAAAGGGGGTTCCAGTAACGCATCTAGCTCACAGTCTGAAACCACAGAAGAACAGGATATACCCCCAAGAGAGACAGGAAGCGAAACACCAACGGAAGAAGGTATTAATACGCAGGATATAACATCCACTACACCTTTTTTAGAACACAAACCAGGAGAAAAAGAACAAGGAGTGGGAAGAGGAAATCCAAAAGGATGGAGGGTAACCAGACAGCAAAAGAAGACCTAGTGGTTTATCTGTCAAGGAGACCTCTTAACAGGGCTAAAACCAACACCCTACAGAAAGGCTTCAATTTTGTCCCCACATATAGTAGCACATTATTTTTACTATAAGGTTGAATTATTTCTATTAGTTAAAAAACTAAAGCTCAAGATATTCTTGGATGAAATAGGGGACACTGGTAGCGAAGACAGAATGGAACATGCAGATGAACTACAGAAGTTTAGGGGCAAAAGTACATTCATATCCCCCATTAATATTCCTTCAGTTTAGATTTTTCATAAACAGGTTCTTAAAGATCTTAAAGGCATTTCTTATAGACACCCTCGCCATAGCAACCTTAAACCGTATGAATTGGGGTTGGTCAGAAACCTGTATAGTGACAAGAGACTTACTATGCGTCCCGCCGACAAGGGAAGGGCATTGGTGATCATGGACAAGACAGATTATGACCTTGAATGAAACAACTCTCTGACACAAATGTATATGCCAAACTTGAGTAAGATCCCACTCCCGCCATTATAGCTCATCTTAACGGGATTCTCCCCAAAGCCGAGTACCTTGGTTGGATTAACCATCACACATGCAAATGTTAACAGACCAACCATTGCAGGATACCTAATTTCTATACCCTGCCTAAAATACATAAACACCCCACAAATCCACCAGGAAGACCTTTTGTGGCAGGTATGGACAGCATCCTCTAGCCCCTACGTAAAGACATTGGGCCTCAACACATCTGTGCCGGTCTGGAAACAACGGTGCCTGTAGGCCTACCGGCACTGTTGTTTCCAGACTGGCACAGTAGAACTCTGCGGGCGGGTGCCGTCCCACCCACCAGAACCAAACCTGTCAGGTGGGACGGTACCCCCTCGCAGGTGTTCTCACAGGAGCAGCAGCACCATTGTTAATGGTGCTGCTGCTCCTGTGTCCCCATTCCCATGGAGTCCTACAGGACTCCATGGGAATGGGGACCAACAAAATTACAAGCGCCAGACTTCCTGGCCACCAGACTTGGAATAGCCCGGTGGCACCGGGAAGTCAGGCACTGGTAATTCATTACGGGTCTGGCAGCTACCTGTCGCTTTTACCGGCAAGGCTACCGCCGGACCCATAATGGGGCCCATTGATTACTTCCTGTACCATTGGTACAGAAAACCAGCATTTACATTAGGGACACAACGCATTTTTTGAAACACTAGAGCAAGACTACATGGGACCAGAGATCCATCATGTTTATTATTGATGTTAAAACTTGTACACCTTCATCCCACACAACCTTGCTATGGAGCCTATTAAATGGGTCCTACTGAATGAAGGTGACATTAAGGATTGCAAGGGGTTTACTTTAATACTTTTGCAATTTATCGCAGAAAACTCTTACTTCCAATATTAAGATCAATATTACCTTCAAGTATCTGGAAAATCTATGGGGGCAATGATGGCACCAACATAAGCTAATTGCTTTATGCACAAGTATGAAAGGGACCACGTACTAGATCATGGAGTATGACAAAATTATATCACTGTTTGGGTACCATATATTGATGATATTTTTTGGGTATGGTCGGACACACATGTTAGCCTTAAAGGATTTTTTTAAGTATATCAACACTATAGGCCCTCGAGTTCGGTTCACCTGCGAATCCTCAAAGGAATGTATTCACTTCCTAGATGTTCAGATCAAGATATCAGAAGGCAGATACACTACGAATATGTTTCTTAAAATAACAGATTGTAATAACCTGCTCCACAGGTTGAGCTTTTACCAGCCAAGTCTGATTAGGAATTTGCCATTTAGCCAGATGCTTCGAGTGAGGCGCATTGCCAGCGATCCAGAAGAATATGCCAAGGAAGTCACCAACATTGGGGATACGTTTCTTGCCCGAGGTTACAAACCAAAGTTAATCAATGCAGAAACTGCTAAATCAGCCAGTATACAACAAAAGGATCTATTGACTGAGTCACATACATTCAAAAAACCACCAGCCTTGGTGTATGTGTCTACATTCTGAATCCAGAGTAAACACATCAAGTCAGTAATCTAGACAAACTGGAGAACCCTTACCTGTGACTCGAGGGTAGACCATTTGTTTACTGAACTACCCGCATTTGCATACCAGAGGATTACTAATTTCAGAAACCAATTATTTAAAACAAAATCTGACCAAAAGAAACCTACCACCTAACGCACAGGTACCTTTCCTTGTATGAATTGCAGCAATTGTGCTTTTGTGACCAAGGGCAACATAATTTATCATCCACGATCAGGCGAAAAGATAACAATTTGTAGCTTTGCCACTTGTGACACTGCCAATATTATCCATACAATCAAATGCCCCTGTGGTATCTATTATGTTGGACAATCCAGAAGACCAGTCAAACTCAGATGGAATGAGCATCGGTCATGTATCAGAAATAAGAACCACAATTCAGCAGTAGCACGACAGTGGTCCGAAAAGAAGCATGACATTGCACAGATCTGATTTCAAATTGTGGAGTATGTTGTTAAACGTAATAAGTATGAGGATATGGCAGGAAGAATGGATCAAAGGGAAACCTATTGGATTGAGTGCCTTGACGCTTTGTCCTCCAACGACATCAATGAAGAGGTCAATTATATGTGCTATGTATAATGTATACTGTGGAGTTCTGTATATCTTGTTTAAACATGTATAATTGTCATTGTGTCACATATGATGGCTACATCCCAACACCAATTGTGTATGATCTGCATTGTCAAAATGGGTAGATTTTGGTTAACACATGTAGCACTTTGATTTGATTGTTATTGATGCCCACACCTTAACACCATGCTTTGCATTGATCCCTACTTTGGATGGCATGCCAGATGGTTTTTGCGTTATCCATTATTACATAGACACTTCTATGTCTTATATGAATTTCCCCATGAGAGGGCAACATGTAATATTTCTAGTTTGAATCAGTTTGTGTCCATACTATTGGTCATTTATTTATCCCTGGGCTACATGCAGCAGATTCAGTTTGTGCATTCTATGTTTACAGCAGTAGATCTGTTTCTTCTGTACTTTAATATAGTAAAAGTTCGACTGATTTCATCACAACCCCCCAATTCTTTTCGGGGCCAATTCCATTAGAACTCGTCACCACATTCACGTTTCCTTTGTTGGTCTATGGTATGGGCAACCAAGTGAGCCATATTTGCACTGAATGTTTGGTGCATCCTGCATCTGGTCCCTTATTTGTTTTAGTCACTTACAACAGTGCACTCACCTGTTTGCATCAGTGATCCCATGTTTGATTATATATATAAATGCTTATACTTTGTTATTTTAACTTACCTTAAAACAAATTGCCTTCACCCGTGCTTCCTGTTTAAACAGGAAGCACGGGACACTGATGACACCATTGCGTGCATGCACGCGTGATGTCATGTCGCGCCGCCAGCAATGTATAGAATCTTATTACAGACCAGGGACACCACACTGTCCCCTACATCTGCAGCACATGTCCCGTTAACATGTCCTGTTAACTACGGAGGGGTAAATTATACATTTATACACAGATCAGGACCCTCTGCTGGTCAACTATTCACATCAAATAACGTGGATACTTTTTCGATTTTTCTTAGACATAAACTTCATTCACTTCTATGTGAACTATTGAAATAACAGCCTAGGTAATGGTGGTGCACTGTGTTGTTTACTATTTCCAGCTACCATGTGGGTTCACATGCATCACAGTTTTTACTTTCACCCTACAGATGCACAATTAGGCAGCTCATGGCAGGTAATGGTTTATATGTGCCAAGACAACTTTTAGCTATAACATTTGTTTTGAATACACTGCTGAATAATGGTGACATGTTGTTTTGAATAAATGTGTTTATTTTTAGTGTTTCTGTTTCTCTTTAACTTATCGCTACTGCTGCATTTGAATTTGGGCAATCATGGTATGTATATATTTTGTAACTTACACGTAATACCGTTTGCTTAGAGTTTCCTGCCCTGAAGTTGGAATAATATTCTGAAATGCATTGGCATACCTGTTTTGATTGTCACTGCCCCTCAAGAAGAGATTATTAAAAAGACATTTGGCAATTTTTAACAAATGGGATGTATGAATTATTCACTACCTATAATGAACCCACTATGGAATATCATGGAACTATGAATAAAAAGTAACGACTGCAATTGGATTCCAGGGCAAATTGAGAGCACCGGGCTAACTGAGTGGCAACGCTCAGTCTTTAACTGTATGCATTTATCCTAGTTCAAAATGAATTTTTTCTTGGCTTCCGGCTGGATTACCACAGGAATCGCTTGTATTAAACTACAACACGGACAGGTTTTTATTTCCACATGTTTCAGTGCAGGCCTGCCCCATTAGAGATACATAAAGGTTTGAGGATTGTATCCCCCTTTTCTGTCAATTTTTTTTAAAAACAAACTACTGGGTGGACTTGCCAAACCCATAAAATGGAATATCTGTGATGTTTTAAGTTTGCCCCACTTACCTCTTCTTTGGTGCAAATCCAAGCTCTGGTTTTCACTGTGCGCTTGTTCACTGGAAGCACTTTATTCTCTATGGGAGTACGCCAAAAACAGCTTTTTTCTTTGCTTGATAACCTTTGCACCATTTATTGGATTTTTCCCAATGTGTCCACTTTGGAGGGGCCTTGTCTGAAATTTTAAGGGAAAATTTCAGCATGATCCGCTGAGTGAGTCAAAAGCTATTAGCAATAGAATGTCAGGAAAAGGGTAATGCAAATTGCCTTTATTTTAACTACTTACATATATGGCGATGTTCAGCTACGTTGCCTTGCCTGTAGAAAGAGCACTTTTTCGGCATCTTATATCTTTGCCGCTGTTCAATGAATCTTCACAAAACATTCCCAAACAAATATAGACCCAACCATAAATTCTTTTTTGGAAAGTTGAGTGTGGTTCCATCGAGGAGTGGGCAAAGTTATAGGGTGGTTTCAAACTATGTAAAATGCCATCGACTTGCATTGCAAAATATAATTCTGTCACATATACAGCCCGAAACACTGACTGGATTTTCATCACATTTGTACATGGAACAGTGGCCTGCAAATCTGTCCAGAGGTTTGTATAAACATTTTAAAAGGGAGGAATGTGCAAGAACATGTGTGATATCTCAGTTTACAAAAAAGAAATGGATACTAGATTTCAAACAGACCGAATAGATTTCAAATTGGACCCAATACATAATTTTAAGCTTTCAATTCTTCTAATTTAGTCTTAGTTCCTTGAGTCAACATGTGTTTCAAGACTTAGCTTTTCTTCAGGGCGCCAAACTAATAAATTAATGATTGATACAATTCCAATAGATCTGGTGTGGTTAGTAAACATGTGTGAAATGGTGATGAAAATTATACGAAGACAATGTAATAAATGAAAATGATTAACAACAAAATGCCAATGATATAGATTGAAGATATAAATTCATAAAGAGACCAATGCCATCATAAAGTAAAATGAACGTTTGGTTTACTCATTGGGTTGTTTGTGGAACAACCCTTTTTCTGCGACACCTGACACAAGAGACTTCTAGCTACTACCGCATAGATAGGGTATGGTTCGCCACCTTTTTTTGTTGATATCTCAGTTTAGTTCACAAAGGTACTTCCTGGTCTCTACGTTCATGTTCATGGACTTGTTTTCAGACTAACGAATTGGATACTTAGGAAACATACAATGTGATTGGTTGGGGGCATGAAATAGTTTTTCAAACGCAGACATGACTGGGCCTCATTATAAGTTTGCCGGTCTGGAAACAAGGGTGCCGCTAAGTTCACTAGCACCCTTGTTTCTGGATGGGCAAACTACATGTTTGTTTGCTGTTGCCACTGTGCCCGACAGGTCTGACCCTGCCGGGCGCAGCAGCCATGGTAGGCAAACTCTTCACGGAAGCGCCAGCACCATTAGCAACAGTGCTGGCACTTTCGTGTCCCCACTCCCATAGAGTCCAGAATGGGGACTTACATTTTACCGGCGCCTAACTTCCCGGGCTGCTGGACTTGTAAACTCCCGGTGGAACCGGGAAGTCTGCCGCTGGTGAAATATTATGAGTCCAGCATCAACCCAATGGCAGCACCAGCAGGGTTACCGCCGGACTCATAATGAGGTCTATTGTGTTTTGCAGACCTTTTCTTGGGCTGCGAATTCTGTGTAAATTGAAACCATTTTGCTGCTGTTTTTTGGGCATATTAGATCACTGTTGGGAGGCAGATGAATACGTCATCTATGACTTCTGCCCCTCCCCCAGTCCAATACCGCACAGGTGAGAAATGTTACTCACTAAGGAAACCGTACGTCCCTTAACCCAGGCAGATTCAGCAGGACATAGGGACAAATAAACTGAGGATGGCAAAAGCAGTCAAACTAATGTTGTATCAGTAAAAAGCTCATACATTAGACACAAAGCACATATGCACTCCACATGAAGAGCATGTACAATAGGTAATATATGCATTTATACATGAAGAATATTAGCATAGCATCCACAGACATGAAGAACTCTGCCATAACCAAAGTATAAGCTGAACACAACATAAACAATACGTGAATATAGCTCACTAACAATGAGACAAAGTGTAGTTCAGCAGCCATCGTCTTAAAAATGGAAGCAGCAGAGGGCTTTCAAATAAACAAAGGCCTTGAGACATCGAGATAATTCAAAATGCTGAATCCACAGAAATACAAATCTGTGCAGAGCTCAGGTAGTGGCAATTAATGCCAAGGTTAGAATGAAATAGGGAGGCTAGGCATGGCGGAACAAAGGCACAAGATAGCAGTTTCCAAGATACAACCAGGATACCAGATTAATAAAAGTTTTAATACGAATACAACCAGTATTTTTTACCCAGGTGCAACACAACAGTAAACCAAAAGACTCCATGATGAGTAACTCAAGAGTGTCCTCAATGGTAGTAGAGAACAGGACATACATGTTAACAAGAGGGCAACTGGCCCAACTTTGAAAAAGAGGCATTTGGAGTGGGTTGGACCATGCACAAACTGAAACACTACATTACTATCTCATTTCATGATCCAAACAGACAATAGACCGCTAAGATCACAAATGGACATGCATGGAGAGAATCCCAAGTTGTTGCATCGGGCCATATCCCTGAAGGTATTGGACATGGACATCCAACACAAACCTGGACTGCACTACTCCAATACAGACAGCTTCAGTGGGAATTTTTGCCTTGAAGATGGACTAGACCCTTAGAAGGGTGAGTCAGACTGGGGGGATGTGAATGATTGTCTTCTGACAAGCGTCTGGAAGAAAGGCTTAGAGAGGCGTATGCCACAGCATGCAATTCCTCCAATATAGTCTAGGCTCTCCACCATGGTTTCACAAAAGAGAAACCTGGAAAGCCATTAGTACATTTCTGCAGAGCAGGTACAACCTAAGAGTCAAGGACCGTAGAATCTATAAACTTCCAAGAATATTCAATGCCCTTACTTAAATATCAAACAAACATTTTACAAAATGAGATTGCCAACCATTCAGCTTACTTCCCAAAATCTAGCATTTATTAGAGACCAAGAAATCTTAAAAGCACGCAGGAATATATTATTAGATGACAACAATTTTCAAACTGAATTGGAAAAACAATAAAAAAGAGAAACGTATTTGACACACCATTAAAAACACTAAAGAAACACACACTAAACTTCATCTTTACACTGATAAAAAAATATAGAACTTGAACTAAATACCTCATTAGGAAGAAAGGGGATCTTTGGTAATTTACAAGTATTAACTATGTGCCTACAATCTACAGAAAAAATAACTCTTTTAAAAACACATGCCATATAATAATTGCACAACAAAAATACTTAAAAGCATACAAAAGTGGAATACACACCAAAAAAGAAGAAGCCTTAACCTTTAGAGATGAGGAATTCATCAAATCACTTTAACATTCAACATTATTTTCAATTTTGATACATTTGGAATTACGAACAAGTGAACATTACTGCTCCATATCGTCATTTGTTACAAAAGAACAGGTAACAGATTGATATAATACAATGAGCATATAAAAACTTAACAGTAAGAAACCTCAAAGTTGTAAAACCAATTTATCTGAGAATGTACGAGAACAGAACTAACCTAGGGATCCTAGTACCGCTTGCATGCAATATGTAGCACTCAGAACAGAAACGTTGAAACTCCAGTTGAACCATTCTACTTTGCAACGTAGACAAATTCCAATTCAAGTGTAGCCCTGCCCCACATGACCATATGTGACAACAAAAGTAGATACTGTAAGAGGATTCAATTCAACACTACAGCTAAGTCAATGCCTAGTCTGGGATACTGAATGAAAACCCTTATTGATATATCTTTATGTCCAGTTCATGCGTTCTGGATGACTACCCCTATATAACACCCCTCTCTTGGAATCCCCCTGACCCCACTGAGCCAAGAAGTAGTTCTGTTTTGCAAGTTAAAAGGGTTTATTTGATAATTTAAACAATAGATATATATATGACACTTTATAATAAATTAATAATTGAATATCACACTTAATCTGATATGATACAGATTAACAACAGAGAATCGGGCACTAGCACACTTCTTTATAATTACTAAGGAGTTGAGATGAAATGGATAAGGTAGCACACTGGTAAATAGGAACAAAAGAAGAAGGTGGTACAAAATGCTTTATAGAGTTCAAATGGATGCAAGGTTGAATGAATGAAATGCAGTATAGAGATACTCAATATGATTTCAACAAAACAATGTAATCACTTTTCTCTGGCAATCCCCTCCCCCCCTTGATGCAAGGCAAGGAAATGGAAGGAAAACACACAGTTCTCAGAAACGCAATAAAATGTGATTCAGTTCACCCCAGCAAGCTTAGACTACAGAAGTTTGAAAACACAGATAGGAGTTTTGAAAACACAGGCCCAAATGCTTTGATATGTGCTAGCAATGGATGAGAAATATGCTGGAAATGCTTTTTAATTCCCTTTCAGAGGTTCAGGGTGAGTGGTATCTAGTTAATATTAGTCCAGGCTCACACTAGCAATGATGCAGGGATAGTTAGCAGGTTAAACGAATTTCTGGCAAATGGAAGGCAAGCAGCAGCAGTTTTTACATGTGAAGACATTTGCAAATCGCGGCAAAATTCGCGGATGCGCCGAGCGCTATTACAGAGGAACCACAAGGACTATCTCTATCGTTTTGGGGTCCTAGGAAAGCCTAGGATATCATCTTCCAAATGAAAGTTACTGCAAGTCTCTAGCACAAACGGTTGCGGAGATATGAGCGATTAAATAAAGGTCGTTTTTCAGATTTGAAATTTTAAAGTTAAAAAAAAAACACGTGCAGCTTTGCAAATGACAAGTGACAGCTTTGCAAATGACAGGTGACAGTTTTGGATCTATCAGGCAGTTCTACTTAGGTTAAATAGATTGAATTAGATGAATTTAAACTAAGAGATTGGTTCTACACAGTTCAGCTGGGTACTCACACTATATTCTTGAATTAAATGGGCCTCATCACGGATCTGGTCAGGGTTTTAGACTGGGCTCGGGTCTCTCTCTGGGCACAGCACTGCTTTCTCTCTGGGTACAGCACTGCTTTCTCTCTGGGTACAGCACTGCTTTCTCCCTCTGGTCTGGTCTCTAGTTTGGCTTTCTGGAGGTTGATGAATTTGAAGTCTGGATCTCTGGATGTTGTATGGTCCGGCAGAGCGCGTTGCAGCAAATGGAATTGAAGGTCCCTATCTGTCCTGTCTGTCTGCTTTTATGTGTTTAGAATGTGGGTGTGTTCTAGCATCACTGACCCTACCTCTCTCTCAGCTTCTAATTGGTCAAACTTCCATTTATCATTTGATTGGGGAATGAACTGTGAGTCAGAGTGATGTCATTTTACAGCCTGCAGAAAGTCCACTCCTCCTGTCAACTTACACACAAATCTAGATTTGAAACAAATACATGTTTGCAGAGGTACATATTGTTTTAAAATCATATGCACCCATCATGCATTACAGGAGGTATCCCCTGTTCAAACTCTGCTCTTCCTGGGAGCTTGCATTCAGAAATGGCACATATTTCACTTTTTAACTGATTTTGCAATTTCTGACATTGACCCAACTTTACATACATGTGCGCAGGGAGTACGGACATTAACTGATGAAGTTTCAGATTTTTAACATGCATACATTTAGAGTTATCCCCACTTTTCCGCTGACACCCCCCTGAACATACCACCGGTTCTAAAAACCTCTTAAACTGTGGGCAGAAAAATCACAAGAATTATGGTATCATTTATAAAATTTTCACATGTCCGCTCTATGAGTTATTCATCTTTTTAAAGTTATGTTCTGGCTCCAAAGGGGTGTGGTTTTCTCTCAGCACAAGGTAGAAATACTGGTTAATCCAGTTCTGCCAAGCCAGCTTGCTCTCACAGGCAGTGCCCCTCCCAGCTCCTGCCAAGAGGAAGCTACATTTTACGACTGCGGTAATAAAAACCTTTGCCTGAGTGAAGAGGGCTTTGTTCACTCTCCTGCAGAGCACAGGTAATTCAATTATCAGATAGATGGCATATCCTTAGTGTGAGCAGCAAAAGGGCAGCTAGGCCTGGGAACACAGCTGTGACTCAAGTTTCACTCCTGATGGGGGTAGTTGCCAGGCAGAATTGGAATCTCTTTAAGCTGTCATTTCTGTTCCCCAGTTTCTGCATTCAAATAAAACTAAACATTTTCACATATGCAGCTAGAAGGCTGATTCTAAGTTTAAAACTATGACATTTAAACAATTGCAACCTATGTGACACTAACATAGGTCACTCATTTAATCTAAACATTTTCGATTTTAGTGTCTTTAATCCAGTGCAACTTAAACTGCTGACTCCATAGCTCAGCCAGTTTTGTTATAAGCATTGTTCTGGGCTCTTCATTTCCCAGATTTTGTAGGCACACAAAACTCCATTCTACCAAATGTCTGCTGGTGTTCAGTGAATATTTTGCACATATTGCAATGTTTGAAATAGGCACTTTGGCTTGCCTTCAGAGAAACACAGGGTGGTTTTAAACTGCCGGCTTTTGGATAGTGGTGAGTACTGGTACTGCACCCATTTTTGGGATTTAAGAAAATGAATTCCCAACAATTCTAGGTTGCATTTGGCAATCAGCATTGCCATTCCCAATGGTTTCAGACTACTGTGCGGGTAGTCCAATGGTGATTTTAAAGCGCTTTGAAGCTAACCGGCGCTACGGTTTTTCCTTTGGCAACCCATTTCCCTCATGGCAACCCAGCCTTTCATTGTCGCACTGGTGGGTGGCAAGTGAGGCAACCATTTCGGTGGGCGCACAAACTGCGCAGCTTTCCTGGATTTCGGCGCACATGTGGGTTTTCCGCCATCTTGAATTTTCTAAGCCCACAGCACCAAATGTTGCAGCATGATAGCTTAAACGTGGGTCAGGACACCCAACAAGCCCCCCCACGCGACTACACATTGAATTTGAGTCGATGGGGAGTCGGGTGCACAAGGGTTTTGACCCACGCACCGGTCTGTCCGCATAATCTTCTTCCTCTTCTGTAGATGGCACAGTTCAGCATCTTCTTCTCCATCCGGTCGGATCGATCGGTTCTCCTCGCCGGTCCTGATGGGAGTATTGGGCGGTCCACTGGGCCCATTGGATCTTCGTTCCCGGTCTCCGGATCGTCCTCCTTGGCCAGTCTCAAGGTCTTCTTTCTCCTAGGACGACAAAGGAAGAGCGGCAATATCTACGCATAGACGTTTTTCCACCACTGTTGAGATGGTGGGACAGCATATGCATTTCATCATGACGAAACATTACATTCTTATTTTAAAAAAAAAACAGTATAACTAAGAGACAGTTTCATGCAAATCACAATATTTTAGAGACTAGATGTGGTATGTTTTATGATTGGAACAGAATTAGTCTGAGACAGTACCCGCTAGGATTCCAGAGGATTCCTCCAGTTGTTGCAGAGCGTGCCTGGGATGGCAACACTTCAACTGGTTTATGTGGACCCACTTGTCTTCTCCCTCTGCCGAACCGCCTTTGGGGATGCGGATCTTGTAGGCCACAGGGGAGATCTTATCGACGATCTCAAAGGGTCCCTTCCATGTAGGCAAGAATTTGCGCTGCTTGGCCTGGTTCCTTTGAAAGTTGTATAGATAGACCCGGTCTCCCACCTGATATTCCTTCCTGGAAGTTTTCAGGTCATAATGGGTCTTCATGCTATCAGCTGATCTTTCTAGATTCCGCTGAGCATAAGTAAAAGCATGTTGGAGGTGTTTCCTTAAATTCTCTACATACTCATGAGTAGTGGAGGCATTTATCAGTGTCTGCTCTTGGGTCCTGTAGAGCAAATGCTGCGGAAGCACCATCTTGCGCCCAGTCATCAACTCAAATGGTGACATTTTGGTTGCAGATGAAGGGGTAGATCTGATGGCCATTAGGACCAGAGGTAATCGGATATCCCAACTTGGCCCAGAATCTGCCACAAACTTCTTTAATATGCTCACAATTGTCCGGTTATATCTCTCTACTGCCCCAGAAGAAGCTGGTCTATAAGCAATATGCAGCTTTCTCTTGACCCCCAGTATCTCCCACATCTTTGTCATTACTTCACTGGTGAAGTGGCTACCTCTGTCTGACTCAATCCTTTGAGGTAGACCAAAACGGGAAAAGATGTGGTTAATCATCAAGGCAGCTGCAGTTTCTGCCTTGCAATTTGGGGCTGGGAGACATTCCACCCACTTGGTAAACAAGCATGTCACAGTCAACATGTACTTATTCCCCCTAGCCGAGCGAATCACAGGGCCTACAAAGTCGATTTGTAAATCTGACCATGGGAGTGTCATTCCCCTCTTTTGTAAAGGCGCCCGGTGCGTGAGGGATGATGGCTGAAATTGTGCACACACAAGACACCCCTTCAAGTATTGGTCGAGGTCCTGCCCCATGTGTGGCCAGTATGCAACCTCTCTTAAGATTTCCAATGTTGTGTGAAACCCCCTATGACCGGCGGTGGCCGCATCATGGGCGTGACTTAACATCAGGCTTCGGAATGAGGTAGGAACCACCCACTGATCGTGGCCAGCTTTGGATTTCCTTACCAACAAACCGTCTTGGATCCGGAACATTTTTGGACACTTCATCAACACTCTTAGGTCCTCTTTCCCAATGTAATCGGTATCCGTCAGGGGAAAGTTCTCAGGGTCCTCAAGGTGCTGGTAAAATTTACCAATAATTGGATCCCCCTTCTGAGCAGTAATCAAATCAGCATCAGGGGTCTCCTTACTCCATTGTGCAATTGAAAGGTCGTTGTGAGCATTTGTCTGGGACCTAGTGATGGCAGTGACCTGGATTTCCCCCAACAGGGACTCAATCTCAATTAGATCCCCTTGGATGGCCCCGGTTTTGGCCAGCTGATCAGCTAAGTCATTTCCAGTTTTGTCTGGTCCCTCTACTTTGGAATGACCCTTGATCTTTTTCCAATAGATGGTCATCTCATTCGATGTGACCAGATCATCAATGTTTTGGATCAACTTCCCATGTTTCAAGGGTTTGTTGTTAGCACATAACATGCCTCTGGTTTTCCAATTAACCAGGTGCTCCACGAACCCGTTCCGTACATAATCCGAATCTGTGATTATGACCAGTTCGTGGATTTGATGCTGGACAGCAGTGAGGATGGCCTGATGCACAGCCATCAATTCTGCCACCTGACTACTTCGGGGACCAATTTTGTATCCAGCAGAGGGTTCTGGGGACTCATTCACCCATGCATTCCCTACGCCAGCCACCAGTTCTTTCTCCCCGTTGTTGTCAACATGGTAAGAGCATCCATCCACATATACAGTGGGCATTCCCTCACACTTGTCTTCTTCAAAGACTTTGTGTGGGGAATTAAGGTATGCCTCCATGTTGTCCTTGATTTTCAGACTTTCGTCCTCGAGACAGTTTTCTCTGGCACAATCATGCAAGTCAGCCAGACCTTGCGCGAGGGGACTCTTCTTGTTTTGGCCATATCGGACCTCCACAGGAAAGCCTTGCATTGACAGAATCCAGGAAGTAATTCGGGAGTTACTCACATTTCCGGCCCGGATTCTGTCAGTTTGGAGATATTGCAGAGGCTGGTGTGGAGTCTCCACTATGATGTGTTCCCCATGGATAAACGGGCGGTAATTCTTCAATGCCCACACCGTTGCCAGGAGTGCCTTCTCACAATCGTTGAATTTTTCCTCCACAGAGGATAAAGTTTTGCTCGCATAGGAGATTACTTTATTGACCTTGTCATGCTTTTGATATAATACTGCCGTCAAGCACGTATTAGAGAACCCTGTCTCCAGGAAGAACTCCTTGTTTCTGACCGGGTAAGCTAGGCAAGGCGCTTGTGAGAGGCTTCTTTTGAGTTGTTTTACTGCCTCGGCTTGTTCTGGACCCCATTCCCACTTGACCCCCCCCTTTAGGAGATGAATCAGGGGTCTGGTGATCTCTGCGTAGCCCTCAATGAACTTTCTGCTGTAATTAGTCAGTCCAAGGAGGCTCCTTAGTTCCCGCAGAGTTGTGGGGTCTTTCAGTTTCTGAAGTGCTTCCACTTTCTTATTCTGGGGACAGAGACCCTGAGGAGTAATCTCATGCCCCAAGAAATTAACACGGGTACTACACCACTGTGCTTTCTGAAAGGAAAGTTTTGCTCCGGCGGCCCTCAACTGTGTCAGAACATAACGGATCTCCGCTATGTGTTCCTCCACAGATGAACTTTTGATGAGGACATCATCTACATAAGCCAGGTTACCCCTCGCACCCAGGTCGGGCATGGCCTTATGTAGGAAAATATTGAACTCATTACCGGAGTTAAGGTATCCGAAGGGAGTTCGGGTCCATGTGTACTGCTGGCCCCCAAAGGTAAAAGCCAGTTTGTATTGGTCCTCCCTGCTGACAGGCACGGTCCAGTATCCATTGGTCAGGTCTATTGCAGTGAATACCTGTGACCCCTGGATCTGGGCCAGACCTTGGTCAATGTAGGGCAGAGGCCATCGGGAAGTATGGACCCGTTTGTTGAGCTCCCTAAGGTCGGCGCAGAGTCTCCACTGGCCGTTTGGCTTCAATATTCCCAGCACCGGATTATTGAAGGTGCTGTGGACTGGACGGATTATTCCCCGGGACTCAAGGTTCTTAATTATTTCAGTAAGGGACTCCATTGATGCGAGAGGCAAGCGATATTGCTTCACAAACACAGGAGTCATGCCAGGGTCCGTGGGGATTGTTGTTGTGTGGATGTCAGTGCGACCACAGTCATATGAGTCTACCGCAAAGAGATCTTGGAAATCCAAGAAAACTTGTTTCAACTTTTGCTTTTGTTCCAGAGTCACACAGGCATCAGCTAGGTTGACTCTCTCTTCCACCATCTGCCTGAAGCCTGGAAAGACTTCTGGTTTGGCTATCTCCGCGGCCTCCTCCAGCTGGGTGGAGAAGTCCCTGGTCAGAGTGCTGATTTGGACCGGAGGCTTCAGGTGGGCAAGGCAGCCGTCATGAACCTGGAAAATCACCTCATCCCTCCTGAATTCACAAGTCACATCTTCCTTACCATAAGGGCAGGAAGTGTACACCAGGAAGTTCCCCCCATGCCGGGTAAAAATCCTGTCTGGCGTTGTATTGTCCTCACTGTCACTGTCAAAACAGTCCTTGGGGATTGGTCCTAACAGTTCATTTCTAAGATCAATGGAGAAATGTCGGTCATCAACCGCCATTCCAATAATGGTGCCTGCGGCTAGAGTAATACTCTTTAAGTCGCTGTTATCCACCTCTATTGGAATGGTGTCATGTTCTATGTTGACTAATGGAGTGGGGTTTACCCCCAACCCTTGCTGTTGGAGAGAAGCATTTAGATGTATGTAAGCATCAGGGTTTTTCAACTCTTGTCCTCTTTTAACTTTCACTTCCAGGGAGAATTGTCGGGTCCTTTCTGGGATGGTGACTTCCTCTTTGATCTGAATTTCAACTGCATAAGGTAGCAATTGAGCTGACCTAAATGCTTTTTCTGGATCATCAAAGCCCATGGGATTATCCGCTAATCGGGACCAAGCTTTGAAGTTTATTAGGTCCAAACTAATGGCAAAGCGATTGAGAATGTCACTGCCTAAGTAAAAGGCGGCAGGGACGTCTCGCACGACCCAACAATTGTGGACTATGCTCTTGTTGCCAATGGAGATTTTGAGCATACACCTGCTTGGCAGGAGATGTTTGGAATTAGGTGCTTCCAGGTCCATTTCCCATTTGTCTATCAGTTTGAAGGTGGGAATGGCTGGATCTTTTGGGAGTTGGCGGAACATGGCTTCGCTGATGAAGCTCTTACCGTTGTTCACACACACTCGAGCGAGAACAGAGTCCTTCCCATCATTTAACTGAACAGGGATGAACAACTGCTCTCCAATTTGCTGAATATCAGCCAGGCTCTGAGCTGATTTCACATCTTTCTGGACTATAGGAGTGGGAGTTTCAGATTGTGGATTGGTATAGAATTTCAGAGTGTTTCCTTCCAGCGTGGAGTACCACTTTAGACTGGAAGGAAGGTTGATTTTCAGAAATAGAGAGGACCCCCCATCACTAGTCTGTTGTCCTACTGCTATTACTGTCACGTCTGGAATCTGGTTGTTCTGGAAGTGAAATTCTACTTGGTCAGATTTTTGTTCAACCATGTGGCAGGTGCCGTTTAAACTAACATGGTTGACACTCTGTTTTAATTTTATTGGTCGGCTAGTCTGGGTCCAGAGGACCTTGTTTACACAATCTATTAGGGGTGACAACCTTCTCAGGAGGTCATTCCCTAGTAAACAAGGGGTGCCCTCTGGGGTCACAACTATGACCGGGTGTTTCAACTTATGTCGCCCAATTTTAATGTCCAAGTCTGCCGTCCCCTCGACGGGAATTTCCTTCCCGTCAAAGTTCTGCAGTTGTCCAGGAAGAGAGGTGAGAGGAATTTGGTAATTCTCTCCCCTTCCTGCATTCAGTTCATCAAAGGCCCTTCTGGACAGAAGGGTAGCTTGAGATCCAGTGTCCACCAGTGCCAAAATTGTACCCTGTCCCTGTACTTGTACCGGGGCATAATATCTTCCCTCCTTCTCCTCAAGGGGGAACAGATAATGTACATTTTTGGACAACTGGTGGGCTAACTTTCTGGTTTTGGACATTGCTAGCGAAGAGATTTGGGCAGAATTCTGTGGAGAGCCTTGGGAATCTGAAAGAAAAATTTGGCAACTGGAGATCAGAGCCATTGTGGGTTCCCCTGGCTCCGGTTCTGGGCCGCCCCCCCCTTTTTGGAGGCAGTCACCAGGATGGGTTTGAACCAGGGGATTTTCTTGCTGTTGGTTCTGGGATGAGATGGTGGGCGGCGGTAGCTCAGTCTCCACATCTCCCCAGTCTGGATTTGCATCCCTAGGGACCCATTTTTCTTTGGAAGGAGTTCCCCCCTCTCTGAAGGAGAAGATCCTTTTCCCAGGATCCTCTGAGGATCCCTCTCCCTCAAATTGGAAGATCTGTACTTCCTCCTCAAACTGAGTCTGTTTGGGTCTTTTGTTTCTCCTACCCCCCCTCTGCTCCTTAGGAGGCAGACTTTCAGGGGCAAGGGATTTTGTTTCCGGTTCCTGGGTTTCCAGGGGCTGTTTACAAGTGAGGAAGGAAGCTTCCTCCAAGGCTTTACACCCCCCTTCCCTTTGTGCCTCCTCCCTGGGAACCGGTGAGTTATCGGGGTGCTGCCCCCGTCATTGTTCTGGAGCACCAGGTCCAGAGTTGGGTGCGTTCTGCGCCGGCACGCCCATCTGAGGGTTCTGCTGAGCCCTCAGTATGTGACCCAGATCCCGCGCCATGTTTTGAACCTGGCGCTCTAACTGGGAAACCCGCTCAGGCTGATACGGGGCCCTGTTTTCTCCCCTGGGCTGATCCCGGGAAGGGTAGCTGTCCCTCCTCTGGTAATACCCCGGGTTGGGAAGATTTGGGTACCCCTCCACCCTTGGCCTCCCCTCTCCCGGATTCAGTGGTCTGGGCTCAGGGAATTGGGGAAAGAAGGATGGATGGTTTTGGGGCTGAAAGTCGGGTGGATATCTGGGGAAAAAGTTCTGCCCAGGGTTTGGTAAATTTCTGCCCTCTTGTGGGAAGTTTGGAGGGAAGTTCCCTGGGTTAGGTGCTTGTCTGGATCCCCCCCCTTGGGCTGGAGGAGTCCACACATAACCCAGGATGGGTCGATTTCCCTTGTAACGGGGACTTACATAATCAGGAGAGCGAGGGACCCCATTTGTGGGGCTGCCTCCTTGGCTCCCTGTCTGTGACTGACCCGAGGACCTCCTGGGCCTAGCATTATTAGGTGCAGGCAGGTTTTTAGGCCCCCCCATCTCCAAATCCAAAACGGGGGTGACCTTTACCTCTGCCACCTTGGCAGCAGCAGGGGTGCTGTTGGCTTTGGGGTTTTTCTGGGCATTACTTTTGCTATCTACCGGTTTCTGCACCTCATAGATCCGGGTAGCCTGTTCAATGACCCAGTCTAAAGATCTTTTCTCGTGAAAATCCCTCACGAGCTGGGTCATGATATATTTGGGCAAGGCATGGAAAAACGTATTAATAAATTCCCTGCTATCCGTGCGCACCCTTCTTGTGGTCTGTGCAAAAGCACGCTTTAACTCCTGCACAAATTCTTGTGGGGCCTGATCCTCCCCACATTGCAAATTGTAGGCTGCCTTGCGAGCCTCTTGAGGATTTCTGTGAACAGAAAAATGTTTCAAGATGGCCGCCTTATAGGTGGACCATCTTAAATGATTTTGGTCCTCCAGCCCCGCAAAGAAACTGGAGTATTCCGGGGAGAAGGTCCACTTTACATATTGAATACAGCTTTGGCTGTCCTTCAAATGGAAAGTCTCCATCATTTGTTCAAACAACTCTAAGTGCTCCCAAACAGAATACTTAGCGTTCTTATGGTAAGGCGTGATGACGCTCCTGATCGCCTTAATCTGCTTTAAGGGGTCCTTAAGCAAGGCCCTTTTTGCCTTATTGGCCTTTTTGGTTCGGGTAACCCTTGTCCATTCATCCTCGGACTCAGAGGCACTGCTCCCAGAGGTTCCCGTCTGTTCTTCCAGGTTTTCCCGGATTCTGCGAGCCTGGGAATGGCTGGCAGAATGTGGGGACCTGGTCTCCTGTGTCCTGCGCAGTTCAGAGGAGTCTTCAGATTCCTCCTTGCTGCCAGGATTTGATGGGTACCCCCTCCACTGACCTAACTGGGCAGAGGTTTTCAGGATGCCCTTAATGGGCCTACTCTCCTGGGGTTCCCCATTGAACTGTACTGTACTTGGGTGCCCATACCCGGATGCCCACCCCTCCATTCCTGAGTGGTACTGGCCTATGAGCCCCATACTCTTAGCTGCATAGTAATCTGCCATCCCTGCAGCCCTGTGCTCATGTGCGCCACGGGACATGGGGGTGGCAGAGTCCAGGGACTGAGAGGTATGAGGGCCTCTGGTACTAGTGCTCCTGAGGTTATGCTCCGGAGTTTCCCTTTCCCAGCGAACCTCATCTCTATCCGCCCCTGCTCCCTGTTGCAATGCAAGAGCCTGCATTTGTGCTTTCAGTTCCTCTGTTAAGGCCTTACTCGACTCTATCAGTCTCTCCTGCATCGCTACCTGTTGTTGGAGCCTATCATTGTGTTGGCAGAGAGCCTCATTCTCTCTCTGTGCTTCCTGATTGGTCCTGGAGTACTGGGCCAGTCTTTGCTGCAGGAGGGTTACCTCCTGGGCAATGTCCCTATTGGCCTGCTCCTTTCTTGCCAAAGCCTCTTCCACCCTCCTGGTGTGCTCTAACGAGTTCTGGTGTTCTTTTTGGAGGTCACCCAGTCCCTGGTGGGCCAGGTGATTTTCTTCCATTTTTCTTTTTAAATGGCAGACTTCCTGGCCTAAGGCGTCTCTTTCCTGACTAAGAGCCTGCATTTGTGCCGCCAGGTCGTCCCTTTGCCGTTGAAGGGCACCAGCTTTTTGGCGCTCCTCATCACACTCTGCCTGGGTATCCAGGTCTTTCAGAATTAGTTTGTTGCTCTCTGCCTTCTCTCTATCTAGGTGACTTTGCAGGGTGACTACCTGCTCAGCACATGCCCTATTGAAGTCTAGCTGTTGCTCCAGCTTTTTCTGGCTTTGCAGTAGGGAGTCCAAACCTTCTTGGTGTTCCTTCTGCAAGGCCAGAAATCTGGTATCCTGTTCAGACTTTTCCTTTTGCAGCACATCCATATCCTCCTTTATTTTAGTGATGTACAGTCTGCTGTCATTTTCTGACTCCTGGCTCCTCTGCAGCCTCTGCTCAGAAGAGACCAGGTCAGATTGGACCTTCTCTAACACCATCTGTTGCCTATTTGCCAGATTTTGGCTTTCAGCACATCTATCCTGCATGTCTCCCATATATAGGTACAGGTATGCTGCTATCCTGGCAATCTTATTGTGTTCCTCTTTGGCTTTAGGAGCCATATATAGTTCGCTCAGGGCCACATGTAATGGACCCTGATCTCTATATATATATGACCCTGTTTCAGTGACCTGTTGTGTGATTGCCTGCAACCACGTATCCTGGCCCTGTTCGGTCCATTCACCTCTCACAAATAGCTTATGCAAGAGGTGCTCTCTGGCCATTTTCATGTCTACTAAGGTCGTCATTCTAGAGATTGGTCTCTGTCCTGACTTACAGAAGTTTGTATTTTATTTTTGCAGAACAGAACTTTTCTTGGAGTGTCCCTTTTGAGGAATGCTTCACAGCGTAATGCAGCGTGGTGATCCGACCGGATGTATGTATCCCGTCAGTTAGCACACTGTATTAAGCTGCACAAGTGGTAAATCTAACCCAACGTCTCGGCTCGAGCCCCCAATTTGTAAGAGGATTCAATTCAACACTACAGCTAAGTCAATGCCTAGTCTGGGATACTGAATGAAAACCCTTATTGATATATCTTTATGTCCAGTTCATGCGTTCTGGATGACTACCCCTATATAACACCCCTCTCTTGGAATCCCCCTGACCCCACTGAGCCAAGAAGTAGTTCTGTTTTGCAAGTTAAAAGGGTTTATTTGATAATTTAAACAATAGATATATATATGACACTTTATAATAAATTAATAATTGAATATCACACTTAATCTGATATGATACAGATTAACAACAGAGAATCGGGCACTAGCACACTTCTTTATAATTACTAAGGAGTTGAGATGAAATGGATAAGGTAGCACACTGGTAAATAGGAACAAAAGAAGAAGGTGGTACAAAATGCTTTATAGAGTTCAAATGGATGCAAGGTTGAATGAATGAAATGCAGTATAGAGATACTCAATATGATTTCAACAAAACAATGTAATCACTTTTCTCTGGCAATCCCCTCCCCCCCTTGATGCAAGGCAAGGAAATGGAAGGAAAACACACAGTTCTCAGAAACGCAATAAAATGTGATTCAGTTCACCCCAGCAAGCTTAGACTACAGAAGTTTGAAAACACAGATAGGAGTTTTGAAAACACAGGCCCAAATGCTTTGATATGTGCTAGCAATGGATGAGAAATATGCTGGAAATGCTTTTTAATTCCCTTTCAGAGGTTCAGGGTGAGTGGTATCTAGTTAATATTAGTCCAGGCTCACACTAGCAATGATGCAGGGATAGTTAGCAGGTTAAACGAATTTCTGGCAAATGGAAGGCAAGCAGCAGCAGTTTTTACATGTGAAGACATTTGCAAATCGCGGCAAAATTCGCGGATGCGCCGAGCGCTATTACAGAGGAACCACAAGGACTATCTCTATCGTTTTGGGGTCCTAGGAAAGCCTAGGATATCATCTTCCAAATGAAAGTTACTGCAAGTCTCTAGCACAAACGGTTGCGGAGATATGAGCGATTAAATAAAGGTCGTTTTTCAGATTTGAAATTTTAAAGTTAAAAAAAAAACACGTGCAGCTTTGCAAATGACAAGTGACAGCTTTGCAAATGACAGGTGACAGTTTTGGATCTATCAGGCAGTTCTACTTAGGTTAAATAGATTGAATTAGATGAATTTAAACTAAGAGATTGGTTCTACACAGTTCAGCTGGGTACTCACACTATATTCTTGAATTAAATGGGCCTCATCACGGATCTGGTCAGGGTTTTAGACTGGGCTCGGGTCTCTCTCTGGGCACAGCACTGCTTTCTCTCTGGGTACAGCACTGCTTTCTCTCTGGGTACAGCACTGCTTTCTCTCTCTGGTCTGGTCTCTAGTTTGGCTTTCTGGAGGTTGATGAATTTGAAGTCTGGATCTCTGGATGTTGTATGGTCCGGCAGAGCGCGTTGCAGCAAATGGAATTGAAGGTCCCTATCTGTCCTGTCTGTCTGCTTTTATGTGTTTAGAATGTGGGTGTGTTCTAGCATCACTGACCCTACCTCTCTCTCAGCTTCTAATTGGTCAAACTTCCATTTATCATTTGATTGGGGAATGAACTGTGAGTCAGAGTGATGTCATTTTACAGCCTGCAGAAAGTCCACTCCTCCTGTCAACTTACACACAAATCTAGATTTGAAACAAATACATGTTTGCAGAGGTACATATTGTTTTAAAATCATATGCACCCATCATGCATTACAGGAGGTATCCCCTGTTCAAACTCTGCTCTTCCTGGGAGCTTGCATTCAGAAATGGCACATATTTCACTTTTTAACTGATTTTGCAATTTCTGACATTGACCCAACTTTACATACATGTGCGCAGGGAGTACGGACATTAACTGATGAAGTTTCAGATTTTTAACATGCATACATTTAGAGTTATCCCCACTTTTCCGCTGACACCCCCCTGAACATACCACCGGTTCTAAAAACCTCTTAAACTGTGGGCAGAAAAATCACAAGAATTATGGTATCATTTATAAAATTTTCACATGTCCGCTCTATGAGTTATTCATCTTTTTAAAGTTATGTTCTGGCTCCAAAGGGGTGTGGTTTTCTCTCAGCACAAGGTAGAAATACTGGTTAATCCAGTTCTGCCAAGCCAGCTTGCTCTCACAGGCAGTGCCCCTCCCAGCTCCTGCCAAGAGGAAGCTACATTTTACGACTGCGGTAATAAAAACCTTTGCCTGAATGAAGAGGGCTTTGTTCACTCTCCTGCAGAGCACAGGTAATTCAATTTTCAGATAGATGGCATATCCTTAGTGTGAGCAGCAAAAGGGCAGCTAGGCCTGGGAACACAGCTGTGACTCAAGTTTCACTCCTGATGGGGGTAGTTGCCAGGCAGAATTGGAATCTCTTTAAGCTGTCATTTCTGTTCCCCAGTTTCTGCATTCAAATAAAACTAAACATTTTCACATATGCAGCTAGAAGGCTGATTCTAAGTTTAAAACTATGACATTTAAAAAATTGCAACCTATGTGACACTAACATAGGTCACTCATTTAATCTAAACATTTTCGATTTTAGTGTCTTTAATCCAGTGCAACTTAAACTGCTGACTCCATAGCTCAGCCAGTTTTGTTATAAGCATTGTTCTGGGCTCTTCATTTCCCAGAATTTGTAGGCACACAAAACTCCATTCTACCAAATGTCTGCTGGTGTTCAGTGAATATTTTGCACATATTGCAATGTTTGAAATAGGCACTTTGGCTTGCCTTCAGAGAAACACAGGGTGGTTTTAAACTGCCGGCTTTTGGATAGTGGTGAGTACTGGTACTGCACCCATTTTTGGGATTTAAGAAAATGAATTCCCAACAATTCTAGGTTGCATTTGGCAATCAGCATTGCCATTCCCAATGGTTTCAGACTACTGTGCGGGTAGTCCAATGGTGATTTTAAAGCGCTTTGAAGCTAACCGGCGCTACGGTTTTTCCTTTGGCAACCCATTTCCCTCATGGCAACCCAGCCTTTCATTCTCGCACTGGTGGGTGGCAAGTGAGGCAACCATTTCGGTGGGCGCACAAACTGCGCAGCTTTCCTGGATTTCGGCGCACATGTGGGTTTTCCGCCATCTTGAATTTTCTAAGCCCACAGCACCAAATGTTGCAGCATGATAGCTTAAACGTGGGTCAGGACACCCAACAATACACAATGGAAGACTTCAAAATATTATTTGGATTAGCCTTACAAATAAAATAATATAAAACACTATAAAAGCAGCAAATCATAACTCAGTGCCCACAATATGCAATCTGATGATGGCTCACAAATATCAGTACTCAAAGATGTGGAATCATTCACAAAATAGTCAACAGTTGATGAAGGAAGACAGAACAATATCTCAAATATAGTGACCAATACAGATTGAAACAGAAAAACCTAATTTACTTCTTTAACATCCAACAATCAACAACTCTAATAAATACCTTCCACAAGCATAAACTACAACACAATATTTCCACCAAATGATTTCAATCTATCACAAATCAATATTTGTTAAACCAAACAGCATTTTGAATGTACCGATAGCTGTCAGAAGGTATTCATCAGACACATTACCAAAATCGCAGAGAAATGCACGTATCTACTCTGACTCAAATGCATTTTATTAAAACAGATATACCCAAGATTTTCTATTAAAGGCAGATATAAGTATGCACTAGATTCTTAAATGATTTCGGATATGAATTGCAACAGTACAATACGCTTCATATATTGGCAGCCTACCGCTGTGTGTGATTCCGTTAACCACAATGCCTCATTACAAGTTTGGCGGTGCACGAACAATTGGTGGTAAATCAATTTTTAGGTGGTAATTGTACAGTTACTGCGGTTTTTCACACACAGCTGAACTAAACATTTGGAGGTGAAGTGGATAATTTACCTGCAGCAAAAAGATGGATGTGAATCTGCCCTTAACCGGCAAAAATAGGCAGATTTACCATGCAGTGATTTCGCCAACTGTAGATTCACCAAAAATCCCCATGAGTGCCATAGATGCCAAAAATGGGCAATTTACCACCACTTGTAATCCCTTGGTAAACCCACGGGACCAAGTGGCGCGAACGGTAAGCAGTTTTGTCAGTAATTCCACAGATTTATTGCTGAATTTCCACTAAACTCGTAATGAAACCGTTTGGTGGATTCATTCAGTATCAGATTACTCGTTGCGCATGTTTTACACCACCAGATACTTTGTTATATCACTTGTGTCCCATTCCTATATCCCTCACTGATTCATCAGGGAATTTTTGAAACTTTAACCGCGGATTCTTCAAAGAGAATACATGCATTTTGGCAGAAGATGCCTCATTACTGGCACATGTGACAGGGAACAACTTTCTGTAATTGATATTATGAAGGGGACAGTTTGGTTCATGCCTTAGTCTCTGCTGTTTGTTTGGAGATGGGGCACTTTGGTATTATAGAAGGGGGCTTGTGGCCCTTCCTTGGGCATGAAATTGTGCATTGGAATTTGCAGTGGAATAACTTTGCTGAAAATATTGCGGGGTGGGGGGCATGCCAGCTAAATGAAAGGGGCTGCTGACAAATGGGTGGGACAAAATGGTGTGTCACAAAAGTTGTGGGGACAAACACCCTTGCCCCCCCCCCTGAAATTACGCCCATGGGAGTTTGCTCATGGTTCCTTCAAAAGAGGGAACTGTTTCATTTTCATGTTTGCCTTCTCATTGCAAATATAGTCATCTACGGGCTCCAAGTGAAGGGTACTTGAGCCATGTTAGCGCTTGTACTCAAATTGAATAGGCCAATGTTGACCTGCAATTTGTACACCTCGGAAAGCCTGCTTTTGAAGTGGTCCACTCGGGTGCCATGCGTCATCTTGCAAAGATATATAAATCAACATAAATAAATTGCTGACAACATTAAATAAATAACTCACAAAAAAAATTAGACAGATGAGCAAAGAAAAATGACAAAGCAGCAGCTAAAACACGCTCCCTGTGGCTGTCTGTAGAAGATTGTATGCCAGGGCTTTTCTTTGTAGACCCTACATGGCTAGGTCGTGCACACTGTGGGTAATAAGGACCAGGCATAGGACTGCGCAGAATCCTGCATGGACAACCTACCGTGTAATCATGGAAGCATTACCGTGCCTTGACCACAGTTTACAGACATTGAAGTAAAAACACTGAGTGCCAATGCTTTGGGCAATTTAACATTTTAAGGAGAATCTGATTTGTTATCCACCCACGTGTTTATGGTTTCGAAAAGGAATTAATTGAACATAAACACCTATAAGGTTTCTAATTCCTAGTGAAACACATTTTCACTGAAGTTGACAGCCGCTTGACATTTGAGGTATCGCTAATACCCGTCATAATCTTTCAGGCTCTGCGTTGTTTGTCATTTCATTTCCTCCGTGGTGCCGCCAGAGCTAGACAGAGTCGGGGCTGAGGCCCATTTGCTTACTAATGTCATGCTCGCGGCCTTTTTGCCTTCACGAGGCACTGTTTATAAGCCATAGATCTACAGTATTTAGCTGCTGCCCCTGACTGCAGCCTTGATTTATTTGTCTGAAGGCATTTCCTGGTTGGTTTAGTTTCAGGGGGCCTCAGCATGTATGTTTTCGGCAGAAATGTAAAATGTCCCTCATGTGGCTAAGCACAGCTTCAAGTGTGGCTCGTAAGTATCGGCCCCCTTTCATCTTTTCAATGACTGCTGCTGCCTGTATAGCTTGCCGATAGGAAAGTGTTGATTTCCTTTGCAGGACAGCGCGCTTAAATCACTTGGTTTTCAAATGAATTGCATGAGCTGGGAATGCATGCGAGTGTTATCAGGTCATTCGCAAATGTGTGGGGCAGAGTTCAGCAAATTGCGCGCGAAACTGTTAGTGCTCACAGACTAGAACCTATTGGCAGAAAAAAAGCATGTTCAAATGAGGAAAGGCGGGTTTCACATTCAGGGAAGGCAGTGGATATCCCTCAAATGAGGGTCACGACCAGAATGCTGTCCCTCCTTGCAATGTGAAAGGGGCGTCTAGGTATTATGCGCCAAACTTAAAACTTACATTTGCTTTTCAACTAACATTTTCTGGACTGTTCCATTTCACGCAAAAACAAGGGGGGGGTTCTGGGAGTTTCTCTACTACCGGCCTATATCCTGGGTTAGAGTCTCAACCAGAGTCTTTAGCTCACCATCCTTTCACAGAAGAGACATTTCCACTACATATCAGTCTTTGTCCTGGCCAAGGGCAGTCCAGCACCGAAATGCCAGTCAATTCTCTTCTGAACGAGAGTACCAACAGCAACCCCAGACACGTGTTTCGGCCTAGCTGGGCCTCGTCAGTGAGGTGGAGCTGTGCCTCTCTAAGAACAGTGAGCAAGGGTCCACGTCTGGATTACCCTTGTCATTTATAAAGCTAATATGCAGTGCTTGGTATTGTTTCATTTTTTTGGTTCTTTGCATAGTGGAGTATAGGTACATTTATGTAAGGGGCGTCCCTGCAGAGCTCCAGTCACTCGGTTAGGGATGCCTCCATATTCACCTGCTTTGCTGGCGATTCATGCTTTCATTGAGTTGCAGCTCTCCTGCCCACTTGTTATTGCACCAGTGTGTCATGATCACCGGTCCTACCCAGGGCTCGTGCAGTGTCACGTGTGGGTGACAGGTGGTACACCATGTCATCATGCCCATAAAAGGGGTGCCAGTGATGACCGCAACGCAAGGCTCCTGCGTCTGACTCCATGAGTGCATGCAGGCGGGGGCCCTGCTTACCCGGCCCCCATAACGCTATGGAAATGCTGAATTCATCTAGTGGACACATGCAAGTCCATGCATCACCTGGGATGCTGCTGTTCACAGCGACTTGAGCTCAAGTAGTCATGTGCATGGCCGGCCCTAAGATTTGCAGGGCACTGGGTGATAAACGTTTTTTGGGGCCTCCTAATTTGCATTTGTAGTGGCATCAGTGACATCACAGAAAATCACGTCACTGAGTAAGACCGGGAATCATGGAAAGTTAATTTGCCTGAAGTAAGGCAATAGACCAACGTTATGCTGGCTAGTCTATGCATGTCACTGTTATTATTACATATGTGGCAATATCATGAGTGAGGCTTTTTGGGAGTAGCAGACAGCGTGTGCTGAATTCGTTTTGGGGATTTCTAACTTTGGCAAATAAGCCTGAGTGAGATAAAAAATGTGCCCGTGAGTACACCTTTTGGTTAAGTGGTGAAACCGGGATTAAAGAAGTGGTCTGCAACTCAGGCACTTGAACACATCTCAGCTGTAGTTAGTGTAAATTGGGTTTGTTGCCATTCTTTTTGCAACTTTGTCTTGAAAACAACCCGTGATCCCGGAATGCAGTGAAAGAATGTGTTTTGCTCACTGAAGTGTAGTGTTGCTTTTACAGCAGTTTCATGATTGCTTTGATTGTTGTGGTTCATATACTTGGCCATTTTATCCAAACTAAAAATGAATTCCCAAGCACTTTTTTGTTTCTTTCAAAACATAAACTGAGCTGCATACCATTGTATCCTACTATGATTGCAGGATCCAAGACCGGCAGCCAGGTATTGGCACTAGGGCAGACAGGGCAATGTTCCTCTATTTCAGGATTGCCTTATAATGTAACTGAAGTAGAGCCTATATACCCAGGATGTGTGGAGGCTGTGTTGCTAGTCTTCAAATGTGAACAAAATCAATGCAGGGCCAGGGAAAACAACTCCTCAGTCTCCAGGTCAGCAACTGCCTCTGGTCTCCCATCCTTGGCAAATCCTCATAATTCACTTGCCCACTCTTCCTATTCCAACCTCACCCCATATTTGCTTTAACAACTTTTTGTTATTTAGTATTTATTGTATTGTTCATGTATAACGTGCTTAATACCAAGCACAGGATCAGGTTCTAACCTGTGCTGCACTGGGTTGTCTTGCTTCCAAGACAAACGCGGTGCCCTGAGCTATCTTTCCTCCAACTTATAAAGGTGACTTGAAAAGTACACATCACAATAAACCACCCATACAAATATGTAATCTGTATAGAAATATGTTCAACTAAAATAGTACAATTGCAGCATTTCCCTTTCTTGAAAGGAAAACTACAAATACCAAAATGCAATTCAGCAGAAGGCCAAAAAAGGCCTGTGGGTTTTCTGAATCTACGTTCAAGAACATGTGTAAAATATAAACATGGTTGCTGTTTATTTTCTGGCAAAGACAAGCTTCGTGTATGATTTGAGGAAAAAGTGCCAATCTACAAAAAAATAAATAAACACGTTTTGGGGTGTCAAATAAAAACACAGAAATAATAGGATAGTGTAAACATTGTTGTGTTACATATGTAAATAGTTTGGGGAGAGGCAATAGACTTGGGTGGTTAACCTGTGCTTTAAGCATAACAATGCTCCTTTTACATTTCTTATCACTGAAACGTTAGTACCTATTGACTAAAACAATGGCTCATTAAATTAACTATCACTTATGAGCGCCTGTGTACCAACTCTGTTGGTGACGGTGCGCGGTACAAATACCTTTAACATTTAACATTTAACTTATAAATAGCTCCGACTTTAATGTTCCGTCAAAACATAGTGACAAGTAGTCAAGTATTTATGATGCCACTCTGGGGGTTATTTGTCGCCAGATCGTCACAGTAGCGTGTCAGGGGTGACTTCATGGCCTTGCTAGAACAGGAAGAACAAATTGCCTGCTCAAAGCAACACAGCACTGTACAATACAATGAGTATCACTCTGAATGCAGGAGCAAGTTGGTCTCTGTGGACCCCATGAGCATGGGGCCCTAGGATAAGGCACAGACTGCCCATGACTAGGGTCGGTCCTGCTCATGTGCCCAATGCTGAATGCTGGGAGACAAGACAGGGGAGGCACGAGTACTGTGTCCCCCCACCCCCCACAGCAACATACAGGAACATTCTAGGTTCTATAAATAAGCTGTAGTGGTGTCCACGCCCTGTGCAATGTATGGGGGTCTAGGATAAAGCACCCACCAGTCATTGGCAGCGTAGGTGGTCAAAAGGAGACACACTATTAGTCGGTCCAAGCCTGGCTCTACTGGGCCCCAAAGATAGAGACTCTAGCCTAGAACATGCTGGGGGCACCAGTATATACCCCAGGCCTGGGAGGTACATAGAGAAATGACCTAACATTAATATTTTATCGATCCACAGTTTGTAACACTTTCACCCGCCAAGAACATGGACGACAACCCGGATGCATTTGGATCTTTGCTCAACTATAGGAGCCTCAAAGGAGCCTGAAGGGAATCCCACACCAGGGTGAGCATTTGGGTTTGCATCTGTGAGGAAATCGTTGCTGGCCAGAAGAAATACAAAAAGGGCAAAGGCTCGTTTACCACAACATTCTTCAGAGGCGTGCCAATCATAAAGGTTACACCATCAACACGAGAAAGTATACCTCCTTTTACTTGGGTAGCATTGCCAGAAGGTAGGCTACACTCTCCTGGGAGGTGGGTAAGCAGATCATGAATCCAAATAATCACACTTCAGTACTAACTAAATAAAAACGGCATGTCCACGAAAGTTCACATGAAAAGGCACCTCTTTGCTAAAAACGCAATTAACACTGAAACCACTAACAGCCCCTATGCAAGGTGAAGTCAAGGAGTGTGCACAATGGAAGTGAGAAGCAGACATGCAGGATAACTAGGGAATGCAATGCATTATGTCTTGTAACTTAGCAAGTGGCCACTTGCCAGAGTGATTTCTCACTCCAGGGTATGGAAGAAACAGGACAAACGACGCAGGTAATATGCACAATACAAAATGGACGTAAGGGAGAGTAAACAAGGAAGTAAGTGACAGGGTAAACACAGTCCTTTACATTTATGGGAGGTACTTTTAAGTGCTACCAATGTCACAGGTGATTGCACTGCCTTGGGTGTTTTAAGCATTATTCCTCTTCCCTGCTTTCCTTGTGAAGTTCCTTTTTGGGCATGTGTGAAGCTTTGCTTTTGGCTTGAAACTGGCAATGCAGGATGATGTTTAAATATGCACGTTTAAACAGGGGTGAAACCACAAACATATGTTATGCAATTTTCTTTCTTGAGTCAATGGTCTTCCCACTTGTATTCTTTCTTGGTCTTAAAGTCAGGCTATGTGGATAGGGTAACCAGTGTAGTTTGGATCAGCACCAAGTCATCAGCCTCAGTTGTTTTAGTGGTACGAGGTTCATTCATTGCCGTTTCTTTTTTTGGCAATACCTTTTCCCGAAAATGTTTTGCTGAAAAAAACATTGAAAAATATGGGGGGGGCATAGAAGGGGTTGGGTGGGGCTTTGTATGGGGAATAAATACTGGGGCAGGGGGAAATTGGGGGACTCCCCAAATAAAAAAATAAAATGCAATGATTATTTTCGGCAAAGCATTTTTGGCAAAAAGTGCAGCGAAAAGAAAATGGGTGATGATGTGTCACTCTGTTTTTAGGGTGAGCAGGTGCACATGCTTCATTGATTGGCCCGTCATTAATTTGTGTGATGGATGTGCATTGATGAGGTAGTCTTAGGAGCAACTATTTGTGTTGACTGCGCCTTCGGTTCAAACATGTTCTCCAAGGGTCTGACTCCTGATTCAGGAGTTTAGGATCGTTGGGGCATAAGTAGCAACCAGAGCTGTGTTTTATCTGTTTGGCACACTGGTGTGATTCCCTCTTCCTGCCCTGGTATTTCCAGGCACACTTGCATTTTCAATCCTCTGGTGCCTGGCCTTCTGGTTCTCAGCACCAGTCAAGCTCCTCTTCACCCAGTATCTATCCCTAGTCTACATCAGGGATGTAAGACATGGGATGTCACCTTTATTGGTTTTCCGTGTGTTTATTCCTATGGAAGGTGGCTTTGACTCTTTTTATGTCCTTATGTTAATATGATATTATTTGGTGCCAAATCACCACCCTAGTCCTTTCAAAGAACATAGACTTGACCATGGAATGGCATACCATGCCCATGCCAGGCGTAGCCAGACCTTAGCATGCCTTAGGAAAGGAAAACAATAAGGGGAAGGTAAGAGAATGGGAACATTTGTAATAGGTACTCAAATAGTGGATGGTAGGATGCAGTGGTGTAAGAATGTTTTGTGACAGCATGGGTGTGCGTCACTCCGCTTAGGTGGAGCATAGTTCTGCAAAATAGAGAAGGTGGCCGCCATGTCCTAAAAGTGTTGCGACAAATGGGTTGTGTTTCCAAGGCAGATTATGAGAATTGTAAGTTGTTATGCAATGCAATGCAATGTTCAATGCACAAAGTGCTCGAGAGAGAGTGCTGGGGAAATCCTGGAAGTTAGGTGGTTTATGTCCCTAGTTTCTCCATATGTTGTCTGCAGGTCAGACTCCAGAATGTTAGTTCTGTGAGCCATGAGTGGCCTAGTCAAGAATATACTCTACATGTTCTTTGGAACAGAAGGTAATGGAATTTAGTGATCAAACTAGTATAGTAAAATGTAAACAAATATTCCAAAATCCAGAGTGAGCCCTGCTCACTTCATTTACCATAAAAAAAATGGGATCTGAAGATTTCAAGACTTACTTTAATGACTAACGGGAGTTGCAGGATTTGTTGCTCTTCAATCTCTTCAAATCCTGTATTGTGTGATTCCACATTTCGGGGGATTTCCTTCTGAAAAGGGATCCTTCAGCCCTCCCAAAGCGGCTCGCGTACCTCTGAGGAAACAAGGTGGACGATCCCTGAAGATTTAGAAATGAAGAGGTCAGCCCTGCTAAGAGAAATTGCTGACAAGCCCTTTCATAATATTTTGTCTTTGGCTGCAAAGCAGCATGTTTTCTTAAACCATCAGCTAGTTTATGAAAATGGTAGTTAAAAGTTGGAATTCAAAGTGTAACTTGATTACTAGTCATAATATTCACATCAAGTGAACCGATTTCGGTACAGGTAGTCGGCACCCACGTGAAAAGAACAAAACATAAAGCCAAGTTTAAAAGTGATTAATGGTTTTTTACACTGCCCCTATAGGCCAAGATCAACTCTGGGTCTCAGACTATATAGCACATGGCCATGTTGCTTGCTTTTAGAAGGAAGTGTTACCGCTTTTCCTGTGGCATTGCCGGCATTTTAAAGTGTCTGGCTGTCCTTGTGGGTGCAAGATAAAGAGTAATCTGTATGGTCGAGGATTCTCGTTCAAGCAGACTGCACAGAATTCTAGATCCATTTATCTGCACAGACCAGGATCCTAGCTGCGGTCAAATACACAGGCATAGAAATAGAAATAACTCTGTTGGATTTCAACAGTTGTGTGTGCCTCTTATGCAATTGGCGGCCCCTTTCCATTATTGTAGGCCTTTCTGCTGTTGATGACACTGGAAGTTCACATTTGTGTAGGCAGAGTCCCTCATCTCCCGGAACAGTTTTGTGTGGGTCTAAACTCTGTAATACATTTTAGGTGAATTTGAAAGGCCCCTATCACTTTCCGAAACGTTGTGTGCTCAACATCACTGCCTAACTTGACTAAAAAGTAACTGTAACCAAGATGAATTCGGGCTGAGAATATAGGTTCTATTATTTATTTTTTATTCAGTGTTTGTAATTGTTTTGTGTATTCTGAAAAAGCCCAATATTTGACTGGACACATTGTGGTGATACCTAATAAAGGAAGTGAGCCAGAAAAAAAATCATTTCATAGTCAAATCTAAAATTGAGATGATCCCCTGAAAGGCTGTGTCTTCCATTCTTATCTAATGAGCAAGACAGTGCTCTCTGAATGCAGATGTATATAGAGTGCATGCCACCTCTTCACAGCTTGAAAAGCCTAGGATCTGTCTCCAGCCCTACATCTATTCAACATCTAGACATTTTAAAACACAGGTAGTTTGTCACTTCAATTGTCTCGATAGAACACAGTGAGATAATCATTGTGTCAGCCTAGTCAATCACTTACTCTACAGGGGTTTGTGGGTTAAGTGCATTATCGTATTAATTATTCTGCCTCCCACCTGCAGACAGTGTAATGATATGATCCCTGGCAAGACTTGTTCAATTTCATGGCCCTGCGCATTCGGCATTCTTTTCAGATGGGTGATTGAAAATAGTTCATTGATCGTTATCCATCAGAGAGACCCTGCTAAAATCTGTTTTTATCCCCGTGGAAAGCGTAAGGTTCAAATCACTCTGTGGGGCCAACAGTTATAGAGATGTGCTTCCCACTCATCTAAGAACTCTGGTATTCACTAATTAAGTTGCCTGCAAAAACAGATGCAAGTTCTTGGCCAGCAATTAATTCATACATTAACAAACAATAAGCAAATTAATACCTGTCTTGTAGCAGGTCCAAGTATAAAACCTGTTAGAATTATTAAATTGATATTAATTGAAAGCTGTTTGGGTCACTGACATAAACAAAACGTTCCCGGCGGAGGAGATTGCCAATACATATCAAGGGCACACAGGAGTGTCCCACCAGATCAATCCTATGAGTAGTAAGTGCTTGGCCCAACATATTATTTTCACTCACTTAGCAGCTTATTTCATTTGATTTATTAGTAATATGTGAGGATTCCTCTATGAACAAGCTCACTTACTAACGCTATCAAGAGGAAAGGAAATGCCAGGGGAGCAATTCAATTGCAGTTCTTGCGTGTTCAGATCTGGTAAATGCAAAGAGGGGGTCAGTAGTAGGGAGTTCCATGCAAACATATCACGGCCCTAACTGATACATTACTCAACGTATATCTGTTGCACGCACAATCGATTTTATATGCATTGTGAAATTGTACCACAAGACACATTTCAAAAATAAGACATGCACAGGCTACCAAATTATATAAACAATATAGTGGGCTGTTGTCACCAAAAAGTGTGAGTAAAGTAGTCCTAGCAAGTCTTAAACCATCCACATATTGGGATATGTAAGATCTCCTACTGGCCCCCACTGCAACTTGTCCAACTGGCTGCTGGCCTTTGGACTGGAGCAGAATACAAAAATATCTGTTGGAAATAGGAGATGCATTATATTATTCTTAGGCTGCTTTGTGCTAGGGGGCAAGTGGAGCAATGGGGGAAGAAGGAGGTATGGGGCTGTTTTTATGAGGTACTGGTGAACTGGTTTGGAACCTCATGTGCCTTCTGAAGATCACCAGACACCTTTGGGGGAGTTTGCACAAGCTGGTTCACCAATGTAAATTGAAATGCTTTGTGGCTGGGCCAGAATATCACTTCCACAAGTATTTTCCAATTGGGCCACAGAATAATGAAATAAAAATAGACAGTGGGCACTCAGGGCACTCTGAGAGGACTAGAACCACTGCTTTAGCTTAAATTGATTACCAGTGCTTACCAGACATGTCAATATAGTTTGGAAATACCAGCCGGCCATGGTTGGCTTGCCATTTTAATTTGAAAATATAAGTATAGTTGGATGGAAATAGCATTTAACGTTGACAATGTAATGGCCGAGAGGGCTGTACCTACCAATTTAACCTGTAAGAAACATTGGAGTACGAAGGTCCTACCAATTTAATTTGAAACTAATACATTAGCAAGATGAGCGACTGATTTATTAGATAAAATGTAGCACTTTTAAATTGATGCTATCAACCGGGCAAGCTAGGCATTCCAATCTTAATACTGAATGCAGGGGAGGGTGCTAAAGTCTTGGCAGAGTCAACCTATTCAACTTTTTCTTAACAACTAACTCTGGCCATACTCCAATGCAACATTTCTGCATCAGCGTATAAAAGTCACGGTCCTTAAAGTGTCCTCTGAAAATAAAGTTGAATAAACCCCCTTGGACTGTGATCACTTGTGTCTGTCTTACTTTGAAGCCATGCCTTCCTTACAGGACACAGGTGTGCGCTTGCTGCCACTAGAGCGCTGCCTGTGCTCGTGGATACCTGTGCTCTGCATTACTCCGCTCCTCTTCCTCGTCCCATAATTTGACCTCGTTTATTAACGGTGCATTAGATGATGTGAGACTGGCATATGCCAGAGAGAAGCATGCAGCGGCAAAGTCTATTTGCAGAGTTCTCCTCTGCATCAAATCTAAAATTTGACCAATGAGAATTCATCAAACTCAGTGTATGTTGTGAAGCAGTGGGTGATCCATATTATTTCCTCAGTTCTTTCTTAGCATACAGTCCTTAGCGAGCAACATCGCTTCAGTACCAAAGCTATGTTCATGGACACAGTAAACCAGTAACTCAGCTGGGCCAGCTTACTCCACTGATGCTGCTTCTCAGCGGGATAAGTGCCTTCACAATGCTTTTCATTTCCTTGTCTAGATTGGTTTTACTCTGCCAGTTTGTTTCGTCTACGCACGTTTTCTAATCTTGTTTACCACTTACTAATGTATTGTTTTGTTTTTGCTGCCACTATGATCATTCTAAACCCCAGCCCTCCGTTGAAACTGAATAACCCTTGTAGCATTGGCTCATAGCACCTGGGCCTTTGTCCTCTAAACTCCTTGGCTATGTTCACCACACTCCTTTCTCTTTATGGTTTTCTTTAATTCCTTAGAGGTGACTTTGAGCCAACACAAGCACTGACGATGAGTGTATCTAATCTGCCAATCAATGTCGGCCTCATAAACAAGTCCCATCATGTGCAGTTCACAATGCAACATGCTACTCAACGGAGCTGCACATGCGCACCATATCGCCCAGAAAAGTTCTGGTACACAACCGAGTTGCACATGAATCTTAATATGAGTATTTGACTTTCATTGCTAGCCAAAGACCAATGCTGTACACTCCTCTCATCTCCAACAAGTGGTAGGCTCTGTTGCTTTACCCCCACTGCCTGGATTACTGGAATCTTACCAACCACATATATCCGGGCTACGGTTACCTTTTGTTAGTAACTATGCAGGTGGTGATTTCTTTTTCCAGAGGAACCATGCTGCTAAATGTCAGCACAACGCCGCTTTCTATTGCTGCACAGCTACCAAAGATGTCGTGGCTTTCTCTTGCTGGTGCAGTAACAATTGTCCATGGAATTAGTCAAGAGGTTGTTGTGATTTAGGTGTAAGGTGAAGTGTAGAAGTATTCTGACTGCTAGAAATAGGGGCACAGGTAGGCAAACACCCAGACACACACACAGCGGCACTGTTCCGTATAAACAAATCTTATAGAAAGATTTTTGATAAATAGTCCTAGGTCAATTAGCACAATATCCCTCATTTAAGCAGAGACTGCTCTAAGTCCCGTTACCTGTTTTTTTGCAACCCCACAATGCACTCTGAGCAGTATGCTGAAACACGGCGTGTTACATAAACTGAGAAAGTTTGAAGGTCTGGAATTATACCTTTTTGAAATGGGAGGGGTCTCTTGTAAATATTTAGGTGAGCAGAAGTGCTGAATGCTGTACGTTATGACACAGCAGGAACTAGTAAACAGAGAGGAAGGCACAGTTGCAGTCTGATGGTTGGCTATTGTCCAAAGACAAGGGTTATGCAATGGTCATTTTTAAATATGGGTCCCTCTGTCAAACATATATTTAAGCTATCATGGTTCGAGAGCAGTACCAGTGCTATTTGTTTAGTTGAGAATGTGCTCTTCAGTTTGAGACAAAATACATCCTTGTGTTGGAGTTACACGTCTTTGGACTTATCCCGTTTGTTTTCTCAATGTATATCATTTAAGAGGCACACTTTCTTGGTACTTCAAATCAGCCCTTGCACCCTCACGTTTCTAGTGACAGTTCCTTCTTTCTGTTTTTCACGTAGACCTGGCTATTAGGGCAAGTCTCCCTACTTTTTGTGTTAAGATGATAAAGAGGATGATGAGGATGTCGATGATGATAATGGTTTACTCTGCATTTCCCTTTCAGCGCTCGGTGCGCATTTGCAATATCTGTGGCTTCCCGCTCCCTGGGCCTGCACTGTTCCTCCCTGGTCCCGCTCCCTCCCCTGATTGGTGGATTGATTTCTCCTGGCTAGCGAGGCCGTAGGGCTGCAGGCCGGTGATTCTCCTTCATTGCTGTCGTTTTTTGGGCAAGGTAAGGTGTGCCTAGTGAGACACCTTCCATTTTCTGGTGGCTTTACTCTGCATTACTACTGTGCGCCCACTCCCCCTGCTGCCTCTTAAACATCCAGGCTGTGCAGGTGAGTGGTATTGCCCCCTGGCCACACTCGACCCGGCCATTTTGTGAGCCCCCAGGCCCCTTGCTGCTCATTGCGTTCTCCCCTTCCCCCTTACTCCCCTTCTTTTTTTTTATTGGTTTATATAAACCTTTAAAAAGAAGACAAGACAAAACAACATATACATATTTTCCACAATTCCATTTCTTCATCCTCTGATCAGTTCGTTCTCAGTTTAGTACGCAGATTTCAGGTCTGACGTGCATCGATTAGTCCGCGTTGAACTTTAACAATAGCTAGGCTTCGGATTTATCGGGACAGCATCTAACCAGTCCTTTAGCACACGAATAAACGCCACTAGAGCGTATAGGGCAGGCCGTTTAGAGCCATCAAATAGTACTCTCCACCAGTCATCCGCCGTCAGGGTTTGATATTTGCAGATTATTGGACCAAAAATGTTTGTTCTTTTTAGGTGAGCGAACCCAGAGCATGACATCGTCAAATGTTTTAGAGTCTCGATTTCAGTATGACAGAAGCAGCACTTTAAGTCCAGGTCGGCATATTGTGACCACAAACTTAGACGTTCCTTAGTTGCCAGTATGTTGAGCCTAAAGTGCATATACAAAGCTCTGGTGTGTTGGTTTGGGAAGCAGTTTAGATAATTTTGCGTCTGCTCATATGCTCTGTTTTCTACAGGGACATCCTTGTTTGTTTTCGATTCGAATCTTGCAGTGCATGTGTTGATCCAGTCCAATCTCCACATCTTCTTTTTAGCCTGATCTGGGTTGTCCATCAGCGTCTGTATCGCAATGTCGTACATTTCTAACACCTCAAGACATAGTTTGTTCCATTGGAATAAAATTGTTTCAGAATTTTCTCAAACGTTTTCCCTTGTTTTCCTGAACAAACTTACTAGATTCCAGGCAACGCATGCTTGGATCGAGATGTAGCCAAGTTGGAATCTTATACAGGCCGTGGAAGTTCCCTTTGGTAGGCGTAACACTTTGGACCAGAAAATATTTTCCAATGAGTTCCACAACTCGTGTCCACATTCAAAGGCATTCTCTCTGCCATATGTGAGTGCAGGCACTACTTTTTGTTGAAAAAAGGTGACAGTTGGTTTCAAAGAAAATTTGCCAAATTTTCTATTAATCATGGAAGCCTGACAAGCCAACTGCCAACATTTGTTTTTAGTCACCTCGACCTAAGGTGAGTCATTTCTGTTTGCATTAATTGTCATACCTAGGTATAAGGTGTTCTTCACAATCTTGATCGGTTCTTTATCAAGGTACCAGTTGAATTTTTTCACTTTGCCATTGTTGCCCGTTAGTTTTTCAAGGACCAAGATCTCACATTTTTGTTTATTTATTAGTAAACCATTTGCTAATAAATATTTTTCAAGAGTGGTAAGTTTACGCTGGAGACCTATTGGTGTGGAATCCATAAGGATCAGATCATCCGAGGAGGGCAAGGTAGTCAATGTGCGTACCATTGATTTTCAGTGGGAAGGTGTCTAGATCATTGAAGATCTCCTTAATGTCCGATATGAACAAGTTAAAGATGATGGCTGCTAAAGGGCACCCTTGTTTAACCCCTCTATGTGTGTTTATAGGGGCTGATAGTGAACCTTTTAGATCCAATCTGATTTTAATAGTGGTGTTTGTGTGTAGCTCACGAATAGCCGCCAGCAAGCTAGGTGGGCAATTCCATGCGCTCAATTTTTTCCAAAGCAAGTCTCTGTTTATGCTGTCAACAGCATGGGATCGATAAATTAAGGCCAGATATACTTTAGCAGTGGTTCGATGTGCTTCCATCTTCAACAAGTTTATCAGCAGAAGGTTCACTCCACAACCCACTCCCTTGACAAACCCTGTTTGTCTCGGATCCACCCGATTGGAGGCAATTGACCATTTTAATAGTTTCTGTTGCAAGAGGGTAGCATAGATTTTTCCCAGCACGTCCAAAAGCGCAATAGGTCTATAGTTTTTGGGATTGCGTCTGTCGCCCTTTTTGAAAATTGGGACAATCTCAGCGGAATTCCACGATCTTGGTGTACTGCGACATTTGACGATCCTGTGGAACAAGGTAGTACAGAAGTCTGACCATTCATCCGGATGATGTTTGATGGAGTAATTGGTCAGGCCGTCTGGGCCTGGAGCTCTGGAATCGTGCACATTCTTAATAACTTGGAAGATGTCTTCTCTGGGGAACACAATCTCCCAGTGAGTAAGATTTGGAGCAGCCCATTCTGTAACTGTCACATCCCTACAAAAGAGATCAGTATAAAAGGACGTCCACTCTGCTTCTGAGACCATGTTTGCTTGGAGGGCATGTTGTGGAGCTAAATTGGTGTTTATTAGTCTCCAATATTCTCTGCAATTGTTACTCACCATTTTGGACAGCATAAGCTCAGCGTCATTTTGTAACATAATCGCTTTGTGGGATTTGAGCCAGTTCTTATATGCTTGTCTTATGATTCTTTTTTCTTTGTTAACATTGGTGTAGCTTTGTCTGTGTGCATTTCGTAGATCACGACGTAATGCTCTTTTACGTTGAAGAATTTCAAGATCAAATCTATGTTTAGATGAGAAGTCAGCATGTTTTAGTTTATTTTTTCGTTCCTCGAATTGCGACGGCAGATGGGAATATTCAAGTGTCTCAGAGTTTTTTTGAAATTCGGCGGTGATATGAATTAGCTCTTCAGTTTCAAGATGTAGCCAGATTCTACACGCTCCAGTTCTCACTGCATGCGGCCACATCCTGTTGTTACACTGATTAGTATTATTAAAACTTAGGGTCACCATATCGTGGTCACTATGGGTCATTTTGGTAATCTCCAGGCGAGTTGCCCTCATATGTAAATTTTCGGAGACAAATATGTAATCAAGAGTCGAGCTTTGGTCACATCTTCTCCAGGTCAGTTGGGCAGGAATATCGCTGGCTGTTTGACCATTTAACATTGTTAGACCCCGTAGATCCATTTCCGTGCACCATTGATTTGTTATCTTCTCTTGGCGGGTATTAGATGTCTTTTTGCCGCCAGGTAGATTTAGATGTGTGATGCAGTCAATGTTAAGATCTCCACAAATGATTAGATCGATCAAGTTCTCCTTTTCTGTTAGATCATCAATTGTGGACGTAACTTGATCAATAAAAGTCTCTGATCCATCGGCCAAGTGGTTCCAGTATAGGTTTATGATGTGTAGTTTGGATACAAGAGCGTTTTTTCTCACTGAGGGACTAATCACCACTACTTGAATAAAAGGAGAAGGGTTGAAGGATTTATCAATCTTGAAACCAGACGCTCTCTTTGCCGCCAGTAAAAGCCCAGCCATAGGTCTGCCCTTGGGCTGATTAATGGCTGGGTTTAGCGCAATTTCGAAGCCTTCAAGGATGGGAGTTTCATTAAGCCAAGTTTCCTGCAAACAAATGAGATCTAAATCAAGGGCCCAAGGAGTATTAAACAAATGCGTAAAGCCTCTTGTATTCCAAGACCCCATTGTGCATAGTTGAGGTTTCCCTTGGGCATGGCATTACTTGTCCATCTCGCTGTTTAAGGTACCGGCAAGCCAAGATCAATCGTTGTCTTTAGCGGCTGAGTTGGCAACTTCTTCTCTCTCACCGCCAGTAGTTGGAGCACTTGCAGCCCCTTGAATTGTTATCCTTATGAGATCATTCATGGGTATTTTACCCATCAAGTCAGATTGAGGGAAGCACATTTGTAGTTTCGTTGTTTGGGGTTGTTCAGCGTTGGTAGGGTGAACATCTGGTTGGCTAGCTCTGCTGACAGACACATTACGAGGGCCATTTTCTAAGGGTCCATGCACAGAGTGATTTACTACTGCTGATATATCGAACCCTATAGACATTAGCACAGGTCCCGCTTCCAATAGGATGTCTACTATGAGTTTTGATTGGAGATGAAGTATAACCGCATCGTTTTTGTTTTCGTTAAAAAATTCAACGATTTACAGGTCACCGGATTCAATTGCTCTAAGGCTTGGCACGAGATGACACAGTCATAAGACATTGTGGCGATTTAAAATTAAATCATCCGAAGATTCTATGCGCTCCAAAAGCACTTGGTGCAAGGGCTGTGATTTTGGTACAATGCTTTTAACTTGTTTGACCTTTGTAGATTGAAAAGGGTTTTTACAGTTTTCTGTCGTATTTGACTTATGCTTTATAGAAGCATCAGAACTGTTGAGCTGCGGCATGCCAGGTAAGCACTCGGGTTGCATATTCTTCTGCACAGAGGGTTTTAGAAGAGTCGTGGATTGGGGCTCGTTTTGACTAGCAACATTTTTTTGAATCTCTAAGATTTTCCGTAGGTCATCTGTATTAAGTGACTGGGCCACCAATTTCATACGTTTCTCGTCCAGTGTCATGAAAATTGGCGTGTACTTTACAGGACCATCTTATAGAGAAGTAGAGGGTTGCAAGACTTGGCAACTTCTTGATGTTTTCTTGCATTGTATTGTGCTTTTTTCTTCATTCGAAGTTTCTTTCTCAAGTATTGCAGCGGTCCTCTGAACTTTAACTGCAGATTCAGTCATGGCATGCAAGTCGGAAGGTTGAGGCAATTTTGGATCCATGTTTGTAGCACACACCTCTTTAGGTTGTTCTATCATGACACAACGTGACATAATGGGAGCTGATTGGCAGTCGACCGATGCTGCAGCAGCCTGCTCACTCAGTTCCTGGTCGTTGACTTCCTTATAAGTTGACAAGTTCAATAGATCTGCGGATACGATGCTGAGACCTGAGGGCGACTCTAAGGCTTAATCCGGCGCAGTCGTTACATCTTTTAAACAAGCTCTTGTTTCACAACTTTTTTCTTTTACAATAGTTCTGTTTACCGTCACATTGACGGTTTTAATGTTTCTTAAGAACTTGCGTGAGTCATTCCCATGTTTTGTTTTTTTGATAGGTTGGTTTTTCAGTTTTTTTTCACGGATACCCTTTGAGTTGTTTTTATTCGTTGGTACTCCTTGCATGATCGTAGGCTTCTTGAATATATCATAAAGCGGCGAAGCGTTGGCATGGGCATCAGGGAGTAACAATAATGCATCTTTGCCAACCGGTTGAAGCTGAATTCCCAGATTGGAGGTGGAAGCCGTTTGGGGATCTAGAAGCGCCAAGTTACATAAGGATTGGCTTACGGTAAGGATGTCTACAAACTGCGTGGGCGACGCCTTCTCATTAGAGTGTGAGATAGGTACTTGTAAAGGTGCACTAGCACACACTTCCTTGTCAAAGATCACGTCCGGTAGTTCACTCTCAGGTAACCGCATACTTGATTCATCAGTATTCTCAGTGGCTAGGGCAACTCCTTGTCGTGTGGCATCAGTTAGTACAGTATTTGTGGTTAAAGCGCCAAGGTGTCTGAAACATTTTCAGTTGTAATTGGACACATACAACAACTCAGAGAGGTTTCACAGACAATAGGGGCTCCGGCAGTGCACCTTTCAAGGTTTTGTTTCACCACAGAATGTGTTTCATTTCTTTTTTGAAAAAGCGTTAGAGCTTCTTTAGCCACCTCTGCCAAAAGTTTCTTGTCTAAATTGGCATTTTTAGTACATTCAGCTAAGGAGTCCAGGGCCAACTCGGTCCTCTTTTGGGCGCCACGCAGTGACTCTTTATAAGAGCTGTGTGCATTTTCAATATTCGTGAGCTTGAAGTTCATTGAGGCAACCAGACTGAAAAGATCTTTCATGTTGTCATTCAAATGTTCGTACATTTTCAAAAAAGGGGCAATTGCCAGTATCATCGATGATATTATGATAGCTTGAAGATCTTTCGTGTTTTGCTCATGGCAAACTGCCATAACCTGAGGCAGTTCTTGTCGTCCACGGCACTTTGACGGTAAGACAGCCGTCTAATTTTTGGAAAAGGACGTTCCATTAAGGACTAATTAGAAGATGACAAATCCGAAGAGGAATCAGCTGCTGAGCAAGGAGCGCCTAACGCCTCTCAGTTTAGGGGAAGGTCGTCATTATTACTGTCCAAGTTGGATTTAGACATGTTTTTTGACATTTTGACTTTCTTCATCTGGGAGCATCTGATGCTTGATGAAATGCTCGAGTCAGCACTCCTTCGTTTGGAAAGACTCCTTGTGCAAGTGATTTGGCTATTTTGTTTTTTAGCACAAGAAGGATTACCAAGGAAGGCGGGCTAGTGAGTGTGCCCGATTCCTTGGGTAAAGTAGTATTTATTGATTTATGCGTTCTTTCCTTATTTAACTGAGTTAAGTCTGTAAGCAGTTTATTAACAATTTCCAATGAATTCCGTCGATTTCCGTGGTGATACAAGGCGTTTACATTCGCTGCTGAGGATGACTGCTGTAGTCGCGCTATATCGTGAGCCAGCAGACCACCCACCTCTATTTCGTCAGGTGAAGGAAAGAACACATTGTTTCCATCAACAAATGCTGTCACTGCTTCCCAATTATGCAGCGGAGAGGGACCCAGTTTCTCAAGAGAACTGTAAAATCTAGGGTGGAGGGACCCCAGACTAGTCTCGCCACTCTTGCTCACACATATTGATGTGGCTTTGTCGTGGGCCACCTCAACATAGTCCGAAGACGCCCCCAGACCAGCGTTGTTTGCAACTGTTTGCTCATGCTCGTTCAGCGAGAGCCACACCAGCTCTCGCAGGGGGACAATCATTCCGGGCAAGGAAACAGCAGTCGTAAGATTGTTACCTGGTTTCTCGACCCGGGCTCCAAGAACCGACCTCGGAGCCAGGATCAAACACATTGCGGCAGGCATTTCCAAGAGGGACGACCCACCCATCTTTGTACAAACTTTCACGGGTGCAGCTCGAATTGTGGAATTCGCATTGTTCGTTTTTAACTCAGCAAAATTACCAAGCTCATGAACTTCCCCATATGTAACACTGGGCATGCTGTCACTTACTTGGAACAAAGGCAGCAATGGAGACACGGACGTCAAAGCCGCAGAAGAAACAGGCGATGCCGCTGGGAGCACACAGTGCACATCCGGATGGCTGAACAAAGCGGATTCCAGCTTCCGTTGAGCGCGAGTCTTCGCGAAGGAGGTGGGCTTCGTAGTCACCCACATGGCACCAGTAAGGGATCATTGAGGGGTCGAGCAGAGGAGCAGTAAAGGAGAGTCCAGGCTTACATGGACTTCCTCGGACTCCTCAGACTCTGCCAGACTCCGCGCCCACTCCGCGGGGGAGAGCAGGTTTTGTTGTTTAGGACACTCCCAAAGGCAGTCGACACAGTAGAGCTACTAACACAGTAGCAGCAGGGAAAGCAGACTCACTCCTTTCACTCCTCAGACTCTGCCAGACTCGGCCTCTTAAACATCCAAGCTGTGCACGTGAGTGGTATTGCCCCCTGGCCACACTCGACCCGGCCATTTTGTGAGCCCCCAGGCCCCTTGCTGCTGATTGCACTCTCCCCTTCCCCCTAATTCCCCTTCCACCCCACTCCTCCGAAGCCCTCCCTCCCACCCGCCCGCCAGCCCTGATTGGTGCCTTAACTCGGAGCGTTGCACTACTGTGCGCCCGCTCCCCCTGCTGCCTCTTTAACATCCAGGCTGTGCAGGTGAGTGGTATTGCCCTCTGGCCACACTCGACTCGGCCATTTTGTGAGCCCTCAGGCCCCTTGCTGCTCATTGCGTTCTCCCCTTCCCCCTTACTCCCCCTTCCACCCCACTCCTCCGAAGCCCTCCCTCCCGAATTGGTGCCGCCAGCCCTGATTGGTGCCTTAACTCGGAGCGTTGCACTACTGTGCGCCCGCTCCCCCTGCTGCCTCTTAAACATCCAGGCTGTGCAGGTGAGTGGTATTGCCCCCTGGCCAGACTCGACCCGGCCATTTTGTGAGCCCCCAGGCCCCTTGCTGCTCATTGCGTTCTCCCCTCCCCCCTTACTCCCCTTCCACCCCACTCCTCCGAAGCCCTCCCTCCCGCCCATCCGCCAGCCCTGATTGGTGCCTTAACTCGGAGCGTTTCACTACTGTGCGCCCGCGCCCCCTGCTGCCTCTTAAACATCCAGGCTGTGCAGGTGAGTGCTATTGCCCCCTGGCCACATTCGACCCAGCCATTTTGTGAGCCCCCAGGCCCCTTGCTGCTCATTGCATTCTCCCCTTGCCCCTTACTCCCCTTCCACCCCACTCCTCCGAAGCCCTCCCTCCCGCCTGTCCGCCAGCCCAGATTGGTGGCTTAACTCGGAGCGTTGCACTACTGTGCGTCCGCTCCCCCTGCTGCCTCTTAAACATCCAGGCTGTGCAGGTGAGTGGTATTGCCCCCTGGCCACACTCGACCCGGCCATTTTGTGAGCCCCCAGGCCCCTTGCTGCTCATTGCATTCCCCCCTTCCTTCTTACTCCCCTTCAGCCCTCCCTCCCGCCCGCCCGCCAGCCCTGATTGGCTAGATCACTGGCCATAAGATACCCTCCCAGGGCAGCCCTCTGCCCGTTGCAGCCCCTGCGGCTAAGGGCCCCCAGGCAAACGGCAGCTCCAACAGAGGCGGCTCCAGAAAGTGTCTGCAGGTGTCAGCAGGGGAAGCCAAGGAAGTCAGCAGACACCTACTAAACTGTGAGTGTGGCTTGGGTAGGGAGTAGAGCAATTACTCTACTCCAGAAAACCCCTGCCACTCTATCTTACCTCCCAATAACATAGACTGCCATAATATTAGCATGCCCACACTTAGATAGAATTGTGAATATTAGCATGTCCACACTTAGATAGAATTGTAAATATTAGCCTGCGCCGCATCTAGATAGGACTTTGATTATTAGTATGTCCACACTTAGATAGAATTGTGAATATTAGCATGACCACATTTAGATAGAATTGTGAATGTTAGCATGCCCACACCTAGACAGATTTCGAAACACTAGTCTGCGCCGCATCTAGATAAGATTGTGAGTGTTAGCATGCCCACACCTAGATAGAATTCTAAACATTAGCCTGCACTGCATCTAGATAGGATTGTGAAGGCCAACAAGTGCCACACTTAGACAAAACTGTGAATGTTAGCATGCTAACGGTCAGGCAACCCACTAACCAATACAGGCTCAAACTCTGCATACTTTTCTCACTGAAAAAACTCACACAACCATTTCTCACACAACAAGCCGCACGCACTTCACAACACTGCAACAACACATAAGCCAGAGCAACAGCACATGCCGACTGACACCGATCCAATATCTGCACCAAAGCGCAGCACCGGTGTATACCGAGTTGAAGCTGCCAACAGAACACCACTCCTCTCACTATCCTACTCCCTCTTCACCTTACTAACCCATCCCACCTTATCGTTTACAGATCCGCCAGAGCGCCTGGGGACCAATTCCGTTGGTGACGGTGGACGGTACAAATACCTTTAACATTTAACATTTAACATGCCAATGGAGATAATGTGTATGGCAAGACACCAGATGTGTTATAGTAAACTAATCAGTGTCTACCTAATAAATTTGATGCCATACTGAGGTGATGACAACATGGCAGTGGATGCTCACTGTGCATGCAGAGCAAGAAACTGAGGTACATCTAATTTGCATTAACGCATATTTCACAATTATAGTATCTATCCTGGATGCTGCCTCATATAGGATAATACCAGATAAGGGGACTCTGCCCATTATTCGACATTATGGTTGAATGTAGCTTCAAGAGGAGAAAACCATACAAGGCACTTTGTAACTCCTGTTACAACTCAGCACATATTCAGGGTTCAGATCAAGAATCTAAGATGAAATTCTTGGCAAGTTTTGAGGGTTTCTTCACTGGCGGGAGATGTCTGTATTCCCATGTGTACAGGGACTCTTCTTCCATGGCAATCATCTAGAAGGCCATAGAATAGAGCAGATATATTGCAATCTCTTGTCTCTTACAATGAGTGATGAGGAGGGTTACCCGGAAAAGACCTATGATGGACACCCGGGATGCTGTTCATGGGCAGCCCAGCATAATACTTCACCTGCATCTCTTTGAAAGAAACCATCTTGTGTTTTCACCCTCTAGAGGGAGGCGTAGTTCAACCCCCTCTTCCTGTCAGGTCTCGCTTCTGCACCTCACAGACCACTTGGCTCGCCTCTAGATATACTACAGACAACACACACTTGCCCAGAGACGTCAGATCTGGATGCGATGAGCTGATGATTTCAGCACTCCCTGTTGGTATCTTGTTAAGGGCAGCACTATAGTAATGACATTTACATTTTTGATCAAATAAAAATGAATGTGTAAACATTCTAGATTATGTGATCAGATGATACAATGCATGAGCTTTCAATATCCATAGACTTCTTCACTAGATGGTGATCACAAGATAAAATTAGAAGCAGACAAAACACGCTATGAAGAAATAACCTTTCACTTGAAACTCCATTGGTTCCAGGAAAAAATATTCAATACATTCACTTGTACCCATTGGAAACCAGTTCTGAACACGTAGAAGGCCCTAAATAGGAATACAGCAGAAGAAACAAGCTTGTTCCCATCGAAGGGGGGCTAATATCTGCCAGTGTTAGCCAACTTTTTTAGATTTATTATGGGACTCAGACAATGCATGATATATGGGCTTTATCACAATATCTGCATGCTTCCAATAATAGAATGACAAAACAGTGGACATGTTGATGTATCTATTTGATTCAGTGTACCATTTTAAATAGAAATGACCTACTAATAATTGTTACATGAGAGCATTGTTGGGTTGAATGACATATGTGGAGGTTGGAGTAGGAGCATATGCCAGGGTCAAGGGCTGTAGCTCCCCTCCGTGTATTTTGACACCATGCACTTACCCTGAATTCTGACCTCGCATCTATGTGTAGTTGCCGCCAGGCAACATGTGGCTGGCACCATGCATTTGCCTACCTACTTTGTCTTAGTAACTATGTTTAGCTGCCGCCATGCAACATATGACTGGCACAATGTATTTGCCTACCTACTTTGACTAAGTAACTATGTGTAGCTGCCGCCATGAAACATGTGGCTGGCACCATGTATCTGCTTACTGACTTTGACTATGTAACTGTATGTAGCTGCCACCGTGAAACATGTGGCTGGCACCATATACTTGCCTACCAATCTTCTGTTCATATTATATCCTGAGCACTTATGTAACTGGAACTGTTTTCTTAAAGTCATATCGCCTTGATACCTGTGGGTTATGGTGCGTTTTATAAATGTCAAAAATAAATAAATAAGTATTATAACATTGAGAGCCTGTGGCCAGTATTTACACATTTACATATGCATTGGGTGATTGGCTCCCCTCTATTTCCTCCCCTAGTTGCTTTTTGATGCTTTGCTGCCTAGTAGCTTGCCTGCCTCCTGCTCACCAATTTGTTTGTTTGTTTGTTTATTTATAGCGCGCGCCAGACCCGAAGGTATCCGGGCACAAGTTCAAGAATACTTTAAGCTTACAAGTTACAGTTACACATTCCGAGAAGTTACAGGGTACATTGACAACAAGAGGATGATGATATGCAGGGTTATAAACAAAGGTATTTGTACACAGAGGTGTATACACAGTATACATTGAAAGTTAGAGAGCATGGTGGAGTAAGCGGGGGAGATGAGCATGTAAGTATGTTCAGTTGCAGATTAACAGACAGGTCAGACGTGAGTAGTCCTAGTGTCAGTCAGTTATAGGTCATTTTCTTTGAGCCATTTAATGCAGTTAAGTCTGAAGTGTGCATAGGATTGGTCAGACCTTAAAGAAGATGGGAGGGAGTTCCACAACTGGGCCGCTTTGACAGGGAAGCTCTTGCCTCCGGCTGTGCTCAATTTAAATAGGGGCACAACTAGCTGGTTGGTATATGCTTCTGTGGTAGGTCTATTGGAAGTTCTTCTTATGGACCTTTCTTTTAGGTATTTGGGGGCTAAATCATTAATACTTTTGAATGTCAGTGATACTGTTTTAAGTTTAATTTTGTCAGCTGTAGAGAGCCAGTTAGATTGTCTTCTGACATCTGAGATATGCTCTCTTCTTCGGATTCCTAAGGCGTCTCTAAGGGCATTGTTCTGCAAGGTTTGGATTTTTTGAAGCGTGTGTTTATTAGACCCTATGTATAGTGCATTGCAATAGTCCAGTTTGGATAATACCAGAGCTGTTGATAGGGTGAGACAGCTGGTAGTGGACCAGTAAGGTTTAGCTGCTCTAATCATCTTACAGGTGTATCCGGTGCTAGAGGCCATCACACTCACCTACTTTGTTAGAGAAAGGCAAGAGTTGAGGTAAAAACCTAATGTCTTTACCTCTTTTGCTACTTTAATGGTGTTGCCATCAATAACAAATGATGAATAGTTATCGTTCAGTCTTATGTATTCCCCAGTATGATGAGTTCCGTTTTGTCATCATTCAGGCATAGACCATGACGGGCCATCCATGCCTGGATGATGAGGTATATCTTATTCACTAAGGCCAAATCCTGTTCATAATCCCCCGTAAGTGGGATGAGAATCTGAGTGCCATCTGCATAGTTTATGTAGGTGACACCCAGAAGGTCCAGATCATCAAACAGGGGCTCCGTGAAAATGTTATACATGGTCGGAGAGACACAGGATCCCTGGGGAACGCCACGTGTAATGGGTACAGGGTCAGCCGCTGCAGAGGGGGAGAAAACCCTCATGGTTTTGTTACTTAAGAACCCCTTGATCCATGCAATGGCATGTGTGGAGAAGTGGTCCGCAGATTCCAGGTGGGTACAGAGCACATCATGATCCACCAAGTCAAATGCCGCTGAGAGATCCAGTAGGAGGAGTAGGGCAGTTTTTCCAAGGTCTCTCAGCTCATGGGTTTTGAGATTGATGATCGCGGTTTTGGTACTGTTTTGAGGCCTGAAGCCTGATTGTCTGGTACCTAATAGTTGATGCAGCTCCAAGTATTTTTGGATCTGCAAGTAAGCCACTCTTTCTAATATTTTTAACAGAAATGGTACCATAGTAATTGGCCTGTAGTTAGTCGGAATGGAGGGGTCCAAAGTTTGCTTTTTAAGGAGGGGGAGGACCCATGATTGTTTAAGGTTGTCTGGTATCGCGCCTGATGCAAAGGAAGCATTAATACATTCGGAAATAAATGGGGATAGGTCTCTGGCCGCATCTTTTATCAGTTGGGCTGGGCATATGTCGCCTCGACAGTTGGAGGGTTTGAGCGAAAGTATTATTTTTTCAATCTCTAAAATGGTTACTTTGTTGAAGCTGAATTTATGTTCTGGTTTGGTAGAAGTAGGTGGTTTACCACTTTGATTGGTTGAAAGAAGAATATTTTGTTTCTTTTTCTCAATTTTTGGTTGGAGTGTGGCAATTTTGTCATTTAGAGCTTTTCGGATGTTAGAGCACCACGATTTGTTTTTGTCGCAGTTGTCCGCAACAGAGATAGGGTTTTCCAGTTCCTTTAGTATAATGAATAGCCCTTTGGTTCCAGATTTGGCCTGTAGTATTCTGTTGTTAAAGTTCTATTTTTTAGCTCTCCTTATTTCAATTTTGTAAATCTCAGAGGCATTAATGAGAGCTGCTTTATTAGTCTCAGATGGAGTTAGTCGCCAGGCGGATTCACATTTGTGTTTTTCAATCCTTAGGGATTTGAGGTGAGGGGTGAACCAAGTGTTGAAGTGTGCTCTGGGCTTACTTTTTCTCAGTTTCAAAGGGGCGATAGTGTCCAAGGCTATGGCCATGGTTGAGTTGAATTTGTTCACTAGAGCTGATGGGTTTAGTGATTCAGGTAAGGAATTTAGAGTTGGGAGAATAAGTGGCAGCAGTTTATCTGTGGTTCTTTTTTTTTGGTTCTTTTTTTTATTTCTGGTTGGTAAGGGGGGAGCCAATATATTTTCCTTAGGTTGGGTAGTGTTTTCATTTAAGAGGAAGGTTATTAGCGCATGATGAGCCCAGATGTGTGGGCAGACATCAGTAATCGTTACATTACAGTTGTGGTTGGCTACCCAGTCGAGTGTTCGTCCTTTTACATGGGCAGGTTGTGAAATTCTTTGGGTGAATCCAAGTTCTGTGATGACATTGGTGATATTAGTCGTTTGCAAATCTTTGTGGTGGTCGTTAAAACCTAAGTTTAGGTCTCCCAGAAGGATGGCTTGCGATTAGTTTTTTAGGTTGTTTGAGAGGATCATAGAGATGTCCTCCTCAAAAGTTCCAATGGGACCTGGTGGCCTATAGATGAGGTGTATATTGATAGATTGAGAGGATGATGTTAAGAGTTTAGCGGTTAAGGATTCACAAGATTTGGTGATTGAAGGTGTTTCTATTTTTATGGGGAGATTATTTTGAGCGATTATGGCTAGGCCGCCTCCTCGAGAATTGGTTCTATCGTCTCTGAGAATGTTGTAATTAGGGGCCAAGGCAAGAATCAGAGCGGGTCCTGCTGCTTGGTGAAGCCAAGTTTCCGTTATGGCTAGGAGGTCATAATCAGCTATTTGGATGAGGTCGGCAATTTCGGTTGCATGTGCTATTAATGTCTTAGCAATAATAAGGGCACCCTTCAGAGGGGTGTTTGGTTTAGGTGTCGCAGGGGTGATACAACTTTTCTTTTTTGTTGGCCTGCTGCTTGATTTGAAGTGATTGTTAATGGGGCTGATAAAGTGGGAATCTCTTTTGGTGGGGGAGATGTTTAGTTTGGGGGCATTAAGTTGGAAGTCTCTTCTATTACTAGGTTTGGTGACTAGTCTGTCTGGAGGTTCATAGATTTTAGGTAATCTTGATTGTAGCTTGGCATTTCTGCTTAAGGTGTCACAGAGGTTATTTGTTAGAGGGTGATGGGGGATAGGTAACTTTGTAGACTGTGGGTTAGTGTCTGGGGTGATGGTTGGTCGGCGCTCATCAGAGTTCAATGTTACAGTAGGCATAGATTGCGGTGGGTGGTTTACTGTTATCATTGTGGACCAGAGAGTGGTCAGGAAGATGAGGGTGGAGATCATTCTATCCTAGGGATAATCATCCATGTCTGGTGGTGGGCCAGTAATGTCTAGGTAATCACTAATAGGTTATGGAGCTCATAGTTTCTAGTATTATAGTAGTAACAGTCGCCTAGCACAATGCAACAAGTGATTCAGTCACAGTAATGTCTAGGTAATCACTAATGGGTTATGGAGCGCAAGGTTTCTACCACTGCATTATACAATGCAATAGGATATTCATTCATTCACCACGCGCATTGGGATTAGGTTTCCTCTATAGTAACGGTGCTCACAACACTATCTAACAGCAGTATGCAGTGCGAAAGTTAAAGTGGTCGAGGTAGAGGGCTAAACAATACTTGGTAGTAATCTTGAAAGTACAGTAATATCAGTAGCAGTACAGTATATTGAGGCAGACATTCTACTTCGCTATGGCCAGTAGGGTAGCTATTATGTGCATATGCAGGTACGACTAGCAGGTTTAGTATTTCAGAATGCATCAAACAAGGGTATAGCCGAATCAGATGCTAAGTATGCTTAGGCTAAGTCTGAAAAGTCATTAGCAATGGGAAGCAGTTGTGTTACACAGTGCGTTTAAATTTTGCCGTTACAGTGCTGGCACAGACATGCTTTACGGTGATTAGGCAGAACGAGCGCATGGGGTTGCATACATTAGGGAGCGTTCATTGATCACGAGAAAGTTTAGTCATTCTTCCTAAATTGTGCAGATTATGCACTCACCCAAGTGTCTCCGGTGCAGCAGCGTTTGTGGGGACAGACTGACCGCGCAGAGCACTAGCTGCGCTCAGTCAGCTCCGTCAACATGTGTACCGGTAGACAATGAACATTATGCAAAACAGAGCAAAGACCAACGAGTGGAACAAACATCGGGTCAGGTTTGAGCAGGACAGGATTATTGGACACAAGTGGTGGGTGTATATAGGTAGCAGGGCAGCAGCCCCTGGGTTCATTAACAGGTACTGTAGGTCGCAATGTGGGCACATGCGATATGGAAATGGACAATGAGCAGTTCAGCAGTCTCACCGTGAAAAGGTTGATGGAGGCGAGGGATCCTACGGATAAGGATATGTGCAGATACAGCGCAGGTAGACAGAGGTCGAGGACCTAGAGCACCCGCAGCATGGCACGCTCGGCCAGTTCTGTCAGCAGCCTTTTTCTTTGGCCTTCTTCCAAGGGCCGGCGCTCACCTGCCGGCAAGAGGGGATTGACTTTAAAGGCACAGCCAATCAAGTTACAGGGGGGGCCTGATGGTCCGTGTGGACAAATGAAGCAAGAAATGTGTCAGCCATCTTTGAAGGGGGTATGCCATATGTTGTATCAGTGGGAAGAGGCACTCCTGTGCATTCAAAGCAGGCAATCAATTCTATTATCAGGCAAAATGGAGGGTGCAGATGCTGATCTCTTCAATAGTGATGATAAATCTGCAATAATCAGCAGAATGGCGTGCAACCATGCAAGGGCATGGGGTAATCTAGAATGTGGGCCCAGGGCTTACCTTGCCTCTAGCGGGGTCACGGTTGGGGGGGCTCCTCTGCCCGAGAGAGCTCAGCCAGAGCTCCTGCTCTGCTGGGGATAGACACCCCCCCCCCGTTGTATCTCTGCTCCCCTCACTGTGTACTTCCCCTATAACTTTTAAAGTGCCCTGTTGTTTCCTCATACTAGCTCCACACTCACTAAATAATAATAATAATAATAATAATAATAATAATAAAATATGTAGTTTTCATGGCAGAATGAAGGAACAGCAGGTTGAGTCGGCTCTGGCAGAGGCCAATAGGAATAGGTAGAATTTCAGATTGCTGCCAAATAGAGCCCCCTGGCTGAGAGCCATGGGTGAAGTGCAGAGGTTTTCACAGGGAAACTAATGGGAGAGTGGGTTTGTCATTGGATGCAGAGAGAAAATTGACTTGAGTCTTTGAGCTATGCATTTATTGTCTCTCTGTCACTTATTACAGTGTGAATTGTGTGCATTAATGCACATAGTTTTTATGTTATGTATACCATTATGGGAGTTTTAATCCTGAAATAATGTTATTTCCTGACTAATACAATTAAAAAAAAAGCAATACTAAAAAGTTAAGCCATCTCTGAGATTCCGAAAATGTTGACTGGAATCTTGTAAAAGAATAATCTTAGCAGTGAGATCTGGGTGTAGTTCACTGTGCAAGTGGTTTTGTTACGTTTTGTGTTGCTAAAACCAAGAATTGTATATAATGGGCCTCATTACCATGCCCTTAACAAGGGCATGGCTGCCTCCATACCGTGTTCCAGCACCGGGTTCCTTCAATGAGGAATAACCGGCTCATTTCAACATTGGAGGACCCGGTAATTCCTCCTTGAAGGAACTGATCCTCATTCCCATTTGAGCCCCCATAGGGCTCAATGGGAATGGGGATGGAGCTAATAACGGGCCTGTTAATAACGGCGGGACCGTCTGGTTTTATCAGACGTCCGTTCCGGGTCCAGCAAGTGAAATTGCGCATCCCGTAATGAACGGTGCCAGTCCCGTACCGGCACCCTTCATTATGGGAGCGCTAGCCTCGTACTGAGGCCCAATGTGTGTTTTACTTTGTTGTAAATGTTACATGTGCCCAAATTGCAACAGAGTAGGCATGTTTTGAACTCAGGGGCTGCCCCTTATTGACCATGCCAAAACATACTAATATTTTCCACACATCTCTTCCATTTACTGATATACTTGTAATAGGGCTAGATGAATCATAACACCCCTCATCCAAATAATATGTATCGTACAGGGGTTCTACAGAGGGGACACATGTTGCCCCAGTTGCTGTCCATTTAATTGGGCCAACAAAATTGTATTTAAATTGTAATAGTGAATATCTTTTTAGTAAGGTGCATTATTACATGGTTAATAATAAAATGTCTAGGCTCTTGGACTGTATGTGTGTCTAGTAGAGTTAACAGAACCCGTAAGGATTATTTATGGAGCTCTTGGGTAAATAAAATGCAAATCTAATGGTACAAGCCATTCGGTTAGCACGTTAAAATGATCTCTACCTATAAGGTTGCTCATATGGGTGGTCTGCTGATTGCTAGAATGTGTTCTTTCAACAAGATGTTTAAAAAAAGGAATCAGGTCCTTTGGCTCGGTTGTTGAATCAGAGCAGATCATGGCACAATCAGTCTAATAGGTATGGGATAAGCCACATGTTAATGCACATTGGGGGCATGTTATTCTGGGAAACACATGCTCCTTTTTGCTTATTTTGCCATTGTCCAGGGGTGGTTTAAGGTTCAAGTTGGGGGGGGGGATATTCAGATCATATGTGTATAGAGTTGAGTATGTTTTTAACTTTTTGACTATTCTAAGTGCTTAGTTGCTGTGTTATGGCGGACAATAACCCCACCCCATGTACAAAAGAGGTGGTGAGTTAAGGTATAAGTCATCAATCAAAAATCTTTTTGTCAATATGTAGCACAGTATGAGATTGTATTTCTTGATCGTTGGATGAACTGAAATTAATCAATTAATCAGTACATACATTTACTAATCCCCTCTGCGAATGTAACCCATAAATGCTGAGGTGAGGAAAAGCTCACCTAATCTGGCATTTGTACTATGAGAAGTTGCCAAACAAAAATGGGATGTTGAAAGGCAGTTTCCATTTGATTAATTTCCCTCCATGTGACTTGCACAATCATATTGTACACACCAGAGAGTTCCAAAGGCTGTAATACACTGAGGTAATACCACGCCAATGAAAAATGAAAATCACAGTCCACAGGCATAATTTCATGGCAATGTATAAAAATTGTCCTTCCGCCCTTGGATCTGAGGAGCAAGACACTTGACCTACAACCAGACCTACACAATGAACAGCAGCAGGCCTGTCATAGTGGCAAGATCCTTGCAGCCATTAGCAGTGAACTCAATTGAACACGGAATTATGTGGGTGGTCATGCATATTCCGAATCGACTTTTAACAGGGTTAACAGGCCCGAGAAGGGTCTCCCTGTGACCCCCTTACCCGCCGGGTTCAAGAACACTTCGTAGCCATCACAGGAGGGGGGCGTCCGGGACCAAGTCTCTTGTAGGCAAATAATTCAGGGCCTACATTTAATCCGTAAATAGAGTTTTAAAACCCCGTGTGTTCCACGATCACAAACCTAATCGGTCACATGTACCCATTGGGTCATCCAGTTGGACCGCCCGGGGCATTGCTTACTTGTCCAGAAGATATCCACAACTACACTGAGCACTGGATGAAGTGTGACAAGAATGGCAAAGGCTGGTTTATAAAAGGTGGCCTAGTAGATTACACAGCACAAGGAGGTAGCTTGAGGGGGTCACCAAAGTGTGGCTGTCCAACGATGGCTAGAAGGTGATGAGAAAAAATAAAGGAGTGGTCAAAGACTCAACCAGAGGAGCGAATGTAAGGGTAAAGATGGATCTGCCAGTAACAGTGTTCACCCCCAGAACTTAACAGTACGAGCAGGTGAAAAAAGATACACGCTGAGACAGTCTTACCCCATTCCCAGGACATAGAAATGACACATGTGCGCATGCGCTGAAAAGCAGAATCCACAAACTTACATTTAAACAGGCAATGCATATGTGGACTGCCATAAGAAATAGTTTGACATTACTTTAGTGTACAATTAAAATAAGATAATAACAGAAGCACACAGTGTGCTAAACATTCATGGAGGAGTTATGATTCAAGCAAACAATAAACATGGAATCACAACACTTGGAAAGGTCAGTTTTCAAATGGTAGGGCCAGACGCTGTAGACATTTAAAGGGAATCCATATATGGCAGAAAAGGCATTGGATTCTTGTAAAATATAACAGTGAAATCCTAGCATGAAATGTCCATCTTTAAAACCATTACAAATGAAAAGCAGGCTTTACAAATCTATTTAGAACCCAAAAACTCAAATAGGCCAGGAAATAAATACATTTCAAGCAACCCAGAAGAGCTCCACAGTGCTTAGGCAGAATGCAATGCAAGTTCACAGTGTAACATAAGCACGGCAGGCCACATAGAATTTGTTTGCAAACTGGCCAGTGTGCAGCAATTAAATGTAATGAGCTTCAGTGTAAGGAAGATAAGGCCTTTTATGTCCAGGTGCATGGATAAGTGAAGGGGTTCTATGTTCTTTCATTGCCGGAAACGTAAACGTCTGCAATTTAAACATGTACATAATTACAAAAATGTATATCAAATGGTTTTTTTGGGTGGTTTCCTCCCCCCAAACCCCTGTCCACCACCTATTTTTACCTGTTACCTACCCCCCAGCTGATTATCTGCCCTTTCCCACCGCCCCCTAAAAATTTCAATGTACTTTTTCATAATTATGCACATGTTTAAATTGCAGGCATTTACATTTCTGGCGATGAAAGGACGTCGTACCGGAGTGAAGATATGTCCCTCTGTGCTCACACTCCAGAGTAAATACAATCCACTAGGGAATAAAGGCAAGAGATAGTTTTGCAAGGATAACAAGGTTTTACTTGTACAAAGTACAAATGCCAGCAAAAAACAGCTCGAGAGCACTCTGATCTTTCTTCATAAAACATGAGTTTATAAGTACACAAAACTTCATATCTGAACTGGACATTCTGGTGCTCCTGATTGGAGGCACTCTATACACGGACCTGCTCCATAGGGGATGCCAGGCGCTAATTGGCTGGTTCTTCCCTGTTGATCTTGCTGCACGTGGGTCAGCTGGGTTCATCCTTGCAGTGAAGCTAGGGCAAACATTTAATACAATATATCTAATCTAAGCTGAACAACAGAAGTCGGTTATTCATCCATTACGGCAGGCACCTGGGCATCATAGGAAAGGGGCGCCAGAGAGAGGGGAGGATAAAATACAGTCATGCTGACCCCTACATTCAGGTCTTCATTAATACCTCTGTTCCTGCACTCAAGGTCTCCCCCTGGGGATTGATCTGCGATTTACCTCTCCCGGTACTTCATGTTACAGGAGACATGTGTTGCTATTTGAGAGATATACACTTGTACAGGCTTTAGATCTGTGGTGGGCATCTTAAGGGGGTTAGGGCCTGGGGGTCGGGTCGGTGAAATGTGGCTAGCTCCGGCCTGGCTGGGTGGAGGTCAGAGGCCCAATGGCAGTTTAGTGGAGATGGATGGATGCAGCGCAGAGCCTTGTACTGTCTCATGCTCTTTGCAGCGCACATTCCTGGAAGCGATACTAGATATTCGCGACAGTGAAGGGACCAGAGGGAAATGGACTTCTGTCGGACCAGGGCTTGTGCAGAGCAGATTTGGAGTGCCGATACTGAGCATGGCACCTCTGTGTAAACTTAGGATGCAAGCATCGCAGGCCATCAATGTGTTTTTTCTTGGCCTAATACAAAAAGTAGTCGCTTGTCAGGGACAGGGCTAGCACTATTCGCCTACTTTTTTGCGCTACAGGGACTTTATATTTGTCCTGGGTGTGGGGGCTGATCCTCCCTTGTGGGTTATATCACTTTGTTTGGGGGTCGCCTAACTTGAAAGCGACTAGGGGGATGGGATAGGCTCATTTCCATCCCAACATGAGGAAGAAAATAAACAGTTTAGCTGACACAATGATGGACGCAGCCAGACGATCTGTGCATTCAGCAATGGCTAATATCGGAATAAAATATAGATATTCCAAGTTAAAATATGGTCTCAAGGAACACATCATTAAGACTGCAGATAGTGAAAGTGACAACTAAGATGAGCACACCTGCCGTCCTAGATAGAGGAAGGCAATGACTCAGAGGGTAGCCTTTAATTTGCAGACATGACATTGAGATAATGAAAGCTGGTAGTTAATAGCAATTATAAGTGGCACACTGATCTCTTTATCCTAGTTATAACAAACTCCATATATTTCACACAAGGTCAGTACTAGGTTGAGCACAGCCTGTTCCAATCAATAGGAACCCACATTAACTCAGCTTACTGCTAGCCTATGAAATGTAAACTGTTCAGTAGATATGGTATCCTCCAATCCTGAGTGTTGCACCTACAGGAAATATATGTATCATAGGGGTTCAAACCAATGAATGATAAACATAGGTTTTGCAGCTTGCCTGTCATTATGACATTATCAGTGACACGTTTTGCCTTGAAAAACAATTGTCGAGCAATGGAGCAGCTAGGAAAACTGGGTATAGGCTTGTCTGTGTATTTTTGTCTGCATATTTTTAATAAAGAGCTGGGATTACCTAGCATTTAAGATAATTTCATCATCTGTTGCCTCTTTGTTTGGCAGTTGCCAGGTAGTGGGCTGGGTTACTATTTGGGCCCAGATTACAATACATTATAATCTTGACATGTGAACTCATCAATTGCAGTGTGTACATGATTATATCAATATAAATTCTGCAGCTATCAATAGACACATTTTCTATTGGTTGTACAATATTCCCAAAAGCAATGATGGATTGCTAATTGCTGATTACATTGTTTAATGGCGAAATTGTCTTAAAACATGTGTGCAGATTTGTAAACACTGCCTTCAGTGGTTCTAATCCTGAAAATCATTTACAGATTAGTATACTTTCACTAAATGCCCAGAAGGCATTGTCTTTAGGACCATTCAACAGAACGGGGGAACTTTGCAGTTTGTTTGGTCCTCTGACAGCTTTGCCTCTTTCTTTCTCCAAGTGTTTTAGATTAAAGCATTAAGCTAGAAGTATTATTTGGATCAAGGAGGGAACATTTAATATCAGCCATTCATTTATAAGTAGAACTCTCTTTCTCATATTTACATGCTTTTATACTGTGGCCTTTGGTCTGTGAAGGTTCTGTAATTTTATGTAGGGTACATAGAAGTGCATAACTTACACCCCATAAAGCATATGTGGTGAGGTGATCTCCTAACCTAACATAGACTCCTACTCCTGATTACCCCAATAATTCTTTCTGTCTGTGGAAGGCTGGCATATAAGAAGGTTCCTCACCATTTTGTCAGTTGCTGCATGCTGCAATACATAAATAAGACGTTATGATATTGCATGGTGCTTTTGAGGCGTTGTGCCTGCTGCGTTGCTGAACTCCAATCTAAACAATTTGACTTGCAATGTGTTCTGTGTCTACTGGAGTACATACCGTTTGTGCATTCAGAATAGCACAATAACAACTCACCTTTCCTTGGAAATTCTACTGATAAAATTAAATAAACCAAGTTGAAAAGCATATTGATAAACTTAAGGGCTACGCTATTTCAGGTGAAGGCTCAGTGTGTTAAGCATCTGTTGCAGGGATCTATATTCACATGCCAGATCACTGTTCAAAACCTCAGCAAAGCAAATGTGGCTTTCCCCTCTCTGTTAGGTTTTAGTGCATAAAAATATTTGATAGTAACATGTACTGTACTACCAAACAATGTCCATGCAACAGGCAGAACTTGCTATGAAATCTAAGTATCAGTATCTTGCGGGTATAAGTCTTGGTCCCTCCCATCAAGCGTTGGAAAAAGCGAGCAGCCATCCCTATTGAAGAGCATGGTGCTTTTGTCTGGAGCAATGATTGCATAGCTAGCGAGCAGCCATCCCTATTGAAGAGCATAGTGCTTTTGTCTGGAGCAATGATTGCATAGCTAGCGAGCAGCTATCCCTATTGAAGAGCATAGTGCTTTTGTCTGGAGCAATGATTACATAGCTAGCGAGCAGCCATCCCTTTTGAAGAGCATAGTGCTTTTGTCTGAAGCAATGATTACATAGCTAGCGAGCAGCCATCCCTATTGAAGAGCATAATGCTTTTGTCTGGAGCAATGATTACATAGCTAGCGAGCAGCTATCCCTATTGAAGAGCATAGTGCTTTTGTCTGGAGCAATGATTACATAGCTAGCGAGCAGCCATCCCTTTTGAAGAGCATAGTGCTTTTGTCTGGAGCAATGATTACATAGCTAGCGAGCAGCCATCCCTTTTGAAGAGCATAGTGCTTTTGTCTGAAGCAATGATTACATAGCTAGCGAGCAGCCATCCCTTTTGAAGAGCATAGTGCTTTTGTCTGAAGCAATGATTACATAGCTAGCGAGCAGCCATCCCTTTTGAAGAGCATAGTGCTTTTGTCTGGAGCATTGATTACATAGCTATATTCAAGACAGTGAAGATAAATTGTGAAAGTTCATATCACAGCTTTGCCGCTGGATGACAACAGCAACCTAAGCATACCACCTTATCTAACTTTATAGTACTGTGCTGACGTCTGTGAAAATGTTTGCCTCTCACATTTTGTTGGTATTCTTGTGGCAATTCCCTGATCTTTCTTTGCATGTGGGATATTTTAGTGGAAGGATTCCTAGACAGGAAAGAGCGGATAAAATGCCACAGAACTCTAGCAAGCTAATTTTCAGATCGGCTTATTTTACACAAATATTATGCTCTTTTCGAGAACTTAAAATAATCTTATTCACATCATGAATAAGAGTCTGCAAGTCTGAGGCAAAAAACAGGTGTCCTTAAAACAGGTATTTTTTAAACATAGTAGAAAAACCCAGATGCAATATTTTAGGCTCATATCAATTAGTGTTCTGGTACTTGTAGACTTTCATTTATGTTGCAACAAATAAAGCTAAAAACATTCTTGTATTCATTTCTTGTGAAATATTCAAATTTTGCAATTATGTTATTTGTGTACTTTCCATTTCAGGTGTACACAACAATGTATTCTTTTTTTAGTTCATGAAACGTAAACATTCACAAATAATTGCACCTGGCTGCCTGACAAGAACTGGGAAACATGTGCCCATATTGCAGACTGAGCCCAAAACTCAGCTTCACCACTCAAAGTGTGCAATCTTCTCTGTCAGTATCGCTGGATGTTTATTGTTGTAGTGCAATGCCTGCTCATGTACATTTACTGGTATGTACTCTAGTGTGACATGTGACAGGGGTGTGCAACATGAATTAGATGCTATTTTCAATTTACCACGTGCAATCCAGCTTTTGGAGTGCACATAGAAAGTGTTTCTACAAATGTTAAAATACCATGGTTTCAGTACATCCCCCCCTGCTGTGGCTCCTGTAGGTGCTGCTGAAAAGTTGCTACAATGTGTTGTTCACTAACCCACCTCACTGAATCTCTCCTACTTTCTCCATGACAAATGACATGTATGAAACTCGACCAAAAGCTACCCTCTGAGATTACCTGCTAATCCTCCTCCCAGGTGTACGCCAATGGCACATGCCTTAACCAGTCACTTACAGAGATGTAGATTGACTGATGTGTTTTCTTCCTCCCAGATGTCCGCTGTTCCATCCAACAAAATCAGGTGACTGTGATTCTCCCACAACCTACACTATTTCTGGCTCTTCCTGCTCCTCCAATGAAGTGTCACGCGATGGTACATGTCTCGCTCACTCGTTCACAGAGCCCGAGACTGACTCCTGGAATACATCCTCTGCTGCCACTGTCATAAGGTGAAAGTGATTCTCCAGCAAGTTGCCCTCCGAAAATTGGGATATGTGAATGTGCCTATCACAGTTTCCCAAGCGGGTCAACGAGAATGTCTCTCCCTAAAGTCACACCAAGTAGCACTTTTGTGTTCATCCACAAACCACTGATTTTGTCACTAGAGCACCATGTAACCAAAAGATACTCTAACTTTACTCCGTTTTAGCCGCCACCTTTGCAATCTTCTCTTTCTGTTGTTGTTTTCAGGTTTGGTGATATCATTTTTGAGAGATGGAGAAGTATTAGGAAAAGGTCTGGCAATGCCGGGGGCCCGCCTAATGCTTTGACTTGCCTAATTGAAGTCTGTTACTGTCACACAGATGTGAACAAGATCCCACCAGACAGCTAGCTCAGCATCAATCTTTTTTGGGTTGAGAGAGTCGTTGAACACTTTAAAGGCCTCTATTAATACATCTACAGCTAAGTAACGTCTGTCGGCTGCTATAGGCTTAGCAGATGTTGGTGAGGCACTACCCTGATGAGACTTCTTTCCCTTCACATCAACCAGGATGTGGTTAGAGTGTCAAGATTTGAGCTTTACTGTAAACATAGCAAGAGCCTCTCTTCTCTCCCACTTGAAATGGTAGAAGCTAAGCCTTAGTCAGACATTCGAGTTGCACGTTCTTCAACACAGTCAGTGTGTTTAACAAACCACAGATTAATTTGTTCCTTGGTGGGAGTGTCCTTGTACGCCAGCCTATAGAAAATCCCCAAAGTCTTACAGACAGCTACTAAGACAAGGTTCACAGAAGGTGACTGTGGGACTAATATAGGGAGAGTTTTGTAGAGCTTATCTGGCACTAATTCTTTCTGGCATCAGCCATGTTTGCCTGCTTTCCACCTACACATTTGATCCGTCCCTTTAGCGCCCAGCCCTGGTGTATAAAATCCAGCAGTAGATGTGTTTGCTAGAATACTGTCTTCAGCAAGAGACATGCACTGTATGCACTAACTACAGGCTCGCAGTCCCCCAGAATAACTTGTCTGCCACTTTCTCACTGGTGCAGAAAGAGCTGTTTCTTCCACAGCTCCCTATTAATGTTGATTTATTCAGTCTAGCCACACAGATCAGACACATTCTGGATGCACTGTTGATGGGGGAGGGCGGGTCGCTGTTAGGATTGCATTTCACTCAAGACACTCAGACATTTGTCATAGTTATCTTATTGTGAGGAAAATGGGCAAAGCTATTTTAGGTGAAGGCCATCCTTAGCCATATATGCCAGTACCCCATTCCAGGTTTCTGAATGAACAATAGGCACCACAAAGCAAGTAAGCTGAGATATTTTGAACTGGTATTATCCCATAGTTCAAAATTCTTCTTCTTAAGAATAGACAGTAGATGCTTACAGATGCATTTGGCTCATACATTGCTGTACAGGAAAACATAAATTCCTGCACAATGAACAAGTAAAAGTCACAGTTTTCTACAAAATCAACCTAGTGTAATTTGAAATTCCTACACTGCTTTTTCAAAGACTGCCAACAGTAGTTCAAATATCACATGTATCATTCAATGTGGATTTTGACACACTGTTATGTTATTTCTGCTTTAGGATATTCAACCTACTACCTCTAAATCTCATTGCTCCCCTATCAAGAGGCTATAGTCAAACATGCTAATCCAGAGCTCAATAAAAATAGTGTAGGGCTTTCCAACAACTGTCTAGTAGCTCAGGTCCATTTTGATTTCAAATTAGTTCCATTGCAACATCATCATACACTCTTTTGTGTCACCACTGTGAAGCTTTTGACTGTGTTCACACCTTAATATTCCCGCTTACACTAGTTTTAATCAACATCCAATTTGTATATACTCATCTGCAAACCCGAGAATTTAAATACCTTAGCAGAAAGTTTGGGTTAGGTGTAAGGTGGGAGGAGTGATTCAAGGAAAGTTGCAGGAGACTTTGGAGGTGATGGTAAGGTGGTGTCAGGATTGGGGCTTTAAGCTGTCCTCCTCTAAAACAGTGTGTATGTTGTTCAACAGACGACCTAGTGGTGTCAGTTTGGATCTCAAGTACAACGGGGATGAGTTAGTTCGGGTGACAGAATTCCAGTATCTTGGTGTGCTCTTTGATCAGCGCCTGTCATGGAAGTTGCAAGTGGAAAAGATGGTGGCAAAGTGTAAACAGCATCTTAATTTGTTGAAGGCGGTGTCGGGTTAGGAGTGGGGTGGAGGGCAGAGGAGTATGAGGATGTTGTATGTGGGGTTGATCAGGAGTGTGCTAGAATTCGGAGTTCAGCTGCAGTGCAGTTATAGTAGGACCCAGCTTAATGTGTTGGATGGTGTCCAGGTAAGGGCAATGAGATTTGTGACTTGGACTGTTCGGTCATCCCCCACAGAGGCCGTGCAAGTGTTGGCAGGGATGTTGCCAATGGATTTGAGAAGGGAGGAGCTGAGTGCTAGGTAGTGGCAGCATAATTGGATGCATGCTTATAAGAGTGGGAGTTGGGAGAGGAAAGGGTGGACTTTTGGATTCCATGCGGACAGGCTGGTGAAATGATTGGGGGTGGAGGGGTTGTGTATGGTGCAAGATGTAGATAGGGTTGTAGGACCGATTTAGGTCCAGCATGAGCCTATTGTCTGTTTGGATCTGGCCAAGGTGGTGACCAAGAAGGGTGGTGATAGAAGGGTGATAAAGAGATTAGCGGTGCAGTATGTGGAGGGGAAAGTTGGCGCTCAAGTATATATGGATGGTTCCAGGGATCTGGAGAGGAGCAGGGTTGGTATGGCTTGCTATTTTCAGGCAAAAGAGGAGTTTTGGGTGGCTTAGTTGTCACATGATGTATCCGTCTGCACGGCGGATTTAATGGCTATTAAAATGGTGTGCTTCGGATTATAGGGAAACAGTTGGCTATGGTGGTGGTGTTTGTGGATTCAATGAGTGCGTTGTTGGCTATCAAGGAGGGGAATAGTGGTAGGAGGGATATAGTTGTGCTCATTAGAGAGCGATTAGATGAGTGTGTTGCTGGAGGTACCGTGGTTGAGTTGGCTTGGGTTCCCAGCCATTGTGGGGTCTTGGGTAATGAGTTGGTGGATCGGGCTGCGTATGGGGCCACGTTGCGGAGGGAGGTGAATGTGAAAGTTCCATTGAGTGTGGCTGAGAAACAGATTATGGTGCGTGGAAACATTAAGGATATGTGGCAGCATCAATGGGATATGAGTTCAAAGGGATGGTGGTTGTATGCAGTGTTCAGGGAAGTGCAGGTTTGGGCGTTTGAGGGGAGTAGAGTTGACACGCAGGGAGGAAACTATTTTGAATCGCCTTAGGGTGGGTCATGCAGGGTTGGAAGTGTTTTATGGGTAGAGTTACATCAGCGGCGTGTGAGACTTGCGGGTGCCCAGAGACTGTGCCTCATTATATAGTGGACTGTGAGAGGTTTGATGTGCAGCGTGAATTACTCAGAGTCCTGATGAGTGGCATTGGGGTAGTTGTACAGGGGTTATCTGATCTGTTCAGTTGGAAAAGTGGGGTGGTGGATGAACAGTGTAGGTTCCTCCTTCAGTTTGTGTGGGAGACTGGGAAGTGGGATGAGATCTAGTCTAGGTCGATGGCTGATTGGTGCTCTTTTTGGGGAACATCATCTTAATAGATGGAAATCGCCGGTTTCAGATTTTTGGAGTCATCCTAACAAGAAGAAGAAGAAGAAGAAGAAAGTTAAAAACATATTTTCAGTTCATTAATATATACCTTAAGGTCATGAATGAGATGTTACATCACAGGATGTGAGTTATTTGACATATCTTTGCAAACACGATTGATGGGGGGGTTGCATTTGCTGCATGTCCAGCCAAAGCATTGCACTTTAACACTCTCTGCCTTCTCTGCATAAACTCAGATAGAGTGGAAGTACATTTTCATTGTTCTTTTGTATATCTCAGACCAACTTTGCTAAGTCAAATAACATCTCCACTTGACTCAGCATGGCAAACAGTTTGCAAATGTTTGGCAGCTACTGCCTGTACCCCTAATGTTGTTGTGTGAAAACCATAGATAAATGCATGATCGGGCCCATTTGATTACATTTTCAATGATTTCTTGCACTTTCACTGTCTCTCATCCATCTTTCAAATCTGGTCAACATAACAAATGGTACCTTCTGTTGGTTTGTTTTGGGTAGCACTCCAACCCGTGGATATATGAGAACTCGGCTAATCAAATTAGGAGGGCAGGTATTCCTTCAAATAGGAAGGTCTTCATTATTTTGCGGAATGACAGAATATCTTGAATGTAACTGATTTCTGGAGATAGCAGCTTCCAGACTTTAATTGTATTTACAGTTAAAGCACTGCCCATGCCATGTGCTCATGCCTGTATTTCTAAAAGCAACGCACGTAGTGCTTAGTTGCTGAGGCTTTATCACTTGTTCACTGGCATTAGCATTCAGGATCATGTACAGTTCTATTTCCATTTCCCCAAGTAGCAGTGACAAATCACAGTCTGCCACACGCAGTGTAAGTGAGCCAATTTCCCTTCAAATCGTATATTGTCGGCATGAATCAACTTGCTATTTTTGGAATGCCCTTACAAGCAGCAAATGCCATATTAAAACTTTGCGCCGCCTCAAGTCTGCCCTTTAAAGCCGCCTATATTTTCTCGTTTAGAAATGAAGGTGCACTACCACCTATCAGATGACAGCGATATGGGCATGCCGTTTGCCTTTATGTCATTGACCTGCAGTGCTAGTTCCTGTTTGGTTATTTGACATGTGCTTTCATGCAGCACACCATTGTCATCCACTGAGTATCCTGCATCGTCTTACATTATGGCCAACAACTCTGCATTATCTGTCTTTCGGCGACAAGGCGGTCCGCTCTTGTAAGCTAAATGGTTGTTGTTGCCACAATGATCAAATGCACCTTTCTTTTTCATGGACACTGTATTCGATCTACTATGTATTTCTCCTTATTTTCTTTGGATCTCATTTCATGTTCTCAGTGTCTTCAACACTTCCTCTTCCATAGTATAGCAGTTTGTTTTGTATTGAGGGTGTTTGCTTACTCATCTGATGCCTCCACATTGTGTGCTAAGCAATGGTTTCCCTCAGTTTGAGACTCCTAGGACTAAGTCACGTTTGCTGTACTTTTACAATGTTGGTCTTTACCATAGGTTGGTCTTGGAGCCATGCATTTCAGTATATTCTGAGGGAGTGTTGTGGCATTCCCCAATTGGCCTATTTCTATGGCATATGAGCTGGTATGAGTGTGAAATTCCAAAAGTCCGGAAATTGGCCCATGAGAGGGTAGTCATGTCATTCCCCCAGTGTTGCTGCTGTGGCAATAGTATTCTTGGCGTGGCACTCGCTCCCACTAAGGGGATGCTCTGCTGAGAGCCCTGCTGCCAGTGCCGCTCCCCACCTCGTGAGAGTTGCACAGGAACGGCGTGCCCGGGCATGCTGAATCCCCTTCCCCTTTGTTCAACCCTCTCCTTACCTTATTGAGTTGGTGGGGCAGTTGGCTCCTTGTCCACACGCGACAAAATCATTGTGGGCTGCAGCTGAGAGATGCGGCCCATCCTCTCTCACATGACCGGCTCCGACTGTGACTCACTTGCCTTGATGGGCTGCACGTAGCAGACGCAGCCCAGCTGGAATAAAGCCTGCCCCTCCCCCATCAGTTCCCAGCACCGTCTCCAGGAAGATCACCTTTTATGTTTTTTTATCTTTTACCCCCATTACCGGAGGGACATAATAGCTTTATAGACGATGCCCTGAGACCATAGCTGGATTCATGGGCCTGTAAACCACGTTAAACATCCCCACTGTGGTTGCACATTCAACTATTAACTAGTTAGATTTTTTAAAATACAAAGGCCTTCCACAACTATGGTGGCTAATAATAGGCCTGTCTGTCTATAGCTGTAAGGTACAAAGTGAGCAGACCCATCCTTTGATTCTGGGAAACAGTGACTCCAACAAAGAGGGAAGCAAATTGGGAGTGGTGCATGATATAAATCAACATAATAAACACAAGTGCAGCCAGGAACCCTGTTGCCAATAGGAAGAAAGCTAGAAAACAGAAGGCCTCAGAGGAGATAGGAAATAGTTTTTCTCTCACATGCGTATAGAGCGGTTGAGGCAGGGAGGAGTGACTCACAAGTACTGCTGTTGTATGCTAGCTAAGAGGGGGTGTGGAGTTCTTCCTTACTTGATAATCAGGGATCACAACAGCCGCGGCATCCATTGAATGGCCTACAAATGGTGATAGGTATGACGAAATGGCTACTGCTCTGCTGGAGGACAGGGTTGATTAGTGGATGAAGTGCCTACTCAAGCCTGCACTACTACTAAACTAGCAGTGATTCAAATAATGCATGTGACACCAGCACAATTGGTAACATGGAAGGAGGGCAGGGTGTACTCATCAGGAGGGGTGTGAGCTGGTAGAGAAGCAATCCAAACAATGATAGCGTGTTGGTACCAAAATAAAAGAATGCCAAACCAAGGTTGTATAAAAACAGGATATTTGATCAATCAATAAAAAATGAACACACCTAATAAAAAAATCTACTGCCCATCCATCTAAGGTAAACAGAAAAAGCAGACTTTCAAATACACTGGGCACTCTGGCCTTGTAGACAGGGGTGGCCAAGCAAAGATTCCATCAGCGAATATCAAAATGACTGAATGTGCTTTTCAAAACAGTTCAGTCATTGTCATAAAGTCGCTAGGGTCCTTTAAGGTGAAACAGGGGTACTGGTGCACTTAAAAAAACATGACACTCTTGTCTTTTGGGCTCAACAGCATCAAACCAGACTTGTTGACTTTGAGCCAGGAGTGTGGGCTCTTTCGGTGTGTGAACCGTGGTGGGTTGGGAAAGGCTGCAGCAGTGAGCAGCTCAAACAATGGGGAGCTATTCAGTAGTGGTGATAACCTGTGGGTCAAAGATACTTGTAACAGCAGTCAGTGTTGGTTGGGTAGTGCTTTAAGACTTTTGGTATAGGGAAGCAAAGACTTGCCTTTGACGGCAAGAGGTGCTCGACTGGCTCAACAGTGATGAGGGCTTTTAGATTGAAGAAAAAGCTAAACAGGCAGGTGGTGCGAATTTGGGGGCGCAATAATGGGAGTCAGTTGCAGAGTTGGAAGAGCATCAGCAGAGTTGCAGAAGCAGTCAAGTGTTAATGCTGGGTATTACCCCAGCAGTTTCCTTGCAGTAGCTTGGACAACATTGAAGGTGCCCAGACCAGCAGGGTTTCAAAGATGCAGTGAGAGGTAGGGCCACTTTGTTTATCTCAGGGGAAAGATGAGCCCTTTCTTTTGCTCTTTCAAACCAGAAAGGCCTGTGGAAGCCACGTGCAGGGTTGAGTCACCTCCAGTGAGAAGATTCCTGGGTGGCAATGTTTCAGTTGCAGTAGGTATTATATAGACAATCTTTCCTCTCTCTTGTAGCTCCTGCCTTCACCTCTTGGGTAGAGGACTTTGGGACTAGATTTCACTCCTGATCAGGTTCCAGTGAATCTTTTTTTTAAAGTATTCAAAAAATGAATCTGTCTAAGGCGAGGGACCCCCTATTTTATGTGGGTTTATGTAGGATAATGCTACAGCAGATTGCTGCTGTATCAAGTGTCTTTCGTCTGTTGATGCAGTGTCTGCCGGAAGTGAGGTGGGAGGACAGGCAGTTTCGGAACCATAGCAAAAATTAAGAGGTGAGGCCTCTCTGTGGTGTAAACCTCTCCTCTGTGCTATTATAGCTCTGCTGGCTTCAGCTGCCTATATCAAAATTCCACCAGTAATCAGCAACCTGGTGTGAGCTGGCCTTTGCCATGGAACGATGGTCTTTAAAAGACTTGTTCCCAGGGGACCTCCTGGGAAGGGTTCCTGTTTCATGGTGAAAGTTGTCTACTCTCCACAGTGGGATCAAAGGAACGCTTCCTGGGCTGGACCCAGCATGGTTGGTCTGGGTACATGCTGGCAGAGGTGTTGCTAGGTCTAGAAAAGATCAGGGGTAAGCAAATGTCAGGACTGGCGGGATTCGGGCTAGCTATAGCCTTTTGGTTGTAGTGCCTGAGCTTCTATCCAGGGCTACAACCAAAAGACCAGGGGCTATAGCACACTCAGGCCCCCTAGCAACGCCTCTGCATGCAGCTGTTATGCTTCAATTAAAATGGCACCGATGCACAATGCATTCTGGGAGCGCTCAGAGCCATGATGGATATTTACTTCATGCCGCAGTGAAAAGCTGCACACATTTTGTTGAGTGTTAGATTCAGGATGCTGAGAAGAACATGTTTTCCAAACCTGGTATACGGTCAAAGACATTTCTACTGGGAAAGCTAACTTTGTTATGGTTTGTTACTGTTCTCCGTGGAGCGTGTTTTAGAGGAGGGAGGCACTCTTCTCCTTGAGGGTAGCTCTCAATTGACCCAGCTGGCAACCGACGGCTGCTCATCAACTGCGCAAGTGCAATTTCCAGAAGGTTCGAGAATTGACTCCCCTTTGTGGAGTGTGTATATATGTGGAAGCCCGGAGGTGGTCAGGTGAGACTTCAGCCGGAGAAGGACGCTTACGTCTGGCACTCCTGTGAGCTGTGGTGCTCTCGGCCTGGCTGTTCCCGGGGTCTTCCAGCCACTTCTGGGCGAGATGAGGAATCCTGTTACGCTTACGGTGATGTATTTTCTTTTGAATTCTTTGCTTCTTTTGTGATTTATGTCTATATTACTTCTCTGAGTTATTTTTATGTTATTATTGGTTGCTTCTAAGCTTTGAATAAATAGCCGTATAAGAGCTGATTATCTTCTAAGAGTGTGTGGTTGTGAGTTATTGTGTCTGTCTGCGTTCAAAGTATTTGTCTGTAATTGCATTGGTGATTTATGTTTTTTTTTTTCGTGCACTCTGGGGAGAGCAATACAGCAGGCCACATGGCTTTTACGCACGCCATGCCCAGCATGCATCACCAAGCTGACAATAGTACAGCAGCCAATGCTTGTGGCAGAAAAAGTCTGTAATCTCAGTGGCCACCATGTCATAAGCAGAGATGACATATGTTTAGATGTCAACAACAACCACCCAGGTCATCTGGGGGACACAGTTATATTTTGACCCATAGGTGAAGACAGTTACGAAACCACCTTTGTTTTATGAAACATTTTGTTCCAGCAGCTATGTGACCTTTGATCCTACTATGATGTCCCGCCAGGACAACTGCTGTGGGTGTTCGGAAACAGTCACAGCAAGGTGCACATGTGTAAAGGACCGGAGGGGGGTGTCTGTACTTCTGCTCTCTATATGGAAGAGGAGAGGCACAGAGGACCCCAGCCAAGATTCTCTATTATTGGTAACATAGTCGAGCAATCAAGGCCTAGCTTCTCAGGGGGTGATGCAGGCTGGTTCTTAAGTACAGTGTAGTCCCCACGCCCCCACAAAGGAATGTCCACACACCGTATTACTGAAAACACAGTCTTTTATATAATTCATATTCAAAGGTATGTACACTATCACAATAAGGCACTTTGTACTCAGAAATCAACAATGGTAAACATATACAATTCTAAAGTGGTACCACCAATATTATCAGATCTCATTAAAGTGGATCAACTATACAGTTAGAATGTCACACAGATCAATAACAAGGAAACCAGCAATAGAGATAGGAGGGAAAGCAAGATGGTTGAAACAATAGGCAGAGTACTGGCCCAGCTACCTAGGCACAGTTCTGTGTGGAGATCCCCCCACCTGGGGAACCTGTAAAATAAAGATATATAGCACAAGCCCAGTCCATATATTGCTCAATAGCCTTATTCTCTCCTATAATCTTTTTACCCTCCCAATGTACCTGGTGGAGCAGAGTTCTTCGAAGAAGTGTCGACGGATCCTTCTTGAGTGACTCCCTTTAAAGCAGGAGCCACGGATCGTCGAGAGGCGTCGAAGAAGGTGAACTTTGCATCAACAACATCGATGAGAAGTTCGAGGGTGCTGAGACCACGGCGTTGATCCAGGCAGTGCTCATCGGCGACGTCCTGCAAGGATGAGGTGTGCACCTCGGCGATTGATTGTTCAGGACCGCAAAGAGTTTCTGAAGAACTGTGGCCCAGCAAGGGCGTCCAGTCGTAGAAATCTTTGTGGCCTTCAGGTGGCGGGAATCCCACCGGCGGATTCTCCTCGGCGCGTCAGCGGCCTTGACTCTCTCCGGCAGGATAAAGCGGTCGTCGGTGCGGACAAGGGAGTCCTTCGATTCAAATGTTCTTAGGCAAAGGAGCGGGCGGCTCCGGTTGTCGTGACATGACGTCAAGCGGTCCCCTCTTCTGGGGCAACACAACTTCGAGACGGGCCTCCAGCGGTTACACAAACCTGTGAACCCTGGACGACGGCAATGGACTTCGGTGGCGGCGAAGTCCGAGTGCTTCACTTCGATCTCCTCGGCGGTCCCGTCTACGGCCGGCAGCCTTTCGAAGGTCTGACTCCCAGAGAGCTTCGGCTTAGGTCAGCGGTGCACAATGGTCCCTCGAGCACGGGAAGAAGGTGTCTTACCAGGTCCTCTCTCGGATCCGTCTTCGCCGAATTTGGCAGCTTTCAGATCAGGTCGAAGCAAATGCAACAGCAAGTCTCCTTCTTCCAGCTGGACATTGAGGATCAGCAGTTCCAGTTACTCTTCAAGTGTAGACACAGCTTCTGAACAATTTCCAGTGGTGGGAGGTCCCCAGATATACTATCCTGTCTCTCATCCACACTGCTGAGTCACAACCAGCAGCCAATCATACAGAAGGGCATTCATGCAGTCAGTCAGCCAATCGGCACACAATGCATTCAGGCCACCCTCCTCCCTCTCAGACACTCACAACAAGGAATGTGGATTGGGACAAGTACCCAGCCATTCAACACTACACACTGCATTCAGGCCGGTTTCAGGCAGGGCTGTCTCAGTCTTTGTCTCTCATTCCAGAAACCAGACAGCCACAACAAGAAGTGCATATTGGTCACACACTCCATTCACCCAGGTCCCACCCACAGGGTGTACCCACAACATACAGTCACTAGGAAGGCTCCAACCAGTCTGGACTGGACTTCACAACAACACCATATATGGAACTTCCACCCAACAGTCAGTCAGGGGGAAGGGACAGAGTCAGGGCTTCCCAGGACTTTGGGAAAACAAGGTAACATGCAATAGAAGGCAAGAGGCCTCAGGGGCCATCTTGTTTTCCATCAGGAATCAACTGATTCCAATGGCAGGGCCTGGGTATCCCAAAATGGAAGATACTCAGAGCACCTGTCAAATTCAGCATGGAGCTGCCACCAGCCCATACCCTGCTCTGTGGGCCACCCACAGGTGCCCAAAAACATACACTAGGGGCATGGGGTTGTACCCCCACCCATGGGTGCCTTAAGGGTATCCCATGGGTCTGTACACCAAACCAAAAACAGGAAGAGCTGCACTGCCAGGAGTCCCACATGGACTCCTGGGCAGAAAACAACACAGAACACAATGAAAAAGGACTACAGGACAAGGACAGGGAGGCCCTGTCCCTCCAATGCATTTCCAGTATCACAGTCGCCCCCCCCCCAGACTGAGGTTAGGGTGCCTAATGTCCCACGAGATAGACACCCTCATCCAGACGGTCAACATACCTTCTGGAAAGGCCACATGCATTATCGTGACTCTTCCCTGGTCTGTTCTCTGTGGTGAAGTCTAGCCCTTGCAGGCTAATGGACCACCTGAGCAGTTTTGGGTTTTCACACTTCATATGCATAAGCCACTTCAGGGGCTTATGATCTGTTTGAACCTTGAAGGCAAACCCTGTAAGGTAGGGCCTAAAACGTCTAAGGCTCCAAACTATACTGAAACATTCCTTCTCAACAGTAGCCCACCTAAGTTCTCTACCCTTGAGTTGTCTACTGATGAAGATGATAGGATGTTCCCTCCCTTTGTCATCTAACTGGGACAAGACAGCTCCAATTCCGGTGTCGCAGGCATCCATCTGGATGATAAAGGGTCGGCTCTAGTCAGGTGCACACAACACAGGTGCGCTGCACTGACTTTCTTTCAAGCCATCTAAGGCCCTCTGACAGTCTTCAGTCCAATTAACCTTCCTAGGTTGTTTGGGTGAAGTCAGAGCTGCCAGAGGTGCAGCTATGGTTCCATAGTCCGCCATGAAATTGCGATAATACCCAGTGAGGCCCAAAATCTCTCACCTGGGTTTGAGTAGTGGGAGTCTCCCAGTCCTGTACATCCTGTACCTTACTGGGGAGAGGTTGGATTTGACCCCCTCCTACCTCATGACCAAGATATGTGACTTTCCCCTGAGCTATCTGGCACTTGGTGGCCTTGATAATGAGGTTCACCCTTTTCAAGGCCTGCAACACCTTATCCAGATGTGTCAAATGCTCTTCCTAGGTGGAACTGTAGACGGCAATGTCGTCTAAGCAAGCCACACAAAAGGCTTCCAGCCCACTGAGCGCATGGTTGACCAATCTCTGGAAGGTGGCAGGGGCATTCTTCAACCCAAAAGGCATGACCCTAAACTGGTAGAGTCCCTCTGGTGTTGAGAATGCCATCTTTTCCTTGGCATGGTCCGTCAGAGCTATTTACCAATAGCCTGAGGTGAGGTCAAAGGTGCTTACAAATTTGGCAGCACCTATGGTGTCCACAAGCTCATAAGCCCTGGGCAATGGGTGCGCATCAGTTTTGGTGACGGCATTGACTCCTCTGTAGTCCACACAGAACCTCCAATCCTTGGTACCTACCTGGGAACCTGCCTTGGGGACAAGGACCACGGGACTGGACCAGGGACTGGTTGAGGGTTCAATAACACCCAGATCCAACATCTTGGCGACCTCAGCCTGGATGTGGCTCTTAACAGTATCTGACATACGGTAGCTCCTGCTTTTGACAGGCACACTGTCACCAGTATCAATCTCGTGCTTACACCACGGTGTAAGGCCTGGCGTCAGTGAAAACAGAGAGGCATACTGCTGGAGCAAAGTCCTGCAGGACCTCTGCTGCTCTGTTTTTCAAATCTGGAGAGAGATGCACTCCCTCCACTGAGCCATCCTGAGGGTTGCTATGCAGCAAATCAGGAAGGGGCTCACTCTCATCCTCTTCTTGCTCTGAAGCTAGCAAGAGACATGAGACTTCTGCTCGCCTGTGGAAAGGCTTGAGCCTGTTAACATGGAATACCTGAGGGGCTACTCCTGGGATTCCCATGTCAACCAGATAATTGACCTTGCCCATCTTGGAGATTATCCTGAAGGGTCCAGTCCATTTATCTGCCAATGCCCGAGGCTTGGTGGTCTCCATCACGAGGACCTCCTGTCCCGGAGTCCAATACACTTGCAATGCTTTAAGGTCATGCCAGTACTTTTTCAATTCCTGGCTGGCATTTAGGAGATTCGCTGTTGCCTGACCCATCGTTTGTGTCATCCTCCATTTGAGGTCTAACACATAGTCCCCCACTTGCTTGGCGGGACCTGAAGGGGTGCTTCCAAGCCTTCTCTGATCAAGGCGAGGGGCCCCCTCACGGGATGTCCAAAGAGTAACTCAAAGGGGCTGAAACCAACACCCTCCTGAGGTACCTCTCTGTAAGCAAACAGCAGGCATGGCAGGAAGAGATCCCATTTCCTCCTTAGGGGCTCTTCCAAAGCACCTATCATGCCCTTAAGAGTTTTATTAAATCTCTCAACCAGACCATTGGTCTGGGGATGTTAAGAGGTGGGCTACTTGTAGGTTACTCCGCACTCTTTCCACATGGTCTTCATGTAACTAGAAATGAAGTTGGATCCTCTGTCAGAGACAACCTCCTTAGGGAATCCAACACGGGTAAAAACATGCCCAGGAGAGCCCTGGCAACCACCTTGGCAGTTACAGTCCGAAGGGGTATAGCCTCAGGGTACCTGGTGGCATGATCTATCAAGACCAGGATGAACCGATGTCCACCTGAAGTGGGAGGGTTCAGGGGACCGACAATGTCGATGCCCACCCTCTCAAATAGTGTGCCAACCATTGGCAATGGCTGCAGTGGGGCAATGACACTGCCTCCAGTCTTGCCAGACAACTGACAGGTTGGGCAGGTCCTGCAGTGGGACTCCACTTCTACTCTCATCCGAGTCCAGTAGAAATGGGCAGAGAGCCTCTGCTTAGTCGTCTTGGTACCAAGATGACCAGTCGAGGGCACATCATACGCCAACTGCAGCAGGAAGGGCCTGTAAACCTGGGGTACCACCAACCTCTTGAGGGCACCAGGTTCAGGCTTAGTGGGCTCACTAACAAGGAGCTCACCCTCCCAATAAATCCGTAATGTCCTAGGCACTTCTCCTTGTGCCTGAGACAGGGCCTGTTTCCTCAGACCCTCGAGAGAGTGGCACTCTCTCTGTCCCTTACAGAAGTCTGCCCGGGAGGGTCTCCCTTCAGCTAACAAGCATTGAAGATCGGGATGATCCTCCGGGTTGAGAAACTCTCCCACAGGAGAGACTTCTGTCTCTTCTCCCGCAGGAGTTGAGACAGGGTTTACTACTGGATCCAGCCCGTCCGGAGCATGGATCCCAATGGGTGCTGTAGGAACAGCAGAAAGAGAAGGGGCCCCTGGCACAAAGGTTGCCTACTTGTTCTTCCTTCGTCTTGCCTTAGGCCTCGCCTTTGGCTCGGGTACCTGACTCACAGCCAGACCCTGTGTCACCTGCGACCTAGTGACTGCAGCAGCAGTCATGGGAAGACCATCCGAGATCAACCCCAACTCTACTAGATCATTTCCTAACAGAATGTTAGCAGGGACATTGTCCTGAACCAGGACAGGAAGCTTTGCTGTGTTGTCTCCAATTATGAGTGTGACTAAGGCTACAGGCGATAATTTGGGAGGCCCACCAGCTAACCTGGTGCTTCTCAGAGGAGCACCTACATAGTCCTCTGGCTTTAGCAGGGTCCTGTCCACCACTGTCATGCTTGCCCCAGTGTCTCACAAACCAGTAGAAGGCTGGCCATTCAAGAGGACACTTCTCAAAAATCTACAGGTGTTCTGTGGGATAGTCGCCAGTACTTCCGCGTACTGGTCCCAGGCCCCAAGGGACACTAAGGAAATCTCTACAGGAGCACCAAATGTGTGTCAGACATGGGGTATGGGTAGGTCAGGCTGACAGCCTGTACTCCAAGTGCCTTACCTTTACACTTGGAGTCACCCCTCTTGTGATCCAGAGCCCCACAATCCCAACAAGTGCCGGCACTGCGGGGTACGGTACTGGAACCACTGGGAGCCTGCTTTGCAGCAGGTGGACCACTACTCTTATTCCCACCCACAGATGACTTATCCCCACTAGATTGTTGGGTCTTAGGAGAGGAGGGTTTAGGTTTACCCAACTGTGACTGCTTTTGGGACTCCTCAGCTTTCTGAGAGGCCTCCTTCTCTTTGTCCTTGTCCTTCCCACTGGAGTCCTTAGGGGACGCCCGGTGGGAGAACCACTTGTCAGCCAACCTAGCCAGCTTAAAGGGATCCAAAATGTTCTGGTCAGCAACATACTGACGCAGCTCTGGTGAACAGGCTTCAGAAAAATGCTCAAAAAACAACAGGTGGGACAATTCAACAAATGTTTTCACCTTGTAACCATCAATCCACCCCATCATGTTCATGTGTGCAGCACTCACCCAGTCAACCCAAGACACATTCTCTCTTTTCTTAAAATCCCTGAACTTTTAAGGTATTGGGTAGGTGTCTTGCCAAACTTGGCATTCAAAGCAGATTTCATACACTCATACTGACCCCTGTCTTCCACCAGCTTCAGAATACAGTCATAACCAGTTTGAGGCACTCTGCTTAACACTTAGCCCAATCTCTTTTGTCAACATCATGAATTGCACAAGCCATTTCAAATGCTTCAATCCACTGGAGGATATCAGAACCCTCCGCAAACACACAAACCAAATCTTTCATAAACTTGGTGGCTGGGCACCTGCCACTCTCAACTGGTTTAGCTGAAGTCACCACTCTAGCTTTCTCTAGCTGGATTCTTTGGTGCTCAGTCTCCCTATCTTTGGGTATCACTTGCTGTGCCAACTCCTCTTTCTTCAACTCAGCTTCTGTTGCCAACTTTTTGTATTGAAAGGCTAACTGTTCCCGTTGAAGCTCCAATTTTAAAAGTTAAATATTCAGAGCTTTCCCATGAAGAGCAGTGTTGGGGTTTGGAATAGAGGCAGCAGGAATGGTGGCATTCCCAGAAACAGATTCAGCAGAAACCCCAGGGGCAGAGTCCTCATTGGTTGCATTCCCCCCTCATTAAGAGTTTCACCATCAGTCTGGTAGTCCACCAGGGCAGCTATCAGCTCAGCCCTAGACTTATCCACAAAGTCTAACTTCCTGGCTTCACAAGCACTCTGGAGAGCCTCTAAGCTCATCCTAGTGAATTTACCATTTGCAATAGACTCCATTGTTTGCAATGCAGTTATTTGGTACACAACTAAACCTTAATTTAATAAAGTGCGGATATTTTGTAAGTGGCACGGTTATACACTGATTCTTAAAACCATAAGCATCCCATCCTGCCACCAGTGTAAAGGACCAGAGGGGGGTGCCTGTACTTCTGCTCCCTATATGGTGAGGAGAGGCACAGAGGACCCCAGCCAAGATTCTCTATTATTGGTAACGTAGTCGAGCAATCAAGGCCTAACTTCTCAGGAGGTGATGCAGGCTGGTTCTTAAGTACAGTGCAGTCCCCAAGCCCCCACAAAGGATGTCCATGCACTGTATTACTGAAAAAACAGTCTTTATATAATTAATATTCAAAGGTAAGTACACTATCACAATAATGCACTTTGTACTCAGAAATCAACAATGATAAATATATACAATTCTAAAGTGGTACCAACAATATTATCAGATCTCATTAAAGTGCATCAACTATACGGTTAGAATGTCACACAGATCAATAACAAGGAAACCAGCAATAGAGATAGGAGGGAAAGCAAGATGGTTGAAACAATGGGCAGAGTACAGGCCCAGCTACCGAGGCACAGTTCTGTGTGGAGATCCCCCCACCTGGACAACCTGTAAAATAAAGATATATAGCACAAGCCTAGTCCATATATTGCTCAATAATCTTATTCTCTCCTATAATGTTTTTACCCCCCCCCAATGTACCTGGTGGAGCAGAGTTCTTCGAAGACCCATCGACTGATCCTTCTTGAGTGACGACTCCCTTAAAGCAGGAGCCACAGATCGTCGAGAGTCGTCGAAGAAGATGAACTTGGCGTTGACGACGTCGATGAGAAGTTCGAGGGTGCCGAGACCACGCGCCGATCCAGGCGGTGCTCGTCGGCGACATCCTGCGAGGATGAGGTGTGCGGGGCACCTCTGCGATTGATTGTTCAGGACCGCAAAGAGTTTCTGAAGAACTGTGGCACAGCAAGGGTGTCGAGTCGTCGAAGTCTTTGTGGCCTTCTGGTGGTGGGAAACCCACCGGCGGATTCTCCTCGGCGCTTCAGCCGCTTTGACTCTCTCCGGAAGGATAAAGCGGTTGTCGGTGCGGACAAGGGAGTCCTTCGATTCAAATGTTCTTAGGCAAAGGAGCGGGCGGCTCCGGTCGTCGGTGGCATGGCGTCAATCGGTCCCCTCTTCTGGGGCAACACAACTTCGACGGGCCTCCAGCTGTTACACAAACCTGCGAACCCCAGTCGACGGCAATGGACTTCGGCGGCGGCGAAGTCCAGGTGCTTCACTTCGATCTCCTCGGCGGTCCCGTCTTTGGTCGGCAGCCTTTCGAGGGTCTGACTCCCAGGGAACTTCAGCGAAGGCCAGCGGTGCTCGATGGTCCCTCGGAGCACGGGAAGAGGCTGCCTTACCAGGTCCTCTCTCGGATCAGTCTTCAACGAATTCAGCAGCTTTAAGATCAGGTCAAACCATATGCAACAGCAAGTCTCCTTCTTCCAGCTGGACGTCGAGGATCGCAGTTCCAGTTACTCTTCAAGTATAGACACAGCTTCTGAACAATTTCCAGTGGTGAGAGGTCCCCAGATATACTATCCTGTCTCTCATCCACACTGCTGGGTCAGACTCAGCAGCCAATCATACAGAAGGGCATTCATGCAGTCAGTCAGCCAATCAGGCACACAATGCATTCAGGCCATCCTCCTCCCTCCCAGACACTCACAACAAGGAATGTGGTTTGGGACAAGTACCCAGCCATTCAACAGTACACACTGCATTCAGGCCAGTTTCGGGCAGGGCTGTCTCAGTCTTTGTCTCTCATACCAGAAACCAGACAGCCACAACAAGAAGTGCATATTGGTCACACACTCCATTCAACCATGTCCCACCCACAGGGTGTACCCACAACATACAGTCACTCGGAAGGCTCCAGCCAGTCTGGACTGGACTTCACAACAACACCATATTTGGAACTTCCACCCAACAGTCAGTAAGGGGGAAGGGACAGAGTCAGGGCTTCCCAGGACCTTGGGAAAACAAGGTAACAGGCAATAGAAGGCAAGAGGCCACAGGGCCATCTTGTTTTCCATCAGGAATCAGCTGATTCTAATGGCAGGGCCTGGGTATTCCAAAATGGAGGATACTCAGAGCACTATTGTCAAATTCAGCATGGAGCTGACATCAGCCCATACCCTGCTATGTGGGCCACCCACAGGTGCCCATAAACATACACTAGGGGCACAGGGTTGTACCCCTACCCATGGGTGCCATAAGGGTATCCCATGGGACTGTACACCAAACCAAAAACAGGAAGAGCTGAACTGCCAGGAGTCCCACATGGACTCCTGGGCAGTAAACAACACAGAACACAATGAAAAAGGACTACATGACAAGGACAGGGAGGCTCTGTCCCTCCAATGCATTTCCAGCATCACAACGTGTGCATTGTGCTTTGGAGCATTATGAAAGTGGGATCTGATAAGTAAATCTCACTTTCAGAAACAGAACTACTAACAACATTTTATTATTAAAAATCTAAAAAGCTCAAGCTATTTCCCCACTGCAGATGGCATTCTATCATAACAGGCATACACCACTGAGCACACTTGTATGCCATAGAGCATCCGTTGGCCCTGAGCAACCTGAACCTGTAGTCAATGAGCAGTAACTCAGATGCAGTTTGGGGAACAAAGATGCTGCTTTTCTCCCGCTCTCCCGGTGCCTGCGGTGCACCACCACCTCCTGCTTGCCATGCAATGAGCAGACGCAGAAGTCAAAAAGGTAAGGAGCAATATTTTCATTAGTTAAGCTCTTGATTCACACGAGGCCGGACACCAATGAAGAACTAATGAACAACCTTGTTTAACTGATCAGTTGTGGCAGGAATTCCTGCCACAGTGCAGGCCCACAATTTAGGTGGGTGACACTTGGATTTAGACACTCACACCCTCTGCAATTCACAGATACTGCAAATTAATTGGCCTTCCAAATCCACCACGTCCGAGTTCTTGAACATACAGATTCCAATTGAACATTCTAAAGTGCCACGAGGAACATTTGTGTTTACAGAATTCTCGAAAATGATCCAAGAAGGTAAGAGGGAATGGGGTGCTGTAGGACAAGAATGTCGAGATCTTTAACAAGTGATACAAGAGTAAAGAAAACATCACAATGGGCTAATATTAAAAACCAATTTTAGAAATGGGCGTATTAAGTGCTTTCAAGCTCGCACTGTCAAAATGCATCGCTTTAACACATGGATTAACAGGTTGGCAGCGTTATTTGCCTTGATATCGCAATGCCTTTCGCTGTAATTTCTGCCTATTTTTCCATGCTACCTAGCGACTCATTGCTTTTCTTTGAGCACCTCACATCCACACAGCATCACAAAATATCATGAGCCGTTCCTGTAGCTGTTAATTAAATACAGTGTTATCCCAATAGCATGCCAAGAGCTATCAGAAAGACTTCTGCTGTAATTGACTTTAGCAGCCTGGAAAGCCGTGCTGTGAACAATTATCCTCTGGGTTTGGGTCTAGAAGATATTCGGTACAGTAGGGAACACCCAGCCCTCCCCCCCCCCTCTCTCTCTCTCTCTCTCTCTCTCTCTCTCTCTCTCGCACACTCTATCGCTTTGCAACCACGTGATCCTGTGCGCCTGTTCTCTAATGTGTCACGGACTTCAGAAGCGTAGCGATTTACTTGGAAATTAATGTTTCTGTATGTGTTGAAAGCACAAATAAAGCAAGCAATCTGCTTTATTGGGTCATAAACACAAGAAGAGTAGCTCGGAAGAAGCCTCGTTATTTATATCTTCTGTTGCCTTTGCGCATGCTACAGATTCATGGTTTTAAAATAAACACGTATTTTATTGCCAGCTAGACTCCGTTAGTCATGCTAACTCTGCATTTATGCGATTCCTCGCCATCTTAGCTTTAGTACGGTTTAATGGGAAACAAGTTCTTTGCTTTGGTCCCCCAATAAATGTTCTTGGGATGGTTCCATTGTATCAGAAATCAACGCTTTCTGAACCAGGCCGCCTCTCTAGAAACCATGGCAATATTACTGTGTCAAACATGTATATTAGTAGCGTTGCATTCGTTACCATGTAGAGTGCAGGAGCATGAATCTGGACTTATGGCTGGGCTCCAACAGGTTCGTTCTAAGGCTTCACAATACATCAGAATCCGATGCTGACTCTGGTAAAAGCAAAGCACAATGAACAGTGGACAAAAGCTGGCTCTCATACTGTACATATTGTAGATGTGTGTCTTTCAAAATGTGTTTGTGTTAACCTGTCTCTATTCACACCCTATACACATGATCAACAGCAGCAGCAGCTGTGTGACCATTTTAAAAGTGCCTGCTTCAGAGGACTTTGTCTCCAGTATTCTGTCGCCTTGCACACGCACTACATGCACAACAGATAGGACGTCTGTGGAGAGTTCATCATTCCATCCCTTGTGCTCTCTGTACTCATGGATTCGTTTTACTGGTCTGCACCTTAGCTCCAGCCAGGCATGCTTTACTTTCAGCTTGGGCTGCACACATAATCGGTGCACCCAAGCACCCTATGTCACCTTACTCTCTAGTCCCCAAGGCGTTCAACATACCATCGCTTTGAGGTTATACCAATGATATATAGAGCGCTATATAAATGCCACATAACATAACAAACCATTATTGGGTAGGGATGTTTGAACTTTGAAACAAAACACCTTTGCATGTTGTGCATTTAGTATTAAGGAATCGAAGTTGGGTAGGGTGGGGCAGTGCTCAACAGAAAATAATGTTATGTCTTATTATTGCAAACATCACTTAAACTGAAACTGCATTTCGGAGAAAGTCATTGACGTTTTTGGAGAGATTTAACTTTCTCTGTCAGGCAACTCGGCAACTTACTTTGCATATATACACTAGTGCTGGTTGATTGAGCAGGTGCTCACACACAAACAGTTGAGTTGAATGTATTTGCACCAACGTTTGGGGAAAAGAAACACAATTAGGGTGTTGCAAAAAAAGTTGTTATCACCAGCAATGGACATTGCTACCTGATTGGTTGGTTTTCATTTTCTTTTCAGAGATTTCAATTTTTTCTGCCAGGCAATGAACAGTTTGATTTGGAGATATTCTCTTGGGCTGCTTGATGGAACACACACTCACACACCAGCAGTAGAATTGAAATAATTTGACATGCATTTTCTGGGGGAACAGAAAACAATTTGGGGATGCCAAAAGAATGTTTGGAAGCAGTGATGGGACATTAGTGGCAGGTTGACTGTCTGTGTGATGCCATACACCACCTGCTGGAAAACACTGTGAGCAGTAAGACAGAGGAGACATGTGTTCTGGGCCATTTTGTTTGAATGGGAGCACTCACACACATAACCAGCAGTTTAATTGCTTTAGAAGAAGAGAATAATGTGGGGAGCAAGGAAAATAGTTGTAGGCAGTGGTGATAATAGTGGCAGTTTGATTGCCTGTGTGAATCAGTGCACCACCTATTTCAGAACACTGAGCAATAGGACATGGGGAGGACGTTGTGCTGGGTCAGTTTGTTTGAATAAAGAGATTCACACATAAAACATGCATTTGAATTATTTCGTGGGACGATAAACATCTCGGTAGTAGGAAACATTTTGGTGGTCGTGATTACTAATGGAGGGTACAAAGGATTACCTTCTTTTGAAAAGGGGGCTGCCATTGTATGTGGCACTTGATGGAAACTGCACCATCAATTATGAAGTACTCAGAGGCATATGCCAAATGTGTGGGTGGTGGGAAAACATTATGGACATGTTGCATGGCTCACTGCTGGAACAGTGGCTGGTGCAATTGCTGGAGATATATGAACTTTGGGTAAAAGAGTGGGACAACATCGGTCAATAAACACATGTTGTACAGCCACCACTGATACAAGTACTTTAATGATTCAAACACCAAATGTGGGGGTGCCAATTAGTACTTCCTATGCCATCTCTGGCTCATCAGTTTATGCCACTTCAGTATGGGCATCCTAACACCTACTTCACTACAATCAGAGTCTGGCACACAAGGGGATGTATCCCATGCGTCTTTGTTTTAAAAGACCAGCGTCCACATCTATGTTCTGCATGGGTCTATTAACATGCCAGCTGATGAGGCTCCTTCTGAATTTCAGGCAGAAGAAGCAGATGTTTTTGTGAGAGGGTGGATTGGCAGCTCTTAGCGGTATGTTAGAGCCAGCAGAGCTATGACCAATTGGCCTTCCTAAAGGAGCAGCATGTTTCTTAGCTAAGCACCCAAACTGTATTCCTCACCCATGCCTCTCCTATGGCCTGTCATTTTGATGATGGCAATTGTGGTGGAGATGGTTATGAAGGTAATGACTAGGATGGTGGCTGTACCCCCCTTCTCAAAAGAGAAGATTGAGAGAGGTTTTATGGCTCTGATACCGAGTCCAAACCCATCAGTGACCCAGAGGTAGGGTTGGAGGAACAAATACAGGCTCCTACTGCCATCTCAAACCCACATAGGGTCAGAGGGAAAAAATACCACATCAACACACTCATCCTATCTACACTCTCTTTGTAACACCTCAGAGATCTTAAGGTGGCAGTGTACGTCATTCAAACAAACATACCACACCATCGTAGCAACTAGTACTACTTATTGCACTTGCACACCTTGCCATGTTGCCTGTTGTTCTGCCTCTGTGTCATAGTCAATGGCACTTACTGTAAACCCACAGAACATATACAGGGTGTGGAATTTCTATGTACAGGGGCAAGAGCAGAACTTTGCAACCTACATTCTGTGCAGAACATGTGTGTCCCATGTGATGGCCGGAACAATATGGACATATCATCCTTGCTGGTGCATATGAAGCAACATTATGCACTATAGTGGAATCACCATATTAGACCAACACTCAGCAGCATGCTGGCAATGCCACGCATGTTTAACATAGTACTGGTATGTGTGTCAGACCCCGAGAAGAGTAATGTTTCTTCCAGGGCCATCAGCAGCCAGCAAGAAACAAAGCAGCGGTAGGTGATCATTGTTTATATGCCAGCCCAGCTCGCGTGAGTCAATTTGAGCACAATCAGGAATATTGTCATATCTATCCTTATTACAATATATTTAGAGACTAGCCATATATATAATTTGTCTGTTTCAACCGAGCTCTGTCTATGATGTGCCATCATTAAGCCAAGAACCAGACCGGGTACAGACAGAATATATGTTTTTAAAATAACATGTCCAATTAATATGTGCACCAAATGATTACACATGCCACCTCTCTGTGGCACAAAGCAAACCTTCAAAACAAAACTCACTTTTTTGGTACTTCACCTTTGGGTCTCATGTACATGGAACATGGGCCAAATAAACAGTTCAACCCCCTCTCCCACAAAACCCCTGAATGTCAAAATTAAACAAAACCCTGGAAAATTGCAAAATTGTGAACTTGGGAATCCTTTGCTGAAGTTGAATTTAAATCGCAGCGCCATTGTTCATTTGTGTAAAACAATTTCTCCCACGCAGTGTGCTTGACTTACAATCTCATCTCCCTGCCTGCTGGCATGTCAAAACTAACAATGTGAAAGCACATCAAACCTTGAAAAACAGCACATTTTTCACACATGGAACCTTTTCCTTCTTCGCCCTGAAGCATTACAAGATCTATCTTGTACCAGTGTCACTTTCTCACTCTAAGGAGAGAGTGTGCGTTTTTCAATTAGGAACTATACTTTTTTCATTTAGCAAAGCACCTCTCTACCCAGCACTGAAAACCCAGACCTTCAGTTACATTCAACAACCCTCTACTTAAATGCCAGGTCTGAGGAATGGTGATGGATGGGAATTTTGTTTTTAGACAAGGACACCCCTTCCCCTTGGGGAATACTGGGGTTGACCAGGAAAATGGGTGTACCCAATTACATTAGCAGACTACAGTTTTTAATGACACCTGGAGTGAGTTTGTTAACTTTGAATGTTAACAGATTCACCCTGTGTCCTTTGGCTATATGGGAGTTAATTGAATTATTAATTATGAAAATAAACTACAGGTCTACTTCTGTACCCCCATCCATTAACTAAGGAGAAGGTATTAAATCAAACAAATCCCCAAACTTGGATCTGCTGGATAAACTACTTATATTGGATTTCTGGTTTCGTGCTCAGGAAAGACATCAGAGTTTCAGGACACTCTCTTGGGGAAGCACAGGGATATGGTCAGGCACTTCAGCCATGGATAGCCACCAGTATTTATCCCTCTATTTTAATCTCCTTGCAAGGATCCCAGCCTCTTTAGTCTTTAGTGTATAGTTGCACACAGATGATTTTTAGGCGGCTCTACCATCTCTGGCTTGTGCATCCACATTTTAACCACAAGACCCCACCTCGGAAAAGGTTTTAATTAGACAGTGCTAGCTTATTAGTCCTATATTTTAATTGTACACTTATGGTCCGCTCAAACCCAAAGTCCAGTCCATCTTTGTGGGTAGACTCCCATAGTTATGTAGTTGAAATGATGGGAGGGATGCATCCACTCACTGGAGTTTTCATTTACACTTTTCAATATTTCACCTAAAAAGTCATGACATGTCAATTTTATTTATTATAAATATGCATTTAACATATATATTCTTGTGTTCCTCTAATCCTGCTGCTTGTGATGAACTAACTTCCACCTCGACAGGATGTTGCAGCTGTAAACAGCAATATTTCACAGTGCATCATGTCCACAAACTCAAAGCTCCCATGCCAAGATAGAAGACATTTCTGTTGCTTGTTATGAGTCCCCTGGAAATTGTACAAGTAAACCTTGTCACCTACCTCGTACTCCTTTTTCATGGTATTTAGGTGGTATTAGGATTTCATTCCTCAGCCGACTTCTCTCTAAGCAAAAGCATGTTGGAGGTGCTTCAATAGGTTCTCAATGTACTCAAGAGTAGGGGACGTGTTAATCAGTGTCTACTCCTGAGTTCTATAAAGCAGATGCTGAGGTAACACCATTCATCATCTGGTCATAAGCTCAAATGGAGACATTTTAGTGGCAGAAGATGGTGTAGAACTAATAACCATCAGGATAATCAGTAATTGAATGTCCCAACCGGGCCCAGGGTCAGCCACAAACCTCTTCAGGATGCTCACAATCGTCTTGTTGTATGTCTTAACCTCTCCACTCAAAGACACATGGTAGGCAATGTGGAGTTTTCTTTGTATCCCTTGAATCTCCCACATCTTGGTTATCATCTCACTGGTAAAATTGTTTCCTTGGTCAATCCTTTGTGGGAGGCCAAAATGAGAGAAGATGTGATTCATCATTATCACGGCAGCTGTCTCCGCCTATTAATTTGGGGCAAGAAGACAGTCTACCCACTTTGTAAACAGGAATGTTAAAGTCAAAATGTACTTGTTTCCTGTTGAGGAGTGTGGGGTATTTTTACACATGCTGATGTGCCTCACTGCACCCCTGTACAAATGGGGGAAAGAAACAGCCAAAAATGGATGCACTAACCACTGTGCATGCAATAATCTGCAAAACTACGCATGGGTCACACTCACCAAAGGCTGTACACCCCTGCCACACAGTCAAAGTTGGGGTGACAACAGAATCCTCACTGCAGGATAATGCCAGTGGGTGCTGTTACAATTAACATGAAGCAAGGCCACAGAATTGGGCTAAAAAACAAAAATGCCTTTTAAAATGCAGCTTTTGCAACCTTCACAGTGCTGTTTTAGCATTAGATGCATGCATTTTTAAGTGAATCATTGAGAGTAAAAGAATTAGAGATCATCCATTGTGGCCAGCGAAGCCAGGCCTCATTGACTGACAGCAGCTAAGACATGTATTTTATGAAAAACCAGCTCAATAACACTTGGTTCCATTTCCACAGGAAAAATGCAGCTAAAAATGGCAAAATATGTAACAATATGAGCTGTGCAAAGGAAACTCTGATGTAAAGGATTCAGTTTAAATATGTTTTTTCCATGAGGAAGTGCAAAATCACCTATTTAAAAGCATGTTTTTATGAAAGTCTTAATTCTTTAAATGTCCAAATCCCTTGTAAACTGTGTTAATTTTTATATGTTTTAAATTAAATATCTTAAAGTGAATCTTAAAGTCAAAACCCAGTTTGAGTTAACTATTTAATTCTGACTTGACAGTGCCCAGCCTGGGAAAGATGACACTTCAGGTTGACACTCCCTGTCAGACTTCTTACTTCTCCGCAGAGGCAGCACAAACGCGGCTAGAACACCTCCCTCCCCGTCGGGTCTTGGTACCTGGGAGCAAGTAACGCAGGCCGCCTTGACCCTTGGGGGAAAGAGGGTTAGGGTCCGATGGTTGGATAGGTAGAGGTTGTTTGGGAACACCGGAAAGAGGGAGAGGAAAGAGTTATGGATGGGGATGGGGAAGATCAGGGTAACATGCTCCTCAGCTCCGGCTCCAGTATCTGGAGTTCTCCGCCCTGGTGCTTTTGCATTCACTGGCACTCTCTTGCTCATACCAGACGAAATGGGCCTTTGTACTGGAGCCCCAGACCAGTTACTATGTTCAATTCACATTCAACAATACACTCAGATACCAGATGCTGTTGGGCTTTTGTACTGGAGCCCTCTACCAGTTTCTGGACCTTAAGTTCTACCGCTATCCACCCATTACTTCATGGAGGGAAGCTGTGTCTGCATTACATCATACAGAATTATACAATGCCCAGTTTCTAAACATGCCATTCAGTAACAATGGAAATTGCACTTAGCTTCGGCACTGCCGTGTAGTCTTCTGGTCTTTTCGGGCTGCTAGACCCCTATGACGTTCTGTACCTCACAAGCACTGCAAGAGGCAAGACATAAGTCAGAACGAAAGCGTACATATGAGCGGAGTCGCTGTTAGGGATTAATAGTTCAGAATTGCACTTCTGCTCGGGTGTCTTTTCAGTCTAAACACATATAGGAAGCATGCTTCATCTAGGAACACAATCGCGTGTTAATGGTGTCTCATGCTGGGTTATTGGACGGAGCGCCATGCATTCCCTAACCGCCTCGGGCGCGGTTCCAGTTCGGAAGTTCAAGCGTGACTCCCGCTAATGAACTGTCTCTCTAGAATGCTGCCGGAACGTGCGCGCTTGCTTGGCACTTATCTGATTAGTCACGCGGGGCCTGGGGTGGCTAACAGGCGGCGGGGAGCCCCGCGTAGGCGTGCCGTCAGGAGCTCAGGCTCTGCACGTCCTTCCTCTCTGCTGGCCGGAATCGCAAGCGTGGGACTTCGGGCGTGGCTCGCGCATGCGCATTCGCCCGGGCGTGGCTGACTTCATCCCAGCAGGCCTGTGCCACGCTCGGCCTGCTGGGAAACGTAGTTCCCGGGCTGTCCTTCGTCCCAGAGACTGCTTCCTGAAATAGGGATGAAGGACACGCCTGGGGAATAATGTAGGATGAATCCTACGCCCCATTAGGGTACCTGCCACACTGCTAGAACCCCCACCAGCCTCAATCCTGACACTCCCCTGCTAGAGGAAGGCTTAATTGATGCTGGAGGTTCTCGCATATTGACAACAATTGAACTCAACAGACTTTCGTCTCTGGCCCAGCCAAGGACAATGGCAGGCTGGGTACTGATCCCTTTAAAGGAGGGGCAGGAAACTTCCCTCTGGACCCCCACCCTGATCAAAGGAATGTGACAGCTGTTGCCTGTTGAAAGGAGAGGAAAAAATCTGCTAAAAGATAGTTGTTGTTTCAAAAGCCTATTTGTGAATAGGTTTTGAAAACCTTTAACTTTGCAACATGAAGGAGGACAAATCTACAAATTGGTAGTTGTAAATCTAATGTTATGCTCTTTCTGTAAAGACGTGAGTGAACCCTGTACTACATAAGAAACCAAAGTTACACAAAAAGAATAATTGTGTCAAAACAATTAATGCTGCAAATATAATATTGTATACCCGTGTTCTAGGGGTAATTGCCCAGATATGTACTGAATTAGGAATTGATAGGCCAAACCGTTGTGATTAAAATTGACTAAATTCCACAGAACGACAAAGACAGCTCTTACTGAGATGGGAGTCAGATGTCAGGATAAACCATAAAATATGTAATGTATGTGTCTGATTATATTAGAGGGCATAATTATAGGAATGTGCATTTGTGGGAAGATTAAATTGTGGTTCAAATCAATGTGGGAGTTCCCAAATCACATCAAAGAAATGACAGCTCTTTCTGACTTCCAACCAGAAAAAGGCAAGTGCCTTAGACCTATCACATCCGTGGGGGTGTGGTTTGAAATTCTGCCTCTACATAAGCTTTGTGATGTCACTTGGCATGATAAATATAGGAATTTCACCACACACAGACACACACTGATTCCTGACTTCATCCTGATTTCCTCGCAGTGCTTCGTCCCAGAATTCTTCATCTTGCAGCTGATTCCAGACATATTTGTAAAACCCAGGACTCAGGAATTGCTAAGGCTTGCCCTCTGAAACTCGCCATCCTGCTAATATACCGTGTCCTGTGACCAGCAGGGCCAATCCAATCTAATCCAATCTGAGGTGCAGTCCAATTGACCAGAACCACCCAGCTGACCATCCCGACAGAAGTGCCCTGCTGCCGGTAGACCCGATCCGGATGACCAGAACTCTGACGGTCCAATCTGAAATTACAGTGGACTGTAAGTATCCATAGGAATCCTAGTAACCCATAGTGTATTTGCCTTGTCCTATCCCAATCTATAACCCACCCTCTCTTTAACTTCAGAACCTCTAATATTGTCAGAACCATTCTTGCAACTCTGTTTGTAATCCATAGTGTAGCGCTGATTTTCTCCTTTGTTTCATTAGACCATAAGCCATTAATGATTTGGATTAGATAAAGAAATTCCCATAAAGAAAACGTAAAATCCGCCACGTGAAGAGTTACAAGGAGCCGTGCATACCTGTGGAGATTCCCAGGTGACATTCTTCTTTTTCTTAGTCATTAATACAGTTTAAATTAAACCAATCTGTCATTTTAAAACCGAATTACTACTTTTTATCGCTGTTCTATTTTTTCAAAAACACCTCTCATTAAAACTTACATAACTTCTTCAATTCTATAAGCTAGAGACCTAATTTTAACTCTCAGTTTAACCTAAGACCTGTAGCTACATTCACAACCAAAAACCGCATTGAGAAACAGTGTATGTGACCTGTTTTTATTAAAAATCGCATATCAGAAATTAGGCGTGAATTCGCATTTTGCAAAAGTTTCACAGGTGTCTTTTTCTCATTCAAAGTTTTTCCACACCCACATTCTGATCTAAAGTGTGTACTGTTGCTCATCTTGTAGCTTATGTTTGTTAGGACCTGTTTAGTATTGCTCCCCTAGGAATTTCTATCAATTTAAGGATTTTTGCACACTTTTCCTTGTTTAACAAAGCCATTTTCAACTGTCATTTTAAAAAGTGTAAATTTCCCCAAAAAGTTTTTCTCTCTTGTTTGGGGAGGGAAGATTATATTCAAACACTGTACTTTGTTCTTATTCCTGAATACCTGCTGATTACTTACATCTGTGTAGAATTGCTATTTTGTGAATTGAGAACTTTGCAGGGGGAAACCTTAACCTAAGTGCTAACTTTTCACAAGCCAAAACTGTTCTTTTTCCTGTGTTTTCTATTCTATATTGCTATAAGTGAATTCAATTGCTTTGCTTGTTTTCCGAATTGTTTTGTCACCGCATTGGTGATTGCTGCCCCATATATAATCTTTTATGTTTTAGCATACATGCACACTCCCCTCCAACATGGCCGCCCCTGTCCCCTTGAAACTGGTAATAGCCATTGCCATTGACATAGTTGAAGGACCACTATTGAAAATGTATTTACACTGTCCAACCTTCTCCCCCGTACGTGATCAAGCGCTTAGTATAGCGCGAAACGCGTTGTTTGCAGGCTGCTGCCCCTAGGCGTCCTGTTGTTGTTCTGTCTTCTATGTGCTGCTATGTATCGTGTACTTGCTTTTTGCACGATGCGTTTTGTTTTTACCTTATGAAAACATTAAAGACATCAGTAGTTCTTACACTGTGTCTGTTTGTTTTTTTCCGAACCTTTTGAACCTGGCATTCATGTTTGTGCCTGCGGGAGTGCGATTCGCCTTCTCCTCCTCTCTTTCCATTTTGTCCAACACGGAGCGTTCCGTGTTTGAATCAGCACCAGGGCCGTTATATTGTGCGCATCCTGCTTTCATGCTTCGTGTTCTGAAGAGGATTGCTGCCACTGGAGGCAGATGATACTGCCGTCAAGACTGGGAGCCAATACACAAACGGGAAAACTACAGCTGAGACCACCTTGCCGGCTGGCGCTTTCATGTGCGCCGGAGGACGCACAGGAGATCGCTGCAAGGTAAGCGTGTGTTTTCAGTTTGTTTTCATTTCCCCGTTGCTGTTTACACATTCATGAAAGTTGGCTCCTTGCTCACTCCAGTTATTAGGTCTTTTTTGTTACCGTTTCTTATCACTAATAGACGGTACTCCGCCCCCCTTTTTTTTGGGTTCGTGTTTGGATACGAGTTATTTTTGAATACATTTATGATTTTTGCAGCCATAGTATGACGAGCACACAGGACGCCTGGGTAGCAGCCCGGCTACTCCAAGCCAAGGATCTATTCTGTGAAGAGCAGGAATCTATCCCCATACCATCAGCCAGTGGGATAAACAGAAAAACCAGCAGTAATGCCAGCAAGGAAGTGCTCCTGCTTAGGGAATATGAGAGACTCCGACAAAGAGAAATTTCTAAATGGTGGGAAGAGCACTCTCTTCAGAATTATTTAGATGTTGAGAGAATACCACGAGGCCTACGCATTATGACTACTCCGTCCTTTGAGGACCAAAATCCATTAATGCTTGAGGAATGGGGTGAAGCAAGCAAAGGTTGCTCTGGCAAGTTTTTGATAATCTTAGTAAAGTATGCCAAATTGGATCGTGAACAAGCACTGAAAGAATTGGATATTGTAGAGCTCGATCTTACCAAAGTCCATATAACAGAGGAAGGCAAATCTTTACGCAAAAAAATTGATGAAGGTTTAATCGCATATGAAGATGAAATCAAACAGCGCAAACATAGGAAATTTCTACGAGATAAAACAGACTATGAGATGGGCCGTGTTTTTACTTTTGCTAAACGTTTTGATTCTCTTCGTAAAACCAACGCTATACAGTCGATGTCTGTTCCATCAGTGGACCTGGCCGCGACCACCTCTGAATCAGATATCTCTGCATCTGAGACTGATGAACCTATTCTCAAAATGAATTTTCTAGATGAAATGAGACTTTTATGTCAAGATGGGAAAAATCTAAAAAGAGGTAGAGGTCGAGGCAAGTCTAAAGGACGAGGAAGAGGACAAAAATCGCAGGCAAAAAAGTTATTCGCCGAGGCCGACGTGGGAACCGGTCAAAAGGCGCAGCTACAGGGCAGAGCAACACGCTCTGGGGCCAGAAACCAACCATAGATAATATGAAGATTCATCAAATTACCAACTTGTCGTCTCATGTTCTCACAAAATCTCAGACCTCGTTATTATCATTGGGTCTTAATTTTTGTCCCACTGCTAACTATGATTACGCCCAAATACGCATAGACTTTGATAAGTTTTTACGCAAAATCAAGCTAAAAAAATTCTTTGCCATCTTGGATACCCCCATGAAACGTCCAATACCTCGTACGGGTGGCACTGATCTTTTAATTTCAGACATTCCTTTACTTATTGATTTGGCTTGTCTTGATGATGATCAATTTGATCCATCTAACATTGATTTTTCTGATTTCGACATCAATCCCAATTGGGATATACGTACCAAGCTAAAAAGTAAATCCAGATTCAATCCTCAATTTTCTGTGGGCGGATGTATTGAGGCTTTCCATGATTTATGCATCGAGGATTTCAGAAAACTCCGTCACAAGGCTGGTACTAGTAAACACAATCTCACTATTGTTCAACGCCAGGCCCTGAATGAACTCCAGCGGCTATCCAATATTGTCATCAAGCCAGCCGACAAGGGCTCAAATGTGGTCATTCAGGATAGAACCAAATATGTCATTGAAGCCAACCGACAATTACATGACCGCCAATGCTATACTAAATTGTTGAAAGATCCCTCAGAAGAAATCAGGACAGAATTGATTGCCCTTTGTACCAGGTGGATGAATGAAGGTATATTTGAAGATGATTTGGTTAATTTTCTCACCCCTACATGCTACACCATTCCTACCATCTATTTCCTCCCTAAAACGCACAAATCGCTTATTAATCCCCCAGGTAGACCTATTGTGACTCTTTGCGGCTCATTATTGGAACATCTAGCCCAATTCATTGATGAAACACTGATCCAATTTGTCACGGGATTACCTTCCTACCTGAGGGATACTAAGGATTTTTTGCAACACGTTACTAATATACCTTGGGAGGAAGGCTTACTTTTAGCCACCTTAGATGTAGTTTCGCTGTACACATCTATCAGCCACACTGTTGGTATATCTGCATGTAAATACTTCTTGGACACTCGTTCTTTAAATCACCTTGGACATAGCACTATGATTTTGGACATGCTTTCATTTTGTTTACACAACAATGTTTTTCTTTTTGAAGGCCATTTTTATCGGCAAGTAAGGGGGACTGCGATGGGCAGTACCTTCGCACCATCCTATGCTAATCTCACAATGGGGTGGTGGGAGGCTACTTTCCTTTCTGACCTATTATTATCCTTCTTTCCGACACAGATTATCTCTTGGTGGCGGTTTATTGACGATGTTTTTGTCATTTGGAAGGGCACCGAAACTGACTGGCTCTCATTTGTTAAAAGCATTAATAATAACCAGGTCAATCTCAGTTTTACTGAATGCCACAGTCGTTCCAAAATTGTTTATCTGGATGTAACTGTCATGATGGATGACTCAGGTATCAGTACGGCATTACACAAGAAATCCAGCAACACTGGCTTGCCACTTCATGCCAATAGCTGTCATCCGACACCTTGCAAAAAATCAATCCCTTATGGGGAATTTATTCGATATCGTCGCAATTGCTCTAACATCGCATGTTTTGATCATTATTGTGCACAAGCAGCTATGGACTTTTTGAAGCAAGGTTACCAAAAACGAACAATAGAAATGGCATATCTCCGAGCTCGTGGCATGTCTAGAGATACCTTGATTTACAATACTGGTTCCAAAACTGCTTCAAATGATGATCCTAGACTCATCATTACATTTGACACTTCGTCCAATGACATTCGCAAAATCGTATCAAGACATTGGCATGTTCTTACCCTTGATGCTGACTTGAAACCCATTTTGGGCAAGCGTCCAACTGTGACTTACAAACGTGCTCCTTCTCTAAGGGACAAACTTGTGTCTAGTTTTCTACCTCCTATGGGCAAGATCCAGCGATCTAACACCTGGCTTTCAGCCTCTGATACTGGATTCACCAAATGTATGAAATGTAAAGCATGTGCCCATGCTATTGTTAAGAAATCCTTCCTGCATCCCATTACACAGGTTCAGCAGATGATATGTCATTCTATTAACTGTGATACAAATTTTGTTGTTTATGTGCTTTCGTGCCCTTGTGGGCGCTGGTATGTGGGCAGTACCACTTGTAAACTCAAACTCAGAATTCTTCAACATTTGAGGGCCATCAAGAACTCTGATCCGACATATCCTATGGCCAAGCATTTTAAATCTGCACACAACAATGATGCTAACTTACTAACATTTTTCGCTGTGGCACATGTACCCACTCATCCAAGGGGTGGTGATCGTACTTTGAGGCTGAGACAACTCGAAACCAGATTCATTTTGGATCTCGACACAAAATTTCCCAGAGGTCACAATGTTGATGAGGAATTGCATACATTTCTGGGAACCTAATTTTGTTTCTATACATAATTTGTATTTTCATTATTTCTTATTCTTTGCCATTTATGCGATGTTTTCTATGGTTGGGGTTATCTTGTCTTTCAGGTTTATTGCTTATGTATTTTTGTATTCCTGCTCTATTTCTGTTGGTTCAGTCGCAGGTATTGACTGATCTTTTTCTGTTTTTGCACTTATGCTCATTATTTGGTTTCACCTGTCTGTTTTAGCTGATTATTTTGCAACTGGGGGAGTGTTGTCTCAACTATGCCTTGCTTATCTTGGGGATTTACATGTGGTCCTTTGTTTTAGTTATATTGTTCATTCCCTTCATTTTCTGACATTACTTTTTATTATCCTTCAATGCTTCGAAATTTTTGTTCTAGTCTATTGTATGCTCTGGATCTGTTATACTACCTTTGTGCCTTCAGTTTTATATATTTTAACATCAAGTTTTGCATTTGCACTTTGATGATTCAGCTGCTAATTTTTGCAATTTTTGCACAGTTCATCAGATCGATGCACCAGCACTTTATAATATCCACCAATTGGAGGCTGGATAGGCGTATTGGTGCCTTGCTGCTTTATCTTGCTCTTTTGCACTTTATAATTGATATTTGATGTTTTAGCTACTATCTCTGCTGTTCGCACCAAAAAATATCTTGCCAGTTTTAGATATTTTGACATCAAATTTTGCACTTGCACTTTGATGACTCAGCTGCTAATTTTTGCAATTTTTGCACAGTTCATCAGATTGATGCACCAGCACTTTATTATATCCACCATTTGGAGGCTGGATAGGCATATTGGTGCCTTGCTGCTTTATCTTGCTCTTTTGCACTTTATAATTGATATTTGATGTTTTAGCTACTATCTCTGCTGTTTGCACTAAAAAATATCTTGCCGGCTATATTATTCTGCTGCTAATTTTTAACATTCAGGTCCAGTCCGACTGCTTTTAACCTGATTTTACATCTAATTGTGGTTGACTAGTTTCATTTGTCATTGTATTGCATTGTCTATTTTTAGTGTTGGGAATAACCTTTGTCACTGGACTAACTATGCATTTATATGGGAGACCTTTTAATACTTCGAGTGTGGCTTATTACATCTTTTATGCTATGCGATTATCACACTAATAATTTATACATTTTGTATTGATATGTTGTCAAGTCCCCTCATATGTATTTTTACATGTTTGAGGTCCTTCTTGCTGGATAAAAGCATTTGCAAAGCACTGTGCTCTAATCTTTTATGTTTTAGCATACATGCACACTCCCCTCCAACATGGCCGCCCCTGTCCCCTTGAAACTGGTAATAGCCATTGCCATTGACATAGTTGAAGGACCACTATTGAAAATGTATTTACACTGTCCAACCTTCTCCCCCGTACGTGATCAAACGCTTAGTATAGCGCGAAACGCGTTGTTTGCAGGCTGCTGCCCTTAGGCGTCCTGTTGTTGTTCTGTCTTCTATGTGCTGCTATGTATCGTGTACTTGCTTTTTGCACGATGCGTTTTGTTTTTACCTTATGAAAACATTAAAGACATCAGTAATTCTTACACTGTGTCTGTTTGTTTTTTTCCGAACCTTTTGAACCTGGCATTCATGTTTGTGCCTGCGGGAGTGCGATTCGCCTTCTCCTCCTCTCTTTCCATATATATATATATATATATATATATATATAAATTTGTGTTTGATTTGCATTTTTAATAAATAAATAAATAGTTACCTTTCACAACCAGCCTGATTCCTGGTCCACTATGACTATTTTGAGACCGGTGTGATACGAGTGGTACATCACTCAGAATATTGAACCTATAGACATAATAAATAAGTATTTCATCTGATTATTACATGCTAGGTGAGACATGGGTGTGTGCCTGATTGAAATCCTTAACAGGAGCGAATCACTGGCTTGAGGAATCGACTTGCAAATCTGACCAAGGCAGTGTCATTCCCCTTTTCTGTAGGGGAGCTCTGTGTGTGAGAGAACTGGGATGAAATTGAGTACACACGAGACATCCTTTCAAATAAGTGTTGAGGTCCTGGCTCATGTTTGGCCAGTATGTAAGATATCTAACGTTGTATGAAACCTTCTATGACCCGCAGTGGGCACGTCATGGGCATGCTTCAACACCAGGCTCCCGACCGAGGTAGGTACTACCCACTGGTCACATACAGATAGGGATCTCTGTACCAACAAACCATATTGGAAATGTTTGGAAAAGCTATCAACGCACAGAGATCCTCTTTACTGGGATACTCCGATTCTGTTAGAGGAAAACCTACAGTTTCTATGCGTTGATAGAATTTTCCCAAAATCAGGTCACATTTTGTGCAGTAATAAAATCTGCATCTGGAGTATCTTTACAACATCTGGCAGTCAAGAGTTCACTGTTGGCATGAGTTTGAAACCCGGTGACAACTCTGACTTGGATTTCACCCAGGAGGAATTCTGCATCTATACAATCCCCCTGCAGAGCTCCAGTTTTAGCCAACTGGTCAGTTATGTCATTCCCAGTCTTATCTGGCTTCTCTATTTTGGAATGAACTCTTGTCTTCTTCCAAAAGATGATGATCCCATTAGAGGTCACCAGATCATCAAACGACTGCATCAGGTTCCCATGCTTTAATGGTTTGTTAGCACACAACATGCCTAATTTCTTCCAGTTAATCAGGTTTTTCACGGTGTTCCATGAACCCATTCAGATGGTGATTATGACCAGTTCTTTGAGTTGGTGGTATGCAGCAGTGAGAATGGCTTGATGAATGGCCATCAACTCTGCACCTGATTACTTCAGGGTTCTAGTTTGTAACAAGTAGAGGGCAATGGGGTATCATTCACCCAGGAATTCTCTGGTATTGTCAACATGGTAGGAATACCCATCCATTTAAACTGTGAGTATTCCCAGGCAAATGTATTCTTCATAGGAAAGTAAGGTATGCCTCTATAAAGTCTTTAATTCTTAAACTGTCGTCCTTGAGACAGTTTTCTTGAGCAAAATTATGCAAGTCAGCCAATCCCTGCATGAGAGGACTCTTCCTGTTTTGGCCATATCAGACCAGCACAGGAAAGTCTTCAAGGGACTGAATCCAGGAAGAAGTTCTGGAATTACTTACATTTCCTGCCCATATCCTGTCACTTTATAAGCACTGCAATGGTTGGTGAGGTGTCTCTACGATGATGTACTTCCCTGGATGAATGGGTGGTAGTTTGCAATGCCTACACCATTGTCAGGAGTGCCTTTTTGCAGTCATTGATGTTTTCTTCCACAGAGGACAAACTTTTGCCCGCGTACGAGGTTACTTTGTTGACATTGTCATGCTTTTGTTACAATACTGCAGTGAGGCAGTTATCTGAAAACCCTGTCTCCAAGAAAAAACTCCTTATTCTTGATGGGTAAGCCAAAGAAGTAGATTGGGAAAGACTTTTTCAGTTGTTTAACTGCTTCAGATTGCTCTGGACCCCTCTCCCACTTGACTCCGGCCTTTAATAAATAGACCATGCGTCGAGTGACCTCTGCATAGTCTTCATTGAACTTTCAACTATAATTAGTGAGTCCAAGAAGGCCTACCAAATCTCGCAGATTAGCTGGGTCTTTTAATTTCAATAAGGTTTCCAACTTCTTTGCCTGCGATTAAGACCCTTAGGGGGATTTTGTGCCCTAAGAAGTGTACTCAGTTCTTACACCAATGTGCCTTCTGAAAGGACAGCTTTGCTCTGGATTTCTGCAACTGGGCCAGAACAGCTATATGCGACTCCGCAGTTGAGCTTCTGACCAAAACATTATCTACATCGGCCAGATTTCCCCTTTCACCCAAATCAGGCATGCTCTTATGCAGAAAGATGTTAAACTCATTGCCAAAGTTTATGTATCCAACAGGTGCTTTGGTCCATGTCCATTTCTGCCACCGAAAGGTAAAAGCAAGCTTTTGTTGGGCTTCCCTACTCACAGGTATCATCCAGTAACAGTAGGCCAAGTCAAAGGCTGTGTACACTTTTGACCCTTGGATCTATGATAGCCCTTGGTTGATGTATGGATGTGGCTGTCTTGACCCGTGGAACTGTTTGTTCAACTTCCTGCACCTAGTCTGCATTGCCAATTTGGTTTTAGTTTCCCCAGTACCAGGTCTTTAAAGGTGTTGGCAATCAGACAAATTATCCCACGGGATGCTATGTTCTCCATCATCTCTGTGAGTGACTCCATGGACACAAGAGGTAACTGGTATTTAAAAAATAATACTGGAGCCATCTTTGGGTCCATGGGTATGGTGATTGAATGAATAGATATGCATCCACAGTCATATAAGTCTACTGAAAATATTGGAAGTCCAGGAATACCTTTTTCAGCTCCTGTCTTTGCTCCTTGGTCTCACAGGCATCTGCAAGATTGATCTGTCCCTCGACCGTGTGCCTGAAACATTGAAAGACCCCAGGCTTGGCAATTTCAGCGGTATCCTCCAGTTGGGTGGAGAGATCCCTTTTTATGGTGCTAACCTGGACAGGAGGTTCCATGGATTTGAAGTTGTTATTATTAAATCTAAATACTATTGCATCCTTCCTGATGTCACAGGTTACTTTTTCAACCCCATAAGGGCATCAAGAGATTCTCCCCATGACGGGTACACATGTTTTCTGCAGGAATACCATCAATGGTGTTGAAACAGTTGTTTGGAATTACCTGAATCAATAGAATAATGTTGCGCATCAAACCATCATACCAATAATAGTGTCTGTACCCAAAGTGATACTTTGAGGGGCTCTGTAATCCATATTCAAATGGTATCATTTTCTATATCCACTAGAGGTATCGGATGTAAATAGAAATCTTGTTGGGGGAGACAAGAATTCAAAATGATATATCTGTCCTGATGTTTGAGGTTCTGTTCTCGTTTCATTTTCGGGGGAATAGTGCATTGTCGCATCTGGCCTTTGATGGTAACCTCTTCTCACAACTGAACTTCAACCGCATGAGGCAGCAATTGAGTTGTGACCATGCTTTGTTGTTAATCAAATGTAGATTAATTGCGAATTGATTGAGAATGTCACTACCCAAATAATAGCCAGAAGGGACATTTCTAACAACCCAACAATTGTGTTCTATAGTTTTATTGCCAATGGACATTTTCAGGAGATGTTTGGAATTTGCTGCTTACACACCCACTTCCCATTTATCTTTCAATTTAGAGTTAGGCATGGTCTGATCCTTTGGGGATTTCCGGAATAATCCTTCACTGATTAAGCTTTTTTCATTATTCAGGCATACTCTGGTGAGCACAGGCTCCTCCCCCTCATGTATCTGAATGGGGAAAAATAATTGCTCGCCATTTTCCTGAATGTCGGTCAGAGTTTCGTCTGACTTTGGACTGGTATACAATGTCAGGGTGTTCCCTTCCAGTGTGGAATGCCACTTAAATCTGGTGAGAAGGCTGATTTTTTCAAGAATTCAGAAGTGTTTCCATCACCAGTTTGTTCTCCTACAAAGATGGCAGTAATGTCTGGGACCTCATTATTCTGCAAGTGAAATTCCACTTTCTTGAAACGTTGTTTGATTAAATGGCAGGTGCCATTCAAACTCACATAATTTGTACTCAGTTTTAGTGTTATAGGCCAATTAGTTTGGGTCCAGAGGACCTTGTTCACACAGTCGATCAGAGGTGATAACCTCTGAAGGAGATCATTCCCCAGTAAACAAGGTGTGCCCTCTGGAGTCACAACTATTACTGGGTGTTTTAACCAATGTCACCCAATGTTTATTTCTAGATCCAAAGTCCCTTTGCCTGAAATATCATTCCCATTGAAATCGTAGAATTGTCTGGGAAGAGGTATGAGGGGAATCTGGTGACCCTCCCCCTTCCTATGTTCAGTTGATGGAATGCCTTTTTGGACAGGAGGGGGTGCCTTCGGATTCTGTATCCGCCAAAGCCGATTATTCACACTGACTCTGTATCTTGACCGGGAAATAAAATCTGCCCTCTTTTTCCTCAAAGGTTTTTCTTTGGCCTCTTCTACTTACCCTCTGTTCTTTGGGTTCTATCTTCCAGGGGATAAAAGGTTCACTATCAGGCTGATAGGTTTCAAGCGGTTCTGTTTTGGTCAGAAGGGAAGTTTCCTCAAGGACTTGGCACCTCCCTTCAACCAGGGCCCCATACTCAGAATCCTGCTGCTTGTCGTAATTTTCCTTCAATCATTGCCACACCGGGATTCAGACCGAGGTGTTGGTTTGTTCTGCAGAGTCTGGACAGGTTGGGGGTTCTACTGAGCCCTCAGCATTTGCCCCAGTTTGCTACTCAATTGTCGGATTTGTCGCTCTAGTTGTGTAACTTGTTCTGGATTGTAGGGAGGGTCTCTGCTCATACATCTGCTTCTCCCTAAAAGATTAACAGTCCCTTCTAGCAGAATAGCTTGTGTATTGGACATTTCCCACACACTTTTCAGTCCTGATTCTCCCTTCTCCCTGGTTCATGGATCTATTGTCCTGGAACCGGAGAGAAGGAGAAGGATTGTTCTGGAAGTTCTAGTTTTGAGGGTATCTGTTGGAAAAATTCAGGTCGGGAGGTGAAGTTATACTTCTCTCCTGGGAAAGATTTGGAGGAAAGCTTCCCAGGGAGGTACTGGTTTGCCCCTCCCCCCTACCATGTGTGTGGTGTGGGAGTGTACACATACCCCAGGATCGGTTTTGTTCCCTTATGTTGAGGGTGTAAATATGTGGCAGGGTCAGAGGGGTCAATGTTCTGGAATCCTGCCTGACTACCGTTCGATTGGTCCAGGGCAGAGGGTCCCCTCTGCCTTTCATTCTGCTTGTTGGCAGGGGGAGTATTTTTATGCCCTCCCATCTCCAGGTCCAAAGGAGGGGTCATTTTCACTTCTGCCACCTTGGCAGCAGCAGGTGTTGTAGATGGTTTGGTGGTTTTGTGCTTATTTTTATTATCACTGGGTTTCTGGACCTCATATATCCTGGTGGCTTACTCTATTACCCCATCCAATGGCCTGCGCTCATGGAAATCACGCACTAATTTGGTAATTATATATTTGGGAAACACGTGGAAATAAGTGCTCACAAATTCCCTACTTTTCGTATTCACCCACCCAGAAATATGCACAAATATGCACAAATGCACTTTTTAGTTCCTGGACAAACTCCCCAGGCACCTGATCTTTTCACATTATACGTTATATGCAGCCTTACAGGGCTCTTGTGGGTTTGTGTAAGTGAAGAAGTGTTTTAAAATTGGCACCTTACAGGTGGTCCATTTATAATGATCCTGGTCCCCCATTCCTGCAAAGAAATTGGAGTACTTAGGAGAAAATGTCCATTTTGCAAACTCCATGCAATTGTATCATGTTTTATCTCAAATGATGACATCATTTGCGAATAAAGTTCTAAGTGCGCCCATACCGAATACTTAGCATTCTTATGGTATGGGGTCAGGTAGCTCTTTATGGCTTTGATTTGTCTGATTGGGTCTTTAACAAAACTGTTTCTCTGTTTTGCTGTCTTTCTTCGCCGTTGCACTTGAGTCCATTCACCGTTTGACTGAGAGCTGATTTTTGGACTCCATTCCCTTTCTCCTAGGTGCTCCTTATCTCTATGAGATTTGGAATACCTCCCAGAATCACAGGATTTGGACTGCTCTCTTCTGTGGCTCCGGGAACTTTCACGGTCAATTTCCACATTGTTACTTTTTGCCTCCGAATAGAACCCAGTCACTTCTTCCGACTGTTGACAATGGGTACTATCTCTCCTTATAGGTAGTTTGGATAAATCCAAAATGCAAAACTCTTCACCTGAATGCATGGATGTTTTTAGAATCTCCCTCCTAAGCTGAATCCTTTGTTTTTGGCCTTTAGTGAAGAGGGCTACTTGGTGTGTTTGCAATCTAATTTTCTGCAAGTCTAACTCTCTGATTTTCTCATCATATGGATTTTCAGGGTCAGAAGTGCTCACAGGATTCTTTTTTGTCTCCCAGGACACACTGGTCCGGCCACACTCCCTTCTGTTTTGTAGAAGTGGATATTCATCAATGTCAGATAAGGACTGGCCTTCTGGATCAGTTTGCTTAGGCCTAGGTAGGTCCAGCGGCCTCATGTTTCCCAGTTCTCTATCAGTGGCACTCCTGAGGTCAGTTCCAGCACATGGGAGGTTATAGGTAACTGGCATGAGGTCCTTGTTAGGAGGGGCCTCTCTACTTTATCAGGGGGCTCTATCCCACATCCTGAATGGCCAGGAAGCCTCAATGCATGTTTATATTTTCAGATTTCAGTATTGAATGTTTCACACCTGTTTCTCTCTGCCAGGATTTCCTGTTCATATTTAAAGAGTTTAATTATTAAATGTGACACTGCGATTTGGTTGGGTACTATCACACTGCTCTGCAAAGCCAATCACTCTTTCACTGCCTGAACTTCTCCTGCAGGCTTTCATGTTCTCTTTGATATTTTTGCATCATGTGTACATTTTGGCGACACTTTGCTTTTGAACTGACAATTTCTCTTTCCTCAGCATCTCTACTGAGATGGGCCTCATCATAAGTTGGGCTGTAGCCCTTAAATGCGGCACTAACGGTATTAGCACTGCATTTAAGGGCTGGCCCTATCATGAGTTGGGTGCTAAATGGGCTGTTTTACCTCCAGATTTTTTCTGGAGGTGAAAATCCCATTTAGTGCCGTGTTTTCGGCAGTATTACCACCGGCTGTATTAGCCCGCAGTATTAGCACCAAAAATGCCCCATTGGATCCAATGGAGCCAATGTGGAATGGGGATTTACCGTTAACACCCAACCCTTTATCCAGCGGTAATACCGCCAGACCGGTGGGTGCTAAGGCTATAACAGTTGGGCTGTATTGCAGCCGGGATACCGCCCATCTCATGATGAGGCCCTATGTGCTGCCTGTGAGAGGTCAGCTTCTGCTTGTCTAAAACTCTCCTTCAGATCCATATTGTCTTCCACAACTCTGGTCAGTTCTGGATTCCCAGGCTGAAATTTCTCTACCTCCATTTTCAACTTTAATGCATCTTGGTCTTTGATCAGCTGGAATGTCTGTTGCTTCAGAATATTTAAATACTGATGCATTATATCAAACTCCTCCTTTGAGTCTATGGGCCTCACTATGAGTTTGGAGGTAGCCATGACGTTTTTAGCGGCATGGCTACATCCAAACTCGGGTCCGGGTCTGGCAAAAGGGGACTTACCGGGCCATTCCAACCTTGGAGGGCCCGGTAATTCCCTTTCGCAGGACCCAGACCCGGTACATCCCCATTCCCATTGAGCCCCGATAGGGCTCAATGGGAATGGGGAGGATGGTAACAACAGGCCTGTTAATGACGGGCTCGTTGTTAGCATCCTGGTCTGCTAGCGGGTCCCGCTCTGCATGTCTGGTCTGACCAGGCGTGCGGATCGGGGTCCGCTGCAGACCTCGTAATGTGGCAGCCCAGAATGAACAGTGGCAGCCCCTTACCGGCACTGTTCATTCCGTGGCCGCCACACTTGTAATGAGGCCCAATGTCTTTTATGATGAATTGACTGTTTTCAAGTTTTAAGTTTTAATTCATGTATGGCCTGTTTAAAGGCCATAATCTCATCCAGCAACACTCTATTGTGAATATTCTAATCCTTCAATTTGTGTTGAAGGTGGCTCACCATTTCTGCACTCTCTTTAAGTGTGTCTTGCAGTGCAGAGAACTGCATTTCTCGCTGAACACTCTCTTGCTGCTGTGTTTTTGGCTAATTTTTGAGCTACTCAATGATATCTTCATATAGAATCTGACGTTGTTTGTTATCTTTCAATTGCTGAAGTGATTTCTGGGCCTGTTCTAGGTCTCCAGTCTAATTGAGCATACTATCTTGTTCATTCTGTAATCTCTCTTCAACTAATTTAAAATGGAATTATAAATGAGCCGTGAGCTGAGCTATTTGATTCTGTTCCCCCCGAATATGTTGGGTCATGTAGAATCCCTCTAGAGCTTTGTGAAACATCCCACCTTCATGCCAACTATCAGTGCTTACTGAGGTAACCTCCTGTACCATTCTGGCTTGCCACACCCCCAAACATACATCTATGGCCAATAACCATTAATGAATAACTTGGCTAGGAGATGCTTTCTGGTCAGTTCCATTTCAACAATAATATAGAAATAAGTGCTCACAAATTCCCTACTTTTCGTATTCACCCACCCAGAAATATGCACAAATATGCACAAATGCACTTTTTAGTTCCTGGACAAACTCCCCAGGCACCTGATCTTTTCACATTGTACGTTATATGCAGCCTTACAGGGCTCTTGTGGGTTTGTGTAAGTGAAGAAGTGTTTTAAAATTGGCACCTTACAGGTGGTCCATTTATAATGATCCTGGTCCCCCATTCCTGCAAAGAAATTGGAGTACTTAGGAGAAAATGTCCATTTTGCAAACTCCATGCAATTGTATCATGTTTTATCTCAAATGAGCACTAATTTTAAAAGTGTCTTTTTTGCAACTTTGTAGAAACTCTTTACACCATAACAACACCCTTGCTCTTTATTCCAATTAGATTTCCACTATCAATGTCAAATCAAATCAGATTGCATCTGCATCACTCTGGACAGTTATATTCCTCTGTACATCTCAATGCTTCTCAGGGGTCAAGCCTCAGTGGTACTTCAACAAAGCATGAACAATCTGCCATACACCATACTGACCTTCCACTAACATGACTTGCCTGTTAAACAATACACTTGTCGTGAATCAAAAACAGAAAGCTAGATGAGCCCCCACTACATATTTAGAGAGATAATTTGTCTTATTCAGGCTAGCCCTGTCTATAACTCAAAAAGAGCCACATAGATCCCTCCCCCTGTGCCACCAATAAGTCAAGAAACAGGCCTGGGTTACGGACAGCATTTATATTTATTAAATAATATGTCCAATGTCCAATGAATATTTGCACCAAATGATTAAATGTGGCACCTTGTCTGTGGCACAAAACAAAGCTTCAAAACAAAACTCACTTTTCAGAACTTCACCTTCGGGTCTCATGTACATGCAACACAGGTCAAATAAACTGTTCAACCCCTGTGTCCCACAAAAAACTCTGAATGTCAAAATTAAAAATACCATGGAAAATTACAAAAACATGAACTTTGTAATCCTTTTCTGAAGTGTGATTTAAATCAAAGCACCATTGTTTATTCATGTCAAACAATTACACCCACGCAGTGCGCTTGACCTATAAAATGTCAAAACTAACAATGTGAGAGCACATCAAACATTGAAAAACAGCACATTTATCAAACATGGATCCTTTTCCTTCTTCACCCTGAAGCAAAACAAAATCACGCTTCAATGAGCATCACTTTCTCACTCTCAGGAGAGAGTGTTCATTTTTCAATTAGGAACTGCACTTTGTTTCATTTAGCAAAGCACTTCTTTACCCAGCACCAAAAACTCAGACGTTCAGTTACATTCAGCACTCCTCTACCTAAAGGCCATGTCTGAGGAATGGTGACAGTTAGGAATTTCGTTTTTAGACAAGGGAATTTTGAGGTTGACAAGGAAAATAGGTATACCCGATTGCATTAACAGACTAGAGATTTTATTCACATTGGAAGTGAATTTGTGAATTACGAATGTTAACAAATTCTCCTTGTGTCATTTGGCTATAGGGGAGTTAATTTAATTATTAATTATCAAAATATACTACGGGTCTACTTCCGTACCTCCACCCATTAACTAAGGGGAAGATATTAAATCAAACAAATCCCCACGCTTGGTTCTTTTGGGCAAACTACTTACATTGGATTTCTAGGTGTGCTGCCCAGGGAAGATATCAGCATTTCAGGACCCTCTTTTGGGGAAGCACAGGGATCTGGTCAGGCACTTCAGGAATGGATAGCCACCAACATGCATCCCTCTATTGTGCTATCCTTGCTAAATTCCTACCCTCTTTAGTCCTTCCAAATTGCTGTCCCCAATGCAATGTTAAGTCTGCAGCTTTTTTCAATAGCTACACCCTCATTATTTTTAGGCAGCTCTGCCCTCCCTGGCTTGTACATACACTTTTGAACCTCAAAACTGCACCTCTGAAGAAACTAAAATTAGGAGGTGCCCTGAATATTAATTGGACCCCTGTGGTATTCTGCACCCCCAAGGTCCAGCCCCTCTGGGTGGATAGGCTCCCTGAGTTATGTAGTAGAAATAATGGGAGGGATGAATCCAGCCAGTGGAGTTTTCATTTTACAATTTTCAAGTGTTCACCTAAAAAGTCACTAGATGGCAACTTTCTTTATTTTACACATAAACCTAACAACATATATATTGTTGTGTTACTCTAATCATGCCACTCATGATGAACAAAGAGATCTAGCACGAGCTGGTTCTTAGCCCTTAAATGCAGCATTAATGCTATTACCGCTGCATTTAAGGGCTGGCCCAATCATGACTTTGGCCCTGCCAGAACGCATTCACGTTGTGTTCTGAGCTGGAGGTGACTGCGCCAGCAGAGATGGCACTTCCGGCGCTATTAGTACTGGGGCAATTTGCACCGGTGATAATAGCGCCCCCACAGCCCCATTAGGATTAATGGAGCCAATGGGTAATGGGGAATTCCAGCTATGCTGCTACTTGTGATCCAGCATAAATTGTGCTGTACCGAGTCGCGATAATGCTAATTGCATTGGCGGTATCCCCGCGCAATTACCACTGGGATATCTCCAACCTCCTGATGAGACCCAAACTCCCCTCTCTGCAGGAGGTTGTAGGTACAAACAGCAATTTTTCACAGTATATACACAAATGATAATAGTTATGAATGTGATATGTTCTAGCCAGCTATCTAATTTATTACGTTATCACATCCCTGAATCTCTGCTTTGTGACATTTTTTGGGGAATTAAAAAAACATTTTAGGTTGTAACTCTTGTCCCCAATGTCGAATATTTATATGGGTTACTTCATTAGGCAGTTAAGTTTAGCAGCTTTTTAGTAATGCTTGAACCCTTACAATGCAACATATGCTTCTTGAGAAAATTAACAAACTATGATTGTCCTTTTAAACTAATGGGAATCTTCAAACATGTATGCAGATCCAGACTTTTATTTCACAGTAAAGTTTCCTTTCTCCTCTGAACAGGGCATCTACTCCATTGTTGACTTTTGCTCGTTGTAAAGTCATTAGCCTTTCTTGTCCTAAGGCTTATGGTCATCTTGTTGCTTATCTCAGAGAACAGGCCCCAGTAAAATGTCTTCCTGGTCACTGCTCAAGTGTTCTGTATAGAAACGGAACCCTTTGTAGGACACAGAATTTTAAAGTCATGCCTCTAGAAACAGAAACTTATGTTTGTGAAAGTTAAATTTCCTTAGGCGCATGAGGCCTTCTGTTTATTTTTAATATAAATGCATCTTGCAACCACTTGTTAATTTTCTCATCTTGATAAGTTCATTTTGGCAAGGGACATTTTAACTCCATGTGTTTAATACTTCAGCTGCAAAATGCTCCATTCGATGATTGCAGTTTCCGGGTTTGCAAATGCCATGCTTTCCATGTAGAATAAGACTTTTATTTTTCCTGGCTTTTTCAATCACTTGCAAGGCACAATCAGTAAGTGGATTTCTCTTTATTTTGGAGCGTAGACAAAAATAAGTATCACAATTATGCTTCTATCAATCTTCTTGGGCCTCCTCCATATATAATTCATCTATCCCTCTCACCAGGGTTACTGTTCCCCAGAATGCGATTGTACATCCAATATGGCAGATAATGCCACATTAAGCTATACAGAACAACAGATACTGGAAACCATTCAGGGTCCTTCCTTTTTTGACCCTACAGGTTCCAACTAATCGGAAGTCGCTTCAAATGCATGTGATGACCTTCTCAAGCAAAAAGAAGTGTTTCAGGACTGAACTTCACGTATACTTCTTACGTGAAAACTTGAAGGCTAACATGATACCGTCAGGGCTTATAGTTAGGAATGATCCAACCTTTTTCTAAATGATGAAGAGTACACAACTACATAGCCATGAAATTTGGCCGGGACCTAATGGTCCTAACAAGGATGACAGCACAGACAGTTAGTGCAGAAATCCAGAAATATCTTGATGCAGGGGAAGAGAAATGTTCTACTAGCACACTAATAACTAATGCCCATGATCAACTGAGTGAAATTACAAAACAATCTGAGAATTCTAAAACAACTACCCTTGCTAAAAAAATGAAGAAACTCCAGAACAATATTAAGGACATCAAGATAGAAGCCATATACCCATACACAACAGATGATTATTTGCACACATTGTAAGAGGATTCAATTCAACACTACAGCTAAGTCAATGCCTAGTCTGGGATACTGAATGGAAACCCTTATTAATATATCTTTATGTCCAGTTCATGCGTTCTGGATGACTACCCCTATATAACACCCCTCTCTTGGAATCCCCCTGACCCCACTGAGCCAAGAAGTAGTTCTGTTTTGCAAGTTTAAAGGTTTATTTGATAATTTAAACAATATATATATATCACACTTTATAATAAATTAATAATTGAATATCACACTTAATCTGAGCAGTAATCAATAATGGAGAGTCTGGCACTAGCACACTTGTGAATGGGAACAGAAGAATACGGTGGTAGAGAATGCTTTATATAAGTTCAGGTGGATGTAATGTTGAATGAAATGCAATACAGAAAATACTCAATATGATTTCAACAAAACAATGTAATCACTTTTCTCTGGCAATCCCCTACCCCCCTTTATGCAATGCTAGGAAATGGAAGGAAAGCACACAGTTCTCAGAAATGCAATCAAATGTAATTCAGTTCACCCCAGCAAGCTTAGACTACAGAAGTTTGAAACACAGGCCCAAAATGCTTTTATATGTGATAGCACTATATTGGAAAATGTGCTAAAATGCTTTTATATGTGCTGGCAATGAAGTGAAAAATATGCTAAAATGCTTTTATATCCCTCTAGAGGTTCAGGGTGAGTGGTATCTAGTTAATATTAGTCCAGGCTCACTCTAGCAATGATTCAGGGATGGTTCTTAAGAGGCAAACAAATTTTTAGCAAGGAAAGCAAGGAAACTGCTGTTTTCACACGTGGAGAAATTTGCAAATCGCGGCAAAATTCGCAAGTGTGTTTTTCGCGATTGCGACAAAAGTGTATGGAATAGGAATGCGGTTGAAAAGCCACGATTCCCAGCTTTCAGAGGAAAGTTACTGCAAGTCTCTAAGACAAACGGTCACGGAGATATGAGCGATATGGTAAAGGTCGTTTTTCAGATTTGAAATTTTAAAGTTCAAAGTGACAAGTGACAGCTAGCAACTAGAAATGACAGGTGACAGCTTTACAAAATGACAGGTGACAGTTAGGAGGCAGTTCTACTTAGATTAAAATAGATTGAATTATATTATTTTAACTAAGAGATTGGTTCTGCACAGTTCTGCTAGGTACTCACAATATATTTAGAAATAGAATGGGCCTCGCCACGGATCTGGTCAGGTTTTGGACTGGACTCCGGTCTGGTCTGGGTCTCTTCACAGTGATCTGGGTCAGCTCTCTGGTTCTGCTAACAGCGGTCTGGGTCAGCTCTGCTCTGCTGGTCTAGCCTCTCTGGATTCTGGAGATTGATGGATTGTAAGTCTGGATGTTGTATGGTCCGGCAGCATGCTCCGCAGCAAATGGAATTGAATGTCTCTATCTGTCCCGACTGTCTGCTTTTATGTGTTTTGAAAATGGGTGGAGAGGCTAGCTTCCTAGGCCCTACCCCTCTCCACTTGTCATTGGCCACTTCCTTCTCTTCCCCTTGATTGGGGGAATGAAATGAAGTGTCATCATGATGAGGTCTGTTTATGGTACAGAGAACCCACCCCTGTCAAATTACACACAATCTATATTTTGACCCAAAAGACATATTTGCACAGGTACACATTTGTTTAAAATTACCCTGTCCAAATCTGCTCTTCCTGGGAGCTTGCATTCAGAAATGGCAACATTTGCACTTTTTGGTCAGGTTACCAATATCAGATTCTTACTCAAATTTACCCAAATGTGTGCAAGGCATGCAGGCATTAATTGACGAAGTATCAGACTTTTCACATGCAGACATTTTAAGTAATACCCTCTTAACTGCTAGTTTGCCCCCAGATCATGCCACCGGTTCTAAAAACCTCTTAAAATGTGGGCAGAAAAATCACAAGAATTATGGTATCATTTAAATAATCATGACAAGTCCGTACTATGAGTTATTCATCTTTTTCTAAAACCATATTCTGGCTCCAAAGGGGTGTGGTTTCCCCCCAGCACAAGGTTGAATTTCTGGTTTTTCCAGTTCTGCCAAGCCAGCTTGCTCTCACATGCAGTGCTCCTCCCCTTTCCTTCCAGGAGGAAGCCACTTTTACGACTCCCACCAATGAAGCATTTGCCTGAGTCAGGACAGGGCTTTGTTCAATTTCCTGCAGAGCCCAGGTAATTCAATCAGAGAAGTGTCAGATCCCTTTTGGTGGGAGCAGCAAACGGCAGCTAGGCCTGGGAACACAGCAGTTGTGCAAGTCTCAACTCCTGTCGGGGGTAGCTGGTGGGCAGAATTCAGTTCCTTAAGCCAGGCCCCAGCTAATGTCACTTTTAGTTACCCAGTTTTCTGCATTCAAATAAAACTAACCATTTTTTACATATGCAGCTAAAATGCTGATTCTAAGTTTAAACTATGACATTTAAACAATTGCAACCTATGTGACACTCAAAAGTAGGTCACTCATTTCTTTTAAACATTTAGATTTTTAGTGTCTTTCAGTCCAAATTTACTTAAACTGCTGAAATCCACAGCTCAGCCAGTCTTGTTATAAACCTTCAAGTCACTTCAGAATATAACTTTACATTGGATCCACCTCTCAGTAAGTCTTTCTTTGGCCTGCTTTGGGTTCATTTATTCAGTTTTACACAAAAAGAGAAAAAAGTCTGGTGTTGTTTTAAAACGCCGGCTTTCTGATAGTGGTGAGTACTGGTAATGCACCCATTTTTGGGATTTAAGAAAATGAATTCCCCACAATTCTAGGTTGCTTTTGGCAATCAGCATTGCCATTCCCAATGGTTTCAGGCTACTGTGTGGGTAGTCCAATGGTGGTTTTAGGCAGTGCCCTTCTGTGCCCATAACATCGGCAAAATGGGTGGCAGCCTATTCTTCATGCACTTCCCTGGGCATTTTCTGGGAATCTCTGGCCATCATGATGTTTTCCATGTCAGTACTGCACAGTTTTGAGGTAGGGCTTGGATGCGTGGATAAAAACATCCCACAACATTGAATAAACCAGGCAAAGACCAGGAGGCAAAAGACGGTGGGTCACTTTCACAGGTTAAAGTAGTGACACTTCCTCTGATGATAACTACATATACAACCAAAGATCATTTCTACAAAGCTATCCCTTCCTTCTGCCATCTCTTTTGTTAGGCAGGGAAGGACAAGGAGGAGACGTTTTGGGCTCACAACCATGGGCAATGCAATACAGGACGGGCAGAAGATGCCCCCATTTCCGCTGGAGGACATTCCAGCTATAAATGATTTACAGACCTTGCCAATATTTAACCTGGCGAAAACTGATCCATCACCAGCACAAATTATGATACTTTCAAAGGGACGGTCCTTTGTACCTTTGACACACATGGACTGGTTAAACACGGAGATGTAGGTCCAGCATTTCCTTCGTTCAGTACGATTACGAACCTTCTTTAGAAACCATATGGACAAAGAGAAAGAGCCAGAATCAGGAGTCCATCCAAAATCAAATTTTACCCCTTTAGATAACCAAGTCCCAAGTGACATATTGAAATTTGAAAAATCCATTTTGCAAGACCTCCTTAACTTAAAAATGAAGAAAACTAAATTCAATCACAACATATCGAAAAAAGAAAGAAGAGCTGAACACACTCGTAGGAACTGCAAATGAGTCATAAAGCCAGCAGACAAAGGCGGTGTCATAGTTCTGATGTCTACATCACAATACAAACACATTGTGATGTCCCTCCTGGAAGTCTGAGAGAGCTATAGCCCACTCACAAAAGATCCCACAAGAGGACTACAGCAAGACATTTTAGAAACAGTAACATATGGCCTACAACGAGATCACAGAAAAAGAAGCTAAACTTCCTGAACAGCACGCAAGGACGCACGCCCTGTTTTTATGCACAACCTAAAGTCCATAAGGACCCCACAAACCCACCCGGAATACCGATAGTGTTGGGTTGTGGTTCATTTTTCGAACCGATTTGCAAATTTGTGGACTTTTTCTTGAAACCCTTGAGTGTCCATACGGAGACATACCTAAGTGATACCACTCACACAATACACATATTCAAACAGGAAGAATTTAACCCAGAAACCCAAATTCTGGTAACAATGGACATAAAATAACTGTACACAAGTTTACCACAAGACTCAGCCATCAAATGCATCCAGGAAGGCCTGAATGCTAAAACTCTACCAACCAGAGTGCCCAGTAATTTCATAACATAACTCATGACCATAGCTTTGTGCAACAACTTCTTTGCCTTTGACAAACAATTCTACATCCAAATTAAAGGAACAGCTATGAGGGCAGCCTTTGCACCAGTCTGGCTATCCTCTTCATTGCTAAATATGACAAAGACCACATCCTTTCCAACCAATGTCCCCGGAGAAAGCACTTGAAATGTTGGTGCAGATACATGTTATCTGCATTTGGGATTGGTCTGAGGAAGATCTACATCAAATCCTTACTTGGATTAATGCCCATGACAACAATATACAATTCACTATGGAATACAATAAGCAAGACATTCATTTTCTAAACTTAATCATCAGACACCAACAGGGCAAGATGGAATCTGGTATATATCAAAAACCGACCGACAGAAATACCTTGCTGCATTTTTCAAGCAATCATCCCAACTACACTAAGGAGAATTTCCCCTATGGACAGTTCCAAAGGATACGTCAATACTGCACAAAACTGGATGAGTTCTACCGACACACAGAACAATTGGCCAAAAGACTCAGAGAATGAGGAAACCCCAAAATACTCTTTACTAATTCCAGAAAACGGGCAAGATTCACAAACAGAGAGGGTCTGTTAGCTACAATGGAACAATGGAACAAATACCGAAAGACATGAATGAACAACTTACATGTGTTATAACACATGGATCCCAAACCTTTCAGGTGAAGAAAATAATAATAAAATATTGGCCCTTGGCACGCTTAAAATTTCTTTTGCATTCAAACGGGCCAAAAACATTTGGGAGTACCTGATCCACTTCCAATATAAAAAAGAGGCACCAAGAACTGGCCTTTGGAACTTACAAACAGTGAAAGGCCACTACCCATGTGGCAAATGCGTGGCATGTAAATTCACCACTAAAATAAACAATTTGAAATAGGAAACAGACAATGGACCCTACAGGACATGACAAACTGAAAATCTAATTAAGTGATATATTGTATATAGTGCCCCTAAGGTCTCAAGTACGTTGGAGAGACTATGAGGTCAGTCAACATCAGGATCTCAGAACATAGATCTAAAATTTGTTGCAAGGATTTAACTGCACCAATTGTGGAACATTACATACATGCCCCCTATTAAGTGTAAGTGCTATATAATAACAAATCATTATCATTTGGCTTTGGACGTCTGCTTGCATTCACAGTAGTTTGGTAATATGGGCCTATACAGACTGATATTAATAATACATATTGTGATCCATTCTTGTATTGTCAGGGGTTTTGACCCATGTTAGAGTTATTATGCTGCAACATTTGGGGCTGTGGGCTCAGAAAATCCAAGATGGCTGAAAAAGCCCACATTTGGGCCAGAATCCAGGAAAACCACGCAGTTTTGCGCACACCAAAATGGTCGCCGAACCTGCCACCCACCAGTGCGAGCGTGATGGGCCAGGAGTGCCATGAGTGGAATGTGTGCCAAAGGAAAAACAGCAGTGCCTGTTAGCTCAAAAACACTTTGAAATCACCTTTGTTTCCCCGAATGCAAGCTCAAAATGCCTTTTTTAAACATTGCAAGATATTCAAAAATCTCACTGAACACCAGCAGACATTTGGCAGAATGTAGTCTTGTGTGCATACAAAATCTGGGAAAAGAAAGAGCCTAAAACAATGTTTATAACAAAACTGGCTGAGCTGTGGATGCCAGCAGCTGAAGTGAAATTGGACTTAAAGCCACTAAAATCGAAATGTTTAAAATAAATGAGTGACCTACTTTGAGTGTCACATAGGTTGCAACTGTTTAAATGTCATAGTTTTGAACTTAGAATCAGCATTCTAGCTGCATGTGTAAAAATTGTAAGTTTGATTTGGATGAAGAAAAACGGGGAACAAAAGTGACATTTGGCTGAAACCTGGCTTGAAGAGAGTGAATTCTGCCCGGCAACTACCCCCGACAAGAGTTGAAACTTGCTCAGCCACTCTTCCCAGGCCTGGCTGCATTCTGCTGCCCCCACCAAAAGGAGATGACTCCTCCCTGATTGAATCAGGGGAGGAGCACCTAGGACTGGAGGGAAACAGAACAATGAGCCTTCCTTGGCTCAGGCAAATGTTAAATTAGGGGGGGCGTAATTGGCTTCCTCTTGAGAGAAACGGGGAGGGGCAGTGCCTCTGTGAGCAACTTGAGTTGGAGGAAGTGGACAAACCAGAAATTCCACCATGTGATTTGGGATACCACATCCCTCTGGGCCAGAGCATAATTTTAAAAAGATGGATAATTCCTAGTACGGACTTGTCAAAATTATATAATTAATATCATTATTCTTGTGATTTTTCTGTGCACATTTTAAGAGGTGTTAGGACTCTGTACCATGTTCTGAGGCAAAACCCCATGAATTATGGAGATTGCAGACACGGGGTTCACGCTCGAAAAGTGAAAATCTACTGGAATATGTGTAGAAAGGCTGTGTACATCTGTGTAATTTTTGGTAATAATCCAATATTGGTAAACCAACTAAAAACGAAAATAAGTTACCATTTTTTAACCCTGGCTCTTAGAAACATCAGAGTTGGAACAGAGACCTACCCGAAGTAATATATGATATTTACATGTAATGTCAACCACTTGTGTATTTGGGAAATATGTTTAGTTATGAAAATGATTTTCTAAGGTAAAAGCAAAGGGGATTGTTCTTTCTTTGGAGCCATAAACATGACACCTGATGACATTGGATGACTCACTGCTCCCTTCTCAAATCAGGTCAAAGAGAAATCCTTGACCTATCAAATCATGAGTGGGTTGGGCATAGAAAGTTAGCATCCACACCCATTTTCAAAAGACATAAAAAGTGCCACTGGAAGCCAGACAGAAACATTCATTTTCCAACCTTCAACTGAATTCCTGCGCAGCATGCTGATGGAGAACTCCAGAAGCCAGAACTCCAGAGATCCAGACTAACTCCAGAACAAAAATTCCAAAGAGCTGAACTCTTCAGCAGGCCTCAAAATCTTTTGCAAACTATTCAACCGCCGGGCTGTGCGGTTTGCTACTTGCTAAGAGTCCTGTGTATCCAGAACAGAACCAGTACCCAGAAAGCAGTGCTTTATCCAGAATCCACTTGATCCCGACCAGCAGAACCAGAGACCCAGACCAGACCGCTGTGAGCAGAACCGGTGCCTGATTGACCCGCCGAGCAGAGAGAACCGCAGCTAAACTTGTTGACCAGACCCATGACGAGGCCATTCCTTTCAAATTTATAGTGTGAGTACCCAGCTAGAACTGTGCAGAACCCATCTCTTAGCTTAAAATAATCTGATTCAAAACATTCGAACCTGTTTAGAGCTGCATCATAAGAAATCGTGTGTTCCTCCTGTTGATTCAAACCTTTCAAAGTGCATCTGTCATTCCGAAACTGTAATTTCATTTCTGAAATACTACCTTTACAAAATCATCTGTATTTTTGGAACCGTGCATCCTAGGAACGACTTGCTACTCCTTGCTACTCCTTATAGCGCCTCCGTAATTGCGCTCGACGCACTAAAAAAAAAGTGCCGCGATTTGCGATTTGGTTCAAATTTCTTCACTTGTCAAAATAGGAGCTTCTTGCTTTCCTTTGCTGAAATCCGTTTTCAACCTGATAATCCCTCATTAATCATTGTTAGTGTGGACCTGAACTGATTTAAGGTATCTCTCACTCACCCTGAACCTCTAGAGGGATTTAAAATCAATTTTAGCATATTTCACTCCCTTGCAAATCACCTGAAAGTCTTTCGCCTGTTTTTCAAAATCATCCCTGGTGCTATAAGCTTGCTAGGGGGGAACTGAGTTCGTATTGTACTGTGATTGTATTCCTGAAGACTGTGTGTGTTACTTCCATCTCCTTACATTGCATACGGGGGGAGTGAATTGTCAGAGAAAAAGTGATCATATTATCTTTTGCTGAAATCATATCAAGTTTATTTCTGTACTGCCTTTTATTCACCTTTGCATCTCCTTGAAACGATAAATCATTTTAAGATACCTTATCCTCTATACTACTCCTAAGTAATTAAACCAGTGTGCTAGTATAACATCATCCATTGTTGATTACTGTCATATGTCTAAGTGTGATATCAAATATTAATTTATTATAAAAGTGTGATATATCTATTGTTTAATTTTTCAAATAACCCTTTTTAATTTGCAAAACAAACCTACTTCTTGGCTCAGTGGGGTCAGGGGGAGTCTAAGAGAGGGGCGTTATACAAGGGTTCATCATCTAGATTATAACTTGTCATAAAAACATATAAATAAGGGCTTCCCTTGAGCAATCCCAGACAAGGCACTGACTTAGTGGGAATGCTTGATTGGAGTCACTAACAGAGTGGGGGCTCTTAGCCGGGGATTCTGGATTAGATCTACCGCTTATGCAGCTTAATACAGTGTGCTAACTGATAGGATACATAAATCCTGTTGGATCACCACACTGTGATACGCTGTGAAAACACCCCTCATAAAGGAACGCTCTCAAGAAACGGTCTGTTTTGCAAAATAAAATACTAACTTCTGTAAGTCAGGAAGGAAATCAACTTCCAGAATGACGACACTGGTAGACATCAAAATAGCCAGAGAGCCCTTCTTACATAAGCTATTTGTGAGAGGTGAGTGGGCTCATCAGGACCAGGCGGTCTGGTTGCAGGCAATCGCACCCCAGATCACTGAAACAGGGTCAGACATATGGAGAGATCAGGGTCCATTACATGTGGCCCTGAGTGAACTATATATGGCTCCTAAAGCTAAAGATGAACACGACAAGATTGTCAGGATAGCAGCATATTTGTATCTATATATGGGAGCCAAGCAGGATAAATGTGCTAAAGGCCAAGATCTGGCAAATAAGCAACAGATGGCATTAGAAAAGGCCCAATCTGACCTGGTCTCTTCCGAGCATAGGCTGCACAGGAGCCAGGAGTCAGAAAATGATAGTAGACAGTACATCATTAAAATAAAGGAGGATATGGATATCCTGCAACAGGAAAAGGCTGACCAGGATACCAGAATTCTGGCTTTGCAGAAGGAGAACCAAGACAGTTTGGACTCCTTACTGCAGTGGCAGAAAAATCTGGAGCACCAGATCAATTTCAACAGGGCATGCACAGAGCAGGTAGCCACCCTGCAAATCCAACTAGACAGAGAGAAAGAGGAAAGCAATAAATTGATTTTGAAAGACCTGGATACCCAGGCAGAGTTTGATGAAGAGCGCCAGAAAGCTGGTGCCCTTCAACGGCAGAGGGACGACCTGGCGGCACAGATGCAGGCTCTTGCTCAGAAAAGGGACACCTTAGGCCAGGAAGTCTGCCACTTAAAAAGAAAAATTCAAGAAAATCACTTGGCCCTCCAGGGACTGGGTGACCTCCAAAAAGAGCACCAGAATGGTTAGAGCACACCAGGAGGGTGGAAGATGCTCTGACAAGAAAGGAGCAGGCCAGTAGGGACGGTGCCCAGGAGGTAACCACCCTGCAGCAAAGAATGACCCAGTGCTCCAGGACCAATCAGGAAGCACAGAGGGAAAATTAGGCTCTCTGTCAACACAATGACAGGCTCCAGCAACAGGTGGCCATGCAGGAGAGACTGATAGAATCTAGTAAGGCCTTGGTTGAGGAACTGAAAGCCCAGGCTCTTGCATTGCAACAGGGAGCAGGGGCTGATAGAGATGAAGTTTGCTGGGAAAGGGAAACTCCTGAGCATAACCTCAGGAGCCCTAGTACCAGAGGCCTCCACCTCTCCCAGTCCCTGGACTCTGCCACCCCCATGTCCCCTGGCACACATGAGCACAGGGCCACAGGGATGGCAGATTACTATCCAGCCAAAAGTATGGGTCTCATAGGCCAGTACCACCCAGGAATCGAGGGGCAGGCATCCGGGTATGGGCATCCCAGCACAGTGCAATTTAGTGGGGAACCCCAGGAGAGTAGGCCCACTAAGGGCATCCTGAAAACCTCTGCCCAGTTAGGTCAGTGGGGGGGTACCCATCATCAAATCCTGGCAGCAGGGAGGGATCTGAAGACTCCTCTGAGCATCACAGGACACAGGAGAACAGGTCCCCACATTCTGCCAGCCATTCCCAGGCTCGCAGAATCCAGGAAAACCTGGAAGATCAGACGGGCACCTCTGGGAGCAGTGCTTCTGAGTCAGAGGATGAATGGACCAGGGTTACCTGAACCAAAAAGGCCAATAAGGCAAAAAGGGCCTTGCTTAAGGACCCCTTAAAACAGATTAAGGCAATCAGGAGTGTTATCACGCCTTATCACAAGAACTCCAAGTATTCTGTTTGGGAACACTTGGAGCTCTTTGAGCAAATGATGGAGACTTTCCATTTGAAGGACAGCAGTAGCTGCATCCAGTACGTCAAATGGACATTCTCCCCAGAATACTCCAGTTTCTTCGCGGGGCTGGAGGACCAAAATCATTCAAGATGGTCCACCTATAGGGCGGCCATCTTGAAACATTTTTCTGTTCATAGAAATCCTCAAGAGGCTCACAAGGCAGCCTACAATTTGCAATGTGGGGAGGATCAGGCCCCACAAGAATTTGTGCAGGAGTTAAAGCGTGCTTTTGCGCAGACTACAAGAAGGGTACGCACAGACAGTAAGGAATTTGTTAATACGTTTTTCCATGCCTTACCCAAATACATAATGACCCAGCTCGTGAGAGACTTTCACGAGAAAAGATCTTTAGACTGGGTCATTGAGCAAGCCACCCGCATCTATGAGGTGCAGAAACCGGTGGAAAATAAGAATCAGCCCAAAAACCCCAAAACCAACAGCACCCCTGCTGCTGCCAAGGTGGCGGAGGTAAAGGTTGCGCCCGTTTTAGATTTGGAGATGGGGGGACCTAAAAACTTGGCGGCACCAAATAATTCTAAACCCAGAAGGCCCTCGCACCAGTCACAGACAGGGAGTCAAGGAGGTAATCCCACAAATGGTGTCCCTCGCTCCCCTGACTATGTAAGTCCCCCCTACAAGGGAAACAGACCCATCCTGGGTTACGTGTGGACTCCACCAGCCTAAAGGAGGGGGATCCAGCCAAGCATCTGACCCAGGGATCTTCCCTCCTAACTTCCCACAGGAGGGCAGAAATTCCCCAAATCCTGGGCAGAACTTGTTCCCCAGGTATCCACCCAACTTCCAGCCCCAAAATCATCCATCCTTCTTTCCCCACTTCCCTGAGCCCAGACCACCTAATCCGGGAGAGGGGAGGCCAAGGGTGGAGGGGTACCCAAATCTTCCCAACCCGGGGTACTACCAGAGAAGGGATAGCTACCCTTCCTGGGATCAGCCCAGGGGAGAAAACAGAACCCTGTATCAGCCTGAGCAGGTTTCCCAACTTGAGCGCCAGGTCCAAAATATGGCACGGGATCTGGGTCACATACTGAGGGCTCAACAGAACCCTCAGATGAGCATGCCGCCGCAGAATGCCCCAAACTCTGGGCCTGGTGCTCCAGAGCAATGATGGAGGCAGCACCCCGATAACCCACCGGTTCCCAGGGAGGAGGCACAAGGAGAGGGGGGTATAAAGCCTTGGAGGAAGCTTCCTTTCCCATTTGTAAACAGCCCCTGGAAACCCAGGAAACGGAAACAAAATCTCCTACCCCTGAAAGTCTGCCTCCCAAGGAGCACAGGGGGGGTAGGAGAAACAAAGTACCCAAACAGACCCACTTTGAGGAGGAGGTACAGATCTTCCAATTTGAGGGAGAGGGATCCCAAGAGGATCCTGGGGAAAGGATCTTCTCCTTCAGAGATGGGGGAACTCCTCCTAAGGAAAAATGGGTCCCATGGGATTCCAATCCAGACTGGGTAGATGTCGGGCTTGAGCTGTCGCCGCCCATCATCCTATCCCAGAACCAACAATACCAAAAACCCCTTGTTCAAACCCATCCTGGTGACTGCCTCCAAAAAGGGGGGGGGGCGGCCCAGAACCGGAACCAGGGTAACCTAAAACCGCATCAATAGACTGGGTAGATGTGGGGATTGAGCTGTGCCGCTCATCATTCTATCCCAGAACCAACAATACCAAAATCCCGTGGGTCAAACCCTTCCTGATGACTGCCTCCAAAAATGGGGGGGCAGCCCAGAACCGGAACCAGGGGAACCCGAAACCATTTCCAGTTGCCAACTTTTTCTTTCAGATTCTCAAGGCTCTCCACAGAATTCTGCCCAAATTTCTTCTCTCTTAATGTCCAAAACCAGAAAGTTAGCCCACCAGTTGTCGAAAAATGTGCATTATCTGTGCCCCTTTGAGGAGAAGGAGGGAAGATATTATGCCCCGGTACAAGTACAGGGGCAGGGTACAATGTTGGCACTGGTGGACACTGGACCCCAAGCTACCCTTCTGTCCAGAAGGGCCTTTGACGAACTAAATGCAGGAAGGTGGGAGAATTACCGTATTCCTCTCACCTCTCTTCCTGGACAGCTCCAGAACTTTGACAGGAAGGAAATTCCCGTCGAGGGGACTGCAGATTTGGACATCAAAATTGGGCGACACAAGGTGAAACACCCGGTTGTAGTAGTGACTCCACACAGCACCCCTTGTTTACTAGGGAATTACCTCCTGAGAAGGTTGTCACCCCTAATAGATTGCGTAAACAAGGTCCTCTGAACCCAGACTAGCCGACCAATAAATTTAAAACAGAGCGTCAACCATGTTAGTTTAAATGGCACCTGCCACATGGTTGAACAAAAATCTGACCAAGTAGAATTTCACTTCCAGAACAACCAAATTCCAGATGTGACAGTAATAACAGTAGGACAACAGACTGGTGATGGGGGGTCCTCTCTATTTCTGAAAATCAACCTTCCTTCCAGTTTAAGGTGGTATTCCACACTGGAAGGAAACACTCTGAAATTCTTTACTAATCCACAATCAGAAACTCCCACTCCAATAGTCCAGAAAGATGTGAAATCAGCTCAGAGCCTGGCTGATGTTCAGCAAATTGGAGAGCACTTGTTCATCCCTGTTCAGTTAAAGGATGGGAAGGACTCTGTTCTCGCCCGAGTGTGTGTGAACAACGGTAAGAGCTTCATCAGCGAAGCCATGTTCCGCCAACTCTCAAAAGATCCAGCCATTCCCACATTCAAACTGATAGACAAATGGGAAATGGACCTGGAAGCACCCAATTCCAAACATCTCCTGCCAAGCAGGTGTATGCTCAAAATCTCCATTGGCAACAAGAGCATAGTCCATAATAGTTGGGTCGTGCGATATGTCACTGCCGCCTTTTACTTAGGCAGTGACATTCTCAATCGCTTTGCCATTAGTTTGGACCTAATAAACTTCAAAGCTTGGTCCCGATTAGCGGATAATCCCATGGGCTTTGATGATCCAGAAAAAGCATTTAGGTCAGCTCAATTGCTACCTTATGCAGTTGAAATTCAGATTAAAGAGAACGTCACCATCCCAGAAAGGACCCGACAATTCTCCCTGGAAGTGAAAGTTAAAAGAGGACAAAAATTGAAAAACCCTGATGCTTATATTCATCTAAATGCTTCTCTCCAACAGCAAGGGTTGGGGGTAAACCCAACACCATTAGTCAACATAGAACATGACACCATTCCAATAGAGGTAGATAACAGTGACTTAAAGAGTATTACTCTAGCCGCGGACACCATTATTGGAATGGCGGTTGATGACCAACATTTCTCCATTGATTAGGAAATGAACTGTTGGGACCAATCCCCAAGGACTGTTTTGACAGTGACAGTGATGACAATACAACACCAGACAGGATCTTTACCCGGCATGGGGGAACTTCCTGGTGTACACTTCCTGCCCTTATGGTAAGGAAGATGCGACTTGTGACTTCAGAAGGGATGAGGTGATTTTCCAGGTCCATCTGGGCTGCCTTTCCCACCTGAAGCCTCCAGTCCAAATCAGCACTCTGACCAGGGACTTCTCCACTCAGCTGGAGGAGGCCGCTGAGATAGCAAAACCAGAAGTCTTTCCAGGCTTCAGGCAGATGGTGGAAGAGAGAGTCAACCTAGCTGATGCATGTGTGACTCTGGAACAGAAGCAAAAGTTGAAACAAGTTTTCTTGGATTTCCAAGATCTCTTTGCGGTAGACTCATATGACTGTGGTCGCACCAACATCCACACAACAACAATTCCCCCGGACCCTGGCATGACTCCAGTGTTTGTGAAGCAATATCGCTTGCCTCTCGCATCAATGGAGTCCCTTACTGAAATAATTAAGAACCTTGAGTCCCGGGGAATAATCCGTCCAGTCCACAGCACCTTCAATAATCCGGTGCTGGGAATATTGAAGCCAAACGGCCAGTGGAGACTCTGGGCGACCTTAGGGAGCTCAACAAACGGGTCCATACTTCCCGATGGCCTCTTCCCTACATTGACCAAGGGCTGGCCCAGATTCAGGGGTCACAGCTGTTAACTGCAATAGACCTGACCAATGGATACTGGACTGTGCCTGTCAGTAGGGAGGACCAATACAAGCTGGCTTTTACCTTCGGGGGCCAGAGTACACATGGACCCGGACTCCCTTCGGATACCTCAACTCCGGCAATGAATTCAACATTTTCCTGCACAAGGCCATTCGCGACCTGGGTGCGAGGGTTAACCTGGCTTATGTAGATGATGTCCTCATTAAAAGCTCAACTGTTGAGGAAAACATGGCGGAGATCCGTTATGTCCTGACCCAATTGAGGGCCGCCGGAGCAAAACTTTCCTTCCAAAAAGCACAGTGGTGTAGAACAAGTGTACATTTCTTGGGGCATGAGATTACTCCTCAGGGTCTCGGTCTCCAAGAAAAGAAAGTGGAAGCACTTCAGAAACTGAAAGACCCCACAACTCTGCGGGAACTAAGGAGCCTCATTGGACTGACTAATTACAGCAGAAAGTTCATTGAGGGCTACGCCGAGATCACCAGACCCCTGATTCATCTTTTGAATGGGGGGGTCAAGTGGGAATGGGGTCCAGAACAATCCGAGGCAGTAAGACAACTCAAAAGAAGCCTCTCACAAGCACCCTGCCTAGCTTACCCTATCAGAAACAAGGAGTTTTTCCTGGAGACAGGGTTCTCTAATACATGCTTGACGGCAGTATTATACCAAAAGCATGACAAGGTCAATAAAGTAATCTCCTATGCGAGCAAAACTTTATCCTCTGTGGAGGAAACATTCAATGATTGTGAGAAGGCACTCCTGGCAACGGTGTGGGCATTGAAGAATTAACGCCCGTTCATCCAGGGGGAACACATCATAGTGGAGACTCTACACCAGCCTCTACAATATCTCCAAAGTGACAGAATCCGTGCCGGAAACGTGAGTAATTCCTGAATTACTTCCTGGATTCTGTCAATGCAAGGCTTTCCTGTGGAGGTAAGATATGACCAAAACAAGAAGAGTCCCCTCGCGCAAGGTCTGGCTGACTTGCATGATTGTGCCAGAGAAAACTGTCTCGAGGACGAAAGTCTAAAAATCAAGGACAACATGGAGGCATACCTTAATTCCCCACACAAAGTCTTTGAAGAAGACAAGTGTGAGGGGATGCCCACTGTCTATGTGGATGGATGCTCTTACCATGTTGACAACAACGGGGAGAAAGAACTGGTGGCCGGCGTAGGGAATGCATGGGTGAAGGCGTCCCCAGAACCCTCCGCTGGGTACAAAATTGGTCCCCGAAGTAGTCAGGTGGCAGAATGGATGGCTGTTTATCAAGCCATCCTCACTGCTGTCCAACATCAACTCCACAAACTGGTCATAATCACAGATTCAGATTATGTACGGAACGGGTTCGTGGAGCACCTGGTTAATTGGAAAACCAGAGGCATGTTACGTGCTAATAACAAACCCCTGAAACATGGGAAGTTAATTCAAAACATTGATGATCTGGTCACCTCGAATGGGATGACCATCTACTGGAAGAAGATCAAGGGTCATTCCAAAGTAGAGGGACCAGACAAAACTGGAAATGACTTAGCTGATCAGCTGGCCAAAACCGGGGCCATCCAAGGGGATCTAATAGAGATTGAGTCCCTGTTGGGGGCGAACTCCAGGTCACTGCTATCTCTAGGTCCCAGACAAATGATCACAATGATCTTTCAATTGCACAATGGAGTAAGGACACCCCTGATGCTGATTTGATTACATTTCAGAAGGGGGATCCAATAATTGGTAAGTTTTACCAACACATTGAGGACCCTGAGAACTTTCCCCTGACGGATACCGATTACATTGGGAGAGAGGACCTTAGAGTGTTGATGAAATGTCCAAAGATGTTCCGAATCCAAGACGGTTTGTTGGTAAGGAAATCCCAAGCTGGCCATGATCAGTGGGTGGTCCCTACCTCATTCCAAAGCCTGATGTTAAGTTACACCCATGATGCGGCCACCGCCGGTCATAGGGGGTTTCATACAACACTTGAGATCTTAAGAGAGGTTGCATACTGGCCACACATGGGGCAGGACCTCGACCAATACTTGAAGGGGTGTCTTGTGTGTGCACAATTTCAGCCAACATCCCTCACACACCGGGCGCCTCTCCAAAAGAGGGGGATGACACTCCCATGGTCAGATTTGCAAATCGACTTCATAGGCCCCGTGATTCGCTCCTCTAGGGGAAACAAGTACATGTTGTTGGTCACATGCTTGTTTACCAAGTGGGTGGAATGTCTCCCGGCCCCAAACTGCAAGGCAGAAACAGCAGCTGCCCTGATGATCAACCACATCTTTTCATGTTTTGGTCTACCCCAAAGGATTGAGTCAGACAGAGGTAGCCATTTTACCAGCGAAGTAATGACAAAGATGTGGGAGATACTGGGGGTCAAAAGGAAGCTACATATTGCTTACCGGCCAGCTTCTTCTGGGGCAGTAGAACGCTACAACAGGACCATTGTGAGCATATTAAAAATGTTTGTGGCAGATTCTGGGCCACATGTGCGCCAGAATCCAGGAAAACTGCGCAGTTTTGCGCACACCAAAATGGTCGCTGAACCTGCCACCCACCAGTGCGAGCGTGATATGCCAGGAGTGCCATGAGTGGAATGTGTGCCAAAGGAAAAACAGCAGTGCCTGTTAGCTCAAAAACACTTTGAAATCAACTTTGTTTCCCTGAATGCAAGCTCAAAATGCCTATTTTAAACATTGCAAGATATTCAAAAATCTCACTGAACACCAGCAGACATTTGGCAGAATGTAGTCTTGTGTGCATACAAAATCTGGGAAAAGAAAGAGCCTAAAACAATGTTTATAACAAAACTGGCTGAGCTGTGGATGTCAGCAGCTGAAGTGAAATTGGACTTAAAGCCACTAAAATTGAAATGTTTAAAATACATGAGTGACCTACTTTGAGTGTCACATAGGTTGCAACAGTTTAAATGTCATAGTTTTGAACTTAGAATCAGCATTCTAGTTGCATGTGTAAAAATTGTAAGTTTGATTTGGATGAAGAAAAACTGGGAACAAAAGTTACATTTGGCTGAAGCCTGGCTTGAAGAGAGTGAATTCTTCCCGGCAACTACCCCCGACAGGAGTTGAAACTTGCTCAGCCACTCTTCGCAGGCCTGGCTGCATTCTGCTGCCCCCACCAAAAGGAGATGACACCTCCCTGATTGAATCAGGGGAAGAGCACCTAGGACTGGAGGGAAACAGAACAATGAGCCTTCCTTGGCTCAGGCAAATGTTAAGTTAGGGAGGGTCGTTAATGGCTTCCTCTTGAGAGAAACGGGGAGGGGCAGTGCCTCTGTGAGCAACTTGAGTTGGAGGAAGTGGACAAACCAGAAATTCCACCATGTGCTTTGGGATACCACACCCCTCTGGGCCAGAGCATCATTTTAAAAAGATGGATAATTCATAGTACGGACTTGTCAAAATTATATAATTAATATCATTATTCTTGTGATTTTCTGTGCACATTTTAAGAGGTGTTAGGACTCTGTACCATGTTCTGAGGCAAAACCCCATGAATTATGGAGATTGCAGACACGGGGTTCACGCTAGAAAAATGAAAATCTACTGGAATATGTGTAGAAAGGCGGTGTACATCTGTGTAATTTTTGGTAAAAATCCAATATTGGTAAACCAACTAAAAACGAAAATAAGTTGCCATTTTTTAACCCTGACTCTTAGAAACATCAGAGTTGGAACAGAGACCTACCCGAAGTAATATATGATATGTACATGTAATGTCAACCACTTGTGTATTTGGGAAATATGTTTAGTTATGAAAATGATTTTCTAAGGTAAAAGCAAAGGGGATTGTTCTTTCTTTGGAGCCATAAACATGACACCTGATGACATAGGATGACTCACTGCTCCCTTCTCAAATCAGGTCAAAGAGAAATCCTTGACCTATCAAATCATGAGTGGGTTGGGCATAGAAAGTTAGCATCCACACCCATTTTCAAAAGACATAAAAAGAGCCACTGGAAGCCAGACAGGGACATTCATTTTCCAACCTTCAACTGAATTCCTGCGCAGCACGCTGACAGAAAACTCCAGAATCCAGAACTCCAGAGATCCAGACTAACTCCAGAACAAACATTCCAAAGAGCTGAACTCTTCAGCAGGCCTCAAAATCTTTTGCAAACTATTCAACCGCCGGGCTGTGCGGTTTGCTGCTTGCTAAGAGTCCTGTGTATCCAGAACAGAACCAGTACCCAGAAAGCAGTGCGGATTCAGAATCCACTTGATCCAGACCAGCAGAACCAGAGACCCAGACCAGACCGCTGTGAGCAGAACCGGTGCCTGATTGACCCGCCGAGCAGAGAGAACCGCAGCTAAACTTGTTGACCAGATCCGTGACGAGGCCATTCCTTTCAAATTTATAGTGTGAGTACCCAGCTAGAACTGTGCAGAACCCATCTCTTAGCTTAAAATAATCTGATTCAAAACATTTGAACCTGTTTAGAACTGCATCATAAGAAATCGTGTGTTCTTCCTGTTGATTCAAACCTTTCAAAATGCATCTTTCATTCCGAAACTGTAATTTAATTTCTGAAAAACTACCTTTACAAAATCGTCTGTATCTTTGGAACCGAGCATCCTAGGAACGAAATGTATAAGCTAAGATTCCCAGCTTTCCGACAAGCTCTAAACCGACTTGCTACTTCTTATAGCGCCTCCGTAATATCGCTCGACACACTAAAAAAAAAGTGCCGCGATTTGCGATTTGGCTCAAATTTCTTCACTTGTCAAAATAGCAGCTTCTTGCTTTCCTTTGCTGAAATCCGTTTTCAACCTGATAATCCCTCATTAATCATTGTTAGTGTGGACCTGAACTGATTTAAGGTATCTCTCACTCACCCTGAACCTCTAGAGGGATTTAAAATCAATTTTAGCATATTTCACTCCCTTGCAAATTGTCATGCCTGCGCCATGGGCGCATACATTGGCGATAAATATGGACAAATTGTTATTCATTTATCTACAGAAAACTCTTGGATCAACCGCTATTCACTATTTGGACTTTATTTCCCATTTGCAAGACTTTGGTGCTTTTTTATTTTTCCCAGAAAACTACACTTACCATAATGCACTTGGCTATAACCATCTATTCCTGGCTATTCCTATTTTTCTTCATCAGAACTACACTCCCCAGAAGCCCTAGGGATTTGCTCTGCTTCCACCAGCTCAGAAACAGAGAGGGAGGTGGCCGATTGTCTGCAGGTGTGCTGAGCCAGGTGCGACCAATTAGCCTGCCTCTGTGCTGGGCTAGGCAGTATAAAGGCTGCTGCCTGCGAGAGCTCAGTCTCTTGCATTGAGTGTCCTTCCGGCGCCTTATTTGCTTCGAGCTACAAACTTTGTATGCTGTTTCCTGATTTCACCTGCTCTTTGTTCCAGTGCCCTGTGGGCTCCTGCCTTGCAGTCTGCTACACCCTGCTGCCTACAGACCTAGCTTTTTGGGCTCCCTGCCTCAGCCCTGCTCTTCCAGGCTCCTGCCTTGCAGCTGATCACGCTCTGCTGCCTTCCAGCCTCCGCCCTTGCCCTGCCGGGCTCTCCACATTGCAGCCGATCACGCTCTGCTGCCTTCCAGCCTCCGCCCTTGCCCTGCCGGGCTCTCCACATTGCAGCCGATCACGCTCTGTTGCCTTCCAGCCTCCGCCCTTGCACTGCCGGGCTCTCCACATTGCAGCCGATCACGCTCTGCTGCCTTCCAGCCTCCGCCCTTGCCCTGCCGGGCTCTCTACATTGCAGCTGCTCACGCTCTGCTGCTTTCCAGCCTCAGCCCTTGTCCTCTGGGCTCCCTGCTTTGCAGCCTGCCTCACTCCGGCTGCCTTCAGCCCTTGTCCTCTGGGCTCCCTGCTCTGCAGCCTGCCTCACTCCGGCTGCCTACAGCCCTTGTCCTCTGGGCTTCCTACTTTGCAGCTTATCACGCTCCGCTGCCTTCTACCTACCTTTTTCCGCTGGGTTCTTGGCCTAGCAGCCCTCTACAGTCCTCTGCAACCTTCTACGGTCAGCAGCCCTGCCCCTCAGGGCTCACTCCTTGCTGCCCGGCCCTTCTGGGTTCCTTGCCGTGCAGCTTGCTTTACTCTGCTGCCCTAAGCCCTTTCCCTCTGGGCTCTCTACCTTACAGCCCTGCTCCTGTGGGCTTGCTCATTGCTTTCCTGCTCCTCTGAGCTCTCAACCTTGTTCCTAACTGTCCTCTGCTATCCAATCCTGTTACATGACTTTCCCTTCATTTCCTTCTGCTAGTTTGCTATCAACCTCCTTTTCCTGGATTTGTCTGTAAGTATCTTCTCTTGTACTGTTTGTAGACCCTTTTGTACAGAGCTTGTCTGTTGGTTCCCATCAGTCAACCTCTGCCCCTTCCCTTGTCTCGTTTCTACATTACAGACACCCATAGCTGCTGTTCCAAGCCATGAGCAAACAGCGTGGGTCTCTGTTATAGCAAACTGTGCAGAAGGCTAGAGTATTTCCTAAGGTTTGTGGGATACTCTTTTCCTATATCTGCATACGCCCCAAGAGGGAATTCATTCTGTACCTTTTTCCTTGCTACTCTTGCCTAGTCTTCGTTCTCTTTGCTTTCTGCTGTGTGTGTACTTATCTGTCCACTTTATTTTGGCACAACCACACAAACCCTTTCTGGGTGTCCTGTGCCACTGGCATCCTTGACAGAATGCAAGAGCCAAAAATGTCTTGTTCCATCAGCAGGAAAGGCACACACAGACCAAGGATGCTTTCCTTTCGGGTAAAGAAACCTTTGCAAAAATCTATACTTTCCCTAAAGACAGCAAACAAGAACCTTAGTCTAAAGAACAGTTTTGCCTTAGTAAACAAAGATTTACAAGCACGGTACTACACTCACTGGCTTGCTGACCCTTCTTCCATGTATAACTATTATGACATTTGCGACTATGATCCGCAGTCCTTATCGGTTGAAGAGCTACAGCAAGATAATGAATTCTTACAGATCTTGTTAGCCCAAACAGTTAAAGACACTCCTGCGTCTGATAATTTTACTAACACTGTTACAGCCAAGGATATTGCACTCATTGTGGGGGTCTCTAAACCAGAGTACGCTGTTGCTAGAGTGATATGTTCAAGATCTGCTTGGCAAGCTCCCCAGTCTACTGGAAACCCTCATTTGACAGGACACGGCATTATGTATCCTGAGGTTAGTTCACCTAGTCCTGGGTACAAAAGACCAATACTGACCATCGGTGGTCTTAATACTTCCCCAGTATCTACCAACCACAATAACCTTAAGGTCAGTCTTCCCATTGCTACAACCGAATTTTCTGCCACACCAGATTTTGAAGCTTTAGATCAGGCTAATGATACATACCTGCTACAAGAAAAACTCCTATGCCTTAAAAGAAAGACCGAAGATCTCTATGATGACTTTGTTTATTTACATAGTAAAAATTCTATGAAGGGACACAATATTCTAGACCTTTTGACACAATGTCCTACACCCGAAATACTGTCTTTAGAGATCGACATGGTAAGGCCTGGAATTGCCACGCAGAAAAGGATACAGATTTATACCAAGCAGATGGAAGACCTAAATTAAGCATATGCATCCCTTCTAAAGTCTGACACAGCTCTTTCACTTTCCAACCACAGTAACTCAGGTTCTGGTACTCTAGACCATGATTCCAATCCTGAACAATACCCGGTACCTGCCTGGAATCCAGCCTTTCCATCAGTCAATACCCCAGACCCACCAAGTAATTTGAGCACACCAGACTTTGAAGATCAGCCTTCAGAACGCCTACCCAATCATGACCCCACATCTGTCTTATTACCTGTTCCTGTATCTGCTAGCCCAATCTCTGCTGCTCCTCCTGCTAATACTTCTAAATCTGCTACTGTTGCAGCATCTCACATCTCTCTTTTCGCAGCAGAAGCACCCCCTTCCTCTCTGCCTGCAAGGACAGAACCTGTTGCTAAGTCAGATAACAACTTTTCTTTTGGGACTACAGCTCTGGTTGTTCTTGCTGGTGCCTCTGCAGCACTAAAACTACCAGACTCTACTCTATCAGTCTCAGGTGCGTCACTGCCCGCTGGTTCTTCTATGGCACCCACTCTCCCAGTTGCTACAGCATCGGAACTATCCACAGCCATTCAGGATCTCTCTGCTGCGGTGGCTTCTGAAATTCCTACAAATCATGGAGAACCCGCCACTGTGACTCCTGACGTTTCTGCGGCTAATCTTGACTCTGCCATTGCTGTCTCTGATGCCTTGGAAAACCTTCCTAAAGCAACCAACTCTGCTGTACCTCTGGCTCCACCCTTCACCACCTTACTGTTGCCTTTCAAAGCAAGCTTTGCCATGGAACCTGTAACCGACATTCACAGTTCCTCTATTCATGAACACTCTGTTGGGTTTTGTGCTCCAAAGACTTTGTCTTTTCTGATTTCTACCGCAAAGGTTCAGCACATTGATACCGTCTCCACCTTTCAAGACTCCCACATTACAACCTTAAACAGTTTTTGGTGCTTCATGATATGCCTTTTTGGAATAAGACTCTTTCACGGTGTGACAGACCTTCTTCCTGTTGGTCAGTCTTCAGGGAGCCTGGAGAGGGGCCTGGAGAGGGGCATACTGTCATGCCTGTGCCATGGGCGCATAAATTGGCGATCAATATGGACAAATTGTTATTCATTTATCTACAGAAAACTCTTGGATCAACCGCTATTCACTATTTGGACTTTATTTCCCATTTGCAAGACTTTGGTGCTTTTTTATTTTTCCCAGAAAACTACACTTACCATAATGCACTTGGCTATAACCATCTATTCCTGGCTATTCCTATTTTTCTTCATCAGAACTACACTCCCCAGAAGCCCTAGGGATTTGCTCTGCTTCCACCAGCTCAGGAACAGAGAGGGAGGTGGCCGATTGTCTGCAGGTGTGCTGAGCCAGGTGCGACCAATTAGCCTGCCTCTGTGCTGGGCTAGGCAGTATAAAGGCTGCTGCCTGCGAGAGCTCAGTCTCTTGCATTGAGTGTCCTTCCGGCGCCTTATTTGCTTCGAGCTACAAACTTTGTATGCTGTTTCCTGATTTCACCTGCTCTTTGTTCCAGTGCCCTGTGGGCTCCTGCCTTGCAGTCTGCTGCACCCTGCTGCCTACAGCCCTAGCTTTTTGGGCTCCCTGCCTCAGCCCTGCTCTTCCAGGCTCCTGCCTTGCAGCTGATCACGCTCTGCTGCCTTCCAGCCTCCGCCCTTGCCCTGCCGGGCTCTCCACATTGCAGCCGATCACGCTCTGCTGCCTTCCGGCCTCCGCCCTTGCCCTGCCGGGCTCTCCACATTGCAGCCGATCACGCTCTGTTGCCTTCCAGCATCCGCCCTTGCACTGCCGGGCTCTCCACATTGCAGCCGATCACGCTCTGCTGTCTTCCAGCCTCCGCCCTTGCCCTGCCGGGCTCTCTACATTGCAGCTGATCACGCTCTGCTGCTTTCCAGCCTCAGCCCTTGTCCTCTGGGCTCCCTGCTCTGCAGCCTGCCTCACTCCGGCTGCCTTCAGCCCTTGTCCTCTGGGCTCCCTGCTCTGCAGCCTGCCTCACTCCGGCTGCCTACAGCCCTTGTCCTCTGGACTTCCTACTTTCAGCTTATCACGCTCCGCTGCCTTCTACCTACCTTTTTCCGCTGGGTTCTCAGCCTAGCAGCTCTCTACAGTCCTCTGCAACCTTCTACGGTAAGCGGCCCTACCCCTCAGCGCTCACTCCTTGCTGCCCAGCCCTTCTGGGTTCCTTGCTGTGCAGCTTGCTTTACTCTGCTGCCCTAAGCCCTTTCCCTCTGCGCTCTCTACCTTACAGCCCTGCTCCTGTGGGCTTGCTCATTGCTTTCCTGCTCCTCTGAGCTCTCAACCTTGTTCCTTACTGTCCTCTGCTATCCAATCCTGTTACACGACTTTCCCTTCATTTCCTTCTGCTAGTTTGCTATCAACCTCCTTTTCCTGGATTTGTCTGTAAGTATCTTCTCTTGTACTGTTTGTAGACCCTTTTGTACAGAGCTTGTCTGTTGGTTCCCATCAGTCAACCTCTGCCCCTTCCCTTGTCTCGTTTCTACATTACAGACACCCATAGCTGCTGTTCCAAGCCATGAGCAAACAGCGTGGGCCTCTGTTATAGCAAACTGTGCAGAAGGCTAGAGTATTTCCTAAGGTTCGTGGAATACTCTTTTCCTATATCTGCATACACCCCAAGAGGGAATTCCTTCTGTACCTTTTTCCTTGCTAATCTTGCCTACTCTTCGTTCTCTTTCCTTTCTGCTGTGTGTGTACTTATCTGTCCACTTTATTTTGGCACAACCACCCAAACCCTTTCTGGGTGTCCTGTGCCACTCTTAATAGAGTGCCATCCTTGACACAAATCACCTGAAAGTCTTTCGCCTGTGTTTCAAAATCATCCCTAGTGCTATAAACTTGCTAAGGGGGAACTCAGTTCGTATTGTACTGTGATTGTATTCCTGAAGACTGTGTGTGTTACTTCCATCTACTTACATTGCATAGGGGGGGAGTGAATTGTCAGAGAAAAAGTGATAATATTATCTTTTGCTGAAATCATATCAAGTTTATTTCTGTACTGCCTTTTATTCATCTTTGCATCTCCTTGGAACCATAAAGCATTCTCAGCTACCTTATCCTCTATACTACTCCTAAGTAATTAAACCAGTGTGCTAGTATAACATCATCCATTGTTGATCACTGTCATATGTCTAAGTGTGATATCAAATATTAATTTATTATAAAAGTGTGATATATATCTATTGTTTAATTTTTCAAATAAACCTTTTTAATTTGCAAAACAAACCTACTTCTTGGCTCAGTGGGGTCAGGGGGATTCTAAGAGAGGGGCGTTATACAAGGGTTCATCATCTAGATTATAACTTGTCATGAAAACATATAAATAAGGGCTTCCCTTGAGCAATCCCAGACAAGGCACTGACTTAGGGGGAATGCTTGATTGGAGTCACAAACAGTGTTAATGTATATCGCATTATAGTGATATCGTAACCATATCTGTCTTAGTGTACTTAGAACAATGCCATGTGATGCTACTTCCTGTTTTGTCAAGTGGTAAAAGGTTGTGCTCCATTGCTTTCTGTGATGTCACTTCAGGGTGGGGTCAAATGAAATCACTTCATGTGATGTCATCAGTGGTAAAGGTTATACAGAAAAAGGGGCACCTAACTATTCCCTGATCACCCCAGGTACTGTAAACTCCAAACAACAAATTATCAGGGCGAGCCCGTAAACACAATGACCCTAAAGAACAATTTAATGAAGATTTTCACAACAAGAATACATTTTTTAGTTTATACAATTCAATAAAGTCCACATACTGGTGGGTACCGAAACATTCCCAACATTTAACATGCACTGTACTTAATAGTGATAGTGACACATGGTGCAAAACAGAGTTTCTGATAACTAATTAATCTACCCCGAGAGGGTTGTATGGGACAAGAACATTTATACAGGTTATTACAACAACATAGTGAGTGCCCGCTCTCTGTAATGGGTGGTGTGCAGTTTAAAAGTTGACATGACGGTGTTTCAGCCTAGAGCCTTTATGGTTGGCTATAAGTTAGTTGGCCTTCATCAGGATGGGGTATTGATGTCTGGTCTCAGGCTGACTGTCCTAAAAGACAAATATTATGTGGATGAGATGGGTCTGTGCACAGGAATTTGGTTAAAGTGATCAGAATGTTGCAAAAATGGCCCTTGTGGGGGCACGCTTAACATGCCTTAATGCTCAAGCATGTGGGTTCAATGATTCAGACATGCCTGAATCCAACATCAATATGAAACTCTCAGCCAAATCCTTGCCCGATGTCTGAATCTGTGTCTACATTCCCGATCTCATCTGAACGTATGAATGAAATGTGCATATTGCATTTGTTTGCAAGCTCTCACGCTTTCGCCCACATTCAGCATTTGGTTCTATGTCATCTCATTGATGGGTGAAATTTTGATGGGTTTTTTCTGAGTATTTTTTACTGAAAAAACTCATCAAAATTGATTTATTTAAATTCTTGGGGGTTCCGCCCAAACCCCTATTGTTTTTTTACCTATTCCCGAACAGCCCCACCCATTTTATATACTTTTCAAACCCCCCTATAAATTAAGCAGAGTTTTTTCAGCAAAATGTACTTGAAAAAAAAACATTGAAATTCCACCCATCAATTAAAGAACGCTATACCCAGCATTTGAGCCTTCAGGGATTTAATGGGCATGGGCTGGTGGAGATTTGCCAGGCTTACAGTTGAATGGAAAAAAAATAAAAGGCTAACATCTCTTTTTTAAAATGAATAAAAGTGGCACTTAAAAGAGCCTTTTCGCTGTCTGTTTTCACAACAAAGACATACTGCATGCTAAAAGGTAGGTTCTATATTAGAACACCACATTTTTGTTGACCGATAGTAAAAAGGTTGATTTTGTTTTACTGAATTCTTTGATGCAAAATGCAGGAGGTAACAGGTTGGGCACCCCGTCACCTATTCCCCACCCCTCCTTACTAAAATACCTTTCATCTACATATTTGTGGCAAAGAATTCTGTAAAACATTTGGCAAAAACTTTCAACCATTTAACTTTCTGTCTAAAATGTGACCATCAAATTGCAAATATAAAGAGCTCATTGTTCATGATCATTCTGAATAATGTTTGACTTTTTGTATAGCATTCAGTGGTCAAAAAGAATTGCAAAAACAGCTTTTTTGAAATTACTTCTGACTTTCTCAATTTTTGGAGGTCTCTCAATTATATCCACATTTGCCTTAAAGCAATTGTGTAAATAACACATTTGGGGGCTGATTCATGGAATTTGTGCTCCGAGAAATGGGGATTTGTGCGCCATTCTGTCCGCAAATCCCCATTTGTTAAACAGGGATTTGCGGGCAGAATGGCGCACAAATCCCTGTTTTTCAGCATACAAATTCCATGAATCAGCCCCTTGATATGCAGTAAAAGTGATGTGAGAGCTCCAAATGCATCTTTTATGGAAAATTGCAAAGATATGCAAGTAGTAGTATACCCTAACACTTTTGCTGACGAAAATGTAACAAACACAATGTAACACAATAACGCTACTGTAAACGTAATGCCTTGTAAATATCACCTTGCATGCACAGACTTTAACCCAAAACGCATGCATAGTCTGTAATTCATAATGCCTGTACCCTAATCTACCTTTACTCTCTGCAACCAGACAAGTGTCTTCTGGAATGTAACAGCGCCACGATGCTCTCGGGCTGATCGCGCGCTTTAAAAATCCGAATAAATAAATAAATAAATAAATAAATGACCTCCACAATTAATATTAATCCATTTAGGGGGTTTCCAATTCACCATACCTTCACACATTCCTATCACTTGACTACACTACACACCATTAACTCTATATCACAAGAGATTAAAATTTGAAAACCAACATCACCAGAAATACCAAGCCTCTCTGCCTAAAACACCAACCAATCAATGCACCAAAGAGTCTCCAAACCACACAGCATTCCTTTTCAGATCCAACTCTTAACCAATGCAAAGAAAGAAATATTGCAGTTGCCTCTTTTTTCTTTCAAGTTGAACTTTCCCTCCTTAAGCTACAATTTGTATTGGCTATTGCTGCAAAGGTCTCCCCACACTTGCAGAAAAAGGACTAGATCACCAACATGCTTTAATTGTTTGTAGACAAATATAGTTTTTGCAGACAGCACAAGGGACCTCTGCCTTTGTACAATGCCAAAATGTTGTTGGAGTGTAGATCCACATATCTGCAAACAAGCATGACTGTACACAGGTTTTGTATCATGGACTCAAAGTTTCCTTCTTCTCTTTCTACTAATTGGCTGAATTCAAGCAGAAACAAGATCATCCACCAATCAAATAAACAGACACTTCATTTAACCGTCTCACCTTAGCTCAATAGTTCAGATGCATGGTATGCATCCGAGAGGGCATGTGTGCTGTGGTGCAAATCTTTCTCTAACTCAGACTTTCTAGCCGAACTTGTACAGCTTTACCGTCCCAGCAGCTACAGCCACCACATCTGAAAATATATCCTGAAAGGTATCTGTAATTATCAATCATTTTAAAAATGTAATCCACCATTTTTTAAAGCTTTTTTTGAAAACAAAATACAGTATTTAGCTCTCAAAACATACATTAGACTAACAGTGAATATGTCTACCTTTTTACTTCATCTGACCAAAACCTAATTGAAGTTACCAATTGCATTTTTCCTTTAGCAGCCTATAAAAATTCAAATGGTAATAATTTGGGTTATAAATAAAGACACGCACTGCTGCGTCTAAAAGTTGTTAAGCTATAATTGCTTTCATATAGTGTGATTAGTATTACACACTTCAAATGTACAAACAAACAAACAAATTAATGTCCCCCATATCTTTTGTATACAGCAGTATACTAGTTCCAAATTTGAGCAAAGGAATCGCAATATTTCCTATAAGTATGAAATTTGCAATCACAGGTAGCATATTCACCATTTCTCCATTTGTATATATTGGAGTCTATACTGCACATTTTCAAGAAATTCAATGTTTAGTAATGTTCTGTGTAGGTGTGTAGAGAAAGGATACTACATTGTTACATGGCCTTAGTATTTGAATTATATGTTTAGACTGTCGAATGATAAGATATGCCACTGCAAGTAACAAGTTAAGCCTTTTCACAATTTACGTATGTTGACAATATTTAAAATGCACAACACTACTTTTATATATGCAAATGATGAAAACAGTAGAATCTTCATATACAGAGGTACATCTCATCTCTTTCCTCCCTAACAATTTGACCTAAATACATATGAGCATTACAAATGCATACATTCAAATACTCTTCTCACCCCATTTCAAAAACAGGTAAATGTTTTCACATTTAAAAGGTTGGCATGCGTATACAAAGAGACTATTCATTAAAACATAGGACTAAAGTAAATGAATTTCCAACAGTTATTTACAACTACCGATACGTTATACACAACACATAACAAGTCAATACCTAACCCTGACATGTTTTTATAGTGCAACCTCTGATATATTTACTGATTATTTTTTCTTTAAAAAAAATCCTTACACAATGTTACATACAGTGTAGTGAAAAGATTCTTCAGGCATACACATTAAGTAATTCAATCTATTATCATTACAACCTTTGACCGTTCATCTTCGTAGGGTCCAGACAGACCATGGTCTGGGGGCATTCCCTCAATTCCCCACTCCGCACACGAAACAATTGAATGACAAATATATGTACAACAATCTAACATTGTCAACTTTAAATATATAAGCCTATCCATGACATCACTGCTGGATAACTAGAGTCAGGGTGACACTCACGATTCACAGATTGCTCAGCCACTGAAGGCAGATGATTACTTGGTACAGTATTCAAAACCATCTATAGATGACCAGCCATCAAATAGAGGGGCGGGGTCCTAAATTGGGGGGCTTAACTGCTAGGGGACTCCCCAGGGGGGAGGCTCCTGATATGAATGCCCCTGTAACACTCACTCCAATGGGATTCAGACATTAATCCTTTTAAGGAGCGCCAGTGGCACCAATATGCGATCTAAGGAGTGGCCCATAAACCATTGGTCCTTATATGTATCTTCCTGCTCACTGCACTACACGAGATCTCTGAGCCAGACTGCCACTGCAGAGGTCTGCTTTGACCACCATCCGATTGCTATACGTCACTTAACAATGAGCAGAGCCAAGCCAAGAAATCTGCGGTGATGCCTCAGTGTATCCCGAATGAGGCCTAACAGGAACCCCTCAGGGCTAAGTAGTGCCTCCCAATCAGTGATCTAACTAAGAGTACTCTGGATTTTTACCCAGTAATTAGCCACACCAATGCTGCTCCATGCTATTTGAAGGAAGTCTGCATCTTGTGTTTTGCATCCCGGGCATGTGCCCAATGAAGTGTTTATCTTTTTAGGGGTGACATAAACCTGATGTATGAATTTAAAATGTAGTAATTTATGTTTATACTTCATAGAGACCTTTCTGATTTCCATATAGGCATAACTCCAGTCCTCATACCCGATGCTGTGTCCCGGTGAACTTTCCCATTTCAACCTGGTTTGCGCTGATTTACTTTTTTGCCAGCCATGAACCGTAGAGTACAGTTTGTAATTCATGTTTTGTGGCTCATCATTGTCTGTGAGTAGTAGTAACATGTCAGATGGTTGCAAGTTTAGCAAAAATGTATCTATCAAGGTTATTAATTCCCCACTGATCTTGTGCTAATACATTTGCAGCTGAAGTGTCATACCCCCATTCCTCTGAAATCATCAGTCAATATGAATCCACCACTTTTAAACCAATTACCGACCTTCCCAAGACAAAGTGCATGCAGTTCCCTGCAGAGTCCTGGATCAAACGTGTGACCAAGCCCACCCATTTTATTAAACTCAATGCCTGTGGTGCAGGCCTTGGTTGGTTCTGGGTCCGATATGTAAACAAGAAGAGCATCTACATATAGCGAAACCAGAACTTGCTGCGTTTAGAAGCTTAGCCCTCTGAGGATGTGTAATGCTTATAGCACACTTGCCAAAGACTTAATAGCCAGTGCGAAGAGAAGGGTAATAGGGGACAACCCTGTCTCATCCCTCTGTACAGCTCAAAGGGAGATGATGCTATGCCATTAATAAGCAGCTTGGCCATAGGTTTAACACATAATAACTTTATTAATGAGAGCAGGTAGGAGCCTATACCCATGCGTTGCAGAATGGAAAAAAGGAAGACCAGTTCAAGGAGTCAAACGGTTCCTCTGTGTCCAATAGTAAAGCAACTGGTCCATTTGGGAGCGTATTGCAAACAGGCATTGTATATTAAACTGAGTAGACCTCCCCAGGGTAAATCAGCATTCATCCGGTAGGAGCTGTTTTCTCATTATGGGGGACAGTCTGTTAGCTAGCAGTTTAGCTAGGATCTTGTTATCCAGGTTCAACAAGGAGAGGGGCCTATATGAGGCAGACATACGCTTCTCCTTCCCCAATTTAGGATTCAACATGATTACGTCTTCCCTTGCTGTGGGTGGTAGAGTTTGTTATTCCAACACCTCCTGTTATACTACAACCACTGAAGGGGCTAGCATAGCCTTGTACTCCTTATGGTATTCAATGGCTATGCCATCAGGGCTGGGGGCCTTTCCATTCGGAAGCTCTTTAATATCTCTTCTGACCACAATGTTCATTTACCATCAAAGCTAGCTCTATATTCTTGAGATACTGGCCCAGTCTTTCACTGGGAGAATCAGTGGGATTACTGTATAACGCAGAGTAGTATCTAACAAATGCACTCATTATGGACTCTTGATCTTTGAGCACCACCCCATTCTCTATTATCTCCGTGATCACTGTTAAGGGGTTACATGATCGGATGGCACAGGAGAGCAGCTTACCTGGTCTATCTCCTTCTCAATATCATCTAGCCGATGAATTGTATTTCTCTGTTCGCAGCTTCACTGAAGTTACTCAATGTATCCCTTATGTTGGCCGGTGTGTTGTGGGAGTGGTCTCTAGCATATTGCCTCTCTAGACCCTTTAAGGCTTGCTAAGCCCTGTCAAGTGTGCCTCTAAGCACCCGAAGTACACCACAGAGGTACACTTATTATGTTTCCCACAGTGTTGCTGCCTCAGTTACAGAGCCCTTATTCATATCCAGACAACCTGTCATGTAAGTCTACAGGGCAACACTAAAGGCTGCATCATGTAGAAAGCCAGGCTTAAATCTCCAGGTTCTGGTAATACATTGCATGTAAGTAAGGGACAGTTCCAAGATGACCTCTGAGTCGTCTGAGAGCGTACCAGGTAAGATATTGCAACGTTTCCAAGCGGCCCAGAAATTAGCCACCTATCAATGCTGGAATGAGAGTCATGGACCAAGAAATAGTACATATTCATGCTGTGTCACATCTGTCCTCCTCCATGAATCCTGTAACCCATATTTATCGAGAGAGAGCTCTTAGTGCCTAAGCTGCACATCCCAGCTGCCGGTTTCTGTCTGTATCTAACAAGAGATCCATGACCGTGTTTAGGTCACCAACCAGGATCACAGTGTAATCAAGGAATTCCTGCAGCGTAATGGTGATACTATTAAAGAAACTCGGGTCGATGGTGCTGGGGGCATCCACATTAAAAATTACCAGATGAAAACCTGCCATACAGCCTGCAAGGGTACTACACCTCCCCTCAGGGTCCACTACAGCTTTGTGTTGTTGGAATCTCAGTGATCTTTACATGAGCATAATGGTCCCACATGAATAGGTGGAATATGAAAGGCACCATTTCAAGTGTGTTTTAGTACGCCAGAAATTCTCAAGGCCAGTCTGCTTAAGGTGGGTCTCTTGTAGGAAGACTATGGAGCGTTGCTGTCACTTCAGGGATGCTTCTATGTTGCCCTGCTTAATGGCATTGTTCAGCCTCCGAACATTCCATGTTAAGAGTGTTAGGTTAGGCATATTAGCCATCACATTGGGGGTCATATGTGCAGTCCCTTAATATTCATGCTCCCCTCCCAGGAGTTTCATATTAAATGTCACAGTGCACATTGCATGTGCACATCACACTCATCTGATTCATAATAGACCTGCCAGTAACATATATATAATAGCAAAGCACTCCCCAATGTTGTAAGTCCCATATCCCACCTCCCACCTTCACTGGAAAACCCCCAACCTCCAGTGTGATATCCAATAATACTCAAACTTAACATTGAGACAGAACATCCAGCTAGCATGCAAATAAGAAAAAGAAGAAAGAAAATGTGCATGTCTTGCTATGAGGGGTGTGAGAGGCGCATAGCTCACATGCCCACCTAGGGAACCATTCTTGGTGCTACAATACTTACAAGTAGCAGTGATCAGCAAGACTGCTACCTATCCAGTACGATCAAGAGAGGCTAGTTATACTAATCAACATTATCCTGGGGTGGTGAATAATGTCACAGAGAGTCAATAAAGCACAATGCTTCTTCTGGGGTTGTAAGAAAGTGTGACTTTCAGCTTTGCAGGAAACAGCATTTGATATTTCACATTTTTGGCCCTCAGACTGCACAGCAACACTGAATTCTGGGTATATAGAGAAAGGGGCTTTGTCATGCCTCAACTCACCACTCTCCCTGGCAGCCTTAAGAATCAAATTTCTGTCTCTGTAGTTTAGAACCATGGCAATGACAAGGGGGCAGCATCCCGGGAGAAGGCCTTGGAGAAGGAGGAGGACCTCAGTCTAAGTGCTGGTACATGTGACTCTCAAAGGTGGAATGTGCTGCCACCAAGAAGGGGCCCACGGTACATTGCAGTGGGGGAGGAGTGCCGGTATTGACTTGGCGGAAGGGCCTGGGATCCTGTGAGATTCATAAGGATCAAGCCACCAGTCACAGCGGCAGTGGGGTGATTGGCAAGGAAGGGAAAGAGGGAAAGAGGTAGAGAAGAGCAGAGATTTTAGCAGTTTCTGGAACTTAAGGAGTTCCGGCGAAAGTCTGAAAGGGGAAGGGAGGCTGTTCCAAAGGGAGGCACTAGCCGGGGAGAGAGACGTACCCCTCACTCTATGCTTGGAGAGGCACTTGACTGTCAGAGAGTTGGAATTAGAGGAGCGTAGGGCTCTAGCAGGGGAGTATTTAGGGAGGGAAAGTTGGAGATAGCGTGGCCCCAGGTCACAGAAGGCCTTGTGGATGATGCAGAATGTCTTGAATTTGATCCTTGCAGCCACCAAGAGTCAGTGGAGAGATTTTAGGGCTGGAGAGATATGGTCCCTGGACTTGAGGCCATGGATAATTTTGCAGCCCTGTTCTGGATTAGCTGGAGGGAGCGAAAGGAAGAAAGGGGGCGATTGAGAAAGAGGCTGTTGCAGTAGTCCAGCCTGAAGAGGACCAGTGGTCTGTAGACAGTGAGCTTCAGAGAGAAGGTGAGAAAAGGAAGAATGCCTCTGAGGAGGTATGATATGATATGATATGATTGTTTATTTATATAGCACCTATACACAATGTGTTTCAAAGCGCTTAAGTGGGGCTGGAAGTGGGACTTCTTGGTAAGGTCCATGAAGTGAGGGGTGAAGAAGAGAGCGGAGTCAAAGATGACCACAAGGTTTTTGCCCTCACAAGATGATCGGAGTAGAAGGCCCAAACAGGGTGGCCAGATGGTAGGAGGAAGAGAGGGCACAGGTGTCCCGATGAGGAGGATCTCCATCTTACTGGCATTGAGACAGGGATCATTCTCTGCACACCATGCCTGAATGGCAGACAGACATTCAGGGATGAAAGAGGAGGAAGATGGGGAAGTAGAGGGAAGTTTGAAGGAAAGCTGTGTGTCTTCGGCATAACAATGGAAATGAGAGAAGGAGGAGATCAGGTGAGCAAATGGGGCAAGATAGATATCGAAGAGCCATGGTGATCGGAAAGAGCCCTGGGGGATGCCACAGGTATAGAGGGTGGTGGTTGAGGAGAAAGGACCAAGTTGCTGGGAAGGACAGTTAGTGAGAAGAAGGTCAGCCAATCCAGTGCCTGGTCAATGATGCTGAGGGTGTCAGAGTCATTTTATGAGGATGGAATGGTTGACAGTGTCGAAGGCAGAGGAGCGATGGAGGGGAATGAGAACACAAGGAGAGTTGGAGTCGAGATTTGCAAGCTTGGCGTTCAGGAGAGCAGTTTCCATGCCTCTGGATGCCCAGAATCCAGATTAATGGTCATAAAGGCAACCAACAAGACCAGTGTGGAGGGTCAGTTGGGGGAGGACCAACTTTTCCAAGAGTTTACCCAGGAAGAGGTTAGTAGAGATAGGGCACTAGTTAGGCAGGCAGGAGGGGTCAGCAGACACTTTTTTTTATGAGAGGGTAAACAGGGGAGTGCTTGAGGGATAGAGGGAAAGAGCCTGTGATGAAGGAGTGGTTACAGAAATCAGCAGGAGCTGGGATAAGAGAGGAAATGTTTTCCTTGATGGTTCTTTCTCGAGGTGCAGGGGAACACCTGTTTGGAGGAGGCCTTCATAGAGCAGACCACTTTAGAGACCTCATCCGGTGCTAAGGGCAGGAGGTGGTAGAGTGAGGTGGGTGGGAAGATGGGGCCAAGGGAGGCAGGGAAGCAGGCATGGGAGAGGAGTTAGGGGTGGAGGAGAGTGAGGACAGGAAGTCGTCAGTTTTGGATGTGAAGTGGGAGGCCAAGGCAGAGCAGAGAGCCTGGGAAGGAAGGCAAGGGGTGGAGACTGCAAGTGGATTGGCAATTTCCTCGCAGAATTGAAAAGTTTGGCCGTGTTTTTAGTGGCTCCAGAGATGGAGACTTGAATGTGAGCCCACTTCTTGGAGTGGATGGAGAAGCCATATTGCCTTTGGAACAGGCAGCAGGCAAGTTTGTCAGAGGATAAGCCCACGGTCATCCACCTTTGCGTTTCAGGGATGCTAGATCGCAGTTACACCAGCTTTTGTTTTCAGTGGCAGGTTTTAGGTGGATCCTCATGGCAGTGGCTTCAATGTCAACGGTGTTAGAGATGGCAAGATGCAGCTTAGCAAAGACAGAGTCAGAGCGAGATTCCGGGGAGTGGGTGGGAGGAGGGATGAAGGTGGAGGCAAAAGCAGCAACTGACACTCACTTAATCGGCCTAATGATGGTGAAGGTGGCTGGCCGTGTAGGGGCCGGCTCGGATACAGGGCCAAGGGGCCCCAGGTGAGAGGATAGAGAGAGTGGTCAGGCCAGGAGAGGGAGGTGGTGACTGGATTAGAGATAGGGATGTCACCAGAGATGAGGGCATTGAGAGTGTGTCCAGCAGAGTGAGTCTGGCAAGAAGGAAGAACAGTGAGAGAGAGAGAGAGAGAGAGAGAGAGAGAGAGATTGATTCATAGAAGTCACCAAGGAGGATACAAGGATACGTTTGGAAGAAGAGCTTGAAAGGGATGAGGCAAGGTTGGCCCATTCAGAGAGGAAGAGGGTGATAGGGCTGTAGATAGTGGCAAGGGTGAGAGAGAGTAGGCGAGACCCTAATCCTAACGTTCAGGTCAAAGTCTTCAAGTAGGAGACAGATGTCAGAGGAGTGTTTGACAGCAGAGCGAGCATTCAGAGTAGACTGGTTACCACCTTTGATGGTTTTCTGAGGGGGTGTACAGGGGCGTGGTACTCCCATCGATGGGGGTGGAGATGTGAGGGGAGAGAAAGCAGTGGTGACAGAAGAAGGGAGGAAGTGTGTGAGAGAAGACAGCTACCGGTTGAGAAGGAGAAGGGTAGGTTGAGAACCTTGGGCCATGATAGTGCCATTGTCATAGATATTAATGATACACCTAGAGGATGAGAAGCATGCAAGGAGTACTTCCCTCCAGGTACTACCATTAATGGGTGAGGAGGAAAACGTAGGAAGAGTGGAGACCAGGTGGGGGGTCCATAGGTCAGGAAAGGGGACAGTGAATAGGATGCCCATAATAGTCTGTCTGGAAGCGGCCTTGACCTAAGTTTCAGCTTTTGCAAAGGAAGGAAAACAGTGCACAGAATAAAAAGTACACCTGAAATTGAAATTTCCAAAAAGCACTAGAAACAGCACAACATGGAGGATGCAGTGATTTAAAAAAAAGCACACCTAGATTCGAAATTGCCAAAAAAAACTAGAAACAGCACAAAATGGAGGATGCAGTGATTTAAGAAAGCACACCTAGATTCGAATTTGCCAAAAAGCACAATAAACAGTACACAATGGAGGATGCAGTGATTTAAAAAAGCACACCTAGATTCGAATTTGCAAAAAAACACTAGAAACAGCAATAAATGGAGGATAAGATAATAAAGGCGCTCTTGAAGAGGAATTGTGGATTGGGCACTAGCAGGCAGCAGAACAAAAAGCTGTAAGTGGAGTTTACGGCAGATACACATATCAAGTGGGAAGAAGAAACAGGTTTCAGTCAGGATGTAGGGCAGAGGAGGCAGGAATCAGCAGGCAAGAAGAAACAGGTTGCAGTCAGGCTGTAGGGCAGGGGAGGTAGGATTCAGCAGGCAACCAGGTAGAGGGTTGAGGTGCAGGAGCAGGTGATCTAGGTTGCTTACTGGTAAAAGAGTAGTAGCACATTTTTCATGGTCCCGAAGTGCAGAGGTACAGTATGTATTTCATTGTGCAGCGTGGGCCTGGGCAAAGTTTCTAGAGCGGTGGCATGGAAGGGGGGGCTCCTTCCAGCTCTGGACAGGTCCAGACAGGGGCCTTTGTGAGGGTCTTCGTGCTGGGGGCTGGCTCTCTTGCCTGAAGCTCCTGTTGGGCCCAGATAGATGCAAAGAAGGCCAATCAGGAGCGTGGTTTATCATGGTCCTTTGCAATCCTCCGAGGCTCTCCGGTGCCGAAGATAAGGGTGGCAATGTTCAAGTGAGGAACGTAAGCCCAAGTGAATTGTCCTCACACGTGTTGCCGGCAGTGCAATAGCAGGCAAACAGCCAAGTTTAAGTCAAATGAAACAAGTGGTCATCTGCTGCAGAACACACCTCTACAGACAATAAACAGTTTGTAGATCTGGCTGAGGCCCAAGAGGGCTTACCTTGCTGGGGGTGGGGTGGCAGTGCATGGTCCTGTGGCAGTCAGATGGCTCTACTGGGTGAGGTGGGGAGAGAGGGAAGGCAGCATCCACCACAAACCAGAAATAGAAGAGTTAGGCCAATACGGGTTCCTGCCTCCTTCATACTGCCATATAGCTGTTCAATCTTGTGCTGTGAGTTTTATCGGGTCTACCCACCAAGATGACAATTTGTTTAGTCCAGCATACTCAGGGTGCCCTTCATCCTATGGAGTGCTGCTCCCCAGTTGGGACAACAGGGAACGCACAGTCAGGAAAGGGAAAAGAGACCTTTGTGGGAGGGGAGGCTCACCCCACAATACAGTCAGCCAAAACTCCTGATGTATGTGTCTCTAGATGACAATCATCCTGTAGGGTTATACAGGTGAGGCTCAAGGTGATTGCATCACAGTATGTATTTTCATAACAAACAATTAGGGCTTCTGATACCCCAACAAGCCAGTGGAAAAGTAGGGCAGTATTGAACTGACCTCCAAGGGTAGTCTGCAGGCATCAAGGAAGATGTTCTCACAAAATCTCAGCCTTTTCACCAGTTCTGTGGGGAACAGACTTTCACTTGTGCCCTGCAGCTCAGCATGGTGCACAAGAGCACATCAAACAAAGAGGAGAAGGCATGAGGTCAATGGAGCGGCCACCCATACTAAGTTTTAGCCTGTTCTGTGCCAAGCCCCAGGCATGCATTGCACATGGGCGCTGCCTCACACATCCTGCAACTGAATAGGCCATAAAAGCCCATTCTGGGGCTTCCGTCCATCAGGATCTAATGCAGTAGTGCCCCGATGGAATGCTCCAGAGGCCCCAGGGCCAGGACTTAGAGTTAATATGAGGCGTCACCGCAGCCCCAAGTCTCAGCTGGGTCTGTCACATTGCTGCAAGCACTGTGTCACTGTCTTAGTAGCTCAGAGCATCTCTGTACCATCCCCATCAGGATATAGGTGTGGCGTATCATGCCACTGATGCTCCATTTACCAGTAGATGGATTGTCAGGGGGAAGCCGCCCGCAGTGGCCACTGCGCAGGACACAAATCCTCTCCCGCCTCCTCCAATGCAGCCAGCTCACAGGTAGCAGTACGCATGGATACTGCAGGCACACCACGTCTACGTCCACCTAATAATCACATATCTCAGATGAACCACTTCTCACTCCCTCACCCTTTCCATCACTTCTTAGCCACTAGCCATGGCCTTCGCCCATAACCAATGGCCATGGCCCTCACCCATAACCAATGGCTGTGGCCGAGGCCCCTTTAAATGTTACCCCAATAGCTTTCTTGCAGACCAACTAGCCATGTCGTTCGGCCATGGCCACTCTACATGTTTCTCCAGTAGATAAACATTTTGTTTGCAATATATCACCCATCATTCTAGTCAAAAGTTATAGCCGAGGTTATGGGAAAAAGAAACACAGTAAAAAAGCTATTTGCAGGTCTAAAAACATGCAAATGCCATCATGCTAGAGGTGGGAGGGAGGGTGGCTAGCGGGCACCAAGTCAAATTTGGAAGTTGGAGAGGGTCTAGTGACTGAGTTTGAAACACCAAGCTTCCTGTACCCTCAGCTATAGCTGCGAATAGCCGGCATCTCAAAGAAACAGCATGTGTTGTGGGGAAAGGGAGCGGGCAGGGGAGGTGAGGAGGTCATATGGGAAGTGGGGGAGCTGGCACATATGAGGGGACACTTGTTGATATTCAAAGCTATAAAGGACTACTGATAGCTGAGGGTATGTGTAGTTCAGTAAATATGTGTTTATAGTGATAGTGACGTTGGAGGTGAAAAATCACAGGCTCTGGCCAATGACACGATTGCCACCCAGGTCTCACATCCATGCAGTAACCAGGACAGACACGGCTTAGCTTAAAAAAACATACATATCCACTGTATATTTTAAAATACTAACATGCCATAAGTGATGGACTTCGGACATGCCCACTGTGTATTATACAACACTAATCAGCCCTTAACTATGGTCTTCAGCCATGCCCACTGTATGTTATATACACTAACCAGCCACTAAACATGGTGTTCAACACAATATTAGCCAGTGGCCAAGGCCTGTGGCTGTGTCAACTGTACATTGTAACATATTAATGGGCACTAGCTATGGCTTTTAGCCATGGCCACCGACTACAGCTTTCAACGTTACCTACTGTATATTGTATCAAACAGTGATGGGCTACTAGGCATGGCTTTTAACCATGCACATTGGTATTTTTTAACACTAACCAACGTGGCCAGTGACCCCAGCCTTTGTCATGGCCAAGTTCATGGCCTAAATTGCTATTAAGGTAATCAAAGTTTTCATGAGCTAATTTATAAATGATTTTATGTCAACTTGCATTATTGAATTGATGTAATCAGTTGTATACAATGTAATTAGAGTTGTCACCAGTGATGGCATCAGTGATGCAATTTGTAATGTTATCAGTTTTCTCATACAACATGTAATTAGTGATGTCATCACTGTAGTCATAGGCTGCACAACAGGGGGTGCCAAGTTAAGGTGGCTTTAGCTGAATTTCAGTGGTTTGTTGTGTTACGTTCTCAGCTTAACGTCCCTTCAACTAAAGTTTATTCCTTGAATTTCAAAGGTCTTCTTAATTCAGCTAAAGCCACCTTAATTTTTCACCCACTGTTGTGAAGCCTATGACCACAATGGTAACATCAGTGATGACATCACTGGTGACATCACTAATTACATGGTCAGTGACATCACTGATGGAATCACTGGCAACATCACTGTTTACATCATATATAACACCACTGATCACATCTGTGATGGCATCAGACATAAAATCATTTATGACTTAGCTAATAAAGGTTTTGATTAACTAAATAACAGTTTAGGCCGTGGCCTTTGCCATGGCCTAGGCTGTAACACTTTGCATAGCCAAAGGCCATGGCTAGTGTCCATTGAGTGCTGTGAAGTATACAGTCCATTAGGGTATGAAAATATACAGTGAGCACAACCAAAGGCTGTGGACACTAGCCATGGCTGAAGGCCATGGTTTATGGCCCCCTAATGTATAAAATAAATCCAGTGGGCATGGCAAACGTAATAAACACCAGAAAAATAACCTGAGAGAGGAAATGTTCCAATTAATATGCTGGCAAACTATAAAAGGTGCTCATCTTTTGAAAGCAGCAATGTGTCGTGAAATATTCCCTCAACAGCTACAGTGACGTCAGGGTGAAAATTCACTGACACCATAGGCATCTGGGACTCCCATCCATGCACTAGCAAAGACCGAACATATGCTGCACTATGGGTGCTTGGAGAAGGATCTCATTCTAAGAAATCTGGAAGAAGGAGAAGAAGCTAAGTCAGGAACAGTTATCCAAGAACTGAAGAGAGGGACTGGGTCCAGAACCTAAGAACTAGAGAAAGGGTTTAAGAGCTCGGGATAGGGCTTCGTGCAGGATCGCCAAAGCACAAGAAAAGAACTAAAGCAAGAGCCTAAGAGATGAACAAAGGGCCTCAAATGTGAGCCTAGGAGCTCAAGAGAGGGGCTGGAGCAGGAACACAGAAGCTGGACAAAGGAGCTGGAGAAGGCAAGAAGTCAGAGAGAGGTGGTCAAAGGTAGTGAATACCATGACGTTGTGAAAAGTTTATATAAGGAGAGGAAGCAGTGGAAAACAGGAGCAATAGAGTAGCAGACATCACAAGCTCAGAAAAGGTGAAAATAAGGAGGGTCAAGTAGTGGATTAATACAATGTGGAAGGGGGGCCTAAAAGGATGACAAAGGTGGAAAAAACAGCAGAACGTTATAGGTGATTGAGGGTTAGGTGACAGGTGACCAAAAGGATAAAGAAGTTGAACGGGAGAAGATACCACTAGAGGTGGTTCAGGAAGGGAGGAGTGCCCAGAGGGGTGAAGCAGGTGCAGACGTCAGGAGGGAGGAAGACATTCTTTGGATCTTGAAAAGTTCCTAAAGAAGTCAAGAAGGTGAAGGTGACAAAAAAGAGATAGGGATGGGATTCAGTAGGGATGAGTGCCCACAGTATGAAGTAAAGAGAAAAGGAGAACACCAGAAGCTAGAGAAAAGTGAATGTCAGGAGTAGATAGGCACATGAAAGGAAGCAAAGTAGAGAGTTGTGTATCAAGAAGTGATTGACACAATGTTTTCTGGGAAGACAAATGGCCCAAGGGATGAAGAGAATGGAAGAGAGAGGAGCCTCTAACACAGTGAAGTTTGCGTTTGAGGGGCAAAGAAGGTGTTGTTTATGTGAAGTGTCTAAAGCAGCAAAGAAGGCATGACTTGATGGAAGAAAGGTGCCCAACGGGTGAAGAAGGTGAATGAGAGAAGTGCTGGTATGACACTGAGATTTGTGAATGAATCAGAGCACAATTAGACAAAGAAGTAGAAACCAATAGTAGTGAAGGTAAAATGTTCCAGAGGGATGATAGATAGTTGAAGAAAAGAGAGGTCAAATAGAGGGATTGAAAGCTGGTGGAATGACTGATCAGGGGAGTAGATTTCTGAAACAAAGAAGTAACATCAAGACAGACTGAGGTGGTAGATGGCTGAAGGTGCAGAGACACAGGGACAGTACCTGAATGCGAAAGGCGTAGCCTGCCAAGATAAGGGGCTGAGAGGTTGGGTGAATGAGCTCCTGGTAGAATAGTTGGCCTTGTTCTCCACCTGCTGACATTTTACAGCTTGCATCCTTCATGTTAGTTGTTGTTAAGAGTTCAGTTTGGAGTCGTAATCCCTTGCCTAGTCACAACCACCTGACCTCTGAGGGATCCAAGAGGATATTAAAATCATACCAGAACTCCCAGCAACTAAACCATGAAGGGCTTAGCAAAGCAAGTACCGGAGGAGGAAGACACAGGGTTCAGAAACCCATTAAGTGATGCAAAGGAGGGCCCAAGTACAGCCCGCACTCCAACCGTCCATTTTGAAGTACCAGGAACGTTCACACCGAAATATGTGACGTATGATGAGCAAATAAATCAGCAGAGAGCCACAGTGGGGCTCTGTCCAGTACCTATCAGAAGAGCAGCACCTATTGAAATACCTATACCTAAGAAACCATGGACGGAAAGGTACCCATTGAGAAAACCATATCAACCAATGAAACGAAACGAAGATCGTCCGAGTACAGTCCTTGAAGAAACCAAAAAGGTCTTAATGGAAGACGAATGGTGACGTCACAAGAACCTGGACTGACTCACATATAGAAGATATGACAAACTGAGAATGATAAAAAGAGACGAAACGCCATGAATTAAGGACATTGCGAACCTAAAGTAAAAGGACGATGGCAAAAGTAAAGAGCTTATGCCGTGAGCATAACAAAGATATTCAACCAGTTTACGCATGTACATATGCTTGGAACCGGAAGAAAGCTAAGAAAATCATGTGGGTACGTTTAGTAGTAAGACAGACTGCGGCAAGTGCCACCTATACATATCTACCTCAAAAGAAGCACGTTATATAAGCATACTTCCACTTTGCACGAGAAGCAGAATCAACCAAAGGTTACTAGAGGCCACACGAGAAGAGCTTCATATTTAGCAAATTGAGAATAAACGGCAGAAGTGAAACTCAGCAGAGGCAAATCGTGCCAGAAAAGCCAAGGTCGTATAAGCTAAAATGGACGAAACGTAGCCACAATTAATTGAAGCGAAGAACAGAATAACCGGCTCGGAAAGGTCAAGATAAGAAACTGAAGGCAGGTGGTGGGTAGAATGAAAATCAAATACACTAATTACACGAAGAAGAGGCAAATTCACAGTGTCTGAATCACGTGACCAGCCGAGCAAGATGAAGTGAGACTTTCACACCTACGCATGGCAGTGGGCCAGATGAAGATATCAGAACTTTCCAGACAGGAGATGCAGTCTCAAGGCCAACCACAGTGAAATAATTGAAACATGGCCACTAAAGTGATGATCGATTGTAACAATAATTGGAGGAAGGCCGGGAGAACTGGGGGGCAACCTGCACCTGGCTGACCCTTCTGCATGCTGCCAAGCCAAGTGGAAAAGTATGAGTGTGGTTGATGCCAACCCAATCATAGTGGACCAAGTAATCTAGGGTCCTATAGTTAGTAGAACCAATGGGACATCATACTTTTAGTGACGTCCACAAGTAGCCATTTTAAGGCAGGGCTTAGATGTCCCACCTGACAGTGTTTTCCCAATTCCCTTACTCCGTTGCCATATACCGATATAGTACCTATAGTAAAGTAACCTTTCTGGAACCAATAGAATTGCATGCCAACTTTAAGCGTTAAATGTCAGTGATGACGAGTTTTTAGTATAAATGATGTGTTTTTTGTGAAGTTCGTTGGAGTTGTGAAGCGAGAGAGAAGATCACGCATCCGCTGATATTCATGAGACTCCGCATTTTTTGTACTTGTCATGAAACAGACTGCCTTTGCCAAACCGTTGAGTTGTCATTATTGATTTTGTGTTGTAGTATTAATCTGCACCCCCATCCATCTCACGGGTGCTGCTATCTTATCTTAAAGTACTATTGGGCAAACCCCAGCTCTATGGGCCGGTTGGGGGTCCCAGATACATTTGGTAGCAGAGGATGGTTTATCGATTATCGATTAGATAAGACACCCATTGACTGTCAGCATAAAGCAACTCTAGGTCCTCGGCAATATCATGAGTCCTTTGCCATTCGGCTGAGTAGACCATGAAGTTCCCCGTAGACAGCGGTTAGAGTAAAAAGCAGAACCTGCAGGCAGAGGTTTGAAGGGACCCGTGTTTCCCCACATAACCCCTTCCCACTCCCACAGGCAGCTGAGTGGGCGAACGGCAGCAGAGGCGGTGACGAAGGTGGTGATCCTGAGCATCCGGGAAGGAAACATGCGAACGGTGAGTGAAAAAGACTAAATGCTTTGGCAAAAAGTACATGCCTTAGAACAAGTAAGGGAAAAGTAACGGAGGGAGGCGGGAAAACAAAATATAGTCAGAAGTAGAGTAGAATGTGTATATATACATGGGAAAGGAAATAGTGACTCAGAGGGTGACTAAGTAGCAAAAGAAAGGATACCTGGGAGGACACCTGAGAAGAGAGAGGATACCTGGGAGGACACCTGAGAAGAGAGAGGATACGCCTAATTCCTACGCTTTAATATAGCGGCTAGAAGAAACTTGCATCCATAATCCTGAATAAAATAGGAACACATAGGTCACCATAGCGGTTAAAGACGCTTGTGAAAGGGATGAGTTTATACTCCATGTCCGGGTAACATTAGAGACAGAGGTCTGTGTAACCAGCTGGAGTTCGTGTAGTCTGTTAAGGTCTGTCTTATGTGTGATTTGTTGTGAAGTCATAAGACAAAATTTTTCCTAGCATAAAAATTACACGATTGGACACTTGAAATATGATGTTTATTGATTAAAATAGAAGATAGAACATTTTGTGGAAAAACGGGATTGGAACTTGCGACGATTGGTGCTCGCTCATATTGTTGAAATTGTTTAAGTAACGAAAAACATTAACAAGTATTATATAAAGAGAACGTGAACAGATTTAAGAATGGAAGACATGACTCCATTAGTGCACCTGTGCAAACAGTTGCCAAAACATGCACCTAAGCTGAAAAAGTACAGTGCATAATGGGTTAAAGGAACCTCAAACAAAATGTTTATGCCATGGCCCCTGGGTGGATCGTTATCTAAAACGGTCCTACAGCATATGATGACATATTTGCACGCAACATACACGGGCAAAAGTTTAGACAAACGCCTAGCTAGTCTAGAGCTTTGGAAAATGTATCAACAGGATAAGAAAGAGGAGCCGCCATTAGACTGGATACTTACCGTATGCACAGAGGGGGCTGAGACGCCTTCAGCGCCACCCGCCCCATCTGAACCGAAAACTGAGGTCAGTAAGGACGAAGGGTTATACCCGCTAAGAGAACTTAAAGCAGCTACAGGGTATAGCAATCCAGCATATGAGTCGCCTACGCAAACTAGTGACGAAAAACTAGACAAGGATAAAGATAGGGATATCACCTCCAAAGTCCCGAGGGACAAGGAGAGATGCGAGAACGATAGAAAAGACCAGACACAAGCAAGTACCTTTCTCGACATGGAGAGAGAAGGCAAAAGATGGAAAGAAAGTGAGGATTGAACTGATGAGATAGCATTCACACAGAACGAATGGATGGGAGGGCAGATTTTATTGAAACTCAATGGTAAAGGCATAGATAACATGAAACAAAAAGAAAATCTAGATGATTTACAGGGAAAAGAGAAGGAAAAAGAAAAAGGATTGAGAGACAAAAGAATAAGGAAAAAAGATAGACAGAGTCGAGAACAGTTATATCGCGAAGATCAAGAAAGGCAACGCGATCGCAATCGGAGAGCAGCCAGTGATCAGGTCAGACAGGAGCAGCGAAGGATAGAAGAAGAGCAAAGGGTATGGGAAAAAAGAATAAAGAGACAAAGGGATGAGGAAATCTGAAGGGCAAACAAACGTAGAGACGCAAAGAAAGAGCAAGAAGACAAGGTCAGAGAAGAAGCAAGGCAATGTAGAGGATTCGATGATGATGTAGAACGTAAGCGAAGACAGAGAGCATGTGATCTTGAATATCTGGAAAGGGATGTTAAAAAACCTGGGCCAGGAGTAGATTGGGAAGACATAGAACAATTCTTTCCTGATGCCGATTCAGCACCAGACACGTCTAGGGCAAATATTGAGGATGACTTCGACACCAGAAGCATCGGAGAGATGATCGATAGAATATATGATGAAATGGGGCTACAACAAGACCCCAAGGGGAGAGGGAAGACGAGCGCCTGGAGAGCACTCAGCTATACGATGCTGAGGACGTCTCCCGAAGTAGTAGAAATAGAGAACTGTCCCTAGATAGGTTGGAAATCAGTAGGAACAAAGAGGATGCGAGAAGTTGCACGAGTTGGGCACAGGCAATGTCAGACACCAAAGTAGAGGAGCTTGAGGAAAAGGAGGAAGAAAGGGGATGTAAAAAGCGATTCTCGGGAGGGAAAGGGAAAAGATGGTCAGACTCTAGTGGATCTGCACCGAGAGCATCAGAGTCAGCCACACAGTTAGACCGACATGAAGAAGTATCTTACGGTCAGAGGGGAGTATCTCCATGGCTATGTGAGCCGACTAAGGACATTGCCAGGTAGGTGGCGATACAGGAATATCACTCCTGCAATAGACAGAAGAACTTTTAGAGAAGAGAGAGAAGGCCATGTGTCCTAATTTCCGTTGCTCAAGAAAGGAGGAGCGAGACTACAGTATATCCCATGGCCACACATCGATCAGGAAAACCTGAAAAAAAGCTTCCAATGTTGACATCGGGAGCTGGAAAATTGATGCACGAGCTAGAAAAAATGACTTGAGGGAACACGTTAGCTATAGGGGATATCAAAGGCCTCTTAATCGCCATACTTGTTGATAGAGCTGACAATGTGTGGACACGGGCAGGTTACCCTGGTGTGACCACAGTTAATACTGCGCATGACAGAGCACCGTTTAACAATTGCAGAGCCACGGTATGGAAAGCATTACGATTGCTATATCCGGATACTTCGGACAAGGGAGCCATCATGACTTGGAAAATGAAGGAGTCGGAAGACCCTTTGCTTTACATCCAGAATTTCCAAGATGCGTGGGTACTCGAGACTCGTGAATCTTGGACGAAATCTATACCCGTGTTTTACCATATATTATGCCATGGGCTGCCAGAGCAGGTACAGAAACAGCTCAAGAAATTGGTAGGAATCAAGGCCAAACCGTGGTCTGAAATACAGTTGACCATAGCACACTATTGCAGGCTGCTGCAAGAAAAGAATCACAAAAAAGAGGCTGCATGAAAAGGTGAAGAGGCAAAATTAGTGCAGTAGAAATTGTAAAAATATGCCATTGAAGGGGCAATGATAATTAGCACAGACGGGTCTAGCATGCAGAAAGTCAATAACCTACAACAGAACAATCAAGGCAATAGTGGGTTTTATCCCAGGGGAAGAGGATTCAGAGGAAGAGGATGGCAAAGTAATCAGGGAGGTTTTCAGAGTAATCAAGGAGGCTTTCAAAACATGCAAAATGGCAATCAAGATATATGAAATGGGCAAATAATTATATACCACCAATATTTGTTTGTGTGGGATGACAGGACATCTAGCACGCACATAGAGAAGGCAAACAACCAAGGAACAAGAGCAAGTATGGTGAATCCACCTGTGTTTTTACAACAGGGAGGAAATGGAGTTCCACAGAATCACACGGTGCAACAACAAACGCCAGGTACACAGCAAGGCTTGCAACCTCAGAATTCAATGAGTTTTCCACAAGGACAGTCTCAACAGTCACTGATGCAACTGTCACAGACAGTAGGTACAGGACAGGCCGTTTATTCTGGAATGAGAGTCAAAACTGGTGATAGGGGAAGTCCATCAGCACAAAGTGGGACAAAATTATATATGGACGAGGACAGCTCACTGAGAACCCTGATGTGTTCTATCCTATCAGTGACACCAGACCCTCACCAGGAACCAAGGGTGGATGTTGTTATAGGGGTTAAAGAATATTCCTTCTTAGTTGACACGGGTGCAACACGTTCGTGTATACGTGAAGGCAAGTTTTCCTTGTCCGGCGATGCTATAAATACACAAATTTCACAGGAGCTACAAGTTGTGTTCCTTTTACAGACCCACTGCCAGTCTCTATAGGAGAATGTGATATGAATATACCGCTATTATATTCACGACAAACACCAGTAAACATTTTGGGTCGAGATTTAATGACGAAGTTAAACATGACAATCTTGTTCATGGAGGAGGGCATAGTATGTTCGACTCCACAAATGCACTATTTGAACGTATGCAAAATGATTAGAGCATGCGCAGGACACACAGCTATGAGGGCTGTACCATTAGAGCCAATAATATTTGCGTATGGAGCATGCGTGTTAATGGCAGGGCTGCCAGGCATTGCTGAAAAAACCATGAGGACCACAGACAAATTTCTGTTTAGGCCAAGAATACCTATGCACGAGGAAAAGGGACAAGTATTTCCCTTAATGATACACACAGCCGCAATACGAAGGAAAATGGCATTGATTAATGTTTGTGATGGTGAAGGCCGACGATGGTGCACAGTAATCACCATTGAAGAAGGGTACAGATTGACTGACGTACGGATGACGATTTGTTTGACGAGCAAGCAGACAGGGGAGAAACAGCAGTTGAGGTAAACCTCACTTCTTGGATGAAAATGATCAAAAGAGAAGTGCCCCAGAGAATGATGTTGGCACAGAACCGTCCTGAATATTTCAAGGACGACATGGCCCAGTTGCCTGTCTCAGTGTGGACCACAAGCCCCTATGATGTAGGCTTATTGAAAGGAGTCGGAGAAGTGAAAATTAAACTGAGGCAAGGAGCAATTCTACCAAAAGCACGACAATATCCAATGTCCAGGGAGGCAGATGAAGGAATTTTTAAGACAATTTCGGCTATGATGGAGCATGGCATTTTAGTGACATCAGAATTATCATGCAACACTGCAGTTTACCCGATTAAAAAAACAAAGGGAAGGTCTTGGCATTTAACTCAGGATTTACGCCCAATAAATTATATTGTTGAGGCCGAGTTCCCTTTAGTCCCTAACCTGAATACAACTCTTTGTAATATACCTGTTGAGGCCAAATATTTCACAGTGATTGACTTGAAAAATGAATTTTTCTCAATCCCATTGCACCGAGACTCACAAGATCTGATGTCATTTATGTTCAGACAAATGCGTCTGAAAAGCACGAGGCTAACCCGGGAGTACTGTGAGTCTCCTTCTATTTTTAACAGAGTCCTGCAGATGGACCTAAGCAATATTCCATTAGAAAGTGTTGTCTTACAATATGTGGATGACATCTTAATTTGCAGCATGACAGAGGAGAGATGCAGACACGATTCTGTTCAGCTCTTGACTATAATGGCTGAAAATGGATATAAGGTTGACAAAGAAAAGTTCAAATATTGTCAATAATAAGTGCTATACATAGGTCAGCTGATCTCACATGAGGAGAAAAGGGTTACCCCAGAAAGGGCTGAAGCCATACACGATAAAACAGATGCAGAGCTTTTTAGGTCTTTGCAGTTATGTCAGAGCATTGGTCTTCGACTACAGCTCATATACCAGGCCCTTGCTACAGGCCCTAAAAAAAGGCACAGGTGACGAAAGAAAAGATTGAATGATCTGAGACCATGGAGGAAGGGTTTGCTGAACTCAAGAGAGCCATTTTCACGACACCAGTTTTAGGGATTCCCAATTATGCAGAGGAATTCTACATGTTTTTACACACGAATTGCAGCGTTATGACGGCAGTGCTCACACAGAGAACCACATTGGGGTACAAGCCCCTGGCATATTATAGTGGACATTTGGACCCAGTGATGAGAGGTAATTTCCCTTGCGAACAAAGTTTAGCTGCCACAGCGTTCGCCATAGAGATGGCTACAACCATTGTGATAGGATGCTCAATGATATTGTACGTCGAGCACTCACTATTTGCTATTCTAGAGAAACCAAAGGGCACATTGACATCACAGAGGGCTTTGTCTTATGAAGTGATTATATCGAATCCATTGATTAAGATAGTTGATGCAAGATGGTGAACCCGGCTATGTTTATAGCGGAACCAGTCACTAAAGGAGAGCCAATACATGACTGTGCAAATTATGAAGAATTCTATGATGAGATTCCCAGAGTAAAAGAAAATGCATTGGCAGAAGGAGAAATTGTCTTTGTTAACGGTTCCACGAGAATCGATCAAAACGATGCTGTGATGAAGCACAAAGCAAAATGAGAGTTTCAAGTGCTTCTTAGTGCAAGGTTACCATCTCATATTCTGCACAAGCTGCAGATTTATTGGCGTTGATACTCGCGATTGAGAATCACGCAGACCAGGAAGTAATGGGGTACAGTGCCTCTGCCTATGTGATATCAACAGTGCATGCAGACTTAGCCCGCTGGAAAAGGAGGGGCTACCTCAGAGCGGATGGCATGCCAGTGCAGCATGCAGCCCAATTGGATAGGCTGATTAAGGCACTACAGCTCCCAGTGGGCATAGCTGTCGTGAAATGCGCCGCCCACACGAAGGGGACAGATTTTATCTCACATGGAAATCAAGCAGCAGACACAGAAGCCAAATGTATGGCATCCAAGAGAGAGACGATCATGGATGTGGAAGTCACTAATGTATATGAAAAAATGATTGTCACACGCAGTGAACCTGAAAGCTACAATAACATGGGACAAACACAGTTAATGGAACTCCAAGGGGAGGCATGTCATGCCGCCGAGTTCCTGGCGTCTGTGGAGCCGCTGGCGACAAGGATCTTAGTCCCGTTCGCCCAGCCGCGAACAGCCACGCCCCCTTTCCCTGGTTTCACTTTCTTTCTGTTTTCATTGGCTGGAGCGTTCCGCGACCTGGAGTTTTAACCAGCTCCTTCCGGGTCGCGGACGTGTCGCAACGCTTCCGGTTTTCATCCCATTAGCACTGCTTGCTGGCTGTCACTACTCTCCGTAGTTCTTCGCCTTTTTCCCCGGTTGGGTCCTCGCGCCCAGTCTGGCTCCCTTTCCTTGTTTCCCCGCTCTTCCGCTGCTTGCTACGCTTTTCTCGCTTCCTTGCTAACTCTGTTCCCCGCCTTCTTTGCCCTCCTTCCAACTTGTGCTTACCCTCCACCCTTTCCATCTTCGCTCTTACCGCTTTCCTTCCTCTCGGCTGTGTTTCTGCTCGTTCGTTAAACAGCCTTTCTGCTTCCTTCTTTCTTCTCGCTCTGCGCTACTCTCCCGTGTACCTGACCCCTGTTTGTCCATTGGATTGCTCTCGCCAACCGTTTTGGACACTGTGCTGTAGTCTTCCCGTGTACCAGTCCTCAGCCTGTATTCCGGATTGTTTCTCGTCTGCTGTTTGGATACCTCTGCCATATTGATCCTCCGTGTACCATTTCCCCGGACCGTTTACTGGACTGCCTGTTTTCTGCGGGGTACAATTCCACGTGATACCTCCTGACCCTATCGATCAGCCAACACCCTGCAAGGATTCCTGGATTCCACTCCTCTGAAGATCACGGTGATAGCACAGGGGTTTTTTGTACCTACGGGCTTTTTCCCCTCCTGGTCGTTCCCGGGGGAGGGGCCCCTTGGTCTCCCTTTTGGGGGGGCATGGTGGCTTCCTCCCGGGGTCGTCCCTATCTACATAAAAAAAAGGTGCGATCACGAAGAAAGGAAAAGAAGGGCTCTTGGAAGGAAGAAGAAGGTGAGGAGTCGGGGGAGGGGGATATCTCGGAATCTACATTGTCGGACGAAGATATCACCAAACCCGGTGACAGTTTGCGACGCCAAAAGGAGATGGCCACCGCACAGCAGGTACAATAACTCGTAGCCGCTGTACAAAGCCTGAATCTGGAGATGCAGAACCTTAAGACAGCTAACGCCACCCCACAACAGTGTCTGACAGACAGAGAAAGACCCTTAACCGATTTACCCCCACTTCCCCTTGTGTCAGGGAAGTTTGATGGCTCTCCTAAAAGGGTCAAGGAGTTCCTGGACGCCTGCAATCTTCATTTTTCATTTCGCCCCCAGACCTTTGCATCGGATCACGCTAAAGTGGGGTTCATGATTACCCACATGACCGGGAATGCCCTGGCCTGGGCTACCCCTCTGGTAAATCAGCCGGACCCGGTTTTGCAGGACTACAACGCCTTTAAGATTCTGATACAACAAACGTTTCTGCGAACAGAAAGTACCTTCCTGGCCTCGGAGGATCTCCTTGATATCCGTCAAGGAAGCTCTGATCTCCTGACATACATCAACACCTTTAAACAGGTGGCAGCTGAAGCAGGTTGGCAGGAGGAGGCCCAGTATGCCATATTTCGGCGGGGTTTAAGGGAAGAACTGAAGGATGAGTTCGCTCGGATTGAAAGATCTGTGTCCTTTGCTGAACTCCTGACCGCTACCCTCCGAATCGATTTCAGAATGACAGAAAGGCGTCAAGAAAAGAAGAGAACCAGGTTAAGTTTACCCCCTCTCTTGGATACTCACTCACCTACGTCAGTCCCCTTCCAACGAACCGTTAAGGAAGAACCCATGCAGATCGGAACTACCCGAGCCCCACTCACACCTGAAGAAAGGAAACGGCGGTGGGAGGGCTCCCTGTGTATGTACTGCGGTTCTTCCTCTCACCTACAAAGAGATTGTCCTGAAGTACCGCCCAGAAGGTCGGGAAACGCTCGCCCTCGGTAAACATTGGGACGCATTACCGAGGGGCTGGTTTTAGTCCCTACGCTCCTCTTTCTGTATCCTCCACAGAGACGTCCGAGGACTCCCGGTTGATGGTGCTCACGGTCACTCTCAGAGTAGACACCAAAGAAGTTACTACTTTGGCCTTACTCGACTGTGGGGCAGCAGGGAACTTCATGGATACACATTGGGCAGAAAGGCAGGGAGTGAAGAGAATAGCTAAACAAGAAGATCAGAAGGTGGAAGGGGTTGATGGCGAACCTTTAAGCTAGGGCTTGATCACCCACACCACAGAAGCGCTCACCTTGTTCATCCTGCAACACATCGAAAGTATCACGTTTGATATCATCAGAGCTGCACACTTCCCCATAATCTTGGGTATATGTTGGCTACACAGACACAACCCCAGTATCGACTGGTCTAGAAACTTTCTGAGTTTTCAGTCTTCTCTCTGCAAATCGGAATGCTTACCAGAGCCAACATTTGAGACCGTCAAGACCACGAACAGCTGTGAAGTCAGAACGGTACACTGCCTGCCACACTATCTTAAGGAGTTCAATGAGGTAGTAACAGAAAAGACACCCATCGAGCTCCCGCCGCACCGGCCCGAGGACTGCTGTATTGATCTGACCCCAGGAGCACTGGTACCTTTCGGTAGGATGTTTTCACTGTCGTTGGAGGAGAAACAATACCTCCAGAAGTTTTTGGACAGTAACATGGAAAACAGACTCATAAGACCATCGAAGTCTCCCGCAGGGGCATCCTTGTTTTTCATCTCAAAGAAAGACTCAAAAGAGTTGAGAGGGTGTATTGACTATCGTGGCCTAAATAAGGTCACCATCGAAGATCGGTATCCCATGCCGTTGATCACCAAAATCTTACAAGCAGTTCATGGAGCCACTATTCTCACTAAGCTCGACCTAAGGAACGCTTATCACCTTCTCCGGGTGCAGGATGGTGATGAATGGAAGACCGCATTCCGGACTCCATTCGGACTTTTTGAGTACCAAGTAATGCCGTTTGGGTTGGTAAACGCCCCGTCGGTATTCCAACGGTTTATGGACAGGCTGTTTTCGGACCTACTGTGCCAAACCACTTTGGTGTACTTAGACGACATCCTGATTTACTCCCGCACTCCTGAAGACCATGTAGAACACGTCAGAGAAGTATCCGGCAGGCTCAGGAACAATCATCTGTCTGTTAAACTTGCCAAATGCGTGTTTGCAGCCTCCTCCATTCCCTATCTAGGATACATCCTATCCGACCACGGTATATCCATGGATCCACACAAGGTGTCCTCCATCATTGAATGGCCTTCACCTACCTCAGTCAAAGAGATTCAGAAATTCCTGGGTTTAGCAAACTTCTATCGGAGATTTATCCCCAATTTTTCTCAAAAGATATTACCCATCACTTCTCTCTTAAAGAAGTCTACAACTCCGTTCAGATGGTCGCTGGAGGCCGAAAACAGCTTTGGGAATCTCAAGGAAGCCTTCTGTTCTGCACCCATCCTGCAACAACCTAACCAACATCTGCCTTTCATTCTGGAGACGGACGCTTCCTCCGCCGCAATAGGGGCTGTGCTTATTGAAGAAGTGCAGGGTGTCGAACATCCGGTGGCTTACTTCTCTAAGACCCTAAACACCAGCCAAATTAACTATTCGGTCATAGAACGAGAGCTATTAGCCATGAAGGCAGCTTGTGTGGAATGGCGCCACCTCCTCCAGGGAGGTAGGTTCCCGTTCACCATTCGGACCGATCATAAGAACTTACAGGTTCTCAGACAGTTTGAGTATTACAACACTCGACAGGCCCGATGGGCCCACTTCTTCGCTCAATTCGATTTCCAAATCACATAAATCCCAGGCAAGATGAATATCGTGGCCGATTCTCTCTCCTGCCGATGCGATTACATGCCAGAGACTGATACACCTCCCGAACGGATGTTCTCCCTGGCCAAGACCATCAGAGTTGTTTCAACGTTCCTTAAGCAGGTACAGGAGGATTCCGGAGGCCGCTTTGAAGTGGAAAGACATTCTAAAGATCTGGTCTATGAAATCAGGAACAGCCTCTACCTTGTTAAAGGAAGACTCTATTTACCCACTCCAGCTTTCCGCAAGACGGCACTGGCCTGGTGTCATGACTCCAAACTTGCTGGACATAGGGGTGCGGCCGGTACTCTCGAATACCTCCAGCGACATTTCTACTGGCCTAGGATGAGAAAAGATGTGGATCGTTATGTTCAGTCCTGTATCGTCTGTCTGCGGAGTAAGTCATCTCGCCAACGACCCATCGGCCTACTTGAACCATGTGCTGTACTCAAGGGTCCTTGGAGCACAATCTCTGCAGACTTCATAGTGGATTTGCCCCCGTCTCAAGGATGCACATGTGTAATGGTGGTTGTGGATTTGTTTACTAAGTTGGCTCACTTCTCCCCATTGCCCGGGGTTCCCACAGCGGCCAAAATGGCGGAAGTGTTTCTCCAAGACATCTTCCGGTTGCACAGTATGCCTAACAAGATAATATCCGACCGAGGAAGCCAGTACACCTCCCGGTTCTGGAAGGCGCTCTGTGTCAGACTGCGTATTGAAAGAGCTCTCACTTCTGGATTCCACCCGCAATCCAACGGGCAAACCGAACGCCTGAACTGAACCCTGGAGCAGTACTTAAGGTGCTTTATCAACTCCCAACAGGACAACTGGTGCACGTTACTCCCTCTAGCAGAATTCTCCTATAATAACTCTACACATTCCGCTCTTGGGTTTAGTCCTTTTTTTGGTACCTATGGTTACCATCCTCGCTCCATTCTTCCTGTCTCTGGCCTTTCTACTAGATTACCTTCCGTTGATTCCTCCCCCTCGCTCCTCAGAGAGACACACAAGAAGGCAGAGGAAGGCATTAAGTCGGCTCAAGGGCAGTATTGCATCCAAGCCAACAAACACCGCCGACCTGTCCCGGGGTGGGATGTAGGAACTAGGGTCATGCTTTCCACTAGATACCTACCTCATTGGATCCATCCCTCCAAGCTGTCTCCCAAGTACCTAGGGCCATATGAGATTATACAGAAGATCAACCCAGTGGCCTTTCGCTTGAAACTACCCAACAACCTCAAAAGGGTCCACCCCGTTATCCATGCCTCTCAACTCAAGTCCTTCCATGCGGACACCTGGGCCCGTCAGGCTAGACGGGCCCCGGTTCCTCAGGGTTCTACTCAGGTGGAATATGAGGTCGCCCAACTCTGCGACTCAAGGTATCGTAGGGGCAGGTTGGAATATCTAGTTAGATGGAAGGGATACCCCTCTTCAGAGAACTCTTGGGAACCTATCACTCACATAAATGCTCCTGCCTTACTTCGCAAATACCACTTCTTTCATCCAGGAAAACCAGGGGGAGGAAACAATCAAAGGGGGCATACTGTCATGCCGCCGAGTTCCTGGCGTCTGTGGAGCCGCTGGCGACAAGGATCTTAGTCCCGTTCGCCCAGCCGCGAACAGCCACGCCCCCTTTCCCTGGTTTCACTTTCTTTCTGTTTTCATTGGCTGGAGCGTTCCGCGACCCAGAGTTTTAACCAGCTCCTTCCGGGTCGCGGACGCGTTGCAACGCTTCCGGTTTTCGTCCCGTTAGCACTGCTTGCTGGCTGTCACTACTCTCCGTAGTTCTTCGCCTTTTTCCCCGGTTGGGTACTCGCGCCCAGTCCGGCTCCCTTTCCTTGTTTCCCCGCTCTTCTGCTGCTTGCTACGCTTTTCTCGCTTCCTTGCTAACTCTGGTCCCCGCCTTCTTTGCCCTCCTTCCAACTTGTGCTTACCCTCCCCTCTTCCCATCTTTGCTCTTACCGCTTTCCTTCCTCTCGGCTGTGTTTCTGCTCGTTCGTTAAACAGCCTTTCTGCTTCCTTCTTTCTTCTTGCTCTGCGCTACTCTCCCGTGTACCTGACCCCTGTTTGTACATTGGATTGCTCTCGCCAACCATTTTGGACACTGTGCTGTAGTCTTCCCGTGTACCAGTCCTCAGCCTGTATTCCAGATTGCTTCTCATCTGCTGTTTGGATACCTCTGCCTTATTGATGCTCCATGTACCATTTCCCCAGACCGCTTACTGGACTGCTTGTTTTTTGCGGGGTACAATTCCACGTGATACCTCCGGACCCTATCAACCAGCCAACACCCTGCAAGGATTCCTGGATTCCACTCCTCTGAAGATCACGGTGATAGCACAGGGGTTTTTTGTGCCTATGGGCTTTTTCCCCTCCTGGTCGTTCCCGGGGGAGGGGCCCCTTGGTCTCCCTTTTGGGGGGCACGGTGGCTTCCTCCCAGGGTCATCCCTATCTACATTAAAAAAAAGGTGCGATCACGAAGAGAGGAAAAGAAGGGCTCTTGGAAGGAAGAAGAAGGTGAGGAGTCGGGGGAGGGGGAGAACTCGGAATCTACATTGTCGGACGAAGATATCACCGAACCCGGTGACAAGGCACCACAGGAGGAGAAAAATCTTTGGAAGGTGAGGGTGTTCTTTAAACCCCTCTGAAAGCTTGTGGCGATAAGACAGCACTGGTAAAGCAGTAATCGCTATAGCCCTGTTAAAAATAGCATCGGAGCACTTACACTATCTAGCAAACATGAAAAAAAGAGAATCTCACGGCAACACTCGCTGAAGACTGGTTCATGCCGAACTTAGCAGAGCACGTTGCATTTTTTATGGTGAACTGTATAATTTCAAAATCAAAAGGATCCCACAAATCAGCTTCCTTCCCTTACCGCTCCGAGTGAGCTACCCTAGATGTATACATATTTAATCCTTTGCATCTTTTACCCCAAAACAAGGGCTCTTAACAATGTAGTTGTTGAAAAAATATACATATTTTAATATTTATCACAACATATCATCAATTCAAACACACAATGTTAAAACAACACATAAATTTGTTCAAAACACATACTTGACCACATATTATTGTGTGTGCATTTCCACTAGAGGCATAAAAACAAACACGTCTTATTTATGCCTTTCTATGGTGTATTCTCCACAAGGAGCCACTGTTCTTGTTTATGCCCTTCCCAATTTATACGGGCAAAAAAGGAATGTGCCAACACTTGATACAACAATGTGTTTCTAGAACCAACATAGAAATATATCTCTTGAAAAATATGCAAGGCAAATATTCCCTATTGCGTATCCTGTTGTTGCTGTCCTCAGGGCACTCGGGCTTAAATCAAGTTCTGGTTTTCACACACTGAATGGTATAAAACAATTTGCAATCTCTCTAAAAAACAAACAACCAACTAAACTTAAAAACATGGTTTTCAACTTTTTGTGCAAAAGAAGTGCTGTAAAACATCTATAACAACTTCATCTCTGTTATTTGTATAGGCAGCAGGGATATATTCATTCTTAAGTGGTATCATTATTGACCACTTTCACACTTTTCTATAACATTAGACATGATTCACTCTCTTTATATCCTGTGTCTGTAATTACACATTCTCCCTATAGGGTCTTCATTTCATTAGTCTGACATTCTTTTAACAAGATAGACTTATCGCTCCAATCTATCAATGGGGGGACACTTATGATGTCATTTTAAACCTACATTAATCAAGTGCCCCTCTATACTTGTTTCTCAATCATTTGTGAGTCACACATCCAGAATGCTCACCTCTTGTTGAATCTTCAACTGTTATGCACTTATTAAAGTTACTCGTGTATCTGCCATACAGGCGGAGTTGCCTCCCGATTGTGTTCTTTGTCACAGGCCAAAGAAAACCGTCTCCTATTTAGTACACGGTCTTAGTCTGTAATAAAAACAAGGGTCTATGTTGTTTTACTGATTTACCAATGATCGCCTCAAAGATTCCAGCTAAAGAGACAGTATACGCCTTGAAATTCTATAATATTAGAATAAGGCTTACCCATGAGGTTCTCTCCACTATCTTCAAATGACTTCAATTTATATGAGGAGAACTTCGTCTTTCTTCGCCCTTAGCATGGCTGTGCTGGGCGTGGTCTAAATCGTGACAGTAAACAAAAAAGGGAAGCAAAATTAAGTCTCCCTTCTAAATACCTCGTGACTGAACATGTGCATAATGCCTGTGTCTTACCATTAAGGTTAAACTGCAACCTTCCGTCCCGCTCGCGGTTGACAACTGCTTCTCAGCAGTGTGGCGAGCCTACTAACGGATTAGTCCGTCTTTAATAGCAGATATAACAATGTCACGTGGTACGCGCACGCATTCACTTGCCGTCGTATCACGTGACTCGCGACCGTGTTGTTCTGAAGATGTCCTTTCTACAGAGTGATTAGTGCCGTATCGCCGCTATACGAGCATCTTATTTCATTCGTGTTTATTTATCATGTGTTCGTGATGTTATTTAATGATGCAACGCATGATCGCGTGCCATGATGGCACGTGACCCGCTGCCATATTACTGTGGGCACATCATTTAAAGATGTGGGAACCCCGAACGCTGGTTATTCATTTTTATGCATTCGATACCAAATAGCATATCTGCCTGCAATGATATTTACCAAATGGTGTGTCAGGTGCCACAATCACACGTAATCAGCGGCCATCTTACTGTGGGCATGTCGTCCGAAGATGTAGTGCTGCAGTATTATGGGAAACTGAGTACCAAGTCTGTTATTCACTCATTTCCCAAATATTTCCCTACAGAAGATATTTGCCTTATTTAACAGAGGGCTTATATTATGGTCAAACTAACAGCCCCTGTGTCTTATATACTTTTTATGATGAAGGAAGAGAGACCATTCAATGGAAATATTTAGTCCATTCTTTACAGTGTCTAGGGAATATATCCATTTCTGTTCGGCTTGTCTTAGCTTCAGATCCCTGTTACCGCCTCTGGGTTGAGCCAGTATTACTTCTATGATGAACCAATAGATATCTTGCACTCCATGATGGGCATTTTTGAAATGTGCCACTAGAGGTTTATCAGGTACCTGATTCTTGACACAGGATCTGTGTTCACAGATTCTCTGGCGGATTGGTCTCTTAGTTTTGCCAATATATAACAAGCCACATGAGCATTTAATCCCATAAACTACCCATTTTGAGGTACAATTCGTAAAATGCTTTAGTTCCCATTTTCTCCCTTTCAGGTCTACATGTTTCATGTTAGATGTTAATTTGCAGACCGAGCATTTCCCGCATGGAAAGTGGCCGACTACCGGGGGTAAGTTCCACAACGTCAATTGACTGTTAGGTCTATCCTTGGTCGGTGCTCTGTATGTGTGTACGAGTTTGTCTCTCAAATTCGGCATGCGTCGAAACGCAAAACGTGCCTTGCTAATTGCAAAATCTTAGGTGTTAATGATGTTCCAATTTTTCAATATGCATCTCCGCAGCTCATTGTTTATCGGAGAAAATGTGGAAACACAAGTGATCTTGTCCTCTGTGACTCGTGGTTGTGGTGTCAGGCAACTATTTCTTGGAGTGTTTTTGGCTCTTTTCATAGATCTGCGTACTATGAATGGTGGATAACCTCTTGCCTTCAATCTAGTTGTTAGTTCTTTACTATTAGTCTCAAAATCTTCCTTGTGTGTACAGTTCCTTCTGACCCGTAGGAACTGTCCGAATGGCAAGTTTTGTCGAAGAGATTGCAGATGGAAACTTTCAAACAGTAACAAGGTATATTTATCTGTAGCTTTCCTAAACAAGGTGGTGCCCAATTTGCGCTCTGTATCTTTGAAAATTTCAAGATCCAGAAAGGAGATCTTATTCTATTTGGAACTCATGGTAAAGTTGATACACTCCTCTTGGTTGTTAACGCAGGTAACAAATGAGTCACGTTCTCTTTCAGTACCTCCCCACAACATGAAAACGTCGTCGATGTAACGCACCCAGGTCTTCATAAGATGCTTGAAAGGGTTGTGATCCGCATAGACAGAGCGGATTTCCAAGTTATCCATGAAAAGATTCGCGAGATCTGGCGCGAAACTGGAACCCATGCTCGTTCCGTGTTGTTGCAAATAGAACATGTCTTCCTCAATGAAGAAATTGTTGGTAAGAGCAAGTCTGATGCACTCTAAAATGAATGCTGTTGGTACCGTCTTGTCTATCCTTTTTTCCAAATACTGACCCATAATTTTGACACACTTCATCTGAGGAATACTAGTATACAACGCCTCTACATCCAAGGTCACTAAGATGTCTGTGGGTGCCACAACTATTGTATCTAATATTTTAATCATCTGAGATGTGTCCTGAATATATGAGCGCATGGTTTTGACAAATGGCCTCAAAAAGAAATCATTGTATACCGACAGGGGTTCTAAAATAGGCCCAATGGCCGTCACAATGGGTCGCCCTGGGGGAACCTTGTGATGTTTGTGAATCTTCGGTAAACAATAGAAGGCTGGTGTAATAGGATGTTCGTGGGACTGTCGTGTGCGCATCCCATGGTTGCCTGGTTGGCGGTTCCTCCCTCGTCTGCCCCGGTTCTGAAAAGGGCCTCGTTGTGGATTGCCTGTGTTTCCCACGCCAGTACTAGACCCACCGTCACTGCTGTTAGACGAGATGAAATAGCGAGTCTGATGAGTCACGCAGAAAATGAAGGGTGGATTGACATCGATGAAAAAGCCTTCTTGATACAAGAACATCCTATTACACCAGCCTTCTATCGTTTACCGAAGATTCACAAACATCACAAGGTTCCCCCAGGGCGACCCATTGTGGCGGCCATTGGGTCTATTTTAGAACCCCTGTCGGTATACACTGATTTCTTTTTGAGGCCATTTGTCAAAACCATGCACTCATATATTCAGGACACATCTCAGATGATTAAAATATTAGATACAATAGTTGTGGCGCCCACAGACATCTTAGTGACCTTGGATGTAGAGGCATTGTATACTAGTATTCCTCAGATGAAGTGTGTCAAAATTATGGGTCAGTATTTGGAAAAAAGGATAGACAAGACGGCACCAACAGCATTCATTTTAGAGTGCATCAGACTTACTCTTACCAAAAATTTCTTCATTGAGGAAGACACGTTCTATTTGCAACAACACGGAACGAGCATGGGTTCCAGTTTCGCGCCAGATCTCGCGAATCTGTTCATGGATGACTTGGAAATCCGCTCTGTCTACGCGGATCAGAACCCTTTCAAGCATCTTATGAAGACCTGGGTGCGTTACATCGACAACGTTTGCATGTTGTGGGGAGGTACTGAAAGAGAACTTGACTCATTTGCTACCTGGGTTAACAACCAAGAGGAGTGTATCAACTTTACCATGAGTTCCAATCAGAATAAGATCTCCTTTCTGGATCTTGAAATTTTCAAAGATACAGAGAGCAAATTGGGCACCACCTTGTTTAGGAAAGCTACAGATAAAAATACCTTGTTACTGTTTGAAAGTTTCCATCCGCAATCTCTGCGACAAAACCTGCCATTCGGACAGTTCCTACGGGTCAGAAGGAACTGTACACACAAGGAATATTTTGAGACTAATAGTAAAGAACTAACAACTAGATTGAAGGCAAGAGGTTATCCACCATTCATAGTACGCAGATCTATGAAAAGAGCCAAAAACACTCCAAGAAATAGTTGCCTGATATCACAACCACGAGTCACAGAGGACAAGATCACTTGTGTTTCCACATTTTCTCCGATAAGCAATGATCTGCGGAGATGCATATTGAAAAATTGGAACATCATTAACACCGAAGATTTTGCAATTAGCAAGCCACGTTTTGCGTTTCGACGCATGCCAAATTTGAGAGACAAACTCGTACACACATACAGAGCACCGACCAGGGATAGACCTAACAGTCAATTGACGTTGTGGAACTTACCCCCGGTAGTCGGCCACTTTCCATGCGGGAAATGCTCGGTCTGCAAATTAACATCTAACATGAAACATGTAGACCTGAAAGCGAGAAAATGGGAACTAAAGGATTTTACGAATTGTAACTCAAGATGGGTAGTTTATGGGATTAAATGCCCATGTGGCTTGTTATATATTGGCAAAACTAAGAGACCAATCCGCCAGAGAATCTGTGAACACAGATCCTGTGTCAAGAATCAGGTACCTGGTAAACCTCTAGTGGCACATTTCAAAAATGCCCATCATGGAGTGCAAGATATCTATTGGTTCATCATAGAAGTAATACTGGCTCAACCCAGAGGCGGTAACAGGGATCTGAAGCTAAGACAAGCCGAACAGAAATGGATATATTCCCTAGACACTGTAAAGAATGGACTTAATGTTTCCATTGAATGGTCTCTCTTCATTCATCATAAAAAGTAAATAAGGCACAGGGGCTGTTAGTTTGACCATAATATAAGCCCTCTGTTAAATAATGCAAATATCTTCTGTAGGGATATATTTGGGAAATGAGTGAATAACAGACTTGGTACTCAGTTTCCCATAATACTGCAGCACTACATCTTCGGACGACATGCCCACAGTAAGATGGCCGCTGATTACGTGTGATTGTGGCACATGACACACCATTTGGTAAATATCATTGCAGGCAGATATGCTATTTGGTATCAAATGCATAAAAATGAATAACCAGCGTTTGGAGTTCCTACATCTTTAAATGATATGCCCACAGTAAGATGGCCACGGGTCACGTGCCATCGTGGCACGCGATAATGCCTTGCATCATTAAATAACATCACGAACACATGATAAATAAACACAAACGAAATTAGATGATCGTATAGCGGCGATACGGCACTAATCACTCTGTAGAAAGGACATCTTCAGAACAACACGGTCGTGAGTCACGTGATACGACGGCACGTGAATGCGTGCGCGTACCACGTGACATTGTTATATCTGCTATTAAAGACGGACTAATCCATTAGTAGGATCGCCACACTGCTGAGAAGCAGTTGTCAACCGCGAGCGGGACGGAAGGTTGCAGTTTAACCTTAATGGTAAGACACAGGCATTATGCACATGTTCAGTCACGAGGTATTTAGAAGGGAGACTTAATTTTGCTTCCCTTTTTTGCTTACTGTCACGATTTAGACCACGCCCAGCACAGCCACGCTAAGGGCAAGGAAAGACGAAGTTCTCCTCGTATAAATTAAAGTCATTTGAAGATAGTGGAGAGAACCTCATTGGTAAGCCTTATTCTAATATTATAGAATTTCAAGGAGAATACTGTCTCTTTAGCTGGAATCTTTGAGGCGATCATTGGTAAATCAGTAAAACAACATAGACCCTTGTTTTTATTACAGACTAAGACCGTGTACTAAATAGGAGACGGTTTTCTTTGGCTTGTGACAAAGAACACAATCGGGAGGCAACTCTGCCTGTATGGCAGATACACGAGTAACTTTAATAAATGCATAACAGTTGAAGATTCAACAAGAGGTGAGCATTCAGGATGTGTGACTCACAAATGATTGAGAAACAAGTATAGAGGGGCACCTGATTAATGTAGGTTTAAAATGACATCATAAGTGTCCCCCCATTGATAGATTAGAGCGATAAGTCTCTCTTGTTCAAAGAATGTCAGACTAATGAAATGAAGACCCTATAGGGAGAATGTGTAATTACAGACACAGGATATAAAGAGAGTGAATCATGTCTAATGTTATAGAAAAGTGTGAAAGTGGTCAATAATGATACCACATAAGAATTAATATATCCCTGATGCCTATACAAATAACAGAGATGAAGTTGTTATAGATGTTTTACAGCACTTCTTTTGCACAAAAAGTTGAAAACCATGTTTTTAAGTTTAGTTGTTTGTTTGTTTTTTTAGAGAGATTGCAAATTGTGGTATACCATTCAGTGTGTGAAAACCAGAACATGAACTAAGCCCGAGTGCCCTGAGGACAGCACCAACAGGATACGCAATAGGGAATATTTGCCTTGAATATTTTTCAAGAGATATATTTCTATGTTGGTTCTAGAAACACATTGTTGTATCAAGTGTTGGCACATTCCTTTTTTGCCCATATAAATTGGGAAGGGCATAAACAAGAAAGGTGGCTCCTTGTGGAGAATACACCATAGAAAGGCATAAATAAGACGTGTTTGTTGTTATGCCTCTAGTGGAAATGCACACACAATAATATATGGTCAAATATGTGTTTTGAACAAATTTATGTGTTGTTTTAACATTGTGTATTTGAATTGATGATATGTTGTGATAAATATTAAAATATGTATATTTTTTCAACAACTACATGGTTAAGAGCCCTTGTTTTGGGGTAAAAGATGCAAAGGATTAAATATGTATACATCTAGGGTAGCTCACTCGGAGCGGTAAGGGAAGGAAGCTGATTTGTGGGATCCTTTTGATTTTGTGTTTAATCATCCTCACCCACTCAGCCACTAAAAAGAGGATCATTGTGGCTCATGAAAATTTGATGAACTGTATAATTTGCCAACAGTTCATGTCACACACTAAAAGTAATTAGAGGAGTCATCCCAAGGCCCAATGGACCTTTTCAGCACTTGCATGTCAACTACGTCGATATGATTCAAGTATGTAAAGGGTACAGGTATCTTATTCTTTGGTGTGTCCATTCTCTAGATGGATAGGAGCAGATCCATGTACACACCCAGACTCTACCTGTGTGGCCAAATTTCTAGTTAGAGAGTTATTTCCCAGGTGGGGAGTATGTAAAGTTGTGAGATCAGATAATGGAACTCACTTTGTAAATGAAGTTTTTGTACAGGTCAGCTTGTTGCTTGGTATAAATCATGAGTTCTCGTCGGCGTATCACCCGCAAGGCAACGGAATCTGTGAGAAGCTCAACGGCTTGTTAAAGAAAAGTATAGCCAAGTTGAAGCTTACTCTAAGAAAGGGATGGTTACACTGCCTTCCTTTGGCACTGTATGCACTGAGAAACCAGCCAGGTTCGGACCACCATCTTACGCTGCACGAAATAGCAACAAGAAGAAGAATGCACACTCCCCTGATACCCCAAGACAGAGCTAGATGTGATGCCCAGCTGACAAGAGAAATCTTAGGGTCTGAAATGCAAAATTACTTGAATTGCATGACATCTTGTCTTACTGTAATTTCATGCCAGCTGCAGCGACAACGACAAGGGTGCAGGGCAGCACAGAACAGAGGAGATACTACAAGTGACAAAGTTCAAGGACTACATATTCCATCAATCTTCCCTGGAGACACCATCCTGGTGAAGAACCACACGAGAAAAAAGTGGGACGAGCCAAGGTTTAACGTTCCCTTTACAGTGGAAGACTGCACTCCCTTGCAGTGAAGCTGCAAGGAAGAAGAGCTTGGATCTTTTTGGGTGACATCAAGCCATACATCAGAGAAGGCCCCCTGCCTGCACCCCACCACGAAGAGACTACGGACGACGGGGAAGAACCACAGCACGTGCAGACGAGATCCATGACGAGGAAGAAGGATGCGTGACCAGCAGCAAAATAAAGAGAAGGAACTTTTGTGCAAGAGTTGTGGCTTCATTTTGGACATTCCTCTGAGCAAAAAAAAAGGGGGGACAAGGACATAAAAATGAACACTCTGTGCATCTTAGTTGCAGGGTGAAGAAGACAATTGCACGTGTAAGCCACAACATAGTCTGTTGACTTTGAACTTTGGAATGAGCACACTGAAGCCTTGACAAGAAAAAAGTATGCCAATTTTTGATCAAGGGCACAAAAATTGGAAGAAATTACAGTATCCAGATTCTTTCAACACAAAGCTTTGTTCGGAATCACTTATGGTGTCCCACGGTAGCGACATCAACAAGGACGTGTTAACATATTTCGATCTAGTGCTGAGATCGTACCCGTCACTGGTTGGGAGGCTCACCAGTATCACTGACTTTCTTCAAGATCCTGACAACGAAAAGACTATAAGGAGGCTGTTCACTGTAATTGCCGAGCAGTTCCTCCTGATTCCAGAATACAGCGAGGAAAAACCAAATGTCCCAAGCAGAGGAAGAAGCGAATAATCTTATCAACGTACTGTTTGTTTAATTGAAGACTGTCCAGATCTTGTCAGGAGAACCACAGACATATTGACATTTCTTCAAGATCCAGCAAACACAGAACGTTTAAGTATAATTCTGAATGGAATTGTTATGAAAGTTGTGCTCCACGCACACTGAAAGTGAGGGCCAAGCAGGACCAAACTTCAACAAGGGCAGGACAAATGTCCCTGTCAGCAGAAGATAGCAAACTGGCAAGCAACGTCTTTTTTTGACTAATCAAAGATTTCCGAGAACTTGTGGGGAGACCTGCCGCTGGTGACGTTCTCACATTCATCAGAGACCCAGCTAATTCTGCGCAGATGAGCATGCTCTTGCATGGTATCGTGATGCAACTCGAACTTTCTAACCATCAGCAGAACTATCTGAGAAGATTTTAAACTTTCCGCCGAGGGACAGATCGAGAGAGAGTATTGCAAGAGACTTTACCTTTTGGTATACTGACAAGGACACAACATGTCTTTGGGAATGAAGCAGATCAGAGGCACCGATTGGGAACTCGTATATTTTGAACATGCACAATAAAGTGACTTGCTGAAATATTACCTGATTTTGACATCACCTCCTACGTAGAAAAATAAACTGTATCCAGAGACAATAGACAATCCATTGTTCAGGCAAATAGGAATAATTGTTTTAGTACCTGCAACTGACAAGCAGAACCAGCAGAAACCCAAAATAATATTGTCTAAGAGTGTGTTAAAAGTTAGTGTTTTTCCTCGGATGATCGAGATGGGGATTCAAAGCAGCAACCTCATCCTCCTTCAGGAGGAGAGACGTTCGTATTTTTCTCTAAGTAAAGGCTGCAGATTAACCTAAAGGTGTATTATGTACGTATGTATTAGATTCATCATTGTTTTACTGTCACTGACGATTAGAACTGCATTTTTTATTGGTGTACAAAGCATTCCAATTCCAGTGCACCCACCCAATGATGCACACATAAAACCTACAAAGGCACCTAGACCTTACATAGTCATTCCAGTCCCTAGGAAGCCCAATAGCGGAATGAATGAACTTAAGCTGGATGTGATCAGCAATAATACACACATACTTATGGTAACAAGCTAATTGAAAAGCCAACGACAGGGTCGGCAGAGTATGAATGTAAAAGGGTTACTGACAACAACACACATTCAAACTCTGAATGCACACACACCAGGTCGAGTGTCAACAACTGCAGAGCCACAATCCATAGCATGGGAGAAGAAGAGACTGCCACCTATGAGAAGTGCCACTACAAGTGAAGTGAAAAGACAAATGGAAAAGCCAAACTCCTGAAGGGACAAGAGGAGTTGGAGAATAAACCAAGAGAGACAACATTAACAAGCACAGGTGATCAAATGCAGGGGACGAGTACAAGTTCTACAATACAGCCATATACTGGACCAATGGCAGAGTGGATGGTATGGCCATTTCTACCCAGAAGAAAAAAGATGCAAGAGGACAAATAAAGAATTTCCAGACTTTTGTCTACTCAAATGGTACAGATGAAGAGGCCTGCACCATGGACCAGGATACCTAAGAATCCTCCAGCAAGAAGGAGCCACACGGATGCATTCATGGATTTAGTTATAGCGAACTACATGAAAACCTTAAGAATCAAGAGAAGCATACACAGAGATGACAGTGAACTAAACCATTACCTGGACAGCACAGCACATTTGGAAAACAACATCTGGTACCAACACATGAAAGAAGTTGGAAGACGGAGTTCAGAGGGGGAATGCTTTGTTTGTGCACTCCTACCTTACAGCATGGGGGAGTCAAAGATCTTTGTAGCTGTAGAAATTGATGTCCAGACAGCACACTGTCTATCACACATAGCAATGTGCAAGACCAGAGGCCAGTTCATGGGAAGTGATGCCTCTCTGAAATGGGCACTGAAGCAACTGATCCAAATGAAGATGATTATGTCCAAGACATAAAAACAAGAAACGATGGAAAGACGATGCACATCGTGATCAGGTATGAGAAGCCTGGAGGTAAAGGAGCAGAGATCAGAAGAGAAGCAAATTAAAAGATGAACGTCCAAGGAAGAACTCCAGAACAGGACAGAAAATTAGAAGAATAGAGGCCAAATGCAAATTTGAGGAACAGTGCTTTCACCAGACGGATGGGAGAAAGGAGTAGTGATCTGCAGAGCATGGATGGACACCGGAGCCTGCAAAGAAGCAAACGAAAATGCACAGAAAATATGCAAGCCATTATGGCCAAGACTTGCAAAACTATTGACATGGGTCGAAGACAGAGGAGGACCCCTACAGATAGTTCCCTTGGAAAATGCCAAACTGTGCTTCAGAAGTAATGGCACAAGACAAATGGGAGAAAATCAGAATTGTGGCAGAATCTTTGACGCTCCATGAATGATACATGGTACTGCAGTGGTCATGGATTATTATTGGGCATGTGCATCCAGAGCATATATCAGACTGCTGAGAAATTGGGAAGGTATATGCACAGTAGTGAATGTCCACGTTCCGGTTTTGGTGATCCCGAAAAGTGACCTGAATATTGACAGTTTCCTGAAAGCAGGAGCTCACCTGAGGAAGAAGAGATCTGTGGAACTGCTGAATCGAATGAAGAGAGAGAATTACTTTTCTGCCAAATCAGAAGAAGCTTTTCATGCAATCCCATATGAACACAGGCTGTTCAGCCTCACTTCATCAGTGTTCACGACAATCTTCATGCCAAGATTTCAAGTTGGAGCAAATACTAAATGGTTGCAGATAACCAGATTGGAGTTACTGCAGACCATCAACACGGCCATAAAAAGATTCAATGCAATTAAAGAAGAGTTAGGGGCAATCCGACTGATAACTCTCCAGAAAAGATATGTCCTTGACATGATCACAGCTATGGATGGAGGTGTTTGTTCAAAAATTGGAGAATCATGTTGCACATTTATGCCTTCTCACGACGAAGAAAATGGAACTTTAACAGAAGCCATAGGTATGCAGACAAAATTACAGAATCAAATGATTGATGAAACTGACAAAGTGGATGACGACAGTTGGTTTGGATCACTATTCTCATGGGTTCCACAATGGATGGCAGATGCATTCAAATTCCTCTGAGCCCTGCTAGTGATGATATTGCTAGGATTCTGTGTAATCAAGATAATAATCTCTCAGTGTCAGAAAACATCATAGGGATGAAGATCATGATTGATGTCGAACCAGGACGGAAGCTCAAGGACCTGGCTGATAAGGAAATAAGACACTTTGTGAAGGCCAACATTCATACAGCAGAAGGAACAAAGTTTCTATATCCCAGGAAGCATAGAAATTATGTGGGAAGATGTCGACTGATGACGTGGAACAAGGACGAACACATGAGAACAGCAGGAAGTTTAAAAGGACTCATAAAAACATGGACCCCAAAGAGACATTTCTTCAGACCATCATGTACATACCCAGAAGATGAAGAAAGAATGGACCCAAGCAATGAAGCAAAAGGGAATATAGAGGAACCAAAGAAGACGGATCCAAAGAAAGAGGTGAATGTGGTCGATGAATTGCCCAGAGGGGGGGAGTATAGAGGAGGTCCCAAGTACAGCCCGTACCCCAACCGTCCATTTTGAAGTACCAGGAACGTTCAGGCCAAAATATGTGACGTATGATGAACAAATCAACCAGCAGAGAGCCTAGTGGGGTTCTGTCCAGTACCTATCAGAAGAGCAGCACCTATTGAAATACCTATACCTAAGAAATGATGGACAGTAAGGTACCCATTGAGAAAACCATATCAACCAATGAAACGAAAAGAAGATCGTCTGAGTACAGTCCCTGAAGAAACCAAAAAGGTCTTGATGGAAGGTGAATGGTGATGTCACAAGAACCTGGACTGATTCACATTTAGAAAATATGTCGACATGAGAATGATAAAAAAGAGACGAAATGCCATGAATAAAGGACATCGCAAACCTACATTAAAAGGACGATGGCAAAAGTAAAGAGCTTATGCCATGAGCATAACGAAGATATTCAACCAGTTTACACATGTACATATGCTTGGAACCACAACAAAGCTAAGAAAATCTTGCGGATGGCTATGCTTAGTAGTAAGATAGACTGCGGCAAGCACCACCTATACATAACTACCTCAAAAGAAGCATGTTATATAAGCATACTTCCACTTTGCACGAGAAGCAGAATCAACCAAAGGTTATTAGAGGCCACACAAGAAGAGCTTCATATTTAGCAAATCGAGAATAAACAGCAGAAATGAAACTTGGCATAGGCAAATCGTGCCAAAAAAGCCAAGGTCGTATCAGCTAAAATAGACGAACAGTAGCTACAATTAATTGAAGCGAAGAATAGAATATCCTGCTCAGAAAGCTCAAGATAAGAAACTGAAGGCAGGTGGTGGGTAAAATGAAAATCAAATACACAAATTACATGAAGAAGAGGCAAATTCACGGTGTCTGAATCACGTGACCAGCCAAGCAAGAAGAAGTGAGACTTTCACACCTATGCATGGCAGTGGGCCAGACGAAGAGATCAGAACTTTCCAGACAGGAGATGCAGTCTCGAGGCCAACCACAGTGAAATAATTGACACGTGGCCACTAAAGTGATGATTGATTGTAACAATAATTGGAGGAAGGCCAGTGGAACTGGGGGGGGGCAACCTGCACCTGGCCAACCATTCTGCATGCTGCCAAGCCAAGTGGAAAAGTATGAGTGCGGTTGATGTCAACCCAATCATAGTGGACCAAGTAATCTAGGGTCCTATAGTTAGTAGAACCAATGGGACATTGTACTTTTAGTGACGTCCACAAGTAGACATTTTAAGGTAGGGCTTAGATGCCCCACCTGACAGTGTTTACCCAATCCCCTTACTCCATTATCATATACCGATATAGCACCTATATTAAAGTTACCTTTCTAGAACCAATAGAATTGCATGGCAACTTTTAAGCATTAAATGTCAGTGATGATGAGTTTTTAGTATAAATGATGTGTTTTTGGTGAAGTTCGTTGGAGTTGTGAAGCGAGAGAGAAGATCACGCATCCGCTGATATTCATGAGACTCCCCATTTTTTTGTACTTGTTATTAAACAGACTCTCTTTGCCAAACCGTTGAGTTGTCATTATTGATTTGGCATTGGAGTATTAATCTACACCCCCATCCATCTCACAGGTGCTGCTATATCATTTTAAAGTACTATTGGGAAAACTCCAGCACTATGGGCCGGTTGGGGGTCCCAGAACACAGTGAGAAGATGAGACCAACTGAAACAGGGAGCTGGATCCCCTAAAGCCAGCAATGAGAGAATAATTGCAACATCATGTGAGAACCCACAACGATATATAAAGTGAGCCGTCAAAATTATCTGGGAAGGAGACCTCAAAGAATGTTAATGCTGGCATTAATGAGGCATTGTTTGTACATTGGTTTGATCTGTTTGTTGTAGCATCCATACCGACCTGGATACATTAGTTAAATGTTATACCAACCCCATTTGTTACTTTGCCCAGTCCTCAATAAACCACCTTAAACTATTATTATTATTTGAGTTTGTCTGCTACAATGTTCTCTATAACGAATGTGACACTAGCAACAAACATCCTTGAAAGCACAGCATCATGTTCTGATGCTTTTGGCATGCTGCTGAAGTGTTCTGCCATTAAAGGACTCTCTTCAGTGTTAGGAGCCTTGTTACCTGATGTCACCCGCAGGCGTTCCGACTGGCGGTTTCTTCCGCGCTGGGTTTTGGGATGTAGGTACGGGAGGTACTAGTCCCTCCTTTGTGTCCGTTACTTTTTCCTCCTTGTAGCGCGGGGCCGCTGGGAGTATATCTACTCTCCCGGCCCAGCGGTCCCTGCGTTGCAACTATCCTTTGGAAGCTCTCGCTCTTCCGGGTTTCTTCGCTCCTGCCTCGCTCTGTCCAGGCTTCAGTCACTCGCACCCTCCAGCGAGTGTTCTTCTTGCTTTGTCTCCCCTCCAGTTTTCTCTGCTGCCGCCGCGCCTCAGCGGTTTCTGTTTCTCTTCTCTTGCGGCCCCGTCCCCGCGGATAGGCGCCGCCCCTTTCCCTGCGCTTTTCTTTTCTCTCTCCGCTACTTGCCTGGCGCCTTTCTCCTTTGCTTACCTCTCCTCCGGTCCTTGCCCCGCTTGCGGCCTTATCTGGTGGGTGTTCCGGCTCCCAAGACAGGACTCCCCTGTTCCGCTGCAGTGTTGCCTTCAGTTACGCATACGGATCCAGTCTACTATCTACCTCCTACCCATCTGAAAGTCTACTTTCTGCTGGAACTACGCCTTCCGGGCTACAGACCAGAGGAGTCCAAGGGTTTTTCCCCATTCGGGGTTTTTTCCCCTATTTCAGCTTGGTTCCGGAAGGGAGGTCCTCGGACAGCTGTTCTCTTCAGCGGTCACGGTGGCCACCCTCCGTGACAAGCAAGCTCATCGGAAAAAGGAGAAGGATTATCTACTCCGACGGCGTCTGCAGGACCCCGACAGCGATTCCGGCGGTTCAGGTGAGGAGAGTTCGACAGAAGGGGGAGAAAAGGGAGACCAGGCACTTAAACTGTCACACCTGATGCCTAACAAAGAGTGCCTTCAGTTCTTAGTCTGGAAGTTTGTTTCAAGATTGAGCCTTGCATTTGGCCCTCCTTTGGGCAACCTTACAGTTCTGATGATTCTGATTGTATTATTCATACACTATAATCACTAAGCGAAGAACTGTACTCACTTTGGTGATGAAGTGCCTTACTTTGAAGAGAATATACTCAGGCAGTTTTGTGGGGAATTTGGATTTGCATGGCTTTAAAATGTTCATCCTAACTTTGCACTTGCACTCTTGTACTCACAGGATCTAGTAATAGTGAGAGCAATGTCACAGCCTTGGGATTAACAGATAGTGCAACAACATCACATATACATTTGTTTTTCCTTTTACTTTGGATCAACAAAATAGGTATTACATTGTGAGTGAGGCCACGGGATAGGATGCAAATGTCACAATTTGGTCAGCTTTCTTTAGCATTGCAGCCTTCAGTCATTCCATATCTCCCCCAGCTCAGGCTTGCCTTATCAGTTTTAAAAGAGTGACTAACAGAAACGGGTATTTTGTATGGTCCCACACTTCTTTCTTGGGTCATTCCTGGTCATTTCTGAAACCACCAAGATCAAGCATTGGTCAATTTAGACTCTCCTACAATAGACTTTCACTTGGTATTCTTAAGTCTTTCAAAGGCAGACAGGTGTTAGGAAAATGTACAGATAGTAAGACGCCAGAGGTAATTAGACATCTCTATAACCACAATAGTGATGGGTGGAAGGTTTTGAATGAATCTGAACCACTGGCATTGCTCTGAGAAACCTTCCACACCACTGGTATTTAGCCTGTCTGCGCCATTGCAAAAGCGGTCCAGCCATATGCAAATCAGTCAGGTGCTGCCACCAATGGGAGCAGCCCAGCCCGAACTGCTAGGCACGGTCCCCTCTGCACAGAAACACAAGCGACCTCAGACATGTTTCAGCCTTGTTGGGCCTCCTCGTTCAGGTGCGGTTTGGTTCCCTATGGTGCAGTGAGCAAAGGACCCAGGTCTTGGCATACCCTCTCTCACATAGTGAGACAGACTATAACCACAAACTTGATGGTTGGAAGATGTTGAATGAATCTGAACCATTGGCATTGCTCTGGGCAACCTTCCACACCACCGTTTTTTAGCCCTTCTACGCCATTGAAAAAGGGGTCCAGCCATATAGAAATCATTCAGGTACTGCCACCAATGGTAGCAGCCCACACATCTCTCCTGATGACAATGAGCAACCCCACCTTGGAGTCTTTCATGATCTTTGGTTTGGATCTTACCCATCTACAACACTGTTCCTCCTCGTCATCTCTTCTCCTATGCTCCCTCTCTTCATCATTCCCTCCTCCTGTCCTCGCCTCTGGTATCTATTTCTCCTCTTCTCCGTGTTACCTCCATATCTCTCTTTCTTCTGTGATCTTCTTCTATGTTCTCTCTCTTTCTCCTCTCGTCCATTCACTCTCTTCTTCCTCTCCCTCTTCTCACATTTTCCTTTTCTCTCTCTTCACCATGTCCTCGCTGCTCCAAAGTGCTCTTTCTCTTCATCTTTGTTTCTCTGTCCTCTCTCATTTCCACCTCCTTATCACTCCACCATGTTTTGCTCCGCTCTTTCCTCCACACCAACCAATTTGTTCTCTGATTCCTAATTATGACACCACCACTTTGCTGGTTCCTGTTTAGATAGTTCTGCGTTGCTGGGATACCTGGTGGTGTAAATGTGCGATCAAGGCCAGGTGTGTGTGAGATACAAATGTGTCTGCAGACTGCAACGTTTAAAAAGGTTACAACGTATATACACCTCATCTTGAAAAAGGTCTGACAGCAGTCCTTGCTCTATCAACACTAGCCAAAGTCTGCTGGGTGTCCCTTTGGAATCACAGCAAGGTATGACTCCTGACTGCCTCCTACAAATGGCGGGACTCCTTGAAAATGTACAAATGGGTCCTAGGGCATTTTGGCACACACATTCTGCCCACTTTGACAACTGTTACTTACTAGGGATACACCAAGGCTTGCAGATACCCTCAGCAGTGGGTGTGCAAGTGACCCATTTCTGCCTCAAGATATATGTAATTTCAAAATTTCACTTACGCTTTTCAGGGAACGCTGGGAACCTCATGGCAAGTGGTCTTCCTCTACACACATGTATAGGGATGGGATGGGATATGGGGAATTCCCTCCATCCCTCTTCTAGGGTCTGCATCACAGAGCAGGTGGTGGTTCTGGCCCCACACTCATCCCACTCCCATCCCTTGGACTACAGCATGTGGTTCTGTCAAAGCACAGTGTCAGCGTTCTTTCAATGCATAAGCTCCCATCAATGACCCGTCTGGCGGCTCTTTAACCAGACAGTTCATCTTGCAAGATGTCTCAGAGCTTGCAGCTGGTTGTCTGAGTACCAAGTCTTCTGTGACAAAAGAGCCACCTTTCAGTTCCTCTGCAATTGTCCCTTCATGCACTCCCTTCCTTTTGCAACATGTGAGTTTCTTTCCACTGATCAGGAACAGAAGCTTGCAATTCAGAAAAGAGGAGGTACATACAAGGTCTCAAGGAAGAAGAAAACTACTTAGAAATGGCACATGTACCTCATAAGGAATTAATAAAGGAAAAATTGGATGTTGAGGACTCCTTATCCTCTGAGAGTATTCCACTATATGTTGAGGATAGTTGCTCAGTCTTACTGCCGGGTTCCTCTCTGCTAGACTTCTACTTATGGCCGCCCAAACGTACCTTACGGGTCCCGTTGGGGGACCTTGGAATTGGGCGGTAGGGGATTACCGGCACCGGTCTCGTTTCCGGTGCCCGGTAACCCCTACCGCCCGACTCGGAATGAGGCCCCGTGTCTCTTGCTGTTGAGGATCCAAACTAAGGACACTCCTTTATGTACACCTGGCTCATGTGCTGGTGACGCAGACGTGAGACTATGGTGCAATCTTAACCTTATTTCTCTCATGTTCTCACATTTCTCATTAGCCATGTGATATGCTATGGTATGGTCTTTCTCATAGCAGGTGTGCCCCCTTATGGGAGGGTGCCTGGCATTTTCACATGAGCATACTGGGTATCTTCCCATGGATACACTAGGCTATGGCCCAGGATTTTCCATGTTGCTCATAATAACCTACATCCATAAAAGGAACACGAACACATTTGTACTCATTGTACTCTTTTACGACGTGGATTGTGATAAGAATGCCTTGTCATGTTAACTTAGTGCATACAGTATGACTTTGTGCCATTGCTGTGATTACACTTACTGTGGATCACATTTTATTGCAGATATGTGTCACTTTTTTTGTTAACTGTTTCTACATATTAAGAAAGCACAGTGCTTGAAGCATATACTTATTTTAGCAACTACAAAGATTATATTCGTGACTTTTATTGATGGTTTCTTTCATTGTATTTCTTGAGAAAATCAGTTAACATTATATTAAACTGTGGTTACATACTATTTTACTTTACTTACTTACTGTTTCGAGAAAAGCTCTTTCTTCGTGTATTTTAATCGGGAATTGCATTGTAGCTACCATGGTTAGTGAATTCCTGATATACAGATAAGTACATGGACACTTTAGCTTATGGTCGAGAAATGTTCTCGTGCTTTCAAATTGAGCGTATCATCAAAGACATTCTGTGGCTTTGACTGAGGTTGAGGTTACCCAGAACAGCCACCTCAAAGACGTAACAAATTACTGAAAACATTTAGTGTGACAGAGTCAGAGACCTGCCCCTGTCAGAAGAGAATGGGGACCTCTCCTATCGCAACATTGGGCAGGAGGCCTAGCAGGGTGTTTGACAGAGCAAGTCCTGCCCCAGAGGTGGGGTGTGGTTCTTTAGAGGCCCACAGACTCTGTCCCTTCTATCTATGCCTAGCTGCAAATATAAAATACCACTGTCAATCACCCCATACCTTTTGTGCACAATTGTGGATGGTCTCTTTTTTTCTCCAATAGGGCTGCATCTACCAGGAATCATTGCAGTGAATAACCAACTTCATCACTCACTGAGAACAGTGGCAGTGGAGAGTGAGGAAGCAACAGAAATCCAGGCCAATCAAACTGACAATTTGGGGGGCCCCATCTGGCACAGAAACAAACTTTAATAGTGACTTTGTTCATAGCGGGCCACCATTGCAAATAGTTGGTGGTCTTTTGTCTGAAAAGGAGGCAGGTGTTAAAGCAAATTGTTTCCTTTCTGACACTTGTCACATGGGCCAGCGGGAGAAAGAAGTCAGAGGTTGGCCTGGGAAAGCACTGGAAATAAATCACTGATCAGGAAGGAACGGAGAGAATAAAGAGATCAGTGTACGCCGATCAGCACCTGCTTTAGTATCAAATGGAGTAAGAGGCAGAGTGAGTGATCAAGAAAAGGAAGGATGGTGCAGCAGAACATGGAGGAATATTGTCAAGCATGTGTGAAAAGTTAGGTATTGGTTGGGTAGAGAAAGTGGTACTTGGGCATATGAATGCATGCATGGTAGAGTGGTTGAGTGAGTTTAAGTGGGAGTATAGGGGGAGTAAGAGTGAGCAAAAGAAAGGTGAATGAGCGAGTTGAAGGATGGTGACTGTGGAAGAAGGAGCACTGGATTGTAGCTTAGTAAATTGGAAAGGGGAGAGTACTAGAGGTTAGCAGCAGGGCTGGACTGGGAACCAAAAGTGGCCCTGGAATTCTTTTTCAAAGTGGCCCCATATTTCGCTGAAGTCGCCAGCACAGTGCGTGAGTCCAACCCTTCTATGGGGGCATTGCGAGTATCCCCCAAGAAGATGTTGAATAAAATGAGTCCAAATTAGCATTTAAACCATGTTTTAATCATATGTGGATTAAAAAATTAATGTTTGTTACAGCTCCATAACTACGGCACCACACACTATCATGGACACACATCCATATACACAAAAAAAAGCACCCTTCGCAGCATCCAGCCCAGGTGTCCTTCCAGTAGGAGCTCATTCAATCCACATGCTGGGAAAAGGCGTTGGTAGCAAGCAAATGCACCACGTCTAGATGAGTTTTTCATGTCCCGCAACATGTAGTCCTATCCAGGGACAGGACCGCCACCCATTTCTGCCGCCAGAGATGCAACTACGGAAGAGGAACTGTGGATTGTAGACTAAATGCCACCTGATTTTATAAGCACTATAAAACCGAAGGAACTTCCATCGCGTCTGCCGGAGTTACTGCCATGAAATGCAACTGCGTTTGGTTTGAAAGTCGAGACCCGTTCAGACTCCTATCCCGCCTTGCGGCACTGATCTGCCTTAGAACTCAAGTAGATTGTTGCATGAACTTCAAGGAGCTATAGTCCGAAACTTGCAGACGGGGCCATAGGTGCGTGACTGCCCTTGGGGGTAAGCAGAAGTTGCACACTCCAGGCAGAGTAATTGTTGGCCACCCCATGTTGCTGCAGTTTGGGTGGCAAACCTTGCATGCTTCCCACTTGCTGACAGGGAACCTTTCTAGGGGTTATAATCCTAATATTGGCACAAAGGAGCGAAAGACGCGTCACTGCTTCAAATGGTATATAGCAGCTGCCCCCCGCACCACGCAGAATTGTTGATGCCCGCACCCTTGCAGCTGATTTGGGTCCAAAGCAAAAATCTCCATAAACCCCTCACCCCCCCACCCGGTGTACCCCCTCATTGATTCACCTTGAGTGACAAGTAGATCGTTGCCCGAACTTCAAGGAGCTATAATCCTAACAGTGAATCCAAGGGGCAAGAGATGCATGCAGCCCCTCCTCATTGGATAGAAAGCAGTTGCGTCGACCTGGTGCAGTTATTGATGGCCTTTGGTTGTAGGTGGTTTAGGTGCCCCCACAGACTCCAGTGCAGCAGTGTCATCACAGGACCCTGTGTACCCGCCATGGATGGCCGTCTCAACGTCACTCCTGAGGCGCTGACCCGCCTGCTCCACGAGCACAAACATAACCCGGCAGGAGTTCATCGCGGAATTCGGCATCAAGCTCCTGGTCTACATCCCTGAGTTGCCCGCATATGCCAAGGTGGTCTTCCTGGTCCTCTACATCTTCATCTTTGCCCTGGCCCTGCTGGGAAACAGCCTAGTGGTCTTCATCATTGTGCGCAAGAAGGCCATGTGGATGGGCACCAACATCTTCATCTGCTCCTTGGCGGGCAGCAACCTCTTGGTCACTTTCTTCTGCATCCCTTCACCCTGCTTCAGAACATCTCTCCCGAGTGACTGGGAGGTGAGTGGGGTCATACATAGTGCCTAGTGCGGCGCTGCCACCTTCCGCCCGTACTAAAACATGCACGAATGGGCAAATGTCTAACCTTGGCCCCTAGCAGCATTCTCTTGCGAGAGAGACACATCTGTCGATAAATGCTTATTTGGTGATCCGCCACCAAATAGTTCTTATATAAGACTGCAGGGCCATGTTATGCAAAACCGCCAATAATGCATCGTACATGCCTTTAACACACCTTTTACAGATTTTCGTGGCGTCCATGTTTCTAACACTATTTCTTCACGTTATGCACCCCTCCATGTCTTTAATTTACCTTGGCATACAGCGTTATTCTTCTCGCTGCCTCCCAGGGCCTATAATACAGCTCAAGATGTCCCACCACTTCTTATCCTCATTTAACCGTATGTTTTTTTCACGCTTTAATGAGCCCTGCATGCATCCCATGCCCTTTAATACATCATTGTGCCTTCTAATACGGCCTCTGTTTCTATGCACAGTCCAGACGTTTATGTCTTTCAAAGTGCACCCACTATGCCTTTCATTGCAATGTAGAGTGGTCATATACAGTGCACCTTTTTCATTTTGGTAGTCTTCTTACATCAAAACTGCCCAAAGCACTACAAGGCCTTAACATTGGCAGATGGGCGCTATACAAATGACCCCCAACATATAAACCCATTTGTGAACTCAGCCAGATGTTGACACACACATCAATTAATAAATACATGAGTGCACGCATCCCAGTTCAAGGAGGGGTGTGTGGGGGGGGGGCACTCAGAGATTGATGCAGCCAATGAAACATACAGGTTGGAGGTTTGAGTAGTGGCAGCCAAGAGTGGATGCATGCCATTTCATACTTATGATGTCAATAATCTATAACGCAATGTATACACATGTCATGGTATCGAATGTGTAGGAAAGGATTAAGAGATGTCAAGAACAGATTATGGCGATAGCAAGAGAAAAGGGTGGTATTGAGGTAGCAAAAACAAGAGGCGAAGTCAGAGGACCGTTCTTTATCCACGTAGGGAGGCGTCAATTGTAGTTCTGTCTGTGCAGGGCCCCACGGCCCTCCAGAGGCTCCAGGACTAGGTCCGGTCTGCTGCGTTAAACACTTAATAAAACTTCGACGCTTAACTTTACCAGATAAGGAAACCGAGGAGGAACATGGAGTTTAACAGTGATACGGCCAAGAGCCCAATGCAACTTAACAGCATTTATCATATACCCCAAAATAAACAATACACATTTTCCCCAGATTTAACAAACATATTTAAAAGCCAAATAAAAGAAATCATGAATAAAACCTAGCATTTAACCTGGTAAACTGGTGTTCTTAAGTAATAGATGACATTATAAAGCAGGCTTGACCAATATAATGGTACCTCATGAGGAATTTTAAATACTTGCTCAATATTCTGACAACCGATGGCAGTACCACTGAAAAAAAATCAATGTGCTGACATCCGCATCCCTACTGGTAACAGAAAGCCAACGCAGTGTGAATAAGTTTCATACTAGTACACTACTGGTTAAGAGTCCAACAGTGGGCTCTGCTTATATTGAGTTGGCACATCCCCCGGTGCTGAACAAGCCATGTGGGGCTCCTGGCCAGGCAGGCCCGTGGGGGTTGGGGGCCACATGTCAGACCATTCCCTAAGAGTATAAATGCTACTGGGGAGGGAGAGCCCCCTGCCTCTGATCGGCTGGAGTGGACTCCAGGACAAGACACGGTATGGTAAAAAGTACCCATTAATGAGTGATGGGGAGGGCGGGGGGTGGAGGGGATTGCAGAACAGACAAATGAATAGATGAGTGACTGAAGTGAGTGAGTTCCGTGATGTAAACACCTCACTCTGAGGCATGCCGTCTCTTCTGTGTGTGAGACACACTTCACTGGTATCGGAGGGAGGGGGCATTTACACCTCTGCCTGTGTAAACTCAAGGAGTCTGCCCAAAAGACACCCGGGAGTCTGGCCCTTAATTGTTGAAGTGCGTGCATAGGAGGGGACATTGGCATCTAGGAGCTGGACGGTGCTGTTCCGCGCATGAGATTGGTCGGGGCTGCCCTTTTCAGTGGCTCTCCAGTGACTCCAAGGTCAGTGCCGGCACCGGACAGGCGAGAGACATAGAGGATGTATCGTGACAATCTCGCAAAACATATGAGCGTGCGTTTCCCACCTAAGAACTTTTTATACATTTGAGATTATTAGGGCCGTATTTGAGGTAATATGATCTCAGCGAGTCGGTTGTGATGGGGAAAGGAAGGCTGGAAACTGAGGAAACGTGTGACAGCTTAGAATCTTGTCACACCAGTTTTAAAATCTATTCTACGGCTACAACAAGTTCTATTACACCAACACCGGGGTAAATTGATTTTAGGTTGCACAACGTGCTTGTTCGATATCTTGGGATCACACAGTGCAGCAGATTATGCCAGACAGTGCATACTGTCTGGAGATCCAATACAAAGAGAGTGTGGATTACTGGTCATAGAAGTAGAATTACAAAACAGCCGCCAATTCGATGGCGGAAGCCTTCGCTGACAGTGACAGCCACCAGTCCCCCTACTTATTGAGAGTTGGTCTACACTACAGGAACTGAACAGAGGTGCAGGCCAGAGAGGGGAGTTGTTTACTCAAGGAATGAGATCGTCGAACAAAAGATCACACGAGATAAAGTTCCTTCATGATAGTGACGTTCAGCGTCTTGCTTACCTCCTTAGTTGACAGTCCACATCAATCTTGCGGCTTGCCGATGCCTGTCACGCAGCCCGAGCCGGCTGTCTGCAGCCTACCCTGCTGACCTGCCGGGATGCTGCGCTGCCAGCCTGGGCTGCATGGCACGTACAGTTCCAATCTGGTGCCCAGCCCAGGAGGCCCTCATGCACAGGCGGAGGTCCAGCCCGCTGCTGTGAGGAAAAAAAAATTGCAGCACTTGCCTCGCTCAGTGGTGGCAGCCAATTCCTGGCAAACCACCCAGGCGGAGGTAAAATCACACGACATGCTTAATGTGCATGTGTGTATCCTTCCGCTCAAAAAGAGGCCCTACCGGCCAGAGGCCTACCGGGGGATGTCCCGGTGTCCCGGTGGGGCAGTCCAGCCCTGGTTAGCAGGGAGAGTAGAAGAGTGTAAGGGGAGAGTAGTAGAGTGTAGAGGGCAGAGTAGTGGAGGGAAGAAGGGAGAGAAGTTAACTGGAGAGGGGGCAATATTTGAGTGGAGATGGGAGAGTATTCGTACTCCTAAAAGAGGGCAAAAGAGAATAGGAGTAGACAGAAGAAAATCAGAGAAACAGCAAGAGGAAGGGGGAGAGTAGAAGAAAGGGAAAGGAAGGATAGAACATAAGAGCAAGAGAAACACACGTGCATAAAGAAAGGACCGAGTCAGAACCAGGTGATTGGGAAGCAACTCTTCTTGATAACATTCTTATTGCAGGACACAGGTCAGGATTCACCTAGTTTGTTTCCAGAGCAAGTGAGCTAGATAAAGCATTTGTCTCTAGGCCATCATGACCAGCTATTGGATAATATGGCTTACTGATCTCTAGTGACCACATTGGGGTACAGAGATGTCTGGGCTATGGAGAGAACAGCACAGGAGAGACACATGAGGGACTGACAGACATTAGAGAGCCCCTTTGCACCATTGAACTGTCTTGTGTCCTAGAAGGATTTTTCAAGCTCTGATAAAGTGACTGCCCATGCTAGTGAAAAAGGGATGAGAAGCCAGAGGCAGGAGACTCCTGGTTAACTGCAAGCCCTGAACCCCTCAATGGAGGGATCTAGGTGATAAGAATCAAACTGTAAATCTTTAGCCACAGTAAGCAGCACCATTCAAACATGCAAATTGAAAGCTCCTTCAACCAGAGACAAACTCTAATGTGACTTTTTTCACATTGGACTGCCATTGCAAAGGACCATCAGACCAGTGTAGGAAAAGGGGTGGGGCTTAAAGCCAGTAGGATGTTTTCTGACACTTGAAACCCGGTCGAAGAGAGAGAAAGACGGCATCGGTTGAAGGGGGGTGGGGGGTGGGGAGCTGATGTAGAGCGCCAACCGGGCAGGAAGGCGGAGGATAAAAGTGACCAGCTGCAACAGGTCAGTGTTGGTTATTTGGATGAGGTCAAAGGTGGAGGAGGTGAACCATGAGACAAAGAGGAGGAAGGATGATGCAGCATAGTGTGGAAGAAGATGGTCAACAGTGTGTGCAAGGTGAGGTATTGTTTAGTGGGAAGAATTGGTACGTGAATGTGAGAGTGCATCCATGGTAGAGTGTGTGAGTGAGTGAGTGAGTGAGTGAGTGAGTGAGTGAGTGAGTGAGTGAGTGAGTGAGAATAAGTAGGAGCAAATGGGAAGTGAGTAAATGAAAAGAGAATGAGAGAGTGGAAGAAGGATGACTGGGGAAGAAGGAGGGGTGTGGTGTAGTATAAATGGAGAGTGGAAGAGTGGAGAGGGGTAAATAGTAGAGTGGGGAAGGCAGATTGAAAGAGAGTAGGGGTAAACAGTAGAACATCAGTGGGACACAGAAAAAAAGAGGTATAGAGAAAGAAAAGGGGAAGGAAACGAGGGGAGAGAGTAGAAGAAAGGAAGGCTAGAACATCAGGGTGAGGGAAACAAGTGTACACAAAGAAGGACTGGTGTGAACCTGGTGATTAGAAGGCACCTCTTGTTGATAACACTCTTATTATGGGAGCCAGGGTAGGAGTCTTCTAGATTATTCTCCACGTAAGTTATATAGATAAGGTGTTTGCCATCATGACCAGCCTGCCATCTACTATATAGTAGTGGCTACTGATCTGTAGTGAACATCTTGGGGTGTAGGGATGCCAGGGCCAGGGAGGGAATTGCCCAGGTGAGACAAATGGGAGTTGGACGGCACTTTGTGAGCCCCTTTGAAAGCCTTTTAATAAAAACCCTTGAGCGGTCTTTGATATTTGGTGTGTGATTGATGCCTCATAATAAGACCAGGAATGTCTCAGTAGTAGAAGACTGTTAAATCCCTATCCAATTCTTAAATATTGTAAGCCAGAAAGGAGAAATGTCTAAGAGCTGATAGCACCCTTTGAGGGAGAGCATTTGGTACAGTGAATGAAGCCATAGGATATTGTGGGAACCCGTAAGATACTGCAGCACCTGGAAGGTGGCATTTCATGAGATATAAGCCAATATCTGACTTTGTTAGATTGTTGTTCTTTGTGATAATATACATCTTCAGAATCACATAACTGTTACTGGCAGCAATAGTGGACACCTTAACATATGTCGTTCTTATCATTGGCAAGCACATATTTTCAAGGGAGTGTTTCTCACAGTGACATCTGGCTGAGCAGTGCATCAGCACCCAAACATCTGTATGACATAATGTGCATACGTGAGCCCACACACTGGTCAAACCTAAATGGTGTTCAAACAGTCAAGAATTGACATTCAAACTCACAATTATAGATTTTCTCACTAGATAAATGCAAATAACATCTTGAAAAGAGCAAATGCTCAAAGGAGTTACATATACGTCAATGACTTGTGCAATTAACCTGGTGGCTAATCCATGTGCAGACACCTTACGTTCAGTATGGCAAGGGGCCAACTGTTTAACATGAACTACTACGGGCAACCGCCAAATAGCACCACAAACTACTACCATACAAACGACTACATTACTAATACCCTACTAATGACACAAACTGCCAGAAACAGAAATAAATGTGGCATATTGCCACAAACTACTTATTACTGCCTCCAACTGAAATAGAAAAACACAATTATGATCATAAACTGCCACAAATGACAAGAATTAACCTCAGGAATTATCACAAACTGCCCAGCTAATTACCACAAACTACCCCCCATTGTACACAACTGACTAATTGCCACAAGCATGCAGAAGTCACCTGTTTAATTTCCACAAACTACTCCAAACAGCAAGGATAATTACGGTAAACTATTAAAAAATAACAATTCTACTGATTACCACAAACGGGAAACAGCAAGATTAATTACCACTAAGCACCACAAACTACTGCACAGTAAGTGAAAGGACATGACTAATTGCCTCAAACTACCAATTTCAACAACATTTTCCATTCTACCTAAAAATGAAAACACACTACCGGAAACTAACCAAAGGGCCTAACAAGTTATCACATATTCCCACAAAAAGAACACATCTGAATAATTACTGTAAAGAACCAAAAACTACTACAACGACCCTAATAATTACCACAAACTAACAGAAGTAACCTTAGTATTCACTGCAAACTCCCACAAACTAACAGATACAAAACTAATAATCAAAAACGAATGGACAATATTAATGGAATATTAGCCTGGTTCAAAGTGAATTTGCACTACTGAAAATTGACGTTGCACTGCTGACACAAAGCCTGAGTCATGGAACTGTGCAAAGTGTATTTATGCCAAGTAAAGTCCGGGCAAGGTCAGCTCATAGTCATTATTGCAGTAAAAAATTACTTTGCCCAGCAAAAATACACTTTGCACAGTTCCATGAATCAGGGTTTGTGTCGGCAGTGCAGAGTCACTTTGAACCGGGCAAATATTCCATGAATCGGGCCCTTAGACTTCTACCAGCACACACGACTCGGGTACTTCCTGCCTGGACCCTTCAACAGCTGGAGTTTCGCACTGACTTTCCCTCTTCCTGGCTAATCCTTCCCAATCCTGCTTTTATCTTGAAACATGTCCCAAGATCCTTTCGAAATGTCAGCATGCTATTGAAGAAGGCTTTACTTTACATTGCCTTACGTAAAAAGAAGATGTCATATGGGGCACAATCTTGAATGGGAATAAGGTGGCATTGACCAATGAGATCTAATGGCATATACACCTTTATAGTACTTTTGTTACGCTATTTACAACTGTGATAATGGGGCTCCTGGTGCAAAAGTGTGAATTGCAGACTGTCTGGTCAGAATATCATTTATATAAAGGAGACTGCAGTTTGAAACAGTGTAATATTGAAACCAATGGAAATAGCTTCTTTGAGGCGGATGCTTTCCTGCTTTCTTAACCTGAACTGAAACCTTCTTTCTGGTCAGCAATAAATCAGGGGGTTTATGGTGCAGTAATATTTACACTCTAATTAAAAAATCATAAAGCTGGTCGTTTCGGGTTGGGAAAGGAAGGGCTCAAGCAACTGCTAGCAACACACAGAGTTAATCAGTAACTTCTAATGATCAGTCTGTTGGCTTTAGAGGATGTAGCATAATCAGTGACCAAGAAGCAAACAAGATAACAGGAGCACGTGTGAAAAACACAGCCTCGATGGACACGAACATAGCTGATTTCCTAAATCAAGCAAACAAATGGTAACCTTTTTTGGGTGGGACATTTTTTACCAATATACGTCCAGCAAGTCAAAAGTTATTAGGAATAGAATTCTGGTAAAACTCCATGTACACATGGCTTCACCTTAACTTGCCACCCTATAATAGAACATAAACTTAAGTTGAAGCCTGTGCAGATAGACTTTTCCCCAAATCTGACTCACTGGATGTATTTGGATAACATTTTCCTCCCAAAATGTTGTCGCATCCCCCCTCCAAACAAGACGTTTTAGAGGGAAAAAATTCAAAAGATGAAAAAGTTATTAAGAAAAGAAAAGAAACGCTGTTTTTGGCCTAGTCCCATTCATTTCCACGTAGAGAAAAAGTGAATTGACTAAATAGCTATAAAATGAACACCATACAACAGCTTTCTACAAAATAAGAAACAACTTGGCCACATAGCGTTGCAGGTATTTCTTTTGCCAGTTTGGGGTAATCCATCCAGTAGATTTTTAAATATATTCTATGGGTAACAGGTTTTGACCTGCTCCCAAAAATCTTTTCTATATATCCGATGGTGCTTTGCAGCAGAGAGACTTTTCAGAAATAAAAAAGCCTCCATTTCTTTTGAAAAATGAAAGTGATTCCTGTGATAATACTGGGGGAAGCCAAAAATGAAACATGCTAAAAATGCTATTTGGAGGGGGGAAAGGGTGCGGTCACATTAGACTAGAGGTGGGGAGGGGACAATAACACCATGTAAAGTTGGGGAGTTAGGGGTTGGCCCGGGAAACCATTTACAGGTAGAACATGTTTTTAGCTTATCTGAGGAGTACCAAGGGAATCTCGTGATTGCTAGACATGCTCAGAAGGGAAATTGTGTTACACCAACCAAAGTGTTACAGGGAGGGAGGGGAGAGGATAAAGGAGGGAAAATGCATCCCAGGGGAGTGGTAGAGAAATAAAAGAGGGGACATATGTGAGTGCATGTGAGGACTGGGAAGACATTTTAATTTTCAAGCACTTTTTTTTTTTTACTTTATTGCAGCAATCGCCACACTTCTATGCTGATGTGAAAATCAGAATAATCAGAAAGGGTTTCCGGGAAATTATCGTGGGAATAGAGAGTGGAAAAAAAATATTTGACATCAAAGCAATCACAGCTACTAGGCAGGGAGCAATGGGTCTTTCGAAAAAAACGATTTATCAGTCTAACATGTACAGTGGCTGAAGGGCACATGGAGAAACCTTGGCCATGGCAACTTCCCATGGCTAAAGGCCTTGGTTGCTGGGCCCCCAAAAAAATAGAGTATAACCAAACCCTTGAACATCTGTGAAAAACGAGATTCAGCAAATATGGTAAGTGAGGAGCATCTTAACTCGGCACCTCCCTGTTGCAAAGCCCATGAGCACATGTAAAATACCTCAGAAGGGATTTACAATGACATACAAAACTACATCTGGGGGACATCTACGAGTGGACATAGAGTGGTTATAATTTACCAAATCGGCTGAATTTCGAGGCTTTTGTCTTGTCAAATCTCTTAATCTAGCAAAAAGTAAAGTGAGCAAAGAGTGTAAATAACAATGTTAATGTACAAAACTCACTATAAAACACTCCAAATTAAACCATGACTCTAGAAGTATACACACTCACTCCATGCCACTACAAATCCAACCTTACCATTCTCTTAAACTATGGTATTGAAGTAACCTGACTAATTCTTCTAATATTGTTATTAAAAACGTTCAACTAAGATTAGCACCAGGGAGGGGGAAGCCAGCCAATCAGGTGGCTAGGAACGCAGGCTTGAACGGGCAATGGAAGCCTGCATTCTAGCCAACCTGACTGTTGGCTCCCTCCGCTACCATCTTCCCCTCAACCTCCTCCATTTCTTTTTTTTTTAAACACTTCCCACCCTCCACTCACCTTATTTTGGCTGCAGCGGCACTCGCCACCACAGCAGCTCCTTCTTCCTTGCTCCAGCTGGCAGCCATGGAAATTGAAGAGGGGCTCCGTACGGAGCCCCGCCTTCATGGTGGCCAACTTCATAAAGGATTTTCCTTCATTCAACGGGATGGGCGTGGCGTCCCATTGAATGAAGATAATTATTTTTTTTATTTATTTATTTATTTATTGTAATGTGATACAGTTTTAAAGAAATTAAAACTTTACACATTTAACACAAATTTACAGAAAGGCACAAGAAATTAGAATACTTACTTAATAATTAATACATCAGTACATCAAATGTCAATCAATTCATTGGACTTTCTCGTATAAATACATATACTTAATATGTATATTGACAGAAAAAAACCTTAGTAACACACTTAATAAGCAAATTTCCCAGAAGGGGGTGTTCAAATTAATCAGCTCTTAGATCAGGTCATTAAGATCAGAGCGAAGAATAATACCTCTTACTGATCACAACTTCTCATTTGTTTTTCGGCAATTAACCAGATGTTAAATAGTGCAATATGGAGCCTAGAGTTTAGAGTGTTAATACAATAATTCCAGAACTCATGAGATCCCAGATGATCCATTTTGTGTACATAAGTTCTGAAATACTTGGAATAATGGTGACTCATCGATGGGCACTGTGTTAACACATGCCTTGCTGTTTCAGAGTTAGATGAAATACCACAGACTCTGCAATTTTTTATAGATTGTCGAGACACATGAACCCAAGGTCTATTTACTAATGTGGGTAGATAATTGATGCGCAGCGCCGGGGAAGGGCAGAGATTGAGATATAATTGACTCTTCTTGAAAGTATAGAGGACATAAGTCACAAAACTATAACTTTTCAAGGTAGCCAAATGCACATAATTCTCCTGCCAGTCCCAAAGTGCGATGGACTTCTGCAGACAGTAAAACATCTTTTGGTTATCTTGGCCCCAACACGGGGACCAGCCACTTGCCTCACTCAGCGCCAACATATCTTGCTCCAATTTAGACTGTTTACAGCCTCCCAAAAGATCTTTTACACATTTCAATAAGGGGTTAGTTGGATTGTTCTTAATCTTAATGTAAAGCTCAGCTCGCTTACGCAATACAACAGATTTAAGGGAAAGAAGCCCTAGTTTTAAACGTAATATTGCCACCGGGATGCATTGGGGGAGACCAAGTATATGTCTCCAGAATTTACCCTCCAAGAGCTGAAGCCAGTCTAGATTCATGTTAGTCAATGATTCTAGTCCATAGGTGACCATAGGTATGAAACACTGCACATAAAGTTGTCTTGCACCCCAGATTGAAAAGCCACTCCGATCCTGGGTAAACCTACATATTAAAGCTGTTCGTTGAGCTGCTTTTATCTTTCTTGCCTGGATACAGAGTGTATAGTTACCTCTATTATCAAACTCCACTCCTAGATATTTATAGGAGTTTGTGTAATTAATGTCAAGCCTGCCAACATACATAGTGGGGCGTGCAACTTTACCTGCAGTATATAGAAGTACTTCGGTTTTATTCTGATTAATGGTCAATTCAGTCACCTCTGCATATTGTCACAGCCTAACCGCTGATTTCTGAAGTCCACTGAATGTGTGATCAAAAATCACAACATCGTCGGCGTAGGCCAAGATAGTACACTGGGTCTTACCCACTTTTGGGGGACAATTCCGTATGCCCCAAAGGTATTCAGGTATGTCTGAGACAAAGAGGTTGTAAAGCAGGGGAGCAGTAACGCAGCCCTGCTTATCACCCCTTAACTGTGTAACTGGGCGTGTTATATTACCTGTAGTATCTAAGCGTAGCTGTACCAAGGTGTTTTTGTGAAGTAGCTCTAAATAGTAAATGAGAGCTGGAGGACAAGACCAACTTTTAAGTTTGTGCCAGAGTAGAGCTCTATTGACTGTGTCGAAAGCTGCCCTAAAGTCGACATAAAGAGCATATAAAGGTGGACTATTGGGCTGTAATGCCTTGTTCCTCAATGAATCCATGACTAACACATTGTGTGACGTTGAGTAACGAGGTCTAAAGCCGCTCTGAAAATGATCTAAGATCCCTGTTTTTTCCACCCATGCTTGTAGCTTTTTTAGTAGGAACGAAGCAAATAATTTTCCAGTGCTATCTAGCATTGAGAGGAGTCGATAATTAGAAGGGTCCAGTCTGTTACCCTTTTTAAAAACTGGTATCAGAATGGCCCTTTGCCATGTGGTCGGCACTCTACCGTCAGCTATTACATTCTCAAACGGTAACTTCATTAAGTGTGCCCAAAATAGGGGATTACTCTTTAAGACTGCGTTGGAAAGTCCATTGGGTCCCGGGGCACGAGAAGCTTTTAAGTTTTTGATGTTACTTAATAGATCATTAATAGTGACTGTAAAGGGGGAAAGTATTAGGGAGATATAACCAGATGACTCTTCGAACCCAGCGCCACTTCCATTACGCATTTCAAGAAAGGAAACCCATTCCTGGGCACCTATGGGGTTCAGCATTGGGATACTCCCTTTACTCTTTGCTCCCCCTAGGAATGCCCAAATATTACAGGAATTTCTGGAGCAAAGCACACTTACTGTTTTACACCAGTTGCCAAATTTCAGATTTTTTTTATAGTGTTTTAACCACATATGGTATTTATTTTTTAATTTTCGAGTGTTGAGGGCAATTAGATTTAAAGAATGGTTAATGGTTCTGAGTTTCCTTATATCTCCCCTAAGTTTACGTTTTGCATTGCAAATTATCTTATCAAATGGGGGATTCGAGGACATTTCCTTCAGTGCCAGTGGGCGTCTGCATATCGCATGTTCCCCGAGAAACTGGTTATCCAGTTTTCAATTTCATCGGGCGACATGGCACCTAGTTTTGTTGCATAGTCTAAGTTCCACTGGTCAGTAACCCTAGAGGCCTTAATAATATTATTGTCAGACCAGATAATTTGGTTTGCTGGATAGTTTACAATTAATTCACCGCTATGGATATTCTGAGGAATGGAAAGAATAGTATCTATGATCAAAATAAGCAGATTATGATCACTCCAAGGGCTCTGGGTTACTGACATATCGAGGACCTTAGTTGCCACTTCGGTACTGGTGTAAATATAGTCGATTGTACTCTGGTACAATCCCTGATGCCAGGTGCTCTTTCCTGGTCTATCACTCTGGGTTCGACCATTCACTATCTCCAAGTCCCAACATTTGAAGAATAGACGCCAGCATTCACCCTCAGTATCCTCTAATGCAGTCTCCATTCTGCTGTCTTGGTGCAGGCCATTAGTGTGAACAGATCCCCGGGCCCCAATAATATGACAATTCAAATCGCCGGCAAAAATAATGTGGTTAGACTCGGTGTTCATTCTCCATTTGCCAATTAAATCGTGGAGTGCTTCTTGTATTAGTTCTCGATGCTTAGCACCCGGGGGGTTGTAGACATTGATTATGAGCACTTTTATCGCTGTGACATCCATCCCTAGTACTGCTTCAATTGCACAGATATAGTCCTCATAGGTTGTGGTTAGCCTGATACTAGGGATGGTATTCTTCACTCCAATCAATAATCCACCAAATGGGCGACCCCTGGGTCCTTTTTTAGCTGGACAGTAGTGTATAGCATAACCATCCATGAGAAGTGGTGACATGAGCCAAATCTCCTGGAGTAGGAAAAAATCTTGAGTACCAATAAGCGGAAGAGAACCCTGAGAGGTAGGAAGATGAGTGAAACCTTGAGTATTCCAAGACAAAAGAGAACAAGTTCATTGCTTTTGGAGGACCATAGGGAGTGAGTCAGCCAGCCATTTCAAGGTGTTTTGAATATCACGTAGTTGTACTTTCTTGTTAGTAGGGAGGTTAGGCATTATGGCCTGACTGGTCTTCCTGGTACTATCTACGCTTGGTATTAATGGGTCCTCTTCTTCTTTGTTTACATCAACCCCCAATCCCACCTGTGCTAGACTAGATTTATGAGCACGAATTAGCTCGATCGTTTCATGTACCTCACAGTGTAGCGCAGTTACATTGGGGTTGGGTACTTTCAAAGGTTGCATAAAGGAAGAAATCTTCAGATCGTATAACCCGCAGTTGTGGGATTAGATGAAGTTTGGCCAGCACTTGAGATCTGTTCAGCCATTTATTTGCATTCCTTTGATTACAATTTTTAATGTAGCATATTTTCAATAGAGTATTGTTAGGTTTATCGTTTTGTTTCACGTCTGATGAAGATTTCTGTGGATATTTATCTTTCCTGCATGGAGTAGAATATACATTGGATTCTTCCTCTGAATAGATTGGTGATCCTGGCTCCTGATCATTGCTACTGACATACGAGATCTCATTAGGTTTATCAGGCAATACCCAGCTAGTTAGTTTGCCTGCTTGTGCACTCAGGCGCTTCTTTGATCTGCGGGCTCTTTTCCGTGCTTTCCTAGATTTTATTGGCATGGGTGCTGTTGCTGGGAGTGGGGAGGCTATAATCACAGGAACCTTTTTGTTCTTTAACGGTCTGGTCAGTCTCCGTTGCTTCTTGGATATAGGAGCCACCTCCCCTTCCATTAAAGCAGATGCCCTTTCTTCATTAATAGAAGGAGCCTCAGTTGTAGAGATTTCTTTGAGACTCGCAAGTTCCAGATGGGGGGTGTCTTGCAAGATTCGAGGGTCGGGTAGACCCAGATGGAGAACTGTATTAACATGAATTCTGCCACAAAGTTTGAGTAGAATTTTTAGGGCAAATTGCATGGTGCCCATCGAAGTTTTAAGTTCAGCAATTGATGTTGCTTGGGAATGGGAGTTATCGTTTCCCCTGATCTCATCGGCCCCGGCTGACCCTTCCAGGTCGATATACAGATTAGGTGAGGCCGAAAGGCGGTCCCTATCCGAGGTAGATGATGGGATATCGGGGAGAGGTGATTGTAGGTCTTCAACTCTGCTAGGGATAGTGCCACCAGTTGGTATCAGGTCCTGAGGCTCAGCGAATGATGCTGCCAATGCATCTGTTGCACGCAAAACCTGTGCTTCAACTGTCTGGCCACCATTGGTGGCAGGATTTCCACCTCCTGGGAGAGGGGTCATAGATTTTTGTATGGACAGACAGAGATTCAACAGCGAGTTGTTATCAATATCCTCATAGTTAGAAACATCTAATGGTTGACTCCCATTGTGATTAGATTCATGGGAATCACCTAAAAGGTCAGAGCCCAATTTATTTTTTTTAGGGATGACTTTTTGGAATAACGCAGGTATAGTGCCTTTATCGGGCTTCTCCCCATCATGCACAATCTTATTGTCTTTAACAGTAGGTGTATGATCGTCCTTGGCACCGTTACCCCTCCTCAAGTTGTAGCGGGTTTTGGAAGTTTTAGGCTTAACCATTTTGAGCAATTTGAACGATTAAAAGGTAACCAGGATCAAAGAGGTTGTTAACACCTCCGCAGTCTCCTGATCACACGTATGTTTGCTTACTTAGCAATATTTCATGGAATAGTAAAGTTCAACTTCACAGCCCTTACCTCCACTGAAGTTCGTAGTGTTTCGGTTCGATTGTATAGGGCCCAGTGTAGCTAGGTTATATGGCACCCCAGCACCAAACAGCCATAAAACAGTCAGCGCCCTTGACACCGTCGGGCTTAACGCCGCAAGGGTGGCTGGGGGCTGGCTAAAAGCCCAGTTGGAATCACGTGACGAGTCACGTGACGGCCATAGACTCCGCCTCCTCCAGGAAGTGGTCTGGGCACAGCAAGAGCTTCCTTTAGCTTGCAGTGCTGTGGCAGGGGCTGAGAGCAGGTAAAAGTTTGTTTTGTTAAGACGAGGTTTCCAGGAGCAAGTGAACACCCTTTAGTGATAATCCTTTTTTTTAGCACCCCGGGTTACTGCTTTTAGAACCTGGTGTGCTAATAGCCTTAAGCCCCCGTTCCAAGGGCTGGAACGGGGGTTAGTGGCCTGGAGTCCTCACATCTACTCTCACTTTGCTCAGGTGGATAACTTGGTGTGCCAGGCTGTTAATCCCTGTTCCAGTCCTTGGAATGAGGGCTTAACGCCATATTATTTCATAGATACATGGTTTTCAAAGCAATCTTTCTACAGTAATTCTGTTACTTATTTTGTACATTTATACCACACAAAACCCATAGTGATATGTTATCAGTAACAATTTTGTTTAGGGACGTGTTCTTTATATGGATATATGTGATTTGACTGTGGGGGAATCGTTTGCGGCGGAATTGACTGTGGTCAATTTCGCTGTGATAACAATTTTTCTGTGGCCAAATCTGGCAAAACCATGAAACCCCCACATCACCGATACATCCCCCACTCGCTCACACTTACCTTTTGTTTCTTCACATCCTTATGACCCTGCAACGTCAGTTCTGTCCCTCGTACGTGGGTCGAATCCGACACTGCAGGGTCCGCTTTTCTCTTTATTTTTTTTTCATCCCCTGCCTCCATTCCTCAGCAATCACTATCAAACATAGGGAGCGGGGGACACCCCTGCAAACCCCGCTCCCCATGTTCGGTATTAATTACCCAATTTGTACGAATTTAATTGAAAAAACGGTACTAGCCAAATTCAGCCAAAACCACCATGCAATCAATTAGATTTAACAAATTGGGCAATACCGTTTGTATTTAAAGTACTGCTTAGCATATAATCATTAATTAAAAAGGAGATATGGAAACATTATTTTTATGAATAAATCATCCGATACAGCGAACATGTATATTTCTCTCCTATTTTCTAAAAAATCACACCCACTATACTATTCTATATATGTATTAATTATTTAATTTTAACATTTGAAAAGCAGAAACAGACATAACCAATATGTTGTAAATGATGTGCAAGAAAAGGGATCCTACAGGTGGAACAGGAGAATGAATGAATGATGAGACAGTTCTTGATTTCTTTACAAAAGGGGGGTGATCAGTTATATTTGAGTTAGCCACAGGCACAGAGTTCCATAGAAGATGGAAGCCAATAAGAAAGCATGACTGACAGCATGAGACTTGTGATGCTGCAACCCATGAATGTCTTTTATAGTGGATGTGTGAAGAAGTCTTTGTGTACCACTGTGCTTGAACCTTCATGTGAGGAGCAGATTGCATCATTAATGGGTGGACTGCTGAATGATGCATATTGATGTATCTTGGCTTCCTTATCCATTGGAAGCTAGTGGTGGGAGTTCAAAGCAAATGAAATATGGTTGCTGCTTTTAGTGTCTTCGGTTGAAGAAGGCCACCACGTGTTTGATTCTCTGGACCATTCGCGTAAGGAAGAGAGCAAGGCTACGATACAGGCTGTTTCCACAGTTAAGGCAAGATTTCTTACTGAATTGATCATTGTGACTTTGTAAGCTAAAGTTTAATAACACAGCATTCTTTTTGGAAGGCAAAGGTGGAAATCACAGGTGTTTACCACCTGACTAAGAGGTAAGAAATTAATTAACATCAGTCTTTTGCCGTTCAGCTTCAGGCAATTAGTTTGCATAGAGAAGTGGATTGTTTCAATGCAGCAGAAGGAATGCAGTAAAATAAATGGGCAATTAACAGAGAAATAGATGTTTGTATGTAGAAAAAGTTGAATCCGTGTGAGCTAATTTGAGTGACAAGGGGGTGAAAGGAGGCTTCTAGAATACGTGGGGAGAGAAAGGAATTCCACAGCCATGGGCATTGCTTAGAATGGAAGCAGGAGGTGGGGAAGAATGCTCTGTTCTATGCAGTTGAAAAAAGGAGAACCAATGATGTACACTTCTACCCATTTCATAATCACCTACTTATACAAGAAGAGTAGGTGGTTTACAATGATAAAGGCGGCAGAATTGTCCAGCAGGATCACAACACCAACAACATAGTTGCCCAAAGGTCTTGGTAGGTCGTGGAGCACAGTGAACCTGAATGTCTGTCGAACCTGAGGACGTTGTCATGTTGAATAAGTCTTATGCAAGGGAAAGAGCTAGATTTTGGAAAAGGAGGGGTAGTATTCGAATCTAGGAAAGTAGAACAGATATGTGAAATGGCAATGCCTCAAAGTATCATTTCAACTCTGTCAGAGAAAAGGTTAGCAATGTCTGCATGCAGTGAATGAAAGCATCGGATTAGTATTATTCTGGAGTGCACAGAAGAGACGTCTTGGGAAATGTTTTAGATCTTGAAGATATGAAAATATAATAGAAACAAGAGGATTCAGATGAAAAGTAGGATATTGGCACAATGTGAATAAGCCAATTAACAATCATAGAATTTGACCTCGGACTTGGATTGGATTAGCTGGAGAGTCAATCAGTTGGTGAAGCCTCAGTGCATGAGTGGACAAACATGGTTCATAGGCTGCGCAACAGGGCAATATCCGAACTTGAGACATGCGAAGAAGGCAAAGGTACGCTGAAGTAATGTGGTAATGTTGGCAAGCATGCGCAAAATGGGGACAGACATTATGTGGGCTGGCGGGAACGTTGATATAAGAGGGAAAGGCCAGATGGTCTGATCTGGTTAATGGGATGCAGTTTATTTTATGACTTCATTGTCAAGGGTGAATGTCATCGATCTTGATAGAGTAAGTGGATTTCCGATAGACCCCTGAACTCAGCCCCCATTTAATGTGGCGCACCACAAATGCTTCTTTTGCATTTCCAGCCTTTTCAAGGGCTGGAAAGGCACAACTGTGAAATTCTTCACTTGGTTTTCATGATGGTGTGTGCATGGAAAATGCCAATACATGCAAAAAGACAACTGCAAAGTTTGCTGTCTGACTTTTGCATTCTCTGGTCGGCTGCAGTCAGACTGGGTGCATTGAATGCCGATGATGGCAACTACATTACGAACATCAAAGGGGTCGCCTTGGGTGTGAAATATGCATACCTTTTCACTGAGACTTTGAAATTATACAAGGTTGGACAGAAAAAGATGAGAAATGGGAGAACAGGATCAGAACTGGACAAGGGATATCGATAATATTTTCAGGTAATATGGATAGTTTCCATAATTCTGAACAGATTTACCCAGAGGCGAAACCAAACCGATTTCAAATTCAGTTGAAATAAACATTCAGTAAGGAATACATCAGCTTTTTAGATTAGAAGACCCATGTAAAAAACAACAAACTTGAAACAAAAACATTGGAATCCTAGGTAAGTGACCTCCATTTTGCATGTAATTTGCAGCCATGGATGAATCATAATGTGCAGTGTAATAAATGGGGAGTTGAAAAGAGTGAAGCACAACTGCCATGAAAAAGAATATTACAAGAAATACATCGACAGGGTACTTGAGAAAAAATGCATCAAATGGAAATACTAAAACAAATTAGGTGGTGACACCTATTAGGAGCATCTAAATTTGATGGCTTTAATATTTCTGACACATTATCAACCAATAGAAAACACTGACCAAACATTGCCATATCCCATTACTGGATTTAGAACTGAGAAACTATATTGATAACACACCACTTAAGGTCTGTAGGAAATCCTCCAGCATACAAAGTCATAACATGCAGGGTCACATCTAGGCTCCCGCATGAGTGTATGGGCCTTATTCACGGAAGCGTTTTATAATGGCGCAATCCCACAAGGAAACGTTCTGTGAATCAGGCCCTTTATGTTTCAAATGACCTGCACTCAGCAATGTTTTATTTATTGGTACTACAAAGACAAATGCATCATGGACATATACAACAATTTTTCATGATTTGATGTTTAAAACATCAACTGTTCTTTTTTGCAGTGCAGTATTCAGTTCAGGACACCTTTCCTTAGTCTCGGAAGGATGGGGACACTATGGATATATATGGATATATGGATATATGGATATATATATATATATATATATATATATATACATATATATATATATATATATATATATATAAGGTGGTGATAGCTGCCCTATAGTTAAGGTGAGTCAGACTCCCATGGGAACCCCTTAAAATTCTATTGTTAGTTTTTGATTTGATTAACGGATTTGAGCAAAATCCTGAAAGTGATTAGAGAATTGTGGGCTTCCCCAGACCACAAAGTTTCGTAAAGATATGCTAAAAAATAAGAAAGATATTAAGAAGACATAAAAAATGTTTTGCCAAAGTTGCAGCCTACTTCCCATTCATTTTTCTACAGAGTAGAAAGGTCAATTTTTGCCAAAGAGCACAACCCAAACCACTGGACAGATTTGGACATGGTCCAAAACAACTTGGGGACGAAGCGTTGACACGCGATCCATGT